>NC_081803.1:18071609-19271609 GCF_963082965.1 Carassius carassius
GTGCCCTGGCTCAGGTGTTCTGGTCCCTGGCCGAGGGCATGGGCTACAATGATGCGGCCCTCAAGGACTATTTCAATGGCGGGCTGGATGATCCAGTGTCTCAGGAGGAGATGGCGCAGTTAGAGACACTGGAATTCTGGGAATTCGTGCTAACCCAGCGCCAATGCCCAAATTGGCCATCAGTCCAGCGCCACAGCACAAGATGGCTGCTAACCCAGCGCAAATGCCCAAATTGGCCACCGGTCCAGCGCCACAGTACAAGATGGCCGCCAGTCCAGCGCCACAACCCCAGATGGCCACCAGCCCAGCACCACAGTACAAGATGGCCGCCTGTCCAGAGTCATGGCCCAAGATGGCTGCTTGCCCAGCGCCGCTGCACAGGATGAGAGTCTTAGCTGACCCTCCGGAGTCGATTCAGGTGCCAGTTGACCCTCCAGAGTCGATTCAGGTGCCAGTTGACCCTCCAGAGTCAAGTCAGGTGCCTGTGAACTCTCCAGAGTCGAGTCAGGTGCCAGTGAACTCTCCAGAGTCGAGTCAGGTGCCAGTGAACTCTCCAGAGTAGAGACAGGTGCCAGTGAACTCTCCAGAGTCGAGTCAGGTGCCAGTGAACTCTCCAGAGTCGAGTCAGGTGCCAGTGAACTCTCCAGAGTCAGGGCTAGTCACCGCTGATCCTCCAGAGTCAGGGCTAGTCACCGCTGATCCTCCAGAGTCAGGGCTAGTCACCGCTGATCCTCCAGAGTCAGGGCTAGTCACCGTTGACCCTCCAGAGTCAGGGCTAGTCACCGTTGACCCTCCAGAGTCAAGTCAAGTCACCGGTCATCTTCAAGGACTGAGTCAAGTCACAGGTGATCTTCAAGGACTGAGTCAAGTCACCGGTGATCTTCAAGGACTGAGTCAAGTCACCGGTGATCTTCAAGGACTGAGTCAAGTCACCGGTGATCTTCAAGGACTGAGTCAAGTCACCGGTGATCTTCAAGGACTGAGTCAAGTCACCGGTGATCTTCAAGGACTGAGTCATGTCACCGGTGATCTTCATGAACAAGGGCAAGTCACCTCTGA
Source organism: Carassius carassius (assembly GCF_963082965.1). Taxonomy (NCBI): domain Eukaryota; kingdom Metazoa; phylum Chordata; class Actinopteri; order Cypriniformes; family Cyprinidae; genus Carassius; species Carassius carassius. The sequence continues at coordinate 18,072,669 of NC_081803.1, forward strand.
TCTTCATGAACAAAGGCAAGTCACCTCTGATCTTCATGAACAAAGGCAAGTCACCATTGATCTTCATGAGCAAATGTCAGGCCTGCACCAATCTTCTGGAGTCCAGTAAGGACACCAGGGAATTACCAGTGTTTCGTCGTCCCGTTGGTCCAGCCGCACGGAGGTCTGCTCCGCCTTGGGGGGCTCTGGTCCTGACCACATGGCTGTGGTGGTCTTCTGCTCCGCCCTGGGGGCCTTCCGCCCTGACCACACGGCTGTGGGGGTCTTCTGCTCCGCCCTGGAGGACTCTGGCTTCGTCCACAAGGACGTGGTGGTCTTCTGCTCTGCCCTGGGGGGCTTCCGTCCTGACCACACGGTTGTGGTGGTCTTCTGCTCCGCCCTGGGGGGCTTCCGTCCTGACCACACGGTTGTGGTGGTCTTCTGCTCCACCCTGGGGGGCTTCCGCCTTGACCACACGGCTGTGGTGGTTTTCTGCTACGCCCTGGGGGGCGCCACATGATGTCCTTATGGATTTCTGTTTTGTGTTTCTTGGTTTCTGTTATGTTTCTGTCTGTTCCCCTCAGTGAGTCTGGGCCTCCGTCCCTCCCCCTGAGCCTCCACCTGTCCGCCTCCCTCCTGGTCTGTGTCGTGTCTTGTCGTGGAGCGTCTGGGAGCCGCTCCGTAGAGGGGGGGGGGGTCCTGTCACAGTGTCTGGGTTGTGTTCCCTGGGTTTCCACTAGGTGTCCTCCTTTCTCACGGTGTCTGTCTCCTTATCACTTCCTGTTCCCTTATTTGGTCACCTTCCTCCTGTTTAGTAATTGATTGTTCCCCACCTGTCTCCTGTTCCCTCATTATCCTTATGTGTATTTATACCCGGTCTGTCTGAGTCTGTGTTACGGAGTCCTTGTTTAATGTTGATCATTATTCATGTCTGTCGCTTCTTGCCTTGCCTTGCCTTGCCTTGCCTTACCTTACCTTGTCTTCGTGTCTTGTTTATGTTATGTTTGGATATTCTGGTTTTGACCCTGCCTGGACTGTTTACCCCTTTGGATTACCCTTTAAATAAACGACTTACCTGCAATTGGTTCCCTCTCCTGTGTTCTCTGTAACACCGATCGTGACACAACCATAAAACAGTGTAAATACAACTCAAATACAGTGAAACCTTTAACATTTCTAATTATCCATGCCCCAGTGAGTGATGGGAAAATTTACTTTTTTTTTTTAAATTCTTGCATGAACTAATGTAGAAATTACATTCGTTTTTATGTAGTATTTACTTCACCAAAGAATAATTTTTATCAGTGTAGCCGTTGTGACATTTGCCAAGTATGGTAACCCATTCACACTGGCAGTTTTCACATGGGGCACGGTTTGCACGAAAAATCGCTAATGTGAACACTGTCATCGGACCGGGACCCTGGTGCGCACTGGGGTACCGAACACGAGACTACCTGGAGAACGTGGTCTGAGTTCAGGAAGTAAAGTATCCTGCGCATGCGTAACACTATCAATATCATTGTTTCCTCAACACACGAGAGAGCCGAGGTTGATTTCACACTCCTAAAAGTCAAAATAAAATAAAATAAATTAAAATGAACTAATTAAAATGAATTATTATGATGTGCATAATAGCACCAAAATAACAAAAAACTTGCAACTATGTTCAGTCACGTTGTGAAATCAGCATTTGCGATGACGTAAGGTGACTGCAAACGCACCTGGGTTTGATACAACTATTGAGTGTGAAAATAGACCAACGTTGCGGGCGGCGCTGGGAACAATCGTGCTCGGGCTCGGACCGCAGCAAACGAGCCCACGGTAAAAGCCCTCTAAGTCTCTAACCATTAGGCCACAGCTGCCCCCTATTATTATTATTATTATTGTTATTATTATTGCAAACAGCATCCTTATAAGAACAGTATCCTCCCTCTTTGTCTCTATTGATTTTTTTGTTCTTTTGTCTTTAAAGATGAAATAGACCTTTTTCTTTTTCATCTCTGTAGCTGCTCTCAGGATGGTCACCTTTTTATTATTTGATTTTAATTAATTAATATATATATATATATATATATATATATATATATATATATATATATATATATATATATATATATATAATTTTTTTTAGACAAATCTCAGGCGCAAATCTCACTTGTCAATAGGATCTCACTTGTCATTCGGATTCTACTTAATCTAGGAACGTCTACTTGTCACTTTGTGAACTGGAAAAGTTTTATTCACACTCCTCGCTCTATTAGACTGTCTTCCACTGGTTGATATACATATTGAATGATATATGATATGAATTGTTGGCCTTCTGGAAATTATGTTCATTTACTGTACATGTACTCAATACTTATGATATGAGATATTCTATGGGGTTCAGGTCTGGTGAGATTGCTGGCCAGTCAAGCACACCAACACCTTGGTCATTTAACCAACTTTTGGTGCTTTTGGCAGTGTGGAAATGTGCCAAATCCTGCTGGAAAATTAAATCAGCATCTTCAAAATGCTGGTCAGCAGAAGGGCATATATATATATATGCCCAAGTTGCTTGAAGTCCAGTGTTAAGTTTCCAAGGTCTGTGATGATTTGGGGTGCAGTGTCATCTGCTGGAGTTGGTGCATTGTGTTTTTTGAAAACCAAAGTCACTGCACCTGTTTACCAAGAATTTTGGAGCACTTCATGCTTTCTTCTGCTGACCAGCATTTTGAAGATGCTGATTTATTTTTCCAGCAGGATTTGGCACCTTTCCACACTGCCAAAAGCACCAAAAGTTGGTTAATGAACCAACTTTTAATGAAAAAATAAAAATGAACATGATTTCCAGAAGGCCAACAATTCACTAAAAATTTTTTTTTTTTATTGGTCTTATGAAGTATTCTAATTTGTTGAGAATTGGTGGGTTTTTGTTAAATGTGAGCCAAAATCATCACAATTAATAGAACCAAAGACTTAAACTACTTCAGTCTGTGTGCATTGAATTTATTTAATACACGAGTTTCACAATTTGAGTTGGATTACTGAATTAAATGGATTTCTATAATTCAAACATAATTTCAGATTATCAGGATATCAAAATGAAATCAAGACATTAAACATCTCACAGACCTCTGAGCACAAAACAACATGTTATTGTATTATCTTGTTTCACACTCTTAATGAACAGATCCCTGGAGGATTGTCAGTGCAACAGAACTTTGAATACAGAACTGATGCTAACAGGATCCTAAGGATTACTTCACTATCTTAAATAGCAAATAGCCACATGTAACGAATTAAAACTTCACAATCATTGGGAAGATGGAGGCGGGAACCGGCGGACAATCAAACAGAAACCTTAATTACAAAATAAAGACAAAACAGCGCGTCAGCCCCTCACGGACGACTGACGCGCACAAATAAAAACCAACCACAACTAAAAACCCAGGCCTGGTCCTCTCTCGTCCGTCACTGTCGTCGCTCCGGTTTTATATCCCTCCATCTCCTCCGTGGGACTCGAGACCGGTGGGTGGAGCAGGTGTCGCTCATTTCTCAATCACTCCACCGGCCTTGCTCCTGTTCCCACGTCTCTCGGCCCCGCCCCACTCGTCACATACCCCCATCGCCCCTCGCAGGCCGGGGGGTACCCTCTAGACTGCGCTCTACCTGCGGGAACCTGGGGGTAGGACAGACGAGGCGAGAGAAAAGGAGATGGAAGGATGAGGAACGATAGAGACGAGAGAGGGGAGAGAGGAGAGGAGAAAAAAAAAACAATTCCGGTTCCCAGACACGCTGCCGCTCGGCCCTCCACCAGCTGGGTGATCTCCTCCGCGGTGCCTGGCGGTGGCACTGAACGGCCCTCGGCGGACGGCACGACACTCCTCCGATTTGGGGCAGCCGGCAGCCCCGCACTGACAGTGATGTCAGTGACCCTAAAGAGTAGTGTAACCCTGATGTTATATTTGTCTTTTTCTATATTTACGGAGGGTGCAATTATGACGGAATGCTTCATTTTATTTATTTATTTGAAATGTTTATGTATTATTTTTTCCTTTCCTTTATTAGAGTTTGGTTGGGGAGTACAGGTGAAAAACGTGGTAAACATCATTTTGGGTTGTGAGTTTATGTGCATTGGACAACTAAGAGACTGACAAGTTTGTGAGCCAATCAGATTTTCTTATGAGTGGGAGACGGGAAAAAAGTTCGAGAGAGAGGGAGAGTGAGAGAGAGACGTGAGTTTTTTTAACGAGGTCTTTGAGTGTTTAACACGAGAATCTTGCCTGTAATCAGGAGTACTGCTCGTATTTCTGCACTAAGGAGGTGGCTCGTTATGACTACGGACTGTTTCATGTAAGTTTGAGTGACTGCATTTTTGGCTCGGCCAGAGTTGAACGCTGTGCATGTTGGCATACCTTTGAGACTGAAACTGTTGTTGTCCTCTGCTTAAACCGAGCGGAGTTTCAGGAAAAAGAACGCAGACTTCTGTTTCCCGGGATGAAAATGTAGGCGATCGTCGTTGAGTGACTTTATGAGAATCCGAAGCGCAAACAATCACCGCACCTGTTGTACACTGAGACATTGCGACTCGCAGTGTTGGGGAGTAACTAGTTACATGTAACGGCGTTACGTAATTTAATTACAAAATTATTGTAACTGTAATTAGTTACAGTTACTAAGAGAAAATGAGTAATTAAATTACAGTTACTTATGAAATTTTTAACGATTACAAAGGGGATTATATTTGAATATTTACACGCATCCACATACAGATTTAACTGATTTCTTTCCCAAATTGCACTGACTATTCTGAGACATACCGCCCTAATAATTTCCGGGATGCGGAAATACAGTCTGGTTCGTAGAATCCAGTCATAAAAACGGAATGCCTAACGCGGACGGAATATGCCACATTTTGGATGAGTAAATCAAAAGTAGGTCAGTACACTTGAATCAAAACATGACATGGACTAGTGTCTGTGAATATAAAGCCCCAAAAATGCAATATATGACTTCCACATTCTGCGTGTCTGTGGAAATCAGGCGCGGACTGGACACCGGGAGAACCGGGACAATTCCCGGTGACCTGGCAGCCGTTTTGCCCTACTATTTAATATCATTATTGTATAATTGCCTGCCGAATGTACTAAAGCGATCATTTGTGAATCCGCCATTTGATAATTAAATCTCTAATAAGTCATGAATTGTTAGTCATGACTCGCGCGCTCTCCGCGCCTCCGCCAAATGGTTTTGATCAGACTCCGAGTAATCAATGCGAGAGAGAGAGAGAGAAAGAGAGAGAGAGAGAGAGGGAGAGAGAGAGAGAGAGAGAGAGTGAGAGGACTGCTGGAGCAGAGAAGCAGAACTGTTCAGGGTTTCAGGTCAGTTTCATCTGTAAAGATGCTTTTTTGTCTTTGTTTTTTTATTTAATTAATCAAGCAGCAGCACGTTGCTCATCAGTCATCACTCAAAATACTATATAAAGGACATCATTATTATCAGTTGTAATGTTACAGTAGTAATTTAGCTGAAAAACAATCAGATTTTTTTTTTATAGGTTTAGGGGGAGCTACGACAGACAACAACACAACCCTTACGAAAATTAACATTTTAATATTTAACTATAAATCCAGAGAAAATGGTTACTATTGTTTAACTGTGATAACCAAAAATTTAAAATGATTTTACAAATTGAGTTATTTAAAAATAAATACAAATCCATTTGCAAAAAAACAAAACAAAACAAGGTTATTGTATATAGGTTAAAAAAAGCATGGTCAATTTTTGTAAGGAAAACATGACTCGTGTACAGTATTAGGATTTTTCTATAAAGATATTGTAGTATTGTAGAGTATTGTATTGTAAAGTATAGTTTTGTTCAATCTTGAGTATTAAAGTCACGAGAGAGATGGATAACAGGGCAAAATAAAGAGACTGAAGAGAAAAATGAAAGTGAAGGTGCAGTTCAGGAGAGAACTTTTAATTATTTTGCATGTCCCCAAATTAAAGATTTTAAATAGATAAAAAATAGTTTTGTCCATGAATTTGTTTGTATGAGTTTGAATTTTGCAGTCTGAATTTTTTTCCCAGTACGGCCCTCCTGTAAATTAATGGCAAAGACATGGTTTCATTTACTACAGATAGGCCTACTGAAGCTCGCAGTGTTTTCAACCTCTACTGCCTCAATATAGGAGTACACGAGCACATAAACATAATTTCTAGAACTGCTCTGTGTCACTTCATGTGCATTTTACTTATTTTGAGAAAACTATCATCATATACAGAGACAGCAGTTTAAAAAAAACACCAATGTTTCAGGAGTTTATTACACAGAATACGTCACATGCTTATTAGATAACTGTATTTAAGTTGATGTATATGCTTTTATTCATTATTCTTTGATTTTCACAAATTTAGAAAAGTAATCAAAAAGTACTCAAAAGTAATTAGTTACATTACTTTAATAAAGTAATTGAAAAAGTTACACTACTATTACATTTTAAACAGGGTAACTTGTAATCTGTAACCTATTACATTTCCAAAGTAACCTTCCCAACACTGGCGACTCGGGACCATTTCAACGTGATTAAAGCGGACGTGTTTCAATGCATACTAGCAACTCAATTGAGGTAACCATTTAAACCATCTTTTTGTTTGCTCTCTGGAGTGAAGGGGCCAGTTTCATTTTCCCGGCCACTACGCACTCAAGCTCCGTATCAGGCCTGCAACGGGGTGGGATGTGTGTTTAAATATTTGAGTGCACTAATGATATTTTGACTGTTTTTTCTCTTTCCATTTTGAGTGTATTTTGATTGTTAAAAGCTTAAAAGGTGTATTCAAGCCTACACAATTTATACATAGATATAAGTTAATTTGATAGTTTAAATTAAAGTTAAACAGGCCTTAGAAAAGGTTTATGCCTTTATGGTTAACTTTAGTGAGTTAATTACATTCTGAAAGGTGACATAAAATTGACAGTACTTGTGTGATACTAAAAAAACACAGGTGTTTAGTTACTGTTAAAAGGAAGGCAATCACAGACGGTTGTTTTGACATTTTATTTGTTTTTTGTTTTGTTTTCATTTACATTGTCATTCAAATTCTTGATACATTTCATTTAATTTAAATACCAAGTTTCAATTTTATTGATATTAAATACAATCTTTATTGGTTTAAACGTTTATTTGTGAGTGTGTGGGTTATTGCAGTTAAAAGTAATTTATGAACAACTCCTACGCTAAAAAAAATAGACTGCTTGTAAAAAGTAATTCCTTGGGGGTTCAGTTATATTCGAAGACAGGGTTAAAAGATCATTTGGAAATAAATAGAACTCGGGTCCTTATCAAAAACTCTTGCCTATGCAAATGGTTGGTGGATAGGGGTTACATAATGGAGGCACCGCTGGGATTTCCATGTCTTCTAAATAAAGGTAAAAGGAAAAATATCGCAGAACGATCTTTCACGAGAACTTTGCAGCTGGTCTGCAGATGAGAAAATTGATCCCCAACATGCTATTTTGCTTGTTGGTGTGCCAGCTGACACCGATGTTGCGTTTATCGAAGACACTGTACAAACAGTCAAAGTCTTTGGTCGAGTACGGGCTCGTGCAACAAAAGAAGGCACAGTTCCTGGGACACTTTTGGTACTGTGTGAGTGTAGAGAGAAAATCTGCCCCGCCCAGGTGCCATCTGAAGGGTTGCCATCCTCTAGGGAGACCTGGAAAATTGTTGTGATAAAAGATGAGGATTCTAATATGAATACCTTTTCAGACAGGTTAACTCAGTTCCTAAATAGGGAGGGCAAAAGCATTACTGACCTTCAAGGCTTGATGAACCCTTTGGTTTCAAATGTTACATCACCTGAGACAATCATTCGTGCCATTGGGGATTTATTGGAGAAAACTAAGCCCACTAGTGATGGTCAAGCCTACCGCCGCTTACGCATATTTTCTGGTCTCGAGCCTACCCCTGTAGGGGAAGAGAATAGTGAGAATTGGCTTGAACAAGCTAGATTGATGATTTCTGAGTCAGACTGCTCCGCCAAGGAGAAGCGCAAACGTATTGTGGAAAGCCTTAAAGGGCCAGCGTTAGAGGTGATAAAGGCAGTAAGAGCCAACAACGCAGATGCTACAGCACTCGAGTATATTGAAGCTTTGGAGAGTGCTTTTAGCACCTCAGAATCGGGTGAGGACTTGTATTTTGCTTTTCGTTTGCTTCGACAAGAGCCTGGGGAGGCCTTATCTGATTTTCTTCGTAGACATGAAAGATCGCTAACGTTAGTGATCAAACGGGGAGGGTTAATTCCTCAGAGAGCTGATCGTGCTTGTGTGGAACAGTTGTTAAGGGGTGCTATTGAATCAGATTTGATGCTATTGAAATTGCGGCCACATGAACGGAAAGAAAATCCCCCCACATTTCTTAAACTTCTTAATGAGATTCGAGAAGAAGAAAACGAAGCGGCTAGACGTAAGCTTGGTGTCAGTGTGAAAGATAAGCCAGTAAAAGACAGAGGGAGAGGCTCACTGTCAAATCTAGACAACTTGAAAGTTGATGCTAAAGAGTTAAGACTCCAACTGGGCAGCACAAATCTGTCGCAGCCCTCAGAGAGGGATTATGTTAAAAGCAAAACTGAGGTAAGGCCCTCAGACAACCCGTTAAATGCAGAGGTTCTAGCCCTAAAAGCTCAAGTAGAACAACTACAGAAACAATTGTCTGTGCTTAGTGTAGGGGCGAGTAGTCCGAATACTCAAGAGTTCCGGATAAGCCGTGGTTCAGTTGCTCCAATAAGATTGGCAGGTAAAAGCAGTGATGGCTTTTTCGGTTACAATTGTGGAGGAGATGGCCACATTGCCAGCAAATGTGAACATTCTGCAAATTCTGGTTTAGTCATTCAGAAACTGCTACAATTACTTCGTAAATCTAAAGAGAAAAAACCTGCTTCAGGACAGAGAGATACTGATGTAGGCAAGAGTGATTGTTTCTCTAAGAAAAGCCTAATTGAGGTTTCTGAGCCTAGTCTTGTACCAGCTGGTCTAGTAGGGCCATCATCCACAGTCGAGGTCAAGGTTAATGGACAGCCTTATTTAGCTTTATTAGATAGTGGGTCACAGGTGACCATTGTCTTTGAGAAGTGGTATTTACGTCATCTACCTCAAGTACCCTTAAATCCCTTTGAGGGGTTAGCTATATGGGGTTTGAGTTCATCCAGCTATCCTTACCGAGGGTATATTGTGGTAGACATGGAATTCCCACAGACTCTGATGGGTTCATCCGAGGTAATTTCAGTACTTGCATTGGTGTGTCCGGATCCAGTCGGGCCCGAGCAAACGCCAGTGATTGTGGGGACCAATGCCAGTTTTTTCCAAAGATTAGTTGACATTTGTACTGGGAGCTTAGGGCCCAAGACTTCTAATGTTATGAGGATACAGTCTCAGTGGATAACAGATGGGTTAGTCCCTTCCAGTAAAATTGCTGGTTCTGAAGAAAAGCCTGTGGGTGAGGTGAAGTGGGCAGGTGATAGTCCTCTTACACTCCCTTCTCAGACTGAGACCTGTGTGGTGGGTCACATTGACTGTCAGTCTCCTCTGGAGAAAGATATTTACCTTGTAGAGGGTCCTGAAGATGATGTTCTTCCTGCAGGAGTGTTAGTTCCTCCGGTGGTGGTTCCCTTTTCAGCCATGGGGGAAAACCAACTCAGAGTCTTGGTGCGCAATGACACTTTTAAGGAAAAGTTTATACCAAATGGCACTGTGTTAGCCAGAGTTTATGCTACAGACACAGTGAGAGATGCACGGGAGGTAACAAAGAACCATCAAATACTCAATCCAGAATTGTTTGATTTTGGTAACTCACCTGTGCCTCAAACCTGGAAGGATCGACTCAGACAGAAATTATCAGAAAGAGTGAATGTGTTTTCCCTATCTGATATTGATGTGGGGTTAGCACAAGGAGTCAAACACCATATTCGGCTGAGAGATGACACCCCGTTCTGTGAACGGTCCCGGCGTATTGCCCCTGCGGATGTTGAAGACGTTCGTAGGCACTTAAAAAATTTGATGACTGCAGGAATTATTAAAGAGTCGAGGAGCCCATATGCATCCCCCATCGTCATTGCTCGGAAGAAAAATGGCGATGTGAGAATGGGTGTGGACTACCGCACTCTAAATAGTCGCACCATACCCGACCAGTATACTACCCCCAGGATAGATGATGGATTGGACTGCCTAGCTGGTAGCCAATGGTTTTCTGTCCTGGACCTCCGGAGTGGATATTATCAGAAAGAGATGGCCGAGGAGGATAAAGCGAAAACTGCATTCATCTGCCCTTTGGGTTTTTTTCCAATTTGAGCGCATGCCCCAAAGAATAACTGGAGCCCCAGCCACATTCCAACGGCTGATGGAGCGGGCCGTTGGGGACATGCACATCCTCGAAGCCATCGTCTATCTTGATTATATAATTGTCTTTGGGCGAAATTTAGAGCAACATGAGGAGCGTCTTTTCAAAGTTCTGGATCGGTTGGAAGAATGCGGTTTAAAAATCTCTATTGACAAATGTCAATTTTGCCAGCCTGAGGTTAAATATGTTGGTCATATGGTGTCGGCAGAGGGTATTGCGGTCCCGACCCTGCAAAAATTGAGGCAGTAGCAAAATGGAAGCAACCACATGATTTGAAATCGCTGCGGTCCTTTCTGGGCTTTTGCGGTTATTACCGCCGGTTCATAAAGGATTACTCCTCCGTAGTACGACCACTCACTGATTTGACGAAAGGGTTTCCACCTGCCGGAAAGGGAAAAACAAAGCCTAAGACTGCTAGTACTCAGGGGTAATTCAAGGAGTCAGAACCCTTTGGAGATCGCTGGAGTCCCGAATGTACTGAGGCGTTTAGGGAAATTATTTGCCGATTGACGCATGCACCTGTTTTGGCCTTTGCGGATCCGTCCAGACCATACATCTTGCATGTAGATGCCAGTATGAATGGTCTTGGGGCAGTTCTTAATCAAGAAAACCCAGACGGGTTGCGCCCAGTGGCATACGCCAGCCGTAAGTTGAGTGAAACAGAACAGCGCTTCACCATCCATCAGCTTGAATTCCTTGCCCTTAAATGGGCTGTGGTCGATAAATTTCATGATTATTTGTATGGGGCAAGGTTTACCGTCCGTACCGACAATAATCCTCTCACTTACGTGCTGAGCAGTGCTAAACTGAATGCCACTGGACACCGATGGTTGGCTGCTCTTGCCACCTATGAGTTTACCATTCAGTATAAGCCAGGTCGCATTAATACTGATGCTGATCTAATGTCCCGCAATCTGCACGATGACCTAGCTCCCATTAAATGGGCTGAGTTTCTGCCTTCTGGGGTCAAAGCTGTATGCAAACTCGCTCAAGTTGATGTCCCTTCCAGTACTCCTCACAGGTTTGTTGATCAGTTAGGAGTTCATCCTGATGGTCTCCCTGCGGCATTCATTTGTCCGGTACAGTTAGGTGTTGAGTCCTTGGAACTTTTATCTTTAGATGACATAAAGGAGGCTCAGGATACCGATTCTGTAATTGGAGTTGTGAAGAAGGAACTAGACACTGGTAATGTAATGTCTACTGGGAAAGGAGATAACGCAGCTGTTACCCTACTGCAGCGACAGAGACAAAAATTACGTATTTTGAAAGATGTTTTGTATCGCATGACACAGACAGATAACGGTGAAAAACGTACACAGTTAGTCTTGCCTGAAGTGTATCGCCTACGAGTTCTAAGGTCTCTTCATGATGAGTCAGGTCATTTAGGTATTGACAAGACCAAGGAATTGATTAAGGACAGGTTTTACTGGCCAAAAATGGATAGTGACATCGAATCCTATGTGAAAAACTGTGGTAGATGCATTGCTCGTAAGACTATCCCACAGAAGGTTGCACCGTTGAGTCAGATAACCAGTAGAAGCCCCTTTGATTTAGTCTGTATAGACTTTTTATCCCTAGAGCCTGACAGCAAGGGATTTGCAAATGTGTTGGTAATTACCGATCATTATACTCGTTATGCTCAGGCGTATCCCACTAGGGATCAAAAAGCGACAACTGTGGCAAAGGTCCTGTTTGAGAAATTTTTCGTCCATTATGGTCTTCCTGCACGGGTACACTCTGACCAGGGGTGAGACTTTGAGTGCAGACTGATCCAAGTGTTTGTCCGAATACTAGGCATCCGAAAATCCAGGACCACGCCCTACCATCCTCAGGGTGACCCACAGCCGGAGCGCTTCAACAGGACACTTTTGTCAATGCTGGGCACTCTGGAGTCGGCAAAGAGACAAAGGTGGAGCCAGTATGTTAGCTCACTGGTACATGCATACAATTGCACTTTCAATGAGGCAACGGGTTACTCTCCCTATTTTTGTTATTTGGGCGAGAAGCTAGATTGCCCATTGATGTTTGTTTTGGACTTTTTCCCTATGGGAAGGAAAATACTACTCACACGCAGTATGTTCAAAAGTTGAAGGCTGATCTGCAGGAGGCCTACGAACTTGCCTCCGCTGCAGCATTGAAAAACCACCAGAAAAACAAGACTTACTATGATCGTAGAGTCCGGTACCAGGGTTTAGTTAAAGGGGACAGAGTGTTGGTAAGAAACTTGGGACTCAAAGGGGAACACAAACTTCAAGATAAGTAGTGTTCCGTTCCGCACCTTGTGGTGGAACAATTGCCCAATTTGCCAGTATATCGTGTGAAACCCGAAAATGGGTTTGGGCGAGAGAGAACGTTGCACAGAGATCATTTGCTCCCGATCGGAGAGTTTGTTCGGTTTGGTAACTTGGTTGAGAAAGAAAAAGTCTCTTGTAAACCAGTGACAAGGGTTGAACGAGCAAGGAGAGAATCCACAAAAGCATCAAGAACCGAGGCTGCTCCGTTAGACAGTTTATCTAGTTCTGAGGATGAAATGTATTATGGTAAGTCAGCAATTTGCCAAGAGATACTCGATTCCTTCAGAAAAGAGCCTGAACATGGTGATAGCAAGCCGGTAGTGTTGGAAGATGATCTTTTGTCTGTCAGTGAGCAGAGTGATGTAGAAGAACCACCTGTTGTATATGATGAAATGGTCAGGAACGATGCTGAGTCTGGTGTAGCTGAAGCAGTGGAGTCAGAGTCTGAAAGGGGAGACAATTCCGTTTCATATGACTCTTGTAAAGCTGAAGAAAGTAGGCATACTTATAGACTCAGACGCAGGGTAGAACCAGTCATACGACTCAGTTATGATGAGCCAGGAGTACCTACAAACCGGCCGACTACTTTAGTACATCATGGGCTTGTCATTCGGATAAGTTACGAAACCCGAGATGTTAATTCATTTGACACAGGTTGTAAATGTGTACCCGTTTCCTCTCTATATAAATGAGCATATATTTAAAGTTTGGTCTTATGGGGGCATGAAGACCATCTGAAGGGGGAGAGTGTAACCCTGATGTTATATTTGTCTTTTTCTATATTTACTGAGGGTGCAATTATGACGGAATGCTTCATTTTATTTATTTATTTGAAATGTTTATGTATTATTTTTTCCTTTTCTTTATTAGAGTTTGGTTGGGGAGTACAGGTGAAAAACGTGGTAAACATCATTTTGGGTTGTGAGTTGATGTGCATTGGACAACTAAGAGACTGACAAGTTTGTGAGCCAATCAGATTTTCTTATGAGCGGGAGACGGGAAAAAAGTTCGAGAGAAAACAGGAGAAAGTTCGAGAGAGAGGGAGAGTGAGAAGAGACGTCAGTTTTTTTAACGAGGTCTTTGAGTGTTTAACACGAGAATCTTGCCTGTAATCAGGAGTACTGCTCGTATTTCTGCACTAAGGAAGTGGCTCGTTATGACTACGGACTGTTTCATGTAAGTTTGAGTGACTGCATGTTTGGCTTGGCCAGAGTTGAACGCTGTGCATGTTGGCATACTTTTGAGACTGAAACTGTTGTTGTCCTCTGCTTAAACCGAGCGGAGTTTCAGGAAAAAGAACGCAGACTTCTGTTTCCCGGGATGAAAATGTCGGCGATCGTCGTTGAGTGACTTTATGAGAATCCGAAGCGCAAACAATCACCGCACCTGTTGTACACTGAGACATTGCGACTCGGGACCATTTCAACGTGATTAAAGCAGACGTGTTTCAACGCATACTAGCAACTCAATTGAGGTAACCATTTAAACCATCTTTTTGTTTGCTCTCTGGAGTGAAGGGGCCAGTTTCATTTTCCCGGCCACTACGCACTCAAGCTCCGTATCAGGCCTGCAACGGGGTGGGATGTGTGTTTAAATATTTGAGTGCACTAATGATATTGTGACTGTTTTTTCTCTTTCCATTTTGAGTGTATTTTGATTGTTAAAAGCTTAAAAGGTTTATTCAAGCCTACACAATTTATACATAGATATAAGTTAATTTGATAGTTTAAATTAAAGTTAAACAGGCCTTAGAAAAGGTTTATGCCTTTATGGTTAACTTTAGTGAGTTAATTACATTCTGAAAGGTGACATAAAATTGACAGTACTTGTGTGATACTAAAAAAACACAGGTGTTTAGTTACTGTTAAAAGGAAGGCAATCACAGACGGTTGTTTTGACATTTTATTTGTTTTTTGTTTTGTTTTCATTTACATTGTCATTCAAATTCTTGATACATTTCATTTAATTTAAAAACCAAATTTCAATTTCATTGATATTAAGTACAATCTTTATTGGTTTAAACGTTTATTTGTGAGTGTGTGGGTTATTGCAGTTAAAAGTAATTTATGAACAACTCCTACACTAGAAATAAATCGACTGCTTGTATAAAGTAATTCCTTGGGTGTTCAGTTATATTAGAAGAAAGGGTTAAAAGATCATTTGGAAATAAAAAGAACTCGGGTCCTTATCAAAAACTCTAGCCTATGCAAATGGTTGGTGGATAGGGGTTACAGTAGGAATGATCCGTATAAAAACGGCCAAAAATATATGCCGCTCTGCACCGCATGGCATTGTTCTATTTTAATCAACACATTTCTAGACAAAAGCAGGACCACAGCTGATTAGCAGGACTATAAAATGCATTGACCAGAGACCTACAGCTTCAATGAGTGTATACAAAACACACAAAACTGTATATTTTATCTATTAGATCTGTGCATTAGATTTTAAGGCTTGGGCACACCAAGCTGATTTCAAAGAACTAGCAGCGTGTTGACAGCGTCTGGATCAAAAAGCTGCACTTGAACAAACTGCACAGACTACAGCTGACTGCAAACTGCAAAAAATGTGAGTTCTGTGTCTGCGTGAGAGGAATTATTTGTCAATATCAACTGCTATTAATAGTATATATTTGTCATTCAAAAGGAGAAACCTAAACAAGGATATACATGCAGATATATAAAACGTAGGCCTAAACCAAGCAGTGCTTGCTTACCATTGTAAAAAAAAATCTGTTAAGCCTTCTGTCTGTGCTGTCATGCTTGTTTTCATCACTTCACCTTCACCTGACTCATTTGCTAAACTGAGCATTTAATCAGAGTTCTCACTCACACCGACGGACCTGGCACCAATTCAACATATGTTTTGGCCTTTAAAATGACAGACCAACTAATATATCTGCTGACATCTGTGTAATAAATGTTTATCAAACCACAAAATAAAGTGAAAATCACTCACTGCTATTGGCTAAAGAACTTTTGTATCTTTAATAAGACTAATTCCATATTTATCTCATACAGTGAAGACTATGCATTGTTTTTTTTTGTTTTTTCATTAATTACCGTAATATTTCTCACTATGCTAAATAAACCTACTGTTCCCATAAAACCATAACATTTGTTTATTTAAATTGTATGGAGTGGCGCTAAACCACAGGTTCAATACGTGACCTAGCACATTTTTTTAACGTTGATATAGGCATGCATTGCTGTGTTTTTATTACTTTGCTTCAGGTACATATTGCAGCGGTTCATAATTCAAATATCCGAGGAGTGTCGCTAAAGTTAATAATCTATTGTGTTGGAAATATCCCTTATACCAAAGCCAACCCTAAACTTACCCGATAGAGTTAACAAATGCAAAACTGATATAAAAATATGACCTCTGTCTGCTCCAGACACTGTATAAATGACAGGATAGTAAGCAGAGCAGAACAAACACCTTACTGGAAGAGATTTACTCATGGCCTATGAGACAGAGAATCATGAGACTCAATACTGCTTTCCCGCCATCAACTCATCATGTATCAAAGGAATGCGTTCTAGATATGAATACAATATAATGTTTGTGTTTTTCTCATTGCTGTCAGCATGGACTGTGTTTCTGAACCTACTTGTGATCATCTCCATCTCTCACTTCAAGAAGCTTCACACTCCAACCAACCTGCTCATTCTCTCTCTGGCTGTGGCTGACATGCTTGTTGGACTTATTGTGATGCCCATAGAGGCTAATAGGCTCATTGAAACATGTTGGTTCTTTGGAGACACTTTCTGCAGGCTATTTTTAACAATGATGGGACTTCTCTTCTCAGCATCTCTCAGTAATTTGGTTTTAGTTGCTGTTGATCGTTTTGTGGCTGTGTGTCACCCTTTATTGTACCCACAGAAAATAACCACAACTAAAACATTAATTATTGTCATTCTTTGCTGGTTTTGCTCTTCAGTGTATAACATTGCAATAGTTATGAGTCTCTCAAATAAGAAATATGCATGTTATGGAGAATGTACAATTATGGTTACTTCTGACTGGACAGTCCTTAATCTATTCTTGTCTTTCTTGATTCCTTGTACCATTATCATAACCTTGTATTTGAGGATATTTTATGTCGCACATCAGCAGGTAAAAGTTATAAATTCACTGGTGAAGTGTGGAAAACATATAAATGAGGGTTCTGTGAAGAGGAAATCTGAAAGAAAAGCAGCTCTGACATTAGGAATCATTGTCACAGTTTATCTAGTTTGCTGGATTCCCTTCGTTATTTTGTCGCTAACAGAAAAAACAGGAATGGCTTCAACCACAGCCTATATTCTATTATGGTTTTTGTATATTAACTCAGGTCTGAATCCTCTTATCTATGCTTTCTTTTACCCCTGGTTTAAAATGTCAGTTAAGCACATTCTTACTCTTAGAATATTTCAGCCAGAATCCTCTATGATGGACATTTTTACAGACTGTCATTCATAATTGCTTAAGGGTTTGAATGAATTCTTTCATCTTCTCTGATAACAAAGATTACTCCCTGAAAATGGACAAATAAGGTCTCATCATGTTTTCCTGAGTTCAAATAAATACAGATAAGGCAATTTATGCTAAACCTTGTAATCTGCCTACAGAAGTTGCATTTTAATGCCTCAGTGTGCACTTCTGAAAGATAAACAGCTTAATCATGCATACTTCAGACACTTTGTTATAGAAAGATTATTGGACGGCATCATATGTTTTGGAAGACCCAGAATGTATTGCCACAAATTAATTCCAAATGGTGGACAAAGAGAGAGAAATATTGAGCATAAATAAACGTTCCATTCAACAATTAAAAGTCTCAATACTCAAATATGTTATGTAATATTTTTGTGTGGTGTGTATTTTATGTTTATACTTTGGGCCGTTGAATGCTTGAACTAAAAAACTATTTCTGTTATTTCAAAGGTATTACAACAGCACAATAACCAAAACCCACAACACTGACTAGACAAATATATATATATAAAAAGTAATGATGAAAACCACAGATCATTTCCATGTTTTCCCACATAATTATGTTTTATTATGTAGGTAAAGCACATAGGCCTACTCTATCTCTCCCGCTCCCTCTCCCTCTCACAGATGCACAAACATTACTTTACAGTACAGAATCATACACACGCTAACGTCGTTATTGCTACTCTTGCGATTTTATTTTAAAAGCTACAGGATGTTTATCACAAGTGAGGTAACAACCAGGCTGTTTGTGAAATCTTTTTTATTAAAGTTGGCCTGATAGTAGAGATGCTGCTGCCGAACAATTCTGAGAGACACAGACTCTAATATACATTCTCTCTTTCTTTCTTTCTTTCTCTTCAAAGTTCAAAGTTTACTGTTCAGGAATCAGAATCACTCAACTGTTATAATAATAGAGATATATAAGCTCAAACATAAAAACAATAAAAATATTAAAAACATATTTTTAAATGTATTTAAAAATTGTTGATGTATGATATGATTTTAGAAACACAATGTAGCTAAAGCCACAAGTCTACCAAAGCATCATATGAAAATTTCATAATCTAATCTGTAAAACTGTGAATTTTCTAAGGCTATGTCATGTGTGTTTTTAGAGAAGGCTAATCTGATTGATTTATGGCACTTGTAAACATGTAAACACATGTGCTTTGTCTGTGTTTTTGTCTCTGAAAACTCCCCGATTCATGGTTCTATCGTTCTCACCAATCGAGTCTTTCACACCTCCGCCAGGTATGACACATTATCCGCATTATTCTTTTACATTATTCTTTTGCTTTTATTCCATCTTTATTAGCCTTTGTTGTGGTATTTTCAAGCTTTACAAATCACTAAACTGCAATCTCACTTCAGTCTTAGTATGCATTTAGCCCTTATTTATCAAAAGACTTACTATAAAAATACAACAAAACATTTTCTTATGACCTTACGTGAATTATTGTGACAGAAATGCATTATGAAGAAGAAATGCACCTGCTATTAGTATCATTAGAGCTAGCGTTAGCATCAAGCTATATCAGACAATTTATGAAATTATTAGTACACTTTTACTCAGAACTCACTTTTAACCCCGATCGAGTGTTTGTAATAACTTCCTTTTGTAATCACAGGTGGAATTTGGTCATTTACTGTTGTAAAAATATGCTATTTATAGCCTTTTACATCGCTGCACAAGTTAGCATTTCAGATGTAAATTTTCTATTTTTTTTAAAAAATGCCCCAGATCTGAAGAAAATGTCATACCAAGCTTTACAATCGTAATCGCGGGTTTATTATTTGGATATTTCATGTGTACAGAGGTGTTTCAGTGTTGTTATGGCCAGATATGAACCAGGAAGTGTACAGCAAGCATGTGACATGATGTGGCAGTGTCCGGTTATGACACTCTAAAGATTGACAAGGCGAAGGACCAATCAGAGTTTGTCTGACACACAGCATGAGCACACAGCACTGCACACACACACACACACACACACACACACACACACAGATTGCTGGGAGAGGCTGTTTATCATCAGATCGTGTAAATCAGTGGAAAATGAATTGAAATGATGATTCTGTCTGAAGAAATATGAAGTAAACATCAGTAAATATATCCATATATCTCCGCAGATATGCATCTTTGGTCTATAAATCCTTATTGATGCTGTTCAGTGAGTCTATGTGAACACAAATAAACCGCTGCTGATGTGACTAAATATGAAAGAGTGGTGAATTTCTAGTCAGTGATGCTTGCAAGTAAAGGGGCTAAAATGACGTTTTGGAATTAGCAGTGCAGGCGTTGGATGAAATGTAGATGAAATTTATTCTACTAACAAGAGCATTTAAGTACAAAATCTGGACGAATGCCTTACATACCATCTGATCAATGTCTGATCATGGTGTGGCAACTGCGGTATAAGTGGAATAACTGACTTCGGGGGTGTGCATTATTTTTCGAATAATTCAATTGGCCATAGTCAGTTATTCCTTACTTATTAGAATATCACTAGCTGACCAAGATGCTGGCATCATGCTCTATTGAAATTGGTTATGTATTGATTTTAGAAGCACTATTTGTGTGGTGTGTGGAGCTTTAGAGTAATCATTTATGAGATTCCATGATGGTTATGTGAAACATTTTATTTTGAAAGACATGCTTGAAAGCTGTTGAGACGTCTTCAATATGTTGTGGGTTTTATTAGACAGGGGATGACCGCACAGAGTAGCATTATAACAGAACTTTCAAATGTATCTAGTATGATAAAACAGGTCTGCTTTACCACACATACTCATGACCGGAAGGAGCGGAAGTGGTCGACTGTGGCATAATAAAAGCTCCTCTGCTTTCGAGCCGTATGTGTTGCACTCATTCAGCAGCCTATTTTTGCTTTGATGGTTTTGCAGCCTCACACTGCTTCATACAACTTTGTTAATAAATCATTAGCTCATCCATGAACATGATTTTTGCCAGAGTCTCGTCGGTTTGCATCGGCTGTGGGGATGAAGATGACAACTCCCATATTTCCACACACAGTCACGGCGTCATCAAACTATGCCTTTGTTTCTTTGTTTGTTTTGAATACGTGCCCTCTAGCAGCAAACATTTACATATATTTACATTTACATTTACATTTATTCATTTAGCAGACGCTTTTATCGAAAGCGACTTACAGATGAGGACAGTGGAAGCAATCAAAAACACCAAAAAGAGCAATGATATATAAGTGCTATAACAAGTCTCAGTTATGTTAACACAGTACACAGAGCATGGGATTTTAAATAATATAATAAATAAAAAGAAAACAGATAGAATAAAAAAAGAATAGAGCAAGCTACACATACGCACACATACAATTGCATAATAAATGAAAAGAAAATAGAATACAAAAAGATTAGAAAGGTAGTTAGATTTTTTTTTAAGAATAGAATTAGAATAGTGAGTGTTAAAGTTTGAGGGTCAAATAAAGATGGAAGAGATGTGTTTTAAGCCGATTCTTGAAGATGGCTAAGGACTCAGCTGCCCGGATTGAGTTGGGGAGTTCATTCCACCAGGAGGGAACATTTAATTTAAAAGTCCCTAAAAGTGACTTTGT
The DNA here is from genome assembly GCF_963082965.1 of Carassius carassius. Classification (NCBI taxonomy): domain Eukaryota; kingdom Metazoa; phylum Chordata; class Actinopteri; order Cypriniformes; family Cyprinidae; genus Carassius; species Carassius carassius. The sequence goes on from NC_081803.1 coordinate 18,093,393, forward strand.
GTTTCTTTGGGATGGCACAATCAAGCGACGTTCAATTGCAGAACGCAAGCTTTTAGAGGGCACATAAGTCTGAAGTAACAAATTTAGGCAAATGGGTGCAGAGCCAGTGATAGTTTTGTAGGCAAACATCAATGCCTTGAATTTTATGAGAGCAGGGGCCTGTTGCACAAAACTAGGATAAGGGATTTAGCCAGGATATCTTGGTGATCCTGGCTCAATTGATCCGTAAAACGGTTGCACTAAAGCTGGATAGGAGGCAGGAGGATATGTTATGGTATAAATTACCATGGAGATTTATTCTGTGGAGCTAGCCTGCTCCAGACCAGGCTAAATTCCAGGATCTATTTAATCTCATCCCTAATGTCAGTCAGCAGTCACCACAAATGGAAACCAATAGTTATTTCACTGCTCACTATACATTGTTATCACATATAACTAGACCCACTTGTCATTATTTAAACGTTTGTGATCATTAATTTCAATCATTTTGGATAAATAATGATTTTTAGATGATGTTGCTATCATTAGATAATTTACAGTTTCCCATAGACTATAAGGCTATATATAAAATGATAGAATATTAGGGCCACAGAGGGAAAAAAAAGATGAGTCATAATATTGTAACCAGTTGTTTTAAAGGAGGACAGTTGTTAAAATGACAGATGTGGGGCATTTCGTGAAATTGTGATGTGCTGATGTGCCAGAATATTAAGTATCACATTGTCATAAGTATCAAAACTGTAAAAAGAATATGTAGCTTTTCTGCAGAAAGAACCAGCCTCATAAATTTTATGACTATCCTTTTTCCTCAGTGTGGCCCTAGTACTCGGTCATATAAACAAATACACATTCCATATGAATATAAAAACACAATGTGTAACATTATGTTCCTTTATTGAATAAGGACAAAACAAAGCAGGTAAACCATCAGCTCCTTTCAAAACTAAAGTCACAGTGACTCTACAAGATGGAAAGCACAGAATCAAAGCATATTATACAAAATGATACATACACATTCAAAGGTCTGTATATAACACACCCTGCATGTCTGCACACTAAAATAAATGCAGGACAAATCCATACACATCAACTGAACAGACAAATGAATGGATGCAGTAGCCTCCCTGCAGCCTTGTATTACACAGTATACCGCACAAACATCATAAGAGGCCAAATTCGTAAAAAAACGAACCCAAAAAAACCCAAATTCCTCTGCCACCGAAGGACATATTTAACCAAAATTGAAAGCACACATACTAACTAAAATAATTCAACAGATATTGGTCCCTCAGCAGCTGACCACTGTCGTCATCAGGGAAGATTGCCGGATTGTCCCAGTCCATGGCTGGTGGCACTCTGGGGGCCCTCTCCTTCCTCAGGCAGGCCACATTGTGGAGGACAGCACAAGCCACAGTACTATCACATGCCCTAACAGGGCTGACCCTTAATTTGTGAAGGCAGTGAAAGCGTGCCTTCAGGAGGCCAAAGGTAATTTCAACTCTGGCCCTGGTCCTGGCATGGGCATGGTTGTAGGCCTGCTGTGCTTCCTGGGGGTCTGTGAAAGGTGTCAGGAGAAAAGGCTGGCAGCCATACCCCCTGTCTCCCAGCAACACACCAGAGAATTCACCTGTCAACACAAAATCTCATCATTACTACCTCATAAACACAGTGATATTCTTGACACAGCCATGATGGTTATAAATAGGGGTTGTGTGGCTTACCTTGTGATAGGCACTGATAGATTTCAGAGGCCCGAAAGATTCTGGAGTCATGGACTGAGCCAGGCCATTTTGCCACAACATTGCTGATTACACAGTCAGCATTACAGACCATCTGAAATCATAAGATGAGGAATATTACACCAATCAATGCACATCACTGGCAATGCAGAGTGTTCGTCAATGGACAATATCAAAAAGTTATGTTCACCTGAACATTAATGCTGTAAAAGGATTTCCTATTCACAAAATCATATATTCACTCATGGGCACCTGAGGGGGCTTTTATCCTTATGTGTGTGCAGTCCACTGCACCAATGACATTGGGGAAACCGGTCACACAAAGTAATGAGTATCCTACTATGTGTTAACAGTTGTCCTGTAATTTGTAGATCCTCTTACCTGCAATCCTATAGAACTCCTCTTTGATGTCACAGAGTCTTCTGTGGCCAGGGAAGGAGATGAAGACATCTGCTAATGCTTTGATAGCCAGACACGCACTCCTTATTGTGCGGTTAAATTGTGGCCTTGTTCAGCTGTTCTGCATCCCCCACTGAGTACAGGAAGGCTCCACTAGCAAAAAAGCGCAGGGCCACACAAACCATTTGCTCCACACTCAGTGCATGGTTCCGTGCAGTGCGGTGCTTAATCCTGGGACCCAGTAGTCTGCATAGATACCTGATGCCATCTGCAGAAAACCTGTATCTTTCATATAGATGGTCATCAGGGAAGGCCAGTGGGTCCAACCGGTCCCTGAAGACCCTTTCTCGCCTGAAGGCTCTCCTCAGCACAAGTGCTTCTTCATCCACCACATCTCGCAAGAATGGGCATGCCATTGTCAGAGCAGAAAGGAACACACAATTTTGGGCCTTCATATAGACTAGTGGCCACACCTGGTGCTGGGGGGGTGGGCAAAAGAGGCTGGTGCCTTAAAACGATGACTTGGTTGTACTGATTGCTGGGAAAATAAAAAAAAACCTTAGAAAGATGCCACCGTCCTGTGTGCTCACAATAAGAGCTCATATGTCATGGCTCACTTGACTTTACGAGAATATACCTAATTTTTATTTTGAGCTGTGTCATCTTCTTGGAGCTGGGGGAGGAAAGAAAAATAATGATTAATACATTTGTGTTACAGTTAGCATAAAGTGTACATTGAAGGCATATCTCACCTCCCTCTCAAGTTTTTTTATTTCAAGGTCCAGTTTTCTAATTGTCCTCTTTTTTATTTCGGACTCCAGTGCAAGATTTTCCATCTTTTTCTTCTTGTACTGAATGTCTATGTCTGCCAGTTCTATTTGGCGCCGGAGGTGGTTGCCATACAACTTTCTGATAGCTTGTGAGCTCTGTGAACACAATACAATTAGCGCAGCTGGAATTTGGCATGATGTGGTGTCCTTTTATTAATACGCACTATGTTGCTGGGCTGGTTTTCCCACTGTATAGCATCTGGGTCCTGTAAAAGAAATTAGATTTTTTGATTTTGATGAGGACTCCTCACCATTGTAGAGTAAATAGTACTTTCACAGTCTTAACATGATACCTCATGCCTTTTGGAATCCAGAGAGATGGTCTCCTCCTCCTCATTGTCTCCATTATGTGCTGTTGCTGCTGCACTGGGGCTTTCACCCGATCACATTTAATCGGATTCATATTGAAGCTAGTAGACAAGACATGCCAGGCCTACAGTATGCCTTTGATGGCGTACTCACTGGATCAGCATCGTTTGGTGCTTGTGCTGGTGGCTCTAAAAGGAACACAGTGCTGCCAGACACTGCAAGGCAATAGGTAAACCAAAGTCAGACAGTCCAAATTGATTCAATATGAATGTGGTTGTATCCCATGTAGAGATGGAAGGACATACCTTGAATGAAGCGGGTGGCATCTTGGGAGGAACCTATGCTCGTCTCTTTCCCCCCAGGGATCCCCTCTAAGATGGCCCTGCCTTTATTTAGCTCCAAGGCCATGTCCTCTGCTGGGGTAAGGTCAGCCTTTGGTGACCCACCACCCGTGCCTTGTCTGTGGGTATTCTTTTTCACTGCTAAAACAGTACAGACAATGTGTGAGCAGGCACCTTCTGGGAACAATATATGCTTGTGCTTTGTTAAATATTAGTCAGGGACCATACCATTCTGCAGAATGTTCTTGTATTTGATTTTGACCTGCTGCCATGTCCGTTTTGGCCCATTCATGTTTAATCTACATCACACGCACACACACACACATTCTTTATCACAAGAACATTTAATGGAGTCACACTGCAAAAATGGCTTGGTATTTTTGTCTTGTTTTCAGTAAAAATATTAAAAAAAAAAAAAATCTTAAATAAAGATGTATTTTCTTGATTTGCTAAATGACCTAGCAAAATAAGTATAGTTTAGACAAAAAATATAAACTAAAAGTAAATGTGTGCTTAAAACAAGCAAAAAAATAAAAAATCTGTCAATATAATAAGAAAAATTCTCTTGAAATAAGTTTACTTTTTCCATAAACACTTAATTTTAGAAAAGTTATCTTGTTTCACTGGCAGATTTTTTTGCTTATTTTCCTAGGTAATTTTGCTCAAGAAAATATTTAAGATTTTTTTTAGATATTTTTTTTTTTACTGAAAACAAGACAAAAATACTAAGTAAGAAAGACATTTTTGCAGTGCAGTGAGCAACCGACCTTGGGTCCTTTGAAAGGCGCTATATAAATTAAAGTGATTATTATTATAGCTCATCTATTTATTCAATTAAATTTTATTTATATAGCACTTTTCACAATTGTTTCATTCTGTCAAAGCAGCTTTACATTAATAAAAGCAGGAGAAACACACAAAAAAAACGGTGGACAACATAAGAAGCAGAGTACAACGGCTAAGATTAAACCGTACTGAGCGTAGTAACGTTAAATAATAATGTAAGGCTTTAATAATAATTTATCATAGCTTTATACAGTGTGATGGAGTTACTTTACACAATTTCACTCATATCTGCAGTGCATTTCAATTAAAAATTTAACCGTTTCATAATTACAGTCCAACTGCGTTTTTGGAGATGTGAATTAAATATTTGAATTGTAATTGTGATGTTTCAGCAGAGCGGTGAGTGTGTAATTGTGCACTACTCACGCATTCAGGCGGTCTGCAATACTTTGCCACGCTTTTTCTCTTTGATTTATCACTGTGGCGGTGTTGCCTTTCTTCTTAATTATATCTCTTACCTCCTCGTATGCCTCCATGAGGATTTGTGCTTCCGACGGGGAAAAGTACGCGGCTCTAGTTGCCATGGTAAATCAGTTAATCTGTGATCTGTGGCGGGGTCTATTTGAATGAGCCGTGAGCGCGCACCTATCCAGGATTGGTTTCACCTTGCTTAATGAATCCGTTTCTGCTCATCCTGGCTTGGTCTTTGTGCAACCAATTAAGCCTGGACGCACATGTTTTGTGTTTATCCCGGATGTCTTAATTCTACTTTTGTGCAACAGGCCTCAGCTATTGGAAGCTAGTGCAAATTTGATAAACAGAGGTGTGACTTGTATTCTTTTTGGCTCATTAAAAATTAATCTTGCTGCCGCGTTCTGAATTAATTGTAAAGGTTTGATAGAATTGGCTGGAAGACCTGCCAAGAGGGCACTGCAATAGTCCAGCATATTGTGGGGATGTATATTATATGTATATATAAATATATTATATTATATTATATTATATTATATTATATTATATTATATTATAATATAATATAATATAACATAATATTATATATATATATATATATATATATATATATATATATATATATATATATATATATATCCAGCATATTATATGTATATATAAATATATACATATATATTTACATATTGTGCCTTTAAAGGAATACTCCCCTCCAAAATGAAAATTTCGTCATTAATCACTTACCCCCATGTCGTTCCAAACCCTTGAAAGCTTTGTTTGTCTTCCGAACACAATTTAAGACATTGTGGATGAAAACCAGGAGGCCTGTGACAGTCCAATAGACTCCCAAGTAAGTAACACTGTTAAGGTCCAGAAAAGTATGAAAGACATCATCAGAATAGTCCATCTCCCATCAGTGGTTGAACCGTTATGAAGCGACGAGAATACTTTTTGTAAGCGAAGATGACAAAAAATAACGACTTTATTCAACAATTCCTATGTCAACAGTCTCTTCTGTGTCTCTCCATGTCACCGTATGCTGCGTATGCTCTTCTGTATCAGCGTGGCGCTGCTGATACAGAAGTGTAGCATACAGTGATATGTCCTGTCAGACGTTATACCAAAGCCACTAGAAGGCAAGCCTGCAACCATTAGCTGAAAAAGCATAACTGCTAAAGCTAAAGTTTCTGGTTTGCCAGTATGTAGGAAATGTGACCAGATGGAGGAGAGGCTTCACTACGCTGAAACAACAGATTTCTTATAATTTAATTGATCAACCGCCCATCGTCTAATTTTATTTTTGGATTGAAATATTTTTTACACAGAGTTTACAGAGTTTAAACTCGTACAATGCAATAGCGAACTGATTTGCAGCTGTCACACTTTTTGTAATGTCATTATGGCATTTTATTAAAAAAATGGAGCGCTTCCTTGTGCTAAGTAGGCCTACCCCTGACTTAAATTTTTTCTAGTCAACTGGTTGCACGTTTTATTAAATTGATTAATATAATAATATACTAAACCATCCTTTAATATATAGACAGGTATATTATTCCACAATCAAGTTTGTGCATAGTCTCACGTAGCCAGACCTTCACCTGAATGTCTGGAATTCATGGCTGCTTTCATTGGCCAAGGCCTGCCCATGAGGCCGTTTGATCGATATGTCAAACAACCAATCACAGTTTGTTTCGTTCAGCATCACGTTTCGGGGTCGTGGAAATGTTGCCAAAATTACAGACCGGAGTGTTAAACTCTCAGACGTATTTGAAAGATTCTATGCCACAAACTTTAAATATTTCACATACTTTTGAAACTCCAGTGTTAAGTTGAGGTTAAGGCTTTATTTTATGTGAGGGGGTTTGTCTTTACAACATCTTTGTTTTCAGACAGAGCGTTAGAAAATTCTGTAGAATTCAACCAATCCGATGATGACTTTTTTTGTGTCCCATATGCATCAGATGTTTCGCCAATGGTCTGTGGGCATGACGTAAAGCAATTGCATAAAGCAATTGCCTCAAAGCACCAGCAAAGTGATTATGAATGTGTCGGGGGAAAAGAGGACATTATAATTATTTATTAATAAACTATTGGTTTCTGACTCGCTATCTCCATATGGACATGCCTTGGAATCCACCTTTCATACTACTAAATAATTAGAGAATATTTCAAAATCGGGTGGGCGAGTTTTCCTTATATTTATTGTATTGTTCATAAATAATAATAATAATAATAACCTGTTTTGGTTATATTTAATTGTCCAGCTCCCCCTCAGCTCCTGTGTTAAAAATTCTCTCGTGCCACCTCTGCTTCTCATTCATTTCTATGGTATCCGTAAACAGCGAGTGTCACACAACTGCTGACATGTTATCTTTGCTATTGGGCGCACCAGAAAACACATCAGCAGCGTCATACTGTACGTTAGTCATGAACGCACTCACAACAGACCCGGAAGTATTATGAATAAATTCATAATTATTGTTATTTTTGGACAAAATGTATTTTCGATGCTTCAACCAATTCTAACTGACCCTCTGATGTCACATGGACTACTTTGATGATGTTTTTATCACCTTTCTGGACATAGACAGTATATCGTACATACATTTTCAATTGAGGGACAGAAAGACAGAAAGTGAGTCATTAATGACATAATTAAAATTTTTGGGTGAACTAACCCTTTAAGTAAAGAAAATGGTCCATGAAGATATTTTGTAAATTCTTTACTGTAAATATGTCAAAACTTAATTTATGTTTAGTTATATGCAATGCTAATTAGGACAACTTCAAAGATGTTTTTCTCAGTAATTTGAATGTTTTTTGTTTGTTTGTTTGTTTTTGTTTTGTTTTTGTTTTGTTTTTTGCACCCTCAAATTCCAGATTTTCAAATAGTTGTATCTCGGCCAAATATTGTCCTATCCTAACAAGTGATGTATAAAATTAGATTTCGAAAAAAATATATACCCTTATGACTGGTTTTGTGGTCCAGGGTCACATATACTGTGTGGCAGTTAAGTGCAGCATATCAGCAATGAGTGAACAAAACAAAGTGATATATTTGGACACTGATATATTACACTGTGCATCAGAGAGCTGGAGCTGTCGCAGAAACAACTTTACTTTAGAAATAAATAAGTCATAGTGGTAAAGTACTGTAGATACCTCCGTTCAAGCTTTGTAGTTTAATTTATGTTATATTAATGCAATAAATATACATTTAATTTTCTTTTGTTAACTTATTTGTATTCATATCATTAAACTAACCTTAAATCATTCAAAACTCACATCTAGAACAAACGAATAAAGTTTACATTACTGTATGTATTTTTTTACTGTAAATTCTTGGTATCCTTTCAGAGTAATGTCATTGCTAAATTGAACTTGAAGAGCCGATTAACTCCTACGGTGGGGGTCGAAAGTCTACTCCGGAAAACCTGGAACCGAACACCCCTAATGTGCTGCTTCCTTGGAACACATATATTGGCAGCCTTAATCACCAATTTTGTCAATTGCACCTTTTTTTGAAAATGAATGGTCATTCTGACTAACTTCAGACATGATGGTGAGCAAATCATGACAATAATTGTTTGGTTGAACTTTCGCTTTAATTTTGCGTTAATATTGATTGTTAAAATGTTTGTCTCATTCCTGTACTGTACCTGAACACATAAATATATTACATATGCTGTAAAAGAAACATTAATGACAACCTATAAAAATTTCCATCAGAGAGGATGCTGGCTGAAATATTCTAAGAGTTAGAATGTATTTAACTGATATTTTAAACCAGCGGTAAAATAAAGCATAGATAAGGGGATTCAGACCACAGCTAACATACAAAGTCCATGTTAAAAATGTCATTGTAGTTGAAGAGAATGTGGTGATTTCTGTTAGCGAACAGATATAGAAAGGAATCCAGCAAAGCAAATAAACTGTCACAATGATTCCTAATGTCAGTGCAGCTTTGCTCTCAGATTTCCTCTTCACTGAACATTCCACTATACATTTACCACCCTTTACTAGAGAGTTTATAACTTTTACTTGCCATTGCACAACATAAAATATCCTTAAATATACAGTGATGATCACAACACAAGGAAACAGGAAAAAAAAGGTCAAATCAGTAAATCTCCAAACAGGACTAATTATGACAATACACTGGCCATAACACAATGTTTTGTGTGAGATATTAAAATATCCGTTACTAATTACATACTCAATATTGTAAACTGAACAGCAAAACCAGCAGAGATAGATGCATATTAATGTTTTAGTAGTTGTTATTTTCAGTGGGTACTGTAAAGGGTGACACACAGCCACATAACGATCAATAGCAATTAAAACTAAAGTACTAAGAGATGTACAAAGGAGCAGCCTAACGGTAATTACAAACAAACCACAGTAAGTGTCTCCAAAGTACCAACATGTCTCAATTTGTTTGATGCCCTCTACAGGTATCACAATAAGTCCAGTGAGCAGGTCATTAACAGCCAGAGAGAGAATGAGCAGGTTGGTTGGAGTATGAAGCTTCTTGAAGTGAGAGATAGAGATGATCACCAGCAGGTTCAGAAACACAGTCCATGCTGATAACACTGATACAAACACATAAATGATATTGTATTCATGTCTGGAACGTTTTCCCTTGATGCATGATGAGTTGATGGCAGGAAAGCAGTATTGAGTCTCATAATCCTCTGTGTCATAGGCCATGTGCGAGTCTCCTCCTGTTATGAGTTTGTTCTGCTCTCCTTTCTGTCCTTTCATTTATATAGTGTCTGGATCTGATGGAACAACCCATCTACTGCTCACTATGATGCTGAACAATGGTAAAATAAATTGTTTTCTTGATGAATAAACACAACTGGATTGAAACTATGTAACATGGTTTTAAGTTCTTACTTGTATTTACCATTAAGTGTGCCCCCAATTACTTGTTCTATTTCATATCAGTCAACACGCCACAGTATGGGTCAGCCTCGTTAACCCTCTGGAGTCTAAGGGTATTTTTGGGGCCTGGAGAAGTTTAGTCATGCCCTGACATTTGTGCTTTTTTCAGTTTCTTATAAATATCTAAATGGTTAAAGTCTAATCTCACTGTAATCAGCACAAACTGGGCTATAATAATATGTGAGCAGCATGTATGTACATGATTTTGTTTTTGAGAAAAAAAATGTTATGCGTGGTTAGTGAAAAACAAAAAATGTTAAAACACTTGAATAAGGCAAAAAAAAACACATAAAGAACAATGGTTCCTGGGATTTTTGAGAACTGGAGCTTGTAGCCTAGAATTTTTCTTTCTAAATTATGTGAAAATCATCTTGTTTACTTGTTTACTTACAGAAAACAATATATTGATTTAAATTTTCTAAGACACTTTTTGTTGGTAAAAGTCAAATGCGAGTAGGCGTCAACTAAATCTTCTCAGGTGATTTACACCTGAGAAGACAAAGGCCTGCATAATGAGCTGCATAATGAGCCTTTGAGGGAGGTGTTAAAAGAAAGAATGTGAGAACAAAATAAATGTATATAATTTTGTAGTTTATTTAGAATATATTTAATTATCCCACAACATAATTTAATATCCACTTGGGGGAGCCAGGGCCGGCTCTAGGTTATTTGGTGCCCAAGGCGAGAGAGCCCCAAACACAGGCGGCCACCTGGGGCGCCATCTGCTGGACGGGGCGCAAAATTGCAGAATTTTAAAAAAAAAAAAGTTAATTAAATGTATGTATCGTATTATGAAAGCTGCGCACACGCTGTACACTTTTACTGTGCACTCTCCACACACTGCTTGTATTTGTTCATTTCTTTTACTAGATTTACAATCCTAAAAAACGACTGAGTCACTCTGACAGGCAGCTGTCAAACTCAGCTGCTCAGCAACCGGGAGTGGCGCGAAAACATCTGACAGCTGGTTTTAGCGCTTTAAATGATGGGGTAAATGAAAAAACGTAATAAAATGAAAACACTATAACTGCTTTTCCTTGAGGTGAGATCTTAATGATTCTCTATTGTTTTCTACTGTATCCTTCAGGTTGCTGCTTTTAAAGAGTTGTTGTGTGAACATTTAAATTAAAAAATGAATAACTATGGAATAACTGGAGTTTTTTTTCCCGTTGGGGGGGGGGGGGGGGGGGGGGGGGGGGTGCTGGGGCTCTCTCGCCTTGGGCGCCAGATAACCTAGAGCCGGCCCTGGCTCCCCCAAGTGGATATTAAATTATGTTGTGGGATAATTAAATATATTCTAAATAAACTGCAAACATAAAATTATATACATTTATTTTGTTCTCACATTCTTTCCCTGGGGGGAGCAGTTAAACAGTTTATTAGGAACAATCAAAGCTGACTTTCAAACTAATTTTTTGCACCATTACTCAAGTGACACAATCCTTCAGAAATCCTTTTAACAATCTTATTTTCTACAAAAAAAAAACAAAAAAAAAAAAACATTTATTGTTATTATTATTATTATTATTATTATTATTATTACCATTATTATTATTATTAATGTTGAAAAGAGCTGAGAATATTTTTCAGGTTTTTTTAGGGGGGATAAATTAAAAGAACACCATTTTTGTTACATTTGTTACAGTTACATTTATTTGTTACATTTATATCATTTACATCAAGCTTTTGGCTTTTTTGGCATCAAGCTTCTAGGCTGAAAAAAGCACACCTTGTTTGTTATCTTTATTTTATGAGTGCACAAAGTTTTGTTGTTATTATATCTGTATCCAAAAAAAGTAGACCCTTTACAGATTCGATTGATTTAAGTTCTTTTCGGGAATATCAGGAGAAAATGACTCATAACGTTTATCCGCGTTAATCGACTTCAGAGGGTTAAGGATGAGCTGTCAGGAGACGGTATATCAAATTAACCACGCCCCGCTTGCAATCACCTCCTATAAATACAGGTGTTAATCAGCCGGCCCTTTCTCTTTTTTTGCCTCCTGGCTAACGATTGAGTTGGTAAAGACGGTAAGATTTGCTTCCTTTATTACTTAAAGTAGCTGGCTGACGGGAGCCTCTTTGCCTGTGAGGGTGAAAGTTACCGCGTTGGAAGAATGTCTATCGCGGCTCCTCTGGAAGGAGCAGGTTACAGTGAAGTTTGGTTGGAGGCTGCTTGGAGTCAGCAGCCAGTCAGGTGGTACCATTGGGATTGCTTCACATGTGCCCTCTGCAGCTATTTTTAGCAAAATACAAAGTGAGTCCATACGAGAATGGACAGCAACTGATTCCAAGGGACGGGGATTGTCTTCCAACAGTCCAGTGGTGGCTTTTGACACCAGGCCTAAAGGAAAGAGTCACACTGGGCCCTTTATGTTCAAAGGAGATGATAACAACAGATGCGTCACTGGAGGGCTGGGGTGCTGTCTGGCGAGGCAATCCAGCACAAGGACAATGGGATGCCTCGTGGAGAGGAGCACACATAAATCTGCTGGAACTGGAGGCAGTATTTCGGGCCCTGATCCATTTTCGGCCTCGGCTTCGGGAGAAGCATGTCATTGTTCGCTCAGACAGTACCACAGTAGTGTCATATATACACCATCAAGGCGGGTTACGTTTGACGTCCCTTTACAGGAGAGCTTGGGACCTTCTGTTATGGGCACATGCTCAAGGGGTGTCCCTGAGGGCCTTACACCTCCCGGGAGAGGACAATGTAGCAGCCGACCTTTTGTCCAGGGGAGCCCCCAGGCCAGGGGAATGGCGACTACATCTGACAAGGGTGGAGGAGATCTGGTCTCGGTTCGGGGTGGCTCGGGTAGATCTCTTTGCCTCACTGGAAACCACGCATTGTCCCCTGTGGTAAACAAATAGTGGGCCCCAAGGGGTCACTAGGGGTGGATGCTCTGGCGAACAAATGGCCTCCAATGCTCCTGTATGCATTTCCTCCATTCCCTCTTCTGCCAGTGGTCCTAGCCAAAGTAAGGATCTTGAAGACCAAAGTCTTGCTGTTGGCACCAGATTGGCCCGAGCAGGCATGGATGCCAGATTTGATAGCATTACAGAGGGGACAGCCATGGTGTCTCCCAGTCAGGAAGAATATGCTGTCTCAGGCCCAGGGAAAGCTCTGGCGCCCGAATCCAGAGAGGTACAATCTGCACGTCTGGCCACTAGATGGGAGTCTTCCAGAGCTCTGGGAGAGGTGGTTTTAACAACATTGCATGCAGCAAATCCCCATCTACAAGGAGACTGTATGCTGCTCAATGGGAAAGGTTCTCTCGATGGTGTCAGTCCAAGGGAATGGACCCAGTTTCATGCGGGGTGGAGTTAGTTTTGTCATTCCTCCATTCCCTGTTGGAGACGGGTCTGACGGAGTCAACCTTGAGGGGATATGTAGCCGCTATATCAGATTGCCATACGAACTAAGGAGGCAGCAAAATTGGTGTCCATCCTCTTGTGAAATGTTTTCTGAAAGGAGCTCGTAGATTAGGCCCATCTCAAGCTCGGTTGGTTCCCTCATGGGACTTGGGCATTGTCCTGAAAGCTCTGACAGAGCATCCCTTTGAGCCATTAGACAAATTGGAGTTAGAACTTCGTACGTTGAAGACAGCCTTTTTCTTGTCTATCGCTTCAATTAGGAGGGTAAGCGAATTGCATGCCTTGTCAGTACACCCTGCATGCTTGAGACTGGGGGAAGAAGATTCATCCATTTATCTCCTTCCGAACCCATCATTCCTGCCAAAAGTTTTGCCTCGTTCTTATGTCTCCAAACCTTTGGTACTAGAACCCTTTCATTCCCCTCCTCATGATTCAGCAGAAGCAGCCAGATTACATCTAATCTGCCCGGTCAGAGCACTGAGGAGATACATTCCTTGCACTCAACAGATCAGACAGACTAATCAGCTGTTTGTCTGTTTCGGAGACTCAGTGCGAGGCCAGGCAGTGTCCAAGCAGCGGCTCGCAAGATGGGTGGTCAGGCTGATAGAACTAGCGTACCAAAGCATAGGAAGGCTTCCTCCCAAGGGGGTGTTGGCCCACTTTTCCAGAGGAATGGCATTTTTTAAAGGGGCCTCTCTGGAAGAAGTGTGTGTAGCAGCAGGATGGTCGTCCTCTTTGACATTTGCCAAGTTCTATCGCCTGGATCTTGCAAAGACAGTTTAATCTACTATTCTGCAAACAGCGGAACAGGTATAAACTGCTTTATGTTAAGTTATGTCAAGGTATTATTACCTGGTGGATTTGTTGTAAGTTATATGGAGAACTAATAAAGGTTCTGTTACATGAATCATGTCCTGGTTATTGCCCCGCTAGATTTCCCCTCATGACCTTATCTGGTACACAGTTGACCCATACTGTGGCGTGTTGACTGATATGAAATAGAACGGGGGGTTAAACAGGTAACCTAGGTTCTGTGAATGAAGTCTGGCTTTAAGCCAGTCGGAAAAAGAGAAAGGGCCGGCTGATTAACACCTGTATTTATAGAAGGTGATTGCAATAACCCATTTTTAATATTTAACATCTAACATCATTACAATTATAGAGTTAATTATGAATTTTCCCCTGAAGCAACATGTTTGCTAACGTAAAAAGAGAATTTACAGATATTGTGGGCTGTTCTTTTTAGTGATTCAATCACAAGTGGCCAGCCAAGACACATTTCCATTTACACCTGGTAATAAAATGAGTTTCAAAATGTGACTCCTATGACCAGTTATTTTTGGATTTTTGCAGAGACACTCTCCTATTATTTTGTCACAATCTACAGTACTTTCATGGGTTTGATGAGTGCTGTGCACAATTATTGTTGAATGAACTCATGTTACATTGCTTACAAGTGAGTGGGGAAGGAAATAAATGAAAGGCATGTATGCCATGTCTTCAGATAGAACACAGAAAAGTCACTTTTATGAAGGTTCAACTAGTTCACCCAAAAGAACAGGTTCAAAAGAGTGACTTTTTTGTGAACTTGACATCTCAGGGAACTGGACTGTTTGCCTGAGGCTCTGGATTACAGGTAATATGTTGTAAATAATTTTTCTTACACAGACCGATCATATTGCTTTTTAACACATCAATATATCTTCCGCAACCATGGTGTGACGAGTGGGGCGGGGCCGAGGGATGTGGGAACACGAGTGAGGCCGGTGGAGTGATTGGGAAATCCGCTACACCTGCGACCCACCACCGGTCTTGAGTCCCACAGAGGAGATAGAAGGATATAAAACTGGAGCGAGGACAGTGAAGGACGAGAGAGGACCAGGCCTGGGCTTTTAGTTGTGTTTTGGTTTTTATTTTGTGCGCATCAGTCGTCCGTGAGGGGCTGGTGCGCTGTTTTGTGTTTATTTTGAATAATTAAAGTTTCATTTTGATTGTCCGCCGGTTCCCGCCTCCTTCTTCCGGATGAATACAAAGATTTTATCATTACAGTGGTGCCGAAGCCCGGGAGAAGGAGGGACACGCTGCTGAAGATCCCTCGCCGCTGTGGTGAATCCGCGGTGCCATCGAGCAGGCGAGGAGGATGCCGCCATGGACGCTCGAGGCGGTGGACTGGAGTGAGTTGCCGGGGACGGGCGAGCTCGCTGCCGACCGCCCACGATATGGAGGGACGGTTGCCGTCCGTGAGGGAGCGGAGGAGTCGGCGCCGTTTGCCAGGGGGCCGGAGCCTGCTGCCTCCGTGAAGGAATCCGGAGGAGCAGGGAACGGGGGACTCCTGCCGGCTGCCCAAAACCGGAGGAGCCGTCGCCGTCCACCGGGCGGCAGAGGAGTGTCGTGCCATCCGCCGAGGGCCGTCCAGTGCCACCGCCAGGCGCCGCGGAGGAGATCACCCAGCCGGTGGAGGGCCGAGCAGCAGTGCGTCTGGGAACGGGAATTTTTTTTTTTTCCTCTCTCCCCTCTCTCGTCTCTGTTCCTCCTCCTTCCATCTCCATTTCTCTCGCCTCGTCTGTCCTACCCCCAGGTTCCCGCAGGTCCCCGTGAGCGGTCCCCCCCGGAGGGAGGCGGGGGGGAGGGGGGTGGAGGGAGTAGAGCGCAGTCTCGAGGGTACCCCCCGGCCTGCGAGGGGCAATGGGGGTATGTGACGAGTGGGGCGGGGCCGAGGGATGTGGGAACACGAGTGAGGCCGGTGGAGTGATTGGGAAATCCGCTACACCTGCGACCCACCACCGGTCTTGAGTCCCACAGAGGAGATGGAAGGATATAAAACTGGAGCGACGACAGTGAAGGACGAGAGAGGACCAGGCCTGGGCTTTTAGTTGTGTTTTGGTTTTTATTTTGTGCGCATCAGTCGTCCGTGAGGGGCTGGTGCGCTGTTTTGTGTTTATTTTGAATAATTAAAGTTTCATTTTGATTGTCCGCCGTTTCCCACCTCCTTCTTCCGGATGAATACAAAGGTTTTATAATTACACATGGGTATTCATTTTATGTTCCTTGATATGTTTTTATACAATTAATCGAAGGTAAAGTTTTTTCAGTTTTTTCACAAGTTAATCCAACAACTGCAGTAAGAATATTTCATCAAGCACGGTGAGTTATGGCTTCTCGTGCTATTGTTATTTGCACCTCTTGCCACATGTACAGTTTATCTATCTCTGTCGCAGATGAGGGATTCACATGTGATAAATGCAGGGAAATAGTTAGGCTGAAAGAGAAGATTTCAGAATTAGAGACACGCATCAAAACTTTAATTGAGGACAGTAAGAATGTTAGGGCTCTAGATACTGCTTTGGATGCGTCTAGCTCAGGGATTCCTGTACATTGTTCGGTTCCGGCAACAGAGCCCCTGCAGCAGGGCAACTGGGTGACAGTGAGGCAGCGTAGTCGTGGGTCAAAACACCGCTCTTCTGTTCTGATCAAACGTTAAACAGGTTCTCCCCACTCAGTGATGCACCCACTGAGAAACCTGATGAAAGCGCTCTAGTTATTGGTGATTCTATTGTACGGAACGTGAATATAGAGACACCAGGCACCATAGTAAAATGTTTACCGGGAGCCAGAGCGCCTGACATCTTGGCAAATTTAAAAGTGCTGGCTAATGCAAAACGTAAATACAGTAAGATTGTTATTCATGCCGGTGCTAATGATGTTCAACTTCGCCAGTCGGAGATAACTAAAAATAACATTAAAGAGGTGTGTGAACTTGCAAGCACGATGTCAGACACTGTAATATGCTCTGGTCCCCTCCCTGCTTACCGTGTTGACGAGATGCATAGCAGATTGTCATCACTCAATGGCTGGATGTCTAAGTGGTGCCCACAGAATAACATAGGTTTCATAGACAATTGGACGAGCTTTTGGGGCAGACCTGACCTGTTCAAAAGAGATGGTCTTCATCCCTCCTGGGGTGGCGCCACTCTTCTCTCTAGAAATATGGCAAATAGTCTTAGTGTTTATACTTGACTAACTGGGGCCCAGGTAAGGAAGCAGACAGACTGGGTAAACTGACCGTCTGCTAGCTGCCTCACGTCACAGAGGTCAGTTAATTCTCAGCACATAGAGACTCTTTCACCTAGATATCACACTATAGAGACTGTGTCTGTTCGCTGAACTAGAAAACACAAAAAACGTCCAAACCAAATTAAGATGAGCAATTTAATTGTGGTACAACAAATAAAAAACAGATGCAATATGGATAAACAAATGATAAAGCTTGGATTATTGAATATCAGATCCCTTTCTACGAAAACACTTTTTGTAAATAATATGATCACTGATCATAATATAGATGTGCTCTGTTTGACAGAAACCTGGCTAAAACCTGATGATTACATTTTTTTTTTTTAAATGAGTCCACCCCCCAGTCCACCCCCCAAGATTACTGTTATAAACAAGAGCCGCGTCTAAAAGGCAAAGGGGGAGGTGTTGCTTCAATTTATAACAACGTTTTCAGGATTTCTCAGAGGGCAGGCTTTGAAGTAATGGTGCTTCATATAACATTATCCAGAGAAACAAATGTTAATGATAAATCCCCTGTTATGTTTGTACTGGCTACTGTATACAGGCCACCAGGGCACCATACAGACTTTATTAAAGAGTTTGGTGATTTTACATCCGAGTTAGTTCGGGCTGCAGATAAAGTTTTAATAGTTGGTGATTTTAATATCCATGTTGATAATGAAAAAGATGCATTGGGATCAGCATTTATAGACATTCTGAACTCTATTGGGGTTAGACAACACGTTTCAGGACCTACTCATTGTCGAAATCATACTCTAGATTTAATACTGTCTCATGGAATTGATGTTGATAGTGTTGAAATTATGCAGCCAAGTGATGATATCTCAGATCATTATTTAGTTTTGTGCAAACTTCATATAGCCAAAATTGTAAATTATACTTCTTGTTACAAGTATGGAAGAACCATCACTTCTACCACAAAAGACTGCTTTTTAATTTATCTTCCTTATGTATCCGAATTCCTTAGCATATCCAAAACCTCAGAACAACTTGATGATGTAACAGAAAATATTGACTCTCTCTTTTCTAGAACTTTAAATGAAAGTTGCTACTTTACGCTTAAGGAAGGTTAAGGAAAACAGTTTGACACCATGGTATAATGAACATACTCGCACCCTAAAGAGAGCAGCCCGAAAAATGGAGCACAGCTGGAGGAAAACAAAACTAGAGGTATTTCGTACTGCTTGGCGGGAAAGTTACCTATCCTACAGAAAAGCATTAAAAACTGCTAGATCCGATTACTTTTCTTATCTTTTAGAAGAAAACAAACATAACCCCAGGTATTTATTCAATACAGTGGCTAAATTAACGAAAAATAAAGCCTCAACAAGTGTTGACATTTCCTAACACCAGAGCAGTAATGACTTTATGAAATACTTTACTTCGAAAATCGATACTATTAGAGATAAAATTGCAACCATTCAGCCGTCAGCTAAAGTATCACATCAGACAGTGCACTATAGACCCCCTGAGGAACAGTTCCACTCATTCTCTACTATAGGAGAGGAAGAATTGTATAAACTTGTTAAATCATCTAAACCAACAACATGTATGTTAGACCCTATACCATCTAAGCTCCTAAAAGAGGTGCTTCCAGAAGTCATAGACCCTCTTCTGACTATTATTAATTCCTCATTGTCATTAGGATATGTCCCCAAAACCTTCAAACTGGCTTAGCATGGTTTAAATCGTACTTATATGACCGCCATCAGTTCGTAGCAGTGAATGAAGATGTATCATATCGATCACAAGTGCAGTATGGAGTACCTCAAGGCTCAGTACTAGGGCCGCTACTCTTCACGCTTTATATGTTACCCTTGGGAGATATCATCAGGAAACATGGTGTTAGCTTTCACTGTTATGCTGATGATACTGAGCTCTATATTTCTTTGCGGCCCGGTGAAACACACCAATTTGAAAAACGAATGGAATGCATAGTCGATATAAAAAACTCAATGATGAGTAATTTCTTACTGCTAAATTCTGAAAAAACAGAGGTGTTAATTATAGGACCTAAAAACTCTGCTTGTAATAACCTAGAACACTGTCTAAGACTTGATGGTTGCTCTGTCAATTCTTCGTCATCAGTTAGGAACCTAGGTGTGCTATTTGATCGCAATCTTTTCCTTAGAAAGCCACGTTTTCAGCATTTGTAAAACTGCGTTTTTCCATCTCAAAAATATATCTAAATTACGGCCTATGCTCTCAATGTCAAATGTAGAAATGTTAATCCAGGCACTTATTACCTCAAGGTTAGATTATTGTAATGCTTTATTGGGTGGTTGTTCTGCACGCTTAATAAACAAACTACAGCTAGTCCAAAATGCAGCAGCAAGAGTTCTTACTAGAACCAGGAAGTATGACCATATTAGCCCGGTCCTGTCAACACTGCACTGGCTCCCTATCAAACATCGTACAGATTTTAAAATATTGCTTATTACTTATAAAGCCCTGAATGGTTTAGCACCTCAGTATTTGAATAAGCTCCTTTTACATTAAAATCCTCTACGTCCACTACATTCTCAAAACTCAGGCAATTTGATAATACCTAGAATATCAAAATCAACTGCGGGCGGCAGATCCTTTTCCTATTTGGCGCCTAAACTCTGGATAAACCTACCTAACATTGTTCGGGAGGCAGACACACTCTTGCAGTTTAAATCTAGATTAAAGACCCATCTCTTTAACCTGGCTTACACATGACATACTAATATGCTTTTAATATCCAAATCCATTAAAGGATTTTTAGGCTGCATTAATTAGGTAAACTGGAACCGGAAACACTTCCCATAACACCCTATGTACCTGCTAAATCATTAGAAGAATGGCATCTACGCTAATATTTGTCTGTTTCTCTCATATTCCGAGGTCACCGTAGCCACCAGATCCAGTCTGTATCCAGATCAGAGGGTCACTGCAGTCACCCGGATTCAGTACGTATCCAGACCAGATTGTGGATCAGCACCTAGAAAGGACCCATACTGCCCTGAAAGACAGCAGAGACCAGGACAACTAGAGCCCCAGATACAGATCCCTTGTAAAGACCTTGTCTCAGAGGACCACCAGGACAAGATCACAGGAAACAGATGATTCTTCTGCACAATCTGACTTTGCTGCAGCCTGGAATTGAACTACTGGTTTCGTCTGGTCAGAGGAGAACTGGCCCCCCAACTGAGCCTGGTTTCACCCAAGGTTTTTTTCTCCATTCTGTCACCGATGGAGTCTCGGTTCCTTGCCGAATGACATCACAGAATTCAATGATGAACTGCTTTTAACTATCATTTTGCATTATTGACACACTGTTTTCCTAATTAATGTTGTTCAGTTGCTTTGATGCAATGTATTTTGTTTAAAGCGCTATACAAATAAAGGTGACTTGACTTTACATTTAAGAAGTACATTTAATCTGTTATGGCAGAGATAAACCAGTACAAATAGACTAGTTCGTCATGGTCAATATTATTGATTTGGCTGAAATTATTTTTCACTTTCAATTTCCCTTCATGTAAATGAAAATGGAACTTTGTGACTTTGTGAGTGAAAAGATCTGATTGGGAGATTTAAACTCTTAAAATGAGGCAACCGCAACCATGAAAGCTTGTGGAGGCTTGTTACCTCTGCAAGATACTGCAAATTGGAAATTAAAATTGTGACAATGAGGAATTTTTCGGAAAAACTAAAGACTCAGATTACTTCCAGCGACTCAGCATCATTGTGGAAAGGTCTGAAGGAGATCACCAACTACAAGACACCATCCCCCAGTACTGTGGAGAATCAACAACTGGCAGACAACCTGAATGAGTTTTACTACAGGTTTGAAAGAAAACCCCACACCCGCTCTGAACACCTCTCCACACAACCATTGACACCTCCTGTAACCCCTCTCTCCCCCACACCTGCACCTCAAATCAGTGAAGATGAGGTTTGCCAGGCCTTCCAGAAGCAGAAAAAAAAAAAAACATCAGGCCCACAATGCGTTACTCCAGCCTGTCTGAAATTCTGTGCTGACCAACTGGCCCCCATCTTCACCCATATCTTCAACAGATCACTGGAGCTGCGTTCCACCATCATCCCCATCTCAAAGAACCCAAAATTACAAAAATTAATTACTACAGGCCTGTGGCTCTGTCTTTTGAAAAACTGAAGGACATTACCGGAACCTTACTGGATCCTCTTCAGTTTGCATACAGAACAAACAGGTCTGTGGATGATGCAGTCAACATGGGATTGCCTTATGTTCTCTTTCAGGTTGTCACTTTTCAATGTCACGTCGGTGTCTGACGAATTGGGATCTCGCCAGAGAGCCCAATCTACTTCGAGTGTAACTATACGAGCCAATGCATCATCACTGCTCTCTACGAAAAGTGTTGCAGAGAGCCAATGAATGCGTGTGTTACAGTACAGCAGTGGTGGTCGTGGTCGTGCGGCAATGACAGAGTTTTCGCAGGGCAGACAGCCACACCAGGAGTGTGTGGTGGCCAGCTCCCCTGCGTGCTTCAGTACAAATGAGCATTTCTCTGAAAGAGCAACACGGGTGATCGCGTCTCTGTAAAGATGACTTATCACCTGTGCATTTCTGGATGCAGTTGCTATATGGCACCTCAGGACAGTCATGATTGCTGTCTCACGTGTCTGTGCATCGAGAACGCTTAGCGGGTGTTCGTGGACGGTGCTTGTTCTCCTAGTGGGAACTTGCCCGTCTCTGAGCTGCACGAAAGACTCTGTTACGTCAAACGTGGCGGGGTCCTTCTGCCTCTTCTGCGATTTAGTGTTCATCTTGGCAACCGGGGCAATGCTGCTTCTGATGGAGTCAAAGGTGTTGGAGGATGGTGGAAAAAAAAAATCCACGGCGTCCCTTGGGGTACACAAGCATTCCCTTGGTGGAATGTCTGTGGCCATGCAACTCTGTCCAACAGCAGCCCAGTCCTCAAAAGACCTCCACAGTGCCAGACACTGCCTGAAACACACGGTTCCACCACGATGCAGTCAGACTGGCAAGGACCCCGTGGAGACCCATCTGACCCAGCTGCCTGGTCCATGTTCTAAGGACCCCCCCTTTGATACAACAGAAGTTCAGCTTTCTCCAGGTCAGCGTATCAACAGCTACCGGAATGTAACTCTATGCCCTCCCCACTGCACACAGTCTGCATCACCAGTGGAAGACGTCTCTACCGCCGGACTGATCTCCCGCCTGTGGAACCACCTTAGCTAATACCGGCGGCCTATGTTTTTCTAACTTGTTTTTAAATAACATTTACTTGGGGTCAGCGTTACAAATAATAGCAATATTATTTATTCAGAGATAAATAAGCTGTTTATTAATCATTATTTCAACCAGAACACTTAAGTGGCTCCCGTTAGCAACATCATCTCTTCCATTGCCACATTCAGCTCAACAGCATTGCATTCAGCCATTCTGTTCATTGTTGTTGTTGTCTATTATCTATTAGCAGTGCATATTCATTTATTGATATCGTTACTAGTTGTTGTACTTACTCTTGCATATCTATTGCTAATAAATTTAATTAATCTTATTACAATTGTGTCTTCTTTGTGTTGATGATCCAAGGCTCTACTAGCTAGCTAAACCACCAATCTTTCAGATAAGTCAGTTGACCAACTCCCTCCAGTGTGTGAAATTGAAATTGTTGAACAGCTTGTGGGAAACATGCCCGTACATTGCCAAATTAACAGCCTTTGATTGGTGCACTAAACTAAGTGATGGGAAAGGTAATCTGATATACTCATAACTGCACCTTGAGTGACGTGTGATCCAAAAATCACAATGTCCTTGGTGACGTCTGTCTCACCTACTACACCTGTGGAGTCAGATGCATCTGAGGTCCCTTCGTGCAATCCACATCCCGGGAGTGTTCAATCAGGCTTCCGACAAGCTGTCTCGAGCAGTACTTCCAGGTAAGGGGAGACTCCACTCCCTAGCAGTTCAGCTAATTTGGAGTGGGTTTGGTGATGCTTGGGTAGACCTATTTGCATCTTCAGAAACCACCCACTGCCGGTGGTTCTACTCCCTAACCATGGCAATGCTTGGCATGGATGCACTGACACACAGCTGCACAAATATGCATTCCCCCCAGTGAGCCTGCTCACACAGACACTGTGGAAGGTCAGAGAGGATGAGGATAATGTATTGTCAGTGGCTCCATACTGGCCCAACAGGACCTGGTTCCCTCTGAGGCAGGATCTGCTCTCTCAGAGACAGGGCAACCTTTGGCACCTGCATCCAGACCTCTGGAAACTCCATGTGAAGTCCCTGGATGGGATGCGGAAGTTCTAAGTGACCTACCCCAGGAGGTAGCTCTCACTTTCACCTCAGCACACGCTCTGTCCACAAGACAGGCCTGAGCGCTGAAGTGGAACCTGTTTGTCAAATGGTGCTCCTCCCACCAGGAGGGCTGGCTGACTCCAGTGCAACACTGAGACACTGGCCCAGCTACATTCCCAAGGTTCCTACCACTCCCTTTAGGGACCAGGTGGTGAACCTGCAAGTGCTGCCACTGGAAGAGGCAGACCCAGCCCTAGTTTTCTCTTTCCTGTATGTGCACTACGACAGTACACCGATAGAACTCATAGCTTAGGACCTCAGAACAGTTCTTTTTCTGTTACGGTGGACAGCAGAAGGGGAAAGCTGTCTCCAAGCAGAGGATGGCCCACTGGATAGTGGATGCCATCACCTTGGCCTACGAAGAAGGTGTGCCCTGCCTGCTCAGGTTGTGTGCTCACTCCACTAGGGGTGTCACATCGTCCTGGGTGCTGGCTCATGGTGCCTCGCTAACAGACATCTGTAGAGCTGCAGGTTGAACAACTCCCAACATGTTAGCTAGGTTCATTAGCCTGCGTGTCGAACCGGTTTCCTCCTGTGTCCTCACCTCAAGTAGGTATTGGCACTGAAAGGCCCTGTTCAGAGTCGGCTTGTGGCATCCTAGATGCCTTGTTCTCCAAAGAGTCCCCTAACCAGGCAGACCCTGTTAAGTTCTCCAGCACTCCGGTAGCCAGACGTGGCGGATCCTCCGGCATCAGGCCTTTCAACCAATGAATTCCTGAAATCTGGTGTGAGGCTACTGCCCATATCAGTGACACGGTTGGGATGCCATATTTCACGGTACACCTACAAAGACAGCGATCCCCTGGCAGACCATGCTCTGCCCTCTCTAAAAGATGCAGCCATGAGCCGTCCTAGAGACTTCTATGTGCGGGAGGGACCCTTGGTGGTTATTCCACATTAGTAAATGTCACTTAACCCCCTCTGGGAGGAGGTGACTTCGCATTGTGCCTCTTTCAAATGGAAGGGCACACTTTCCCAGTGTTATCCTACTGTTGGGTTGTGAGGAACAACTGTAGTCGACCTTCTCAGTGTAGAGCCCGTCCTATTGTCTGCCTTATAGGAAGGATCAGGAGACCTACACAGGGCACTGGAAGAGGCAGCACCTGTGGCATGTTGGTAGGGGGTCCCAATTTGTTAGCCACCGACATGACATCAAAAATGACCGACTGAAAGGGAATGTCTCGGTTACGTATGGTAACCCTCATTCCCTGAAGGAGGGAACGGAAACGTTACATCCCGTGGCCACAGTTGCTGTACCACCGATGAGCTGCCAGGTCACCAGCTCGGCTCCTCAATGAAAGCATGACTGATGCAATGCACCTGCTGCCTCTTATACTCACGTTGTGATCAGCAGCAGCTGACTGCAATAATTGTATGCCACAACGTCTCCGTTCCCTCCTTCAGGGAAAGAGGTTTCCCAAACGAGGTGGTGGCAACTGTCCCTTTTAAAAAAGTACATGTCATTGAATCTTTCATTCAAAATATTCCAATTCCTTTATGAATTGGGACACTAACCTACATGAAAAAAAAAACATTATTTCTCAATTCATCCAGAATCTTGCAGCTCTAGTTTACATGTTGTTTATTGCTGCATATAATTCATAAAAATAGAAGTTTGATTTCATAAGGTACAAGTTGATTTCAAAATGCACCTACATTTTTTTTTACATTTGGTGTTTTTCAGTTGAATAAAAGACACATTTTCATATATATTTCATCATTGAGGATTTCTTCAAAAAAGTCAAAAAAGCTTGTCTTGTTCTGATGAACCCAGTTTTGTTGGATAAGTGTCTCGTCACACCCCTAATATACAGGTGCTTCTCAATAAATTAGAACAGGGATCCTCTAATCTGGCCCAAGAGGTCCACTTTCCTGCAGAGTTTAGCTCTAACCTTAATCAAACACACCTGAGCAAGCTAATCAGTGTCTTCAGGATCATTAGAAAAACACAGGTAGATAAGGTTGATCAGATTTGGAGCTAAACTCTGCAGTGCATTGTCCCTCCAGGGTAAGATTTGAGGAACCCTGAATTAGGAGTTTAAATCTTTAGTTATTTTAATTGTGATGGTTTTGGCTCACATTGGCTCAACAAAAACCCACCAATACACTATCTCAACAAATTAGAATATGGTGAAATGCCATCAGCTAATCAACTCATAACATCTGCAAAGGTTTCCTGAGCCTTCAGAATGGTCTCTCTGTATGATTCACTAGGCTACACAATCATGGGGAAGACTGCTGATCTGACAGTTTTCCAGAAGACAATCATTGACACCCTTCACAAGGAGGGTAAGCCACAAACATTCATTGCCAACGAAGCTGGCTGATCACAGAGTGCTGTATCCAAGCAGGTTAACAGAAAGTTGAGTGGAAGAAAAAGATGCACAACCAACCAAGAGAAACACAGACTTATGAGGATCGTCAAGCAAAATCGATTCAAGAATTTGAGTGAAATTCACAAGGAATGGACTGAGGCTTGGGTCAAGACATCAAGAGCCACCACACACATACGTGTCAAGGAATTTGGCTACAGTTGTCATATTCCTCTTGTTTAGCCACTCCTGAGGCGTCTTACCTGGGCTGAGGAGAAGAAGAACTGGACTTTTCAGATGAGAGCAAGCTTTGTATTTCATTTGGAAACCAAGGTCCTAGAGTCTGGATGAAGGGTGTTATAGCCCAAGTTGCTTGAAGTCCAGTGTTAAGTTTCCACAGTCCGTGATGATTTGGGGTGCAATGTCATCTGCTGGTGTTGGTCCATTGTGTTTTTAAAAAAAAAAAAGTCACTGCACCTGTTTACCAAGAAATTTGGAGCACTTCATCCTTTCTTTCCAGCAGGATTTGGCACCTGCCCACACTGCCAAAAGTACTAAAAGTTTTTTAATTGACCATGGTGTTGGTGTGCTTGAGAATCGACAAGGTATTGTCAAGAGGAAAATGAGAAACAAGACCAAAAAATGATGATGAGCTGAAGGCCACTGTCAAAGTGCTGAAGTGGCGCTTCGCGGGACTGCCAAGTATCGGTCTGCTAAATAGTGAGGCATGGCCAAAGCCAGTGAAAGTACTTAATCAGCTGTTTTAGACAACCTTGTCGGAAGAAACAGTCGAGCAACAGATAAGTGCATCAGTTTGTAAGTGTTTAGCCTCGTTTTCTTGTTAGACTACTGCGTGATCGTCGTTGCTAGGATACTTTGTTTTAATTTACTGTGTGTCTTACCCTGGTAAATATGTGCTGAAGTGGCGCTTGGTTTTGCGTTTCCTTGTTGCAGGACTGCCCAGTTTCGGTCTGCTAAATAGTGAGGCGTGACCAGCTGAGTTCAATCATAAGTAATCAGGCAAATATAAAAGTGGTAGTTTTCACAGCGGCAGACCTCGTATGAGGATGAGTGTAAAGACCGACAAATGTAAAGACCATCGACTCTACCTCCACTGAGCAAGGACACAGACAAGGTACTTGATCACTATGTGCTTTGTGATCTCTACTATCACTACTAACACTCAGAGAGCACGCAAGGTACGTCGATGGAAGGCCTATCCGACAAATCTACGGCCTGTCCCACTGACCTCTAATACTACAATCTCTATTCCAGTTGGTCTATGAAAGTGCCAGTCTGCTTTTAACAAAGCAGACTTCATTTCTTCTATTGCTACTCATTCCGGTCTCAACCTAATGGCACTAACTGAGACCACAGCCCTCTCCACTAATTTCACTTGTTCCCACACTCCTCGTGCCACTGGGAGGGATGGAGGTACTGGTCTCTTTATATCAAAAGAATGGAAATTTGATCTTCAACCATCCCCTACAGGTATCGGTTCATTTGAATCACATGCCATTACTGTAACCCACCCTGTTAAAATCCACTTTGTGGTCATTTATTGTCCCCCAGGTCAATTGGGAAACTTTTGGAGGAGCTGGATGTGCTGCTATCAAACTTTCCTGAAGATGGTAATCCTCTGGTACTGATTGGTGACTTCAACATCCACCTAGATAAACCCCAGGCTGTTGACTTCAACACTCTCCTTTCCTCATTTGATCTCAAGCTAGTGTCTACTACAGAGACTCACAAATCAGGTAACCAACTGGACCTCATCTACACATGCTGTTGCTCCGTGGACAACTCTTTAGTTGCTCCACTGCACACCTCAGACCACTTCCTCATTACTGCTGAACAATTTCGTATTTGGCGCCTAAACTCTGGAATAACCTACCTAACATTTTTCGGGAGGCAGACATACTCTTGCAGTTTAAATCTAGATTAAAGACCCATCTCTTTAACCTGGCTTACACATAACACACTAATATGCTTCTAATATCCAAATCCGTTAAAGGATTTTTAGGCTGCATTAATTAGGTAAACTGGAACCGGGAACACTTCCCATAACACCCGATGTACTTGCTACATCATTAGAAGAATGGCATCTATGCTAATATTAGTCTGTTTCTCTATTATTCCAAGGTCATCGTAGTCACCAGATCCAGTCGGTATCCAAGTCAGAGGGTCAATGCAGTCACCCGGATCCAGTATGTATCCAGACCAGATGGTGGATCAGCACCTTGAAAGGACCTCTACAGCCCTGAAAGACAGCAGAGACCAGGAATACTAGAGCCCCAGATACAGATCCCCTGTAAAGACCTTGTCCTTGACTTTTGTTTAAGGCGCTATATAAATAAAGGTGACTTGACTTGACTACTGCTAACCTAGCACTTACTCCTGAAGCGGCACACACTCCAACGCAGGTCACCTTTCGAAGGAACCTACGCTCACTCTCTCCATCTCGCCTATCCTCTGTGGTTTCATCCTCACTTCCTAGACCAGTCTAGACCAGCACGCACCATTCCATCTGCCGTCTGGCTGTCCGATGTTCTCCGTGAACATCGCTCTAAACTCAGTGCTGCAGAGGAAATAGCATTAAATCAAGAAACTCTACCGACCTCAATGTGTATCAGTCTCTTCTCTCTTCCTTCTCTGCAAATGTCTTCACTGCTAAAACATCATACTACCACAACAAAATTAACAACTGTTGTGATGCTCGGACACTATTCAAAACTTTCTCTTCTCTTCTTAATCTGCCTCCACCTCCTCCTCCATCGACTTTTACAGCTGACGACTTTTCAGTTTTCTTCACAAATAAGACAAGAACCATCAGTGATCAATTCTTCACACCGCAGACTGAGGATAACTTCACAATGACTAATGCACACTCCCTCTCCTCCTTCTCTCCAATCTCAGAGACAGACGTTTCCAAAATTATCCTGTCCAATCATCCTACTACTTGTCCACTTGATCCGATCCCCACTCACCTCCTTCAAGCAATTTCTTCAGTCAATTCAGTCATACCGTCACTTAATATATCCCCTCCGCTTCTAGTATGGAATGCAGTAATGCAGGAATGCATTTTACTCATTTAGTTCAGCTTCTAGAGAATAAATATGTATTTGTTTTTTAATAATTATTTATATATATATATATTGTGACGGGGTGAAGAAGTACACGATACGAGGATCAAGGTGAGTTCCCCGAAGGGTGGATTTTATTGACAACCGTGAAAGGGAAATAGCCAACGTGAGGGGTTTCTTCGGCCTTCTCTCTCCTTCTCTCTCTCTCGGTGCGCAGTGCTGTGTGGGTCCGTGAAGTCCGTGTCTGGTGAGGGCTGGCGGTCACACGCTGCTGTCTGGAGGGAAACACAGAGAAATATTAGCCGAGTCTTTTGGAGACATCCCTCACCTCTGTGTTCGTCGGCGCAGCTTATAAAGCCCGTCTTTGATGGGCTGCAGGTGTGACCGCTCAGCCTGGTTTCCAGGGCGACGCTGATGAGAGCTCGGGACACGCGTCACTATATATATATAATTATATTTATATATATATTGATATATATATATATATATTGATATATATATATATATTGATATATATTGAATATTTTTTCAATATATATAATATACATATTGAAAAATTGTTATCTGTAACCATTTTGTTCTTTTATTTTATTATATATTATATATATATATATATATATATATATATATATATATATATATATATATATATATATATATATATATATATATATATAATATATAATTATATTTTATTATGTGGTTCTCATGATAGCTGTAGAACACATGTTAAAACCTATAATGCTTATAGAGCCAAAGTCACTAAAGCACTATATGTGTCCACTCACTCTCATATATGTATTTATGATTCATGTTAGTATTTATAGCAACATTAGTTGCTATACTTTATGTCAAACTAACATTGAATCGTGTATAAGTTTGTATTAGTGCAGTGTGAGTGTACTGTTCTATTCCAGTGATGTGCTTCAGCTCAACCTTGAAGGGAAAACTGACTGAACTTGAAATTTGACTCCTAGACTTCATTAAGAATATTGGTCTCTCTATGGCGATTAACTGTAATTTCCCTACAAATCATGCTCTCTGTGCTTATGAATATTTAACTTATGGGTGTTGTTAAAAACATAACATCAACCCTCCTGTGTATTGATGAGACCAGGTTTCCTATAATATAAATGAATCCATTTGAAACTGGATTATTAAGACACATGACTAACAAGCTTGAGAATCCTTCTAGAACTACAAAATGTTGCTATGATGAAGCTGTTTTATTTTTGAGACCTGTGGTATTCCTAATATATTTTTGAAATGCTTAACAGGGGAATGACAGATGCAGACAAACAAGCAATCGAGTACTGCTTTTCAAACAACAATTTGTCGTGCATCAAGGAAATCAAACCTCAAGTGGAGAGCATTGTTTTATACACTTTTATTTCTTTAGCCTCTGTTATTACGGTGTTTCTGAACCTGCTGGTGATTATCTCTATCTCTCACTTCAAGCAACTGCACACTCCAACCAACCTACTCATTCTCTCTCTGGCTGTGGCTGACCTACTTGTTGGACTGATTGTTATACCACTGATGGGAATCAGATATATTGAGACATGTTGGTATTTTGGAGAGACATTTTGTTCCTTGTTTCCATTTATCCTTTATACACTTGTTTCAGCATCTCTTGGTAATTTAGTTTTCATATCTATAGATCGTTACATTGCTGTGAAAGATCCTCTGCAATATTCAACAAAGGTCACAACCAACAAAGCTG
Source organism: Carassius carassius (assembly GCF_963082965.1). Taxonomy (NCBI): domain Eukaryota; kingdom Metazoa; phylum Chordata; class Actinopteri; order Cypriniformes; family Cyprinidae; genus Carassius; species Carassius carassius. Next base: position 18,124,125 of record NC_081803.1, read on the forward strand.
TTTTCTGTATCATTTTAAACTGGCTATGTTCAAGCATATATTCAGTTATCGTGTTATACGATGCTATCTTTAGAAAAGAAAACCCTATTACATGTTACGGGGACTGTATTGTTACTGTTAAGTTTGAGTATGTTATCACAGACCTTATTGTTTCATTAGTGGCCCCTTGTTCAGTAATCATATCTTTATATGGGCAGATCTTCTGTGTAGCAAAATATCAAGCTCGGCTTATAAACTCTGTCACAAATGCCAGCAAGTCAGAAAAAAAGGCAGCAAAAACACTGGGGATTGTTATAGCAGTTTATCTTCTGTGTTGGATACCATATTACATTGTCTCTCTTTTTCCAGGATACGATTCAAATGAATCAGCTGTAATGAACATTATGTGTTGGATTATGTATATGAATTCTTGCATGAATCCCCTTATCTATGCATTATTTTATCGATGGTTTAGAACATCAGCTAAACACATTCTGTCTCTGAAAATATTTGAACCATCTTCAGAATATTTAAGTCTGTTCCCAGAGGTAAATGATCAGTAATCTGTAATGTTAAAACTGATTTTAATATGTTTTTTGCTGGCCAGACTGTAGTAATTCACTCTATGTACTGCAAAATTTATGGACAAAACCTCCTGCTGTTTAATGGCACTTTTAAAGACAATCCACTGTTAATCTACAGCAGATACAACTGTGTGTCAGGAAATAAATAACTAGGAGATAAATAACTTTAATACAAACTATTACTCCATGTGTCTCCTGTTCCCTTGATGATATGCTTTCCTCTAAATCCCAAAACAGTCCGTTATATTCCTGAGACCTAATACAAAATGTTCAGCATTCAGATCTTTCTACATCTTTATTGTGATAACATTACTGAGATATTAAATAATAATAATAATAATAATAATAATAATCAGCTGTGTGTGAAAAATATAAGCAACAAAAATTACAAAATAAAAATGACTATATATATATATATATATATATATAAAATGTCACATTTACTTTAGTTTTCGGTTTGAAACTTACAAAGTAGTCTAATGATTCTATATATAAGCATCAAAATGTAGAAAATTGCTTCACTACAAATAATCAGATTAATGCTGCTTCAATCAACAGTTATGAGATACTATGGTGGTCTGTGGTGCTGTAACCAAATTCGCCAAGAGCAATGTGGCAATGACATATAAAGGTTTGTACAACAAGAAGTACAAGATTTGTAATCTGCCATCTTCACTAGTAACTATCCTGAGCAGCAAAAGATAGGAAAATGAAAAAGTATATTTCACACTTTTAAGACAGAAGAACAAAAAAGGCCCAGGCAAAAGATACACTATAATATTACTGTATGCTTACTAGGATGTTGTTTGCAATTTTTTCCAAAATGCATGGCTAATAAAAAATGCCAATCAATGGAGAAAAAAATCTGTTTGCTTCCAAATGGCATAATTATGACATCTACCTGCAGGAGCTAACAGGGCTACCCTCATGCAAAGAAAATATATTTCCTAATATTTTCCTAATAAAGATCAATATATTAAATTATATAACAGTATATTAGAAAATATATAGAATAATATTTTGTGTAAATATATTACGATATATTGAATAATATAAGGGATTGCCGCTTTCATTTAGTGAAAAATGTGACAATGTATTTACTTTTATATCACAATGAATGAAATTGTATATTCAGTTATACACTTTATAATATAAATGTGCAAGTGATAAGATATGGTACTTCATATGTATAACAATGATGAACATTTATTTACCCATGCTGTATATGCACACATATATTGAAATAAATATTTCTTATGTATAATAAAACATTATCAATATAAATGTTTAATTTAAAAAATAAAATAAATATAGTTTATAAGGGGTGGTGCTAGCGCAGTGGATAAGACACATGTCTTTGGTGTGAGAGACCCGGGTTCGAATCCACTGTGAGACACCAATGTGTCCCTGAGCAAGACACTTAACCCCTAGTTGCTCCAGAGGTGTGAGACCTCTGACATATGTGGCAATTGTAAGTCGCTTTGGATAAAAGTGTCAGCTAAGGGAATAAATGTAAAATGTAAATGTTATAATAGCATAAGCACACCAACTCACACTAAAGCACTTAGCAAACAGACTATCACTGTGTTGAAATGTGCACAAGCATTACTTCTAAATAATCAGAATCAGAATGAGCTTTTATTGCCAGGTATGTTTACACATACGAGGAATTTGTTTTTGTGACAGAAGCTCCGCAGTACAACAGAATGACAGCGACAGAACATAAAACACATAATAAAAGAATATAAAAATACAAAAAATACAAATAAGTAGACAAGGAATGACAATATACAAATTGACAATTGTAGGCAGGTATATTACAAAAATGCAGTTATGTATGTACATGTATATTATGTGCAAAATTTAAGTGTATACTAAGTATGTGTGTTAGATAAATTAAGTGTATGTGTATATAAATATAAAGTGTAGTGTGTTCAGTGTGTTCAGTGTGTATCAGCTGTTCATAAGATGGATTGCCTGAGGGAAGAAACTGTTCCTGTGTCTGGTCGTTCTGGTGCTCAGTGCTCTGTAGCGTCGACCAGATGGCAACAGTTCAAAGAGGGAGTGTGCTGGATGTGAGGAGTCCAGAGTGATTTTAACAGCCCTTTTGCTCACTCTGGATAAGTACAGTTCTTGAATAGATGGGAGAGTTGAACCGATGATTCGCTCAGCAGTCCGGACTACCCTCTGTAGTCTTCTGAGGTCCGATTTAGAAGCTGAGCTGAACCAGACAGTTACTGAAGTGCAGAGGATGGATTCGATGATGGTGGAGTAGAACTGTTTCAGCAGATCCTGTGGCAGGTTAAACTTCCTGGCGAAGGAAGTACAACCTCTGCTGGGCCTTTTTCACAATGGAGTCAATGTGAATGTCCCACTTCAGGTCCTGAGAGATAGTGGTGCCCAGGAACCTGAATGACTCCACTGCAGTCACAGTGCTGTTCATGATGGTGAGTGCGGGGAGTGCACAGGGGTGTCTCCTGAAGTCCACAGTCATCTCCACTGTTTTGAGGGAGAAGAGCAGTGGGGAGAGAACACAGCCCTGGGGAGCTCCGGTGCTGATTGTACGGGTGCTGGATGTGTATTTTCCCAGCCTCACTAGCTGCTGCCTGTCTGTCAGGAAGCTGTTGATCCACTGACAGACGGAGGTGGGCACGGAGAGCTGAGTTAGTTTGGGCAGGAGGAGGTTTGGCATGATCGTATTAAAAGCCGAGCTGAAGTCCACAAACAGGATCCTCACATAGGTCCCCGGTCTGTCTAGGTGTTGCAGAACATAATGCAGTCCAATGTTTACTGCATCGTCCACAGACCTGTTTGCTCTGTAGGCAAACTGAAGAGGATCTAGCAAGGGTCCAGTGAGGTCCTTCAGGTGGGCCAGCACCAGTTTTTCAAATGACTTCATGACTACAGACGTTAGAGCCACAGGCCTGTAGTCATTTAGTCCTGTAATTTTGGATCTCTTTGGGATGGGGATGATGGTGGAGCGTTTGAAGCATGAAGGGACTTCGCACAGCTCCAGCGATCTGTTGAAGATCTTTGTGAAGATGGGGGCCAGCTGGTCAGCACAGGATTTCAGACAGGCTGGTGTAACACAATCTGGGCCTGGTGCTTTTTTCCTTTTCTGCTTCCGGAAGACCTGGCGCACCGCATCCTCGCTGATCTGTATTGCGCACCGCAATCTAACAGTCTTATTGGTGTTTGGCCAATCCTAGCCACAGGCTCTACTCTTCAGCACAATGGTAAACCCACAAACTTACACATACCAGAAAATCATTTTAAATTAAAAAAGAATACAACATTAAACACTAGCATATCTCCCCATATAATATTATTGAGCAAAAACACATAAAATAACACTTAATTTAAAAAATTGTTTACTCTCCTTTAACAGTCTAAAGCAAAACATGCTGGGAACTAGAAATCTGCTTTAATAACTCATTCAGTTTACATGTGTGTATATGGCTGCATCCAAAAACTGAAAAATGCTGCCTTCGGAGAATGCATTCCAAGGTAGGAAGGCATCAAAGCACTTCCAAATTCATCGTTATCTTCAGTTCCTGTCTCCTGAGATGCCTTCATCTGGCCGATTTTTGATGGCAGCATAGATGTATCCTTTGCTGCCTTTGATATCTCACAATCCTGTGCATTCCATTCTGTGACAGTCAGGCACGTGCACACATAGACATGAAAGCGGGCTTGAGCACCTGCCCTTTTTATTCCTGGAGAGAAAGTGCCCTTTTTTCTGGGATGCTTTTTTTTTATTTTTGAAAAATAATATATATTTCTGTTTGCACACAGCATCCCTGTCAAACAAATATATTTATTGAAATATAGTATCTAAATATCAGGTCAGGAGTTCTGAAGCGCTCCCTCTCCCCCGATTGATAAACCTGATTGTATTGCTTCCGCTAAAGAAAATAGAACGCTCCGTCTCTACGGTTAGAATCCTGTGAGTCCATAGCAACGCTCTGTTTTTCATGGCAACGGTCTGTTATACTCCGCACAGCGGTCTGTTGGTTATAACAGACCGCATTCTACATTGGAATTCAACCAAGCCATGTAATAAAATAAGTTAATAAAATAAGCATATATCACCAACAGGTGATATGCTTTAGTTATTTTGTTTATCCTATTTACCTGCATTTCCCTGTCAATTAGATGCAAATGTGAGCATTTTAACTAGTTGACGCCTAATTTGCATACAGAACGTCCCCAGTTAATGACTTACATCAAGAATCTTTCCCCCCGAAATTTAGAAATCTAAATTGGTGAATTTAGAAGAAATCTACAGATGCAAACAGATGGAGGATACACTCTAAAAAATGTAGTAAATCTGAGTAACTGCATCTGGTACATTAATAAATAAAACTGAGTAGAAATAAGTTAACATTAAACTTTTAAAATAACAATATTTATAAATTAACTATTTAAGTAATTTAACTTTTTTTATTTCCTCGAAACCTTTATAAAATAGTATTCCATACCACCACAAATACATACATGACATTGGCTTTTATTGAATTTTTACTCAATTATTTTGGTAAGTTTAATTTTAAAGTGTTATGTATTCTGATAACACCAAAATAATTAAAACGATGTAGTGCCTTGTGCAAAAATAAACAAATTATTAGTAAAACACGCCCCTCTGTTTGATGCAGTTATTTAGGTTATTCTAAATATGAAGAGTTCAGATGAAAAATCCTCTAAGTGCCATCTGAAATTTCCTTCAATAATGATCATTTTTATCAAGCTTGTATGTTTATGTTCACTTATTTCACATTACTGGCAATGAAAATTACCTATTAATTGTCATTTAAGTTAAATTACTGAACTTAAATACGAGCTTGAAAAAAAAAAGCTCATAAGAAAATTTCAGATGGCACTTAGAGGCTTTTGTATCTGAACTCTTCATATATACTTGAAACTAGTAGCATAGAAAATGTTTTCAAAACATGCACATTGTGGAATGGTTTCCTTTGCTGCTCTATAAACCTAGTGAATACTAAGGCGACCATGGTTTCTGTGAACTGATTATTTTGTAGACATCTTTTGAAAATGAAACAATTGCGTAAGTTTGAGGAAAATAAAATATATTAACTTTTTAAATTATTTTTTTTTAAAAGGAAGTCAGAGTTGCGTTAATATATATATATATATATATATATATATATATATATATACTTTTTTGTTTAAAAAAAAAAAAACTAATTATGAGAAGTGCCCTTTATTTCACTTGAGCCCCTGCCCCTCAAAATGTCTGTGCACGCCCCTGGTGACAGTTAAGCCAAAAAAAATAAAGATGGCATCTTAAAGTTGTGGTCGGTGGTCAATTTGTGTGTAAATGTATGTTTTTGATCAACTTTTTCCACTTTTTATGTAATTTGTAGTGAGATATTAATATAGCAGTAATTAAATATCCACCTAGTTGTCACAAAAGCTCTCTATATTTTGCTGTAGATTAAAACATTACTCTGCCTCAGAAGCCTGTCTAAACTCAGTTTCATGAGAGGCCTTCGTGCAAAAATGCTGCCTGCAGTCAATGCCTGATACGGCAGTGAGGCAGCAATTCACCTGTCGGATGGAGCCTATGTGTGTACATATATTCACATATATACAGGTGCTGGTCATATAATTAGAATATCATTAAAAAAAAAATTATTTCACTAATTCCATTCAAAACGAAATAAACATTTGTAATCAGTCTGTTTGTAATGAATTAATACAAGTTTCACTTTTTGAATGGAATTAGTGAATTAAATGTAATTTTATTAATAAGATTCGGGAGGAGCGCGTCAGATACTTAGCCTAACCAACACAGGTGGACCATAATCAAGTAATCAATCCCATAGTATAAATATCGCTGACTTACCTCTATCCATTGACGGTTTATCAGCATTTTGGTCCGCACGCGTAGCACCATGTCCCAAAACCGAGACTCCTCGTCCGAAGACTCATCCAGCTCTTCGCTAGCCCCATCGCCGCAGCCAGTCAGCTCCAAGGCCACCCCTTCCCGGAGTGGCAACCAAATCGAGCCCCAGGCTCCAACCCGCGGGCGCGGTACGACGCGAGCAGCCACTCGCCTACCAAGACGCCTAGGCCTACCTTCGCCGCCTCCGGCGAGAACCGCGGCCGTCTCCCCCGCGTCCTCCTACCGCTCGGCCAGGCCTACGATTACGCCAATAGATAAATGGACGGTGTCGAGTCTGAGGCAGGCCCTGTCCAAAAATAACATCATACCTTTAAGCAAGTTGAATAAATCCGAACTTTACGACCTGTACGCAAACTCCCTAAATAATAACATTTCTCCTCAGTCAACCCCAATTCCAAAGAAAGGAAAAAAGAAAGGAATACCCCAAAATACGCCTCAAAGCACTCCACCATCCTCCGCCGCAAGGCCTAGCTCCCAGCGGCTATCAAGCCGCGGTAAAAGGCCCTCAACAAACCTGGGCCGCACTCCGATCCCGACCGCCGGGGTACCCGCTACGTCGGCTGGAGCCCAGCCTCCCACCGCGGCTTCAATCTCAACAGCACAAGGTGCTGAGGCTCAAGGAGGCTCCTGGCCGCCTCCTCCACCCATCTCAGCCCCATCGCACGGAACTTTTAATACCGTTCCTGGAGCCCGGGCAAGCGCCTGGCCGAACAGTTCGCCATATACAGCGCCGCCACTCGCTTCTTCCAGCTTCGGGCCCGAGGCTCAAGCTAGCGCTTGGTCGAACTGGCTGTCTCACAATGTCCCGCCCCCCGCTCCGCAGAGCTCCGAGCCCGCCGCTCAAGCTAACGTTTGGCCGATCTGGCCGCCTAACACAGCCCCGACTCTCGCCCATCCCAGCTTCGGGCCCGCGGCCCAAGCAAACGCCTGGCCATGCTGGCCGCCCAACACGGCCCCGCAACCCGCATCTTTCAACTCCGGGCCCGCGGCTCAAGCAAGCGCTTGGCCGCAATCGCTGTCAAACACAGCCCCGCCCCCAACCGTCGCCACCACCCTCCTCCAAGCGAAATCCCCCCACTCACTCTTCTCGGCTACACCGATGCCCGTCCCATCAAACGCTGTCGCCCTCGAACCTCCCCAAGTGACTCACAGCATCCGAGCACAGATATTAGCAGGTGCGGACGTAGACCTCTCGTCTCTCCTTTCTCTCCTGCCCACTACAGATTCAAACCGCCAAATCGATTGCGGGGATTTCTCAGTCACGCTAAAAAAAACCCAAACCCCCTTTCATCTCGATTACTCTCCTTCTCCGAATTCACCATTGCATTTAACCGCTTCACCGAGATAATCTGCTCAGCCTTCCCCCACAGGCGACGCGAACTCAACGACTATTTATCGATAATAGCCGAACTCGCGTTGTCCTACGGAGGGGGGCACTTCTACACTTACCACAAGCTTTTTTCCGCTAAATGCGCTATCCGCATCGCTCAGTGGAACCAATGCCCTTATTGGGGAGCAATCGACTCCGACCTGCACAGCCGCATATTCCTAGGCTGCAGGAGTATTTCGTGCGCAGTCTGCAGGTCCGTGGCTCACTTAACCACATCCTGCCCACAAATAAATCCGGACGCAACCCAGCACTCCGATACTCCCCCGGCAAAATCCACTAGCTACGTCCCAAGATCAGCAACCTCGGCAAACTCACGTCTAGCCCAACCAGGAGCAGAAAGCACATCGATATGCATCGCTTTCAACAACGGGAAATGCACCAGACAACACTGCCGCTACCTACACACCTGCAAGTTCTGTGGCGGTGCCCACGCACGCATAGTTTGCCCCGTGTATAAAGCCGTAAATAAAAAATCTAAAAATTACCTATCGACTCCTGTGAATATCTTTCGCATGACCATCGAACTAGCACACCATCCTGACAAAGAATTTACAAATTATCTCCTGTCTGGCCTCAGACACGGTTTTAACCCGGGCGTCGTCTGCGAGCTTTCCCAAAACACGGTCTGCCATAATCTCCAATCCGCCCTCGCAGAGCCCGACATAGTAGCTAACCTTATCAAAAAAGAAGTCGAGTCAGGCTTTATGATCGGGCCCTTCATTAAACCCCCCTTCAAAACGTTCAGAGTCAGCCCAATCGGAGTGGCTACTAGAAAATTTTCAGGTAAGAAACGCTTAATAGTAGACCTTTCATCTCCGCACCAATCCACAGTCCCGAGCATCAATAGTTTGATACCCCTCGACGAATTTTCACTCAAATACCAAGACATAGATCAGGCAGTCGAACTGATAAAAATCGCGGGCCGAGGAGCCTGGCTAGCAAAAATAGACATCACCTCTGCTTTCAAAGTGATGCCTATCCATCCCGACTTCTGGCACCTTTTCGGGATACGATGGCTCGAGAAATACTATTTCGCCGTCCGGTTAACCTTCGGATGCAAAAGCAGCCCCAAAATTTTCGATATGCTATCCGAAGCCGTTTGCTGGATCCTTTCCAACAATTACGCAATCCCACACATTATCCACCTTTTAGACGACTTTCTGGTCATTTCATCACCCAAGGCAATCCCAGCCGCCCATATCCTCACCGTCCAAAAAGTTTTTTCCGAGCTCGGGATTCCCATCGCTCAGGAAAAAACCTTGGGTCCTGCCACAACCCTAGAGTTCCTCGGCATCAACCTCGACTCAGCCGAATTTCAGCTCTCCCTGCCAAAGGAAAAGATCGATAGAATAATCCTCGTCTCCTCCACCTTCCTCGACAGCCCAAGTTGTTCAAAACGCGATCTCCTTTCTTTGCTCGGGCACCTAAATTTCGCCATGCGCATAATTCCCCAAGGACGCCCATTCATCACGCATCTCTTAACACTCGCATCATCAGTTCACGCGCTCGAGGACCTCATCCCCCTAACCCACGCATGCCGCGACGAACTTAAATTATGGATCCTGTTCCTTAGACAATGGAACGGGCTTTCTTTTTTTTATAATAATTTAATTTCGTCCCCCATCGACTTACAGCTGTTTACAGACGCAGCTCCCTCAATCGGTTTCGGAGGTTTCTACCAAGGCCGTTGGTTCGCGTCCACATGGCCCCCCCAGATGCAGGACTCGACCCAGTCCTCAGCTTTTTTCGAGCTCTACCCCCTCATAGTAGCAGCCTTTCTGTGGGGAAACGAATGGACATCTAAAAGCATCTTAGTGCACTGCGACAACGAAGCCGTAGTTCAGTGCATAAACAAAGGCCGTTCACACTCCCCCGCCCTCATGCCTCTCCTTAGACGTCTAATATGGATCGCAGCATGCGACCAATTTATAATTATCGCTAAGCACGTTCCAGGTACAGAAAACCAAATTGCTGACTCCCTGTCTCGTTTTCTGTTTCAGAAATTCAGGATGCTGGCTCCAGAGGCGGACCAATTCCCCACTCCGGTTCCTCACTATTCAGAATTAATATTCCCGTAACCCACCCTTTAAAACCACTCCTCGAAGCATCGCTTGACTCTATTCTCCAAGCAGTCTCTCCCAGAACCCTCCAGTCATACGTGACCGCGTGGAGATGCTTTAAATCATTTCACCTCACTCATAACATCCCTTTCCCTGATTTTTCCCTACTCTCCATAACCTCTTTCATCTCGTTCCTCAACCGCGCCAAGGGTCTCCAAGTCGGATCCATTAAAAGCTACCTGAGTGGAGTCCAGTTCTTCCACAAACTGACGACGGGCGCTCCCTCAGCCGAAATAAATAATTCACAAACCTCCCTCCTAATTAAAGGGATCCAGCGATCCCAGCCCACCCATCCAGACACCAGGAAACCCATAACGCTAGATATTCTCACAAAATGTATCCACACCCTCCGCACAAATTACCAACCCCTCAGCATCGCCCACACGCTCGACGCCATGTTCATCCTAGCTTTTTTCGGTTTTCTTAGGTGCTCGGAGCTTACGATCTCTTCTAAATTCAATCCTAAAATCAACCCCACCGTATCTGACCTAACCATCCTAGATGACGAAACAATCGCTTATTTAATCAAACAAAGCAAAACAGACCAATCCAACAAAGGCCATTTTATATACATTTTCAATCTCCCCTCCCCAATCCAGCCTTACCAATCCATCCTCGCATTTTTACACCGTAGGAATTCCCAGGCAAAGTCCCCGCACGAACCTCTATTCATCGACGAGTCTAAAAAACCAGTCACTCGTTTCTGGTTCCAGAAACACCTCAAATGCGTCCTGCAATTATCAGGCATCCCATCAAACAACTTCTCCACCCATTCCTTTCGCATCGGGGCAGCAACTTCAGCAGCACAAAAAGGCCTCTCTAAACAGCAAATCCAAACTCTCGGTAGATGGTCCTCAGAAGCATACCAAAGTTACATCAGAACAAACCAGTTCCACATAAAGAAAGCCCACCAAACCCTCATCGGCCACACGTAAAAAAAACAAAAAAAAAAAAAAAAAAAAAAAAAAAAAAAAAAAAATATATCATTCGTAATCAATACCGCCGACGCTAGCCAACCTTACCTTTTCGATCCTATGACCAGCGAGGCTTCTCTCTTCGATGACAGGAGCTTGAGCTCCCATCGGATGCCGACGAGAGCCTCCCGGCCAGACAACCTCACCTTTTCCATTCTGCGGCCAACAAGGCTTACCCGTTCGTTGCCTGGAGCTCACACTCCCTTCGGACGTAGGTAAAAGCCCCTGGCTACCTGTTTTGCCATTCTGTCTTACGTACGGAGAGGTTTACCCATCCAATGCACGGAGTCAGGGCTCCCATTGAATGTAGGTGAGAGCTTCCCGGCTAGACAACCTTACCTTTTCGTCCTTTTGGCCAGCGAGGCTTAACCGTTCGATTCCGGGAGCTAAGCTCCTGTCGGCCGAAGGTAAGAGCCTCCCGGCCGGACAACCTTTTCCGTCCTTCAGCCAGAGAGGTTTACCCGTTCGATTCCTGGAGCTAAGCTCCTATCGGACGTCGGTCAGAGCCTCCTGGCTAGACAACCTGACCTTTTCCATCCTTGGCCAGCGAGGCTCACCCGTTCGATGAGAGTGCTCCCATCGGACGCTGGCGAGAGCCTCCTGGCCAGCCAATCACGACCATTCCGCGTGGTCTAGGTTACAAAACCTACAAGCAAGCCGTTCGATGCCGCAGGCACCAAACACACAAATAAACCCTCTCTCCTTCCTACGGTCGCCAAGGCTTACCCGTCTCTTGCCGTGAGTAGCAAACTCCCATAAGACGCTGACGACAGCCTAACGACCACACAAACTTACCTTTTCCACCCTACGGCCTGCGAGGCTCACCCAGTTGTTTTTGGGGAACAGGAAGTCCCCGTTGGATGCGGACAAATGCCTCCTGGCCACCTATCTTTACCTTTTCTGTCACACATCCGGAGAGGCTTACCCGTTCGATGCGTGTGCTCCCTTCGGACGCCGGCGAGAGCCTCCCGGTTAGACAACCTTACCTTTTCCTTTTCTATGGTCAGCGAGGCTTACCCGTTCGATGCGCGTGCTCCCTTCGGACGCTGGCGAGAGCCTCCTGGACAGACTTGCTTTACGTTTCCACTCTACGGTCGGCGAGGCTTACCCGTTCGATGCGTGTGCTCCCTTCGGACGTCGGTAACAGTCTCTCGGCCACGCAACTTCCCTTTCCATTTGACGGTAGGCGAGGCTTAACCGTCCGACGCTACGAGTCTCGTCCTCTCGCCAAATCCTGCAAAAAAAAAAAAAAAAAAAAATTATAACTCAGCTACCCTCAGCTACCCTCACATCTTTTAACCCCGCCTGGCGAGGCTTACCCGTTCGATGTTCTGAGTCTAATGCCCCATCGGATGCTGCGAGAGACCTCCCAGTCGGGTTTTCCTTTCCACTCTCCCCGTCCGGCGAGGCTTACCCGTCTGATGCGTGCGCTCCCTTCAGACGTCTGGCGAGAGTTCTCCCGGGCGGGCCTATGCTTGCCGGCCGCAAGTGAGTCTCATCCATCTAATGCCGTGAGTCGGGATCTCCCATCAGATGTTGCCAGAGTCCTCCTTGTCGGCCAGCCCAAAGCTTTTTATCTGCCAAACCGAGAGGACCCAGACGTCCGTCATTCTGAGTCTCAATCTCCTGTCGGAGGCTTCATGGGCCCTCTCGGTCAGCACTAGGCCCTTCACCCACTGAATAGCAGGGGCTATCAGCCAGTAGGGCCCGTACGCCGACACCGTGACCTATTCCGGTCGAGGCAACTCGGGTCCTCCCGGTCGGGCACCACTACCACGCCGCTCCTCCTCATCGGCCGGTAGGGCTCACCGTTCCAACCCCAAAAAGCTTCAGTTGAGCATTGGCCCCGAGCCCTACCGACCGGGCGCCAACAACCACGTAGTTCACTAGCTAAAGCCGGTAGGGCCTACTCTCCCAATGCCCAAGTCGCTCTCTCCGGAGTACGTAGGCCCTTCCAACCTGCCAACGAGACGAATCCTCAGACACCAAATCAGCCCCCGCCAGTACTCTATGCTTTTGGGGGGGCATTCTCTAAACTGGCGGCTGTCCTCATGTACATTTGCTTTTTGGGGGGTACTCTAGGTTCGGGCCATTCCCGAGCTCGGAGCCCTTCCCCGGACAGCACGCCAAATACGCATTCCATACCTCAGCTAATTATATGTAAGCGTGAACTATTGAAATGTAATTTTATTAATAAGATTCGGGAGGAGCGCGTCAGATACTTAGCCTAACCAACACAGGTGGACCATAATCAAGTAATCAATCCCATAGTATAAATATCGCTGACTTACCTCTATCCATTGACGGTTTATCAGCATCCCTCCTCCACCCCATCTCCTCACTTCAAGTTCACTTTATAAATAGACGGGGAAGGGGGGGTACTCTAGGTTCGGGCCATTCCCGAGCTCGGAGCCCTTCCCCGGACAGCACGCCAAATACGCATTCCATACCTCAGCTAATTATATGTAAGCGTGAACTATTGAAATCAACTTTTTGATGACATTCTAATTATATGACTAGCACCTGTATGGCAATATATACTCAAAGGATCAAACATTAAATCTTGATTTCTAAATCTATTTTTATTTATCAATATATAGCCATACATTGTCAATGCATATATTGCTGTGAGTCCAAAATTTTGGCCATAAATGTTTGGACTAAGTTCTATCAGTGTCTGAATATATGTTGTAATATGAACATATCTTGTATAACGTATATATGTATGTAATATTTTCATTGAGAGAATGGTATACACTGACTTTAACATTCCAGTCATTCCAGCTGTTAAAGTAAAGCAAAGAGGATACAGATATTAGGTCAGCATACAAGGTCCATATTATAATTTTTGTCATGGTAAATGAGATTAAGTTTTTTTTTTTTTTTTTAAGATAACAGGATTAAGAGATGGTCTCAACATACAATGCCAATGTTAGACATTTTTATATGGTCAAGAGAAAACTGTTTACTGTTAAATTCAAAAATCCATCAGATAACTGTCACAGTGATTCCTAATATCAGAGTCAATTTGCTCTCAGATTTCCACCTCAACTAACTTTTCTTTACACATTTACCAACCTACATCAAGGAGTTTATAACATTCTCTTGCTGATGTACAATAAAGAATGCCTTCAAATACAAAGTAAAAATCCCTGTACAAGAAAACAAGAAAATTATATCAGATCAGTGACTTTCCACACAATTTAATAAAATTCCTTAAAAAATAATGAATTGATCATTTATCCTCTGGGAAAAGACTTAAGTATTCAGATGATGGTTTAAATATTTTTAGAGTAACAATATATAGTGCTGATATTCTAAACCATTTATAAAACAGTGCATAGATAAGCGGATTCATACAGGAATTCATGTACAAAATCCAGCACGTTACATTAAGTTCAACTGATTCTGTTGACTCATTTCCTTCAGTAAGGATGACAACATTGTAAGGTATCCAACACATGAAGAAAATGGCAACAACAATCCCCAGAGTTTTTCCTGCCTTTCTTTGTGATCTGCTGACACTTGTGACAGAGTTTACAACCTTGGCCTGGTATTTTGCAACACAGAAGATTTTCACATATATAGACATGATTGCAGAAGAAGGGGCAACAAACGTGACTACGAGATCTGTGACAAAATGTTCAAACTTAAAATATACTCTACAGTCTCCATAACACCTGTCATGTGTCTCTGGGTAGAACATAGTATTGTGTAAGATAATGACAGAATATATGCCACAACACAACCAATTTAGAATAATACAAAAAACAACTTTTTCAGTCGTGACCCTTACTGTGTATCTCAAAGGGTCACTAATAGCAATGTAACGATCTACAGATATAAAAAACAAATTACCAAGAGATGCTGTAACAACCATAAAAATTATAAATAAAAGAAGAAAACAAATTGTCTCTCCAAAGTACCAGCATGATTCTATGAATCTGATGCCCATTAAGGGTATAACAATCAGTCCCACGATCAGGTCTGCCACAGCCAGAGACAGAATGATCAGGTTGGTTGGAGTGTGGAGCTGCTTGAAGTGAGAGATGGAGATGATCACCAGCAGGTTCAGAAACACAGTGAACACTGATAATAAGGAAATGAACGTGTACAAAATGACATACTCCACTTCATGTTTGATTTCTTTGAAACACGACAAATTGTTGTTTGGAAAGCAATATTGGATTTCTTGACTGTTGTCCTCCATGATGATCTGGTCAGACATTTTCACAATTGATTATATCCTTTGTAGACTTCCACTGTTGTATACTGTGTTCCTCAAAGCTGCCACTTCAAAGCTGTGATACAATATTTCAGCTGTCAGTTTGACTTTCTACTTTCTATCATAGATTAGACTAATTTATATGAAGAAAAAAAATCAGGGACATCCCATTAAATGTGAGGTTGGATTATACTCATTAATCCCACCTACTAGATAAATATTCAAAGCAATCAGTGATGAATTGGATCTCATATAATATTTGTAATGTACAAATATTTCATAAAATGCAAACATTGAAATGTAATCTTAATTTTTGTCTGCAAGAAGTTGAATATTATCATCTTTATGACCTTCTGAATATAAAACACTTGGCAGATGTCTAAGGTCTTTGGATCAGAGATTTTTATTGGTCCCTAGTAGAGCCCTGCACGGGACTGTTTTCTTAAACCCACACCCGACCTCTCCCGCTGAATGTATGACCAGGCCCGCCTGCTCCTGCAACCTATGAGTTCCACTCCCACCCACCCGCACCCCACTCCCGCCCGCTCCCGCGGACTTTAACTCAGATCTTGTAAAAAATGTACACACATAGGTACTCAGACTAAATATTATATAAGATAAATATTATTATTATTATTGATGACTTTCACCTTGATAGTTTAGCGCGAATGTGTACCTAGCCGAATCTGTAGGGGGCGAGAACGAGTCTTTAAACCTGTGTGTATGCCTACTGTGAAATTACCACATCAAACGTGACGTGCTAACATGGATGCAGCTAAGATGCCACCAGCTTTGCTTCAGGGATTTTTTTTTTTTTTAAAGAAGCTTCCCAATGGAAACCTCAACAAGACTCAGGCCTGTTTCACACATCCGTCTGCAGTGCGTATGCAGTCCGTGTGCATTTCGTATGTGGTGCAGAAGCAGCACGGACTCATACTCATTTTGCTTTCACACAGGACGTGTTTGCAGTCCGCTACTCGGTATAATAATCGGTATAAATTTGCAGTCCGCTACTCGGTATAAATAAAACAAAATAGAATGCTTTTAAAAAATCTCACAGGTTTCACATTCAAAATAGCTTGCTAAACAGGCTATTGCAAAAAAAATTAATAAATAATAATAATTATATATATATATATATATATATATATATTGTGACGAGTGGGGCGGGGCCGAGAGCCGTGGGAATGGGGTGAGGCCGGTGGAGTGATTGAGAAATGAGCAACACCTGCTCGACCCACAGGTCTTCAGTCCCACGGATGAGATGGAAGGATATAAAACAGGAGCGACGAGAGTGAAGGACGAGAGAGGACCAGGCCTGGATTTTAGTTTGTGTTTTGGTTCTGTTTTGTATTTATTTTGATTATTAAAATGTAATTTGATTGTACGCTGGTTCCCGCCTCCTTCTTCCCGAGATTATGAAGTTTTTATTGTTACATATATATATATATATATATTTTTTTTTTTTTTTTTTTTTTTACATAACGTAGAGTCTAGTCATAGCCTACTTAACAAACAAATGAATTTGATCACTGGGCCTTATTGCTTTGCTTACTACGTATTACTATTACAGAAAAGTACATTGCTGACTGAACGCGGACCCAGACTTGCGGACTAGCATATCTCCCCATATAATATTATTGAGCAAAAACACATAAAATAACACTTAATTTAAAAAATTGTTTACTCTCCTTTAACAGTCTAAAGCAAAGCATGCTGGGAACTAGAAATCTGCTTTAATAACTCATTCAGTTTACGTGTGTGTATATGGCTGCATCCAAAAACTGAAAAATGCTGCCTTCGGAGAATGCATTCCAAGGTAGGAAGGCATCAAGGCACGTCCAAATTCATCGTTATCTTCAGTTTCTGTCTCCTGAGATGCCTTCATCTGGCCGATTTTTGATGGCAGCATAGATGTATCCTTTGCTGCCTTTGATATCCCACAATCCTGTGCATTCCATTCTGTGACAGTCAGGCACGTGCACACATAGACATGAAAGCGGGCTTGAGCACCTGCCCTTTTTATTCCTAGAGAGAAAGTGCCCTTTTTTCTGGGATGCTTTTTTTTATTTTTGAAAAATAATATATATTTCTGTTTGCACACAGCTTCCCTGTCAAACAAATATATTTATTGAAATATAGTATCTAAATATCAGGTCAGGAGTTCTGAAGCGCTCCCTCTCCCCCGATTGATAAACCTGATTGTATTGCTTCCGCTAAAGAAAATAGTCCGCTCCGTCTCTACGGTTAGAATCCTGTGAGTCCATAGCAATGCTCTGTTTTTCATGGCAACGGTCTGTTATACTCCGCACAGCGGTCTGTTGGTTATAACAGACCGCATTCTACATTGGAATTCAACCAAGCCATGTAATAAAATAAGTTAATAAAATAAGCATATATCACCAACAGGTGATATGCTTTAGTTATTTTGTTTATCCTATTTACCTGCATTTCCCTGTCAGTTAGATGCAAATGTGAGCATTTTAACTAGTTGATGCCTAATTTGCATACAGAACGTCCCCAGTTATTGACTTACATCAAGAGTCTTTCCCCCTGAAATTTAGAAATCTAAATTGGTGAATTTAGAAGAAATCTACAGATGCAAACAGATGGAGGATACACTCTAATAAATGTAGTAAACCTGAGTAACTGCATCTGGTACATTAATAAATAAAACTGAGTAGAAATAAGTTAACATTAAACTTTTAAAATAACAATATTTATAAATTAACTATTTAAGTAATTTAACTTTTTTTATTTCCTCCAAACCTTTATAAAATAGTATTCCATACCACCACAAATACATACATGACATTGGCTTTTATTGAATTTTTACTCAATTATTTTGGTAAGTTTAATTTTAAAGTGTTATGTATTCTGATAACACCAAAATAATTAAAACGATGTAGTGCCTTGTGCAAAAATAAACAAATTATTAGTAAAACACGCCCCTCTTTTTGATGCAGTTATTTAGGTTATTCTAAATATGAAGAGTTCAGATGAAAAATCCTCTAAGTGCCATCTGAAATTTCCTTCAATAATGATCATTTTTATCAAGCTTGTATGTTTATGTTCACTTATTTCACATTACTGGCAATGAAAATTACCTATTAATTGTCATTTAAGTTAAATTACTGAACTTAAATACGAGCTTGAAAAAAAAAGCTCATAAGAAAATTTCAGATGGCACTTAGAGGCTTTTGCATCTGAACTCTTCATATATACTTGAAACTAGTAGCATAGAAAATGTTTTCAAAACATGCACATTGTGGAATGGTTTCCTTTGCTGCTCTATAAACCTAGTGAATACTAAGAAGACCATGGTTTCTATGAACTGATTATTTTGTAGACATCCTTTGAAAATGAAACAATTGCGTGAGTTTGAGGAAGATAAAATTTATTAACTTTTTAAATTATTTTTTTTTAAAAGGAAGTCAGAGTTGTGTTAATATATATATATATACTTTTTTGTTTAAAAAAAAAAAAACTAATTATGAGAAGTGCCCTTTATTTCACTTGAGCCCCTGCCCCTCAAAATGTCTGTGCACGTCCCTGGTGGCAGTTAAGCCAAAAAAAAAAAAAAATGGCATCTTAAAGTTGTGGTCGGTGGTCAATTTGTGTGTAAATGTATGTTTTTGATTAACGTTTTCCACTTTTTATGTAATTTGTAGTGAGATATTAATATAGCAGTAATTAAATATCCACCTAGTTGTCACAAAAGCTCTCTATATTTTGCTGTAGATCATTAAAGCATTACTCTGCCTCAGAACCCTGTCTAAACTCAGTTTCATGAGAGGCCTTCGTGCAAAAATGCTGCCTACAGTCAATGCCTGATACGGCAGTGAGGCAGCAATTCACCTGTCGGATGGAGCCTATGTGTGTACATACATTCACATATATACAGGTGCTGGTCATATAATTAGAATATCATAAAAAAAAAAAATATTTCACTAATTCCATTCAAAACGAAATAAACATTTGTAATCAGTCTGTTTGTAATTAATTGATATACAAGTTTCACTTTTTGAATGGAATTAGTGAATTAAATCAACTTTTTGATGACATTCTAATTATATGACTAGCACCTGTATGGCAATAGATACTCAAAGGATCAAACATTAAATCTTGATTTCTAAATATATTTTTATTTATCAATATATAGCCATACATTGTCAATGCATATATTGCTGTGTGTATATACATATGGAGTGCAAATATTCCAGTAGATGGCGCTGTTAATAAATTGAACAACTTTAAGATCCCAAAGATGTTTTGTAGTTAGGGAGTCCAAAATTTGGGCCATAAATGTTTGGACTAAGTTCTATCAGTGTCTGAATATATGTTGTAATATGAACATATCTTGTATACCGTATATATGTATGTAATATTTTCATTGAGATAATGGTATACACTGACTTTAACATTCCAGTCATTCCAGCTGTTTAAGTAAAGCAAAGAGGATACAGATATTAGGTCAGCATACAAGGTCCATATTATAATTTTTGTCATGGTAAATGAGATTAAGTTTTTTTTTTTTTTTTTTTTAAGATAACAGGATTAAGAGATGGTCTCAACATACAATGCCAATGTTAGACATTTTTATATGGTCAAGAGAAAACTGTTTACTGTTAAATTCAAAAATCCATCAGATAACTGTCACAGTGATTCCTAATATCAGAGTCAATTTGCTCTCAGATTTCCACCTCAACAAACTTTTCTTTACACATTAACCAACCTACATCAAGGAGTTTATAACATTCTCTTGCTGATGTACAATAAAGAATGCCTTCAAATACAAAGTAAAAATCCCTGTACAAGAAAACAAGAAAATTATATCAGATCAGTGACTTTTCACACAATTTAATAAAATTTCTTAAAAAATAATGAATTGATCATTTATCCTCTGGGAAAAGACTTAAGTATTCAGATGATGGTTTAAATATTTTTAGAGTAACAATATATAGTGCTGATATTCTAAACCATTTATAAAACAGTGCATAGATAAGCGGATTCATACAGGAATTCATGTACAAAATCCAGCACGTTACATTAAGTTCAACTGATTCTGTTGACTCATTTCCTTCAGTAAGGATGACGACATAGTAAGGTATCCAACACATGAAGAAAATGGCAACAACAATCCCCAGAGTTTTTCCTGCCTTTCTTTGTGATCTGCTGACACTTGTGACAGAGTTTACAACCTTGGCCTGGTATTTTGCAACACAGAAGATTTTCACATATATAGACATGATTACAGAAGAAGGGGCAACAAACGTGACTATGAGATCTGTGACAAAATGTTCAAACTTAAAATATACTCTACAGTCTCCATAACACCTGTCATGTGTCTCTGGGTAGAACATAGTATTGTGTAAGATAATGACAGAATATATGCCACAACACAACCAATTTAGAATAATACAAAAAACAACTTTTTCAGTCGTGACCCTTACTGTGTATCTCAAAGGGTCACTAATAGCAATGTAACGATCTACAGATATAAAAAACAAATTACCAAGAGATGCTGTAACAACCATAAAAATTATAAATAAAAGAAGAAAACAAATTGTCTCTCCAAAGTACCAGCATGATTCTATGAATCTGATGCCCATTAAGGGTATAACAATCAGTCCCACGATCAGGTCTGCCACAGCCAGAGACAGAATGAGCAGGTTGGTTGGAGTGTGGAGCTGCTTGAAGTGAGAGATGGAGATGATCACCAGCAGGTTCAGAAACACAGTGAACACTGATAATAAAGAAATGAACGTGTACAAAATGACATACTCCACTTCATGTTTGATTTCTTTAAAACACGACAAATTGTTGTTTGGAAAGCAATATTGGATTTCTTGACTGTTGTCCTCCATGATGATCTGGTCAGACATTTTCACAATTGATTATATCCTTTGTAGACTTCCACTGTTGTTTACTGTGTTCCTCAAAGCTGCCACTTTAAAGCTGTGATACAATATTTCAGCTGTCAGTTTGACTTTCTACTTTCTATCATAGATTAGACTAATTTATATGAAGAGTAAACATCAGGGACATCCCATTAAATGGGAGGTTGGATTATACTCATTAATCCCACCTACTAGATAAATATTCAAAGCAATCAGCGATGAATTGGATCTCATATAATATTTGTAATGTACAAATATTTCATAAAATGCAAACACTGAAATGTAATCTTAATTTTTGTCTGCACAAAGTTGAATATTATCATCTTTATGACCTTCTGAATATAAAACACTTGGCAGATGTCTAAGGTCTTTGGATCAGAGATTTTTATTGGTCCCTAGTAGAGCCCTGCACGGGATTGTTTTCTTAAACCCACACCCGACCTCTCCCGCTGAATGTATGACCAGGCCCGCCTGCTCCTGCAACCTATGAGTTCCACTCCCACCCACCCGCACCCCACTCCCGCCCGCTCCCGCGGACTTTAACTCAGATCTTGTAAAAAATGTACACACATAGGTACTCAGACTAAATATTATATAAGATAAATATTATTATTATTATTGATGACTTTCACCTTGATAGTTTAGCGCGAATGTGTACCTAGCCAAATCTGTAGGGGGCGAGAATGAGTCTTTAAACCTGTGTGTTTGCCTACTGTGAAATTGCCACATCAAACGTGACGTGCTAACATGGATGCAGCTAAGATGCCACCAGCTTTGCTTCAGGGAATTTTTTTTTTTTTTAAAGAAGCTTCCAAATGGAAACCTCAACAAGACTCAGGCCTGTTTCACACATCCGTCTGCAGTGCGTATGCAGTCCGTGTGCATTTCGTATGTGGTGCAGAAGCAGCACGGACTCA
The DNA here is from genome assembly GCF_963082965.1 of Carassius carassius. Classification (NCBI taxonomy): domain Eukaryota; kingdom Metazoa; phylum Chordata; class Actinopteri; order Cypriniformes; family Cyprinidae; genus Carassius; species Carassius carassius. Next base: position 18,146,140 of record NC_081803.1, read on the forward strand.
TACTCATTGTGCTTTCACACAGGACGTGTTTGCAGTCCTCTACTCGGTATAATAATCGGTATAAATTTGCAGTCCGCTACTTGGTATAAATAAAACAAAATAGAATGCTTTTAAAAAATCTCATAGGTTTCACATTCAAAATAGCTTGCTAAACAGGCTATTGCTAATTTTTTTTATAAATAATAATAATAATTATTATTATATTAATATATATATATATATTGTGACAAGTGGGGCGGTGGAGTGATTGAGAAATGAGCCACATCTTCTCGACCCACGGGTCTTCAGTCCCACGGAGGAGATGGAAGGATATAAAACAGGAGCGACGACAGTGAAGGACGAGAGAGGACCAGGCCTGGATTTTAGTTTGTGTTTTGGTTCTGTTTTGTATTTATTTTGATTATTAAAATGTAATTTGATTGTACGCCGGTTCCCGCCTCCTTCTTCCCGATATTATGAAGTTTTTATCGTTACATATATATATATTTATAATATATTTTTTTATTTTATTTTTTTTTACATAACGTAGTCTAGTCATAGACTACTTAAGAAACAAATGAATTTGATCACTGGGCCTTATTGCTTTGCTTACTACGTATTACTATTACAGAAAAGTACATTGCTTACTGAACGCGGACCCAGACTTGTGCGTCTTTCTTCCAAGATCCGCCCATACACAATGCTCAAAATAAAATGTCTAAATTTTGAGAGGAAAGGAAATCACTCTTTCACATTTTTTTAAGTGACAAATGAGAATTGCTTCCAGATGTCTGATTTGCCTTGCTTTGCTTTTGTCAAGGAAACAGCAGCTTTATTTTTCTTCTCAACTTCTTGTTTTGACTCCATTTCTACTACCGACCACCGTTCCCCGCGGGTCTCCTGAGAAATGTTCTGACCGCCCACTCCCGCCCGCAGCAAAGGTAAAACCCCTGGAATAAACCTTTGTTTTAAATATTCAGTTTATCTTAGGCTGGTGAAAGCTTCAAAATGACCCTATAATGCCATTTTTAAGGTGCATGTCAGAAACTAAAATGCCCTAACTTAATGACAACTCTCGAGAGAATGTATAGAGAGAAAAGATGGTATTGATTTTACGTTATAAATTCAAGCCTGAGTCCAGTGATGAAATGTCTAGTTGATTAACCAGACATTGATTCACAAGCATGACTGGAGCAGGATGTTTCTCAGTGGTAAGTGTCAACTTAGACATGAGTCTAAGACATGATTGCAGCATCATTGTTATAATTTATGTAGGTGTATGATGGGTCTCCTGGCCGCTTAGTGGTGGTGTCCCATCTAGTGAGAAGTGGAGGTGGCAGTTAGAGAAGTCTTCTTGTATATGCTGCCTCAGGTGATGCTCCCCTCACCCGAGGTTTGTAAAATTGAGCTTGCCTCTCCCGTGAGATTCAGCGCCTCTGCGATGCTTAGGAACCTTTAAGTACACACGCTAAGCTTTGTGTACTTCCTCAAAACCACATGGTGGTCAGTGTGCACGTGAACACTTTGCGCACTTTCTAAAATCCACAAGTGGTAAGTTTATACGCAAGACTCTGCACACTTTCTGAAATCCTGTACGGTAAGGGTTATGAGCTCCGCTTCATTCCCTTTTTTGAGATGATTAGACCTTGGTTCCTTGGGCTTCATTCAGCCAGTGTGTATTTATTTATACACCTCAAGCTTCCCTCAACATGAGGGGCTATTTGGGTGATTCTCGTGGTAGTTTAGCAGCGCTCCCCTTTTTCCAAGAAGGGTCGCCTATGAGCTCGCTACTCTGAGTTCTCTTCTCATATGAGACTGAATTCTCTGTTTTTTCACCATAGCGCTACAGTATTGTTTCCATAGATCGAGTTGATGACTCTCAAACATACTGTTTTGAGATACACTATTCCATCTATGAGCTGCTCTATCGGAGTGCCATGAGAGCCCCTCCTTAGAATAGTATTTGAAAATCCATGTTATGGTAAGTGTGCACGTGAAGTCTTTGCACACTTTCTGAAATCCACAACTGTGGTAAGTTCGGACACTAGTATTCTGCGTTCTTTCTAAAATCCTATAGGGTGAGGGCTTCGCGCGGTTGTTTTGTGCCCTTTCTTGAGTCGGTTAAAGCCCCATTCATCTTGGGTGCCACTCCACCCATGTATCCTCGGAAACCTATTTAAATCAGGGTGTTGCTACTAGAGAACTGTTGAGACAGCTCTTTCAGCAAGCTTATGCGGAAGCTAGCGGTAGCCCCTGTGTGACAGGCAAGACTTGGTATAAAATGCTAGGTTCTTAGCCGTATCCCTTTAAAGGAATCTCACTTGATTCCAAGCCTTCAGCTCTACCCTGGGCTGAGGCCCTAACAATTAAGTTGGTTATGTAGCTTAGGCCTTTGGCCATAAGGGGTACTGTCACAGACAGCCGTCTAAACGTCCGAGGGGCGACTCCCATGGAAATGGTAGAGTTGGTACTTAGTGCTCGCCATGATTCTGGCCTGCACTTCCCTCAGCATGATGGCATGGGTATACTGTTCCCCATAGCTCCCCCTAGAGGACGCAGTTCGAAGTTCCCTTGAAAGGGAACATCTCAGGTTAGGAATATAACCATGGTTCCCTGAGTAGGGAACGAGACACTGCGTTCTCTAGCTCCCTGCCATGCTTCGGACGCAAGCTTCAGACGAAGAAGTGAATGACGTGTGTTCCCGCTGCTTGTTCATAGTCGCGGCAGTAGTGACATCAGAGGCTGTCGCCGGCCAACAAGTTGGTGTATTTTCAATGTATGCTTCAGACACGGGTCACGACAAGGTGTTCCCCATAGCGACCTCTAGAGGATGCAGTGTCTTGTTCCCTACCCAGGGAACCATGGTTACATTTGTAACCTGAGATGTTTTTTTGTATTGATCTTCATATCTCACTCTTGCCCTCAATTGGTAAAACATACCTAAAACATAAACATACTTATTGGGGGTATTTCTCTGGCCCTCTACGAGGGAGGTGTAGTCAGATGAAACTAATTGTGATTTAGGGCCTTTTTGACCAATGTGAGTGCCACATAGGGTTTGTCAGATAATTAAGGAAATTAGCCCTAAGTTTCATATTAACACTAATACCTGGAAGGTATCTGAAAGTGTTCTCTAATTTTGATCAGTTATTTTTTTAAATATCTCATTTAAGTTTTTATACTGTGCTTCATATTTAACTCATGAAATATGCTTTAAAAACTGTGTTTTTACTCCTGTTAGGATAACTTCAAATAGGACTATGCAAAGACTTATAAATTTATGAAATTGTATACTGTTATCTAATTTTGATCTCCACTGTGTGGATCTCACACCACCCCTTTAATTATTTTATTAAGAAAATATACATATGTGAGCCTAAATATCTAAATATTGAGAAAATTGTCTTTAAAATTTCCCAAATAAAGTTCTTAGCAATGCATATTACTAATAAAAAAATGAAGTTTTAATATATTTACAGAAGAAAATTAACAAAATATCTTCATGGCATATGAGCTTTACATAAAAGAATCATGATTTTTGGCATAAAAGAAAAATCTATAATTTTCACCCATATTGCCACAAATATACCCCAGCAACTTAAGACTAGTTTTGTGGTCCAGGACCACAGATATGATATCACCTTACATATCTGTTCAATGAAAAGAGGTTGTTGCCTTTTGTTTGGGGGTGCAAGAATCCTCTCAGGAAGCAAAGAAACCTGCGACATAGTGCCACTAATATCAGTCAGTTTTTAATGTTTTAAATTTAAATAAAGTTGTGTATGGATGTGTGTGTGTGTGTGTGTGTGTGTGTGTGTATATATATATATATATATATATATATATGTATATATATATTCATGTGACCGTTTTTTTTTTATTGCAGCATTGTGCAGTTATTGTTATAAAATTTGAGGACATTTCTCTTTTCACTATACTACTCCTAAAATATTTTAAACAGCATTATTTTTGTATAATTATTATATGAGCAGGTTCAATGACTTCATATTAATACACATCATAATTTTTCTGCACATTTTTAGACCACGTGAAATGCAAGAAGGTGAGAAAGAAATGCCATACTTTCCTTTGCATACTTATTTAAATTCATAATCTACTGCAAATTCTCATGTTTGCACTAGTTCTACGAATGTTACAGATTTACAGTACCAGCCTTTATTGGGGAGTTTATAACTTTCACTTGCTAATATAAAGCACAGAATATTCTCAAATACAATTCTCAAAAACTGGACAATCACTGTACAAGGACACAGAATGCAATGGACCAGTGGCTCTACAAGAAAAGCTCTTAAAAAATGAAAAAATATATATCTATCTATCAATTGATCATTTACCTTCTGGAAAAAGACTGAAGTATTCTGATGAGAGTTTAAATATTTTTAGAGTCAGAATGTGTTTAGCAGATTTTCTAAACCATTTGTAAAACAGTGCATAGATAAGTGGATTCATACAGGAATTCATGTATACAATCCAGCATGTTACATTAAATTCAACTGATTCTTTTGTTTCATTTCCTTCAATAAGTATGACTACATAGTAAGGTATCCAACACATAAAGTAAACCATTACCACAATCCCCAGAGTTTTTGCTGCCTTTCTTTGTGATCTGCTGGCACCTGTGACAGAATTTATAACCTTGGCCTGATATTTTGCAACACAGAAGATTTTCACATATACTGACATGATTACAGAAGAAGGGGCAACAAAAGTGACTATGAGGTCTGTGACAACATGTTCAAATTTGAAAGAAACTGAACAGTCTCCATAACACCTGTCTTGTGTGTCTGGGTAGAACATAGTATTGTATAAGATAATGACAGAATATATACTAGAACATAGCCAGTTTATTATAATACAAAAAATTACTTTATCATTTGTGACTCTTACTGTGTATCTCAAAGGGTCACGCACTGCAATGTAACGATCTACAGATATAAAGACTAAATTACCCAGAGATGCTGAAACAACCACAAAAACTGTAAATAAAAATAGAGAACAAAATATCTCTCCAAAGTACCAGCATGATTCTATGAATCTGATGCCCATTAAGGGTATAACAATCAGTCCCACGATCAGGTCTGCCACAGCCAGAGACAGAATGAGCAGGTTGGTTGGAGTGTGGAGCTGCTTGAAGTGAGAGATGGAGATGATCACCAGCAGGTTCAGAAACACTGTAAAAACTGATGCTAAAGAAATGAAAGTAAACAAAATGGCATACTCGACTTCAGGTTTAATATCTTTTAAACAAGACAAATTGTTATTTGGAAAGCAATACTGTATTTCTTGACTGATATCCTCCATGATGCTCATTTTTCACAACTGATTATGTCCTCATTTGTATCCTGCCCCTGATGTTCACTCCATACTTCATCAACAATCCCATGATATGAGAGGTTTTTATACTGCATTAAACCCACCTACTATTTAAATATTCATAGTATTCAGTGATGAATCAGATAATATATAATATTGCTGTCAACATTTGAATTTAAGATGTTTTGCAGGTGCATATTAATATCAGTGTTATGAGTGAGAAATTATGATATTGTAGATGTACATTAAAGTTAATATTATCAAATAAATCAATGACAAAAATGACTGTTAATCATTGACATACACAAGAGGAAAAATGTGCATCATAACAGTAATTTAACATTTGCAGTAATTAAATCTTTTTTTTTTTTTTTTTTTTTTGGAAGGTTCAGGGTTCAACACTAAAGATTTTAACTTACCCTGCCAAAATTTTTATTGGCCCTGCCACAAGAAAAATTACATAAATGAATAACTAAATAATAGTTAATGCATATATAAATATCTCTGTGCACAATAGTACAGAGTCTCGGTTACTATTTTAACCCTTGTTCTCTGAAGGAGGGAACTGAGACGTCACATCGGTGACCGACGAATTGAGAATCTCACCAGAGAGACCAATCTACTTTGAATGTAAACTAAACAAGCCAATGCACATTGGCATGCGATGATTGCATCCAGCTGCCGCTGATCGCAAAACGAGTATAAATAGGCAGCAGGTGCAACGCATACTCAGGTTTTCACTGAGGAGCAGAGCTGCTTAACGGGCCACTCAGCAGTGGGGAATGAGGATTACAATATGTAACAGAGATGTTCCCTTTCAGTCAATCATTTTTTAAGTCATGTCAGTGACCGATGAATTGGGAATCCCTATCAAAGCGCTATGGATGCTGCCTCTTCCATTGTCCTGTGCGAGCCTCCGGTGCTCCTCTAGGTATAGGCCAGGGCTTGCAACAAGAAGACCAGTCGCTGTTGTCGTAGCACTACCCACTCATTAGGATTGGATAACACTGGGAAAACGTACCCATTCCAATTGGAACAGGAACATTGCGGAAGCCCCCATCCTTCCCAAAGGAGGTTTGGGAGCACTTACACATATGGAAACCCTTATGGAAGATTTAGAGGTGATTGCTAACCATCACCAAATGGCAGAAAGACTGCTGGGGAAACATGGGCTCTGAGGCTATACTGTGGACGTTACACATAAGGGGTCCACTTAGGTCTCTACATATGTAACCCATCCCTGCATTGGTTCTCACAGATTCATCAAGTGAGCCAGACGTTCCACCACATCTGGCTGCCGAGGGGATGGAGGAGCTTTTACCCATTTGAGGTGAGAACACAGGATGATAACAGCTCAACATGAAGGCTATAGAACCTAGTGAACATTTTGGGGGTCGACCAGCCCACAGCTCTACAAATGTCAGTCAGCGTGGCACCACAAGCCAGTGTCCAGGAGGATGCAACACTTCTAGCTAAGTAAGCTCGCAACCTGAGTGGGCATGGCACGCCCTGTGCCTGATAAGCCAGCCTCCATAACAAACAAAGAGCTGTTCTGAGGTCATGATGCAATGTGTCCAATTCAAGTACAATCTTAAAGTGGAGATGTGAAAAAGCAAACCTAAGGCTGGGTCTGCCTCTTCTGGGGGCAAGGTACTGACAAGGTCAAGGCAAGACCAAGAGTGCATCCAACTTCTCCAAGACAAAACAGTGAGAGTGGATGTTAATGGAATCCAGCGTTATGCTACCCCTCTCCTACACACCAGAAGTATGCCATGTCTACATGCCCTCAAAGAAGCTGTCCTGCCGCAATTAAGGGGAATAGAAAATCGGCTCAACAAGAATCCTGAACAAGCTGCAGCCTACCAAGAGGAGATAGCAAGGTTACAGCAAGCTGGCTACATCAACAAACTCCATCCTGAACAGGTGGACTGTTCCAGAGTGAGTTGGTACATCCCACATCATCTGGTGGAATACAATGGAAAGAAAAATGTCGTCTTCAACTGTTCATTTGCTTACCAAGGTTACAACATGAATGAGTACTTGCTCCCAGGTCCAACATGAATGAGTCCTTGCTCCTGCATTTTCGAGAGCATTCCATCTCCATTAATATTGACATTCGTGGGATGTTCCACCAGGTATGCCTTTTACCTGAAGACAAATCACTACTGAGATTTATTTTGAGAGATTTTCAGATAGATAAAGCACCAGACGTCTACGAATGGCAAGTTCTACCCTTCGGAACCACATGTAGCCCTTGCTGTGCAACATTTGCTCTACAGAAGCACATCCTGAATAACAGTGAGTCTGAAGACACAAGGTTCTCAATAGAGAAATCTTTCTATGTTGACAACTGCCTTCAGAGTTTTTCCTCAAGTGAAACTGCAAAAGATTTTGTTGACAGCCTCAGCAACCTCATACATTCAAGAAGCTTTGACTTGAGACAGTGGGCGAGCAATGATCCATCAGTCATCAGTCACCTGCCAGCTGATGCTCGATCCCAAAGCAATATCCAGTGGCTCAGCGAAGGCCATCAAGATGCACAAGAGTCAATACCATACCCTCGCTAGCCAGTATGACCCCATTGGCTATATTACGGCAGTCACAACATGGGCCAAAGTAATTGTACAGAGGTTATGGGACAAGAAAAGAGAGTGGGGCGATACCAGACTGCCTGAGGAACTGTTGAACTTGTGGAAAGCTTGGGAGAGTGAGCTGGATGATCTACAGCACATTGCGTGGATGAGATGGTACTACAGCAAAGAACTAGATTACCCTACTAGCTCCTGGCAGATCCATATTTTCTGCGATGCTTCAGAGCAAGCCTATGGTTCTGTGACCTACTTACGAACTGAAAACCCTGAAGGTAAAGTGGAAGTTGCCTTTGTAGCTGCTAGATCTTGGGTAGCCCCGAAAAAACAACAAACCATTCCACGGTTAGAATTATGTGCAGAAGTGACTGGCCACCAGCTCACAAAGATTCTGAAGACAGAACTGACTTAGCACATACACAGTGTCACCTTGTGGTCTGATTCCACAACTGTTCTAAACTGGTTACTATCCCCCTCCTGTCACTTTAAAGTGTTTGTAGACACCAGAGTGGCAGAAATCCAGGAACTCACAGAGTCTGATAAATGGAAGTATGTGTCATCAAAAGAGAATCCCTCAGATGACACCACCTAGGGAAAATCTCTCTGTGACATAAACCAGGAATTCAGATGGAACAAAGGTCCCAAATTTCTCAGAGAAACAACTGACCACTGGCCAGAGATGCTGCTGTTACTGACCAATGATCAAGACTGTGAACTAAGAAAGCTAGTCTTCTGTGGTCTATCAACATCTTCCCCACCCACTCCTGATCCACAGAAGTATGATACACTCCCAGAGATGCTAAAGGCTTACATCCAGCAGATCAATGGGGCAGCCACTAATATCCCAACAGCAGACGATTACAAAGAGGCAGAATGTGCAGTCCTTCGTCAAAGCCAGTACGGGTCATTTCCAGAGGAAATGTCCTACCTTAACCTATAGAGAGCATCTTCAACTCCAAGCCCATTGGCTATACCTCTTCAGACATTGCCGATCCAGATCCTGTGACTCCTAACATCTTGCTGATGGGGCAGCGGGATGCCTCATTACCACAAGTGGGATATCAGGACCCTGAGCTCTTAAGCCGTAGGAGATGGAGACATAGCCAGAAAATGGAAAACCGAAGAAGCCAACTTGCAGATCGGGGAAACGGTCATGATCGTGGACCAGCAACTACCTGGTACCCTTTGGCAGGTAGGCATAATTGTTCAGGCCTTTCATGGGTCCGACCAAAGAATTAGATCTGCAGAAATATGGATCAAAGACAAGACTTACACCCAACCTGTTACCAAGATTATTTGTCTGTCCCCACTTCCTGACTGAACACTGTGCCAGTGTTCCCTGGGTCAGGGAGTAGAACAGCAGGCAGTTAGAGGTTCCTGGAGACGCAAACAGGTCTACCTGCGTGGCTCCAAGATTTCTCCAAATCAGCTGGACCGTCTGGGGATGGAGTCTCCATTCTCCCGGGAGGGTAGTTCATGACAGCTTGTTGGCTGCACGGTTGAGTACATGAAGCGACCTGAGATGCTTTTGACTCCAAGGTTTTATATATTCATGGTAGGAAATTTACAAAATATCTTCATGGAACATGATCTTTACTTAATATCCTAATGCTTTTTGGCATAAAAGAAAAATCTATCATTTTGACCCATACAATGTTTTTTGGCTGTTGCTAACTCTGGGTCATAAAACTGTATTTTAATGTAATTCAGTCTTGTCTCCTTGTCCTCAAAACCAGAGAAAAATAACAAAAAACCAGAGAAAAACAACAGAAAACTGCACTGCAACATGCGATCGCCAACATCTTCTGGAAATCGGTAGTGCATGCAACTATCACCCATCACCACTGAATGCTGAGAAGCTAAGAGACCTTTCTTTACTGTGGAAGCCATACCCTGAGACCGCAGACTCGCTGCTACCAGCACGAGGAGGTGCTGCAAGCGGTGTGAGAGTGGACGCAAATGTGGCAAACATGGAGGCTTATGAGCTAGTCTAATGGGTAACCCCAAAAGATCAGCACTTCCAACAATCTTGCTGTTAAACATATGCTCACGTTTTTTAGGATTGTAAATCTAGTAAAAGAAATGGACAAATACAAGCAGTGTGTGGACAGTGCACAGTAAAAGTGTACAGCATGTGCGCAGCTTTCATAATACGATACATACATTTAATTAACTTTTTTTTTTTTAATTCTTCAATTTTGCGCCCTGTCTGGCAGATGGCGCCCCAGGCGGCCGCCTGTGTCGCCTGTCGGCAAACCCGGCCCTGGCTGCACGGGCTAACGTGCTACAGAGCGGACAGAGATACAGTGCTGTGTAGTAAGACTCGCGGAGGCGGTTTGTGTGTGTATATTAACAAAGAATGATGCAGTAATGCTGTGTTAGTGTCAAAAGAGTGTTTTTCACTGGTGGAGTTTATAATTGTGAAGTGCCGATCCTTCTATCTGCCAAGGTAGTTCACGGCCATTGTTATTGTTGCTGTGTATATACTCCCTTGTGCAAACACTTAAGGATGTGATATGCAAACTGTGCAGCGCTATCAGCGAGCAACAAACAACCCTGAAGGCTTTTTCATAATATCCAGTGACTTTAATAATGCAAACTTAAAGACAGTTTTGCCAAAGTTCTATCAAAACGTGGACTTTGCATCAAGAGAAAACAACACATTGGACATGGTTTACAGAACAGGAAAAAAAGGTTTCAAAGCTACCCCCGCCCCCATCTCGGGTACTCAGACCACATCTCTGTTATGCTAATACCAGCATACAAACCACTTCTCAAACTTGCCAAACTGGTCCAAAGCAGATCACAGTATGGCCAGATGATGCTAACTCAGTACTAAAGGACTGCTTTCAGGACACAGACTGGAACATGTTTAAAGTATGGAGGTAAATCAGTAGCTAAACTCAAGAGGTTGAAAATCTTAATGTGAGAACTTGTCATATTAACATTTGTATGCGTAAGTTGAAATTTACACTCACAGCTTTGATGTGAAAAGCTGAATACAGTTTGGTTATTTTACTGGTTAATAGTTACACTTAAGGTGTTTGATCACATTTGACTGCAAATGAGCTTGCTTGATTGGGGACACTTCATTTCCAGCTATTTCGTCGACTTGATAGCACAGATACTAATTAAACTGAACTGAGCTGTATGATGACATCATTGAATTCAATGATGAACTCCATTTTTGCTTTATTGACACACTATTTTCATATGTAATGCTGTTCAGTTGCTTTGCAACAATCTATGTTGTTAATAGGGCTATATAAATAAAGGTGACATGACTTGACTTGATTACACAGTTTCTTGTTTTATTTTTACATTTGATTATAACATTTTTGTAGTATTTCTAATATAAACATACTGTACCCCCAAAAAAACTTTAATTTGTTTATTTAATATGTATCTTTCTCTATCCTATACAGAAGCAGAAGTCATCATAGTGGGGTTATTAGCATTAGAAACACTCTCACAGCAGCATTAATTCATTTTTTTGTCATTTAATTGAAAGGTAATAGTAATACAAAGTATGTTATAAATGTACACACATTTTGTGAAGAATGAAAACATAGAAAACTATGCTGATCAGTCTGTGAAAAAAGTCCAGTACCTTGATACTACAGATCGTGTAATTTAGATTTATTAAAATTACAATGATATTCAGGGATAAGAACTAAGATGGTTTAGATCCTGTTTCTTTGACTGCTACCATTTTGTTCTCTAATCTAACAGTAGTGAACAGAAGTGTTCTAAGGATCTGTGTTAGTCCCTCTTGCATGTAAATTGATGACATCATTATGCATCATAATCGGAATGAGTCAGTCTGATCCAGTCACTGTATAAATGACAGGACAGTAAGCAGAGCAGAACAAACACCTAACAGAAGGAGATTCACTCATGGCCTATGAAACAGAGGATCATATGACTCAATACTGCTTTCCTGCCATCAACTCATCATGTATCAAAGGAATGCGCTCTACATATGAATACAATTTTATGTTTGTGTTTTTCTCATTACTGTCAGCATGGACTGTGTTTCTGAACCTGCTGGTGATCATCTCAATCTCTCACTTCAAAAAGCTTCACACTCCAACCAACCTGCTCATTCTCTCTCTAGCTGTGGCTGACATGCTTGTTGGACTTATTGTGATGCCCATAGAGGCTACTAGGCTCATTGAAACATGTTGGTACTTTGGAGACACTTTCTGTAGGCTATTTTTAACAATAATGGGACTTCTTTTCTCAGCATCTCTTGGTAATTTGGTTTTAATTGCTATTGATCGTTTTGTGGCTGTGTGTCACCCTTTATTGTACCCACAGAAAATAACCACAACTAAAACATTAATCATTGTCAGTCTTTGCTGGTTTTGCTCTTCAGCATATAACACTGCAATAGTTACGAGTATTTCACACAAGAAATATGCATGTTATGGAGAATGTACAATTATGATTACTTCTGACTGGACAGTCATTGATCTATTCTTTTCCTTCTTGATTCCTTGTACCATTATCATAACCTTATATTTGAGGATATTTTATGTTGCACATCAGCAAGTGAAAGTTATAAACTCACTGGTGAAGTGTGGAAAACATGTAAATGATGGTTTTGTGAAGAGGAAATCTGAAAGAAAAGCTGCTCTGACATTAGGAATAATTGTCACAATTTATCTAGTTTGCTGGATTCCCTTCTTTATTTTGTCTTTAACAGGAAATACAGGAATGGCTTCCACCACAGCCTATATTCTATTATGGATTTTGTATATTAACTCAGGTCTGAATCCTCTTATCTATGCTTTATTTTACCCCTGGTTTAAAATGTCAGTTAAACACATCTTAACTTGTAAAATATTTCACCAAGCATAATATATTTTCTTACTTGACCATAATAATGAATATGATTCACTTTCATTCATTTTTCCTCAATGGGTCAGTGGAGTCATTACAAAATATTATTAATGGCAAAACAATTCTATGATTATAATAAAAAGCTTTTAATTTGACAGGGATTCAGAAATTGTTTCAGTCAATTATTTATAATAGGGAGAAAAGTCAAATAGTGCAAAGTGGTGCATGTATTTACATGCTACTGCAGATCAGGGATTTTCAACCCTGGTCCTGGAAAGCTACTGTGCTGCAGACTTCAGTCACAACCCTGCTCCAACACACATCTCTGTAATTATCAAGTAAACCTGATTACCTTGATTAGATGGTTCAGGGTGTTTTGGAATTGTAGCTGAAATCTGCAGGACTGTAGCTCTCCAGGAGCAGGGTTGGAGACCCCTACGATAGATATAAAAAAAAAAATAATAATAATAAATCATAAGAGTAGAAGTTATGTCAGTTTATTTCAGCATACGTCCATGTTATATGAGAAAGCATAGCAGAAAAATATCATGTAATCATGTCAATCTGTAGATGAACAGATGAGTATGATGAAAATGTGAGCAAAAAGAAATACACACTCATAAGTTCAGGTTTACATTGCACTGTATCATATTCAAATCTGCTTTGAATTATAGTTTTGTAGCACAAAAGCTAAACCATATTAAGTTAAACCACATATATAAGTGTGATTCACCTATCAGCTGAAAGAACATTTATAGTAAATTACAGTAAATTAATAATTATTTACTGAACCTCTATGTTGCATCAGAGTGGGCAGAAGAGCGGGTTAGCAAGCCTGACGTAAACTACACGAATATTGATAATAAACCAAATGTGGCATTACGTCTGTGATTGTCACACCTTCTAAAAGGATAACCATTGTAAAAATGAAAATTCTTTCATCATTCAAATCATCAGCACCTAAAGAAAATATAACAAATAATACTGTGGTTCAAACAAAGTTTTTTAATATAATATTTTCTGTTCCAAATGTTAGGTTTGGAACAACATGAGGGGAAGTCAATGATGACAGACTTTTCATGTCTGTGCTCAAAATGATTTATTTTCCATCACTTAAACAAAATTTAAGCTGCAAGCAGCGATGAAAGGGCCCTCACACCCGTGCTCACTGCTACTCGGTGTCCATAGGAGAACAGCGAATGTTGGGCCATATGCTTAAATAATGGTACATATTTGTGCCACATTTCCTGCTGCCAACCGGTAGCGCTATGATTATAACTGAATATTGGCATGTAAATATCTTCAGGCCAGGACTCTTACCAAACATGTAAAGTTTGGGGCAGATCGGACATTGCATATTTAAGTTAGTTTAAAACAAGTCACTTCCTGTTTTCAGCAGGTGGCGCTTTAGTTATAATTGAATATTGGCCTTCAGATGTGTTCAGGCCAGAACTCTTATAAAACGTGTGAAGTTTGGGGCAGATTGGGCATTGTATCCATGATTTACAACAACTTCCTGTTTCATAGTATTAATAGCATGCTTTAGCACATAGTAAGTGTTACTTGCATGTTTGAGAATATTTCTAGCATGTTTAGCCCACAATGGCATATTTTATTGTGTTGCTAACAGTGCATAACAGTGTAAAACATGTCATTTCCTGTTGCCAGCAGGTGGCGCTATGACTACAACCGAAAACAGACATGTTGATGTGTTCAGGACGAGTACTGAACTGTGACTGGAGCTGAGATGGTTGGAAGTGACGATGAATCAGGAAGTGAACAGGAGGAATGGATGGAAGAAGTTGGTGAGGGAGGTAGGACTGAAATGGAGTAGAACCTAGAAATAGAAATAGAAAAGGAAGAAAGTATATCAACATAATACGAGTTATAACACTAGTACGTGTTCAGTGTTGTCTGACACGATGTCAGACAACAAACTCATGTTCGAGCTGACTGCAGCATTTTCTCTGCTGGGGATTTGATCCTCCAGAGAAACCAAGCAAAAGTGATCGAAGTGCCTGTTTAGTATTACAACAACGACAAAGCTTACGATTATCGTCAATATGAAAAGCTGAAAAGAACGCGAGGAGCAACTTGTTTTGATGCCACTCTGTTTTTGTTGTTGCTTTGTACGCTTGCTTTCAGTAACCCTTTTGTTTTCGTTGCCATCTTGTATTGAACATCGTTTTGACATTTGTTTTACTTTATGTTTGATTTCGGACTTTTTGATGGTATTGAGTAAAAGACCCAGAGTAAAGTGGACAGGTAAAATGTCACGTGACTTACATAAAACAACACCTAGGTGACTTGATGTATATACACCCCAGGTAAGAAAGTGAATGCCAACTTCTGTATGTTTTGTTTGTTAGCTAGGGTAAGTAAGTTAGGGCGTTTTTTGACGCTGAAGATTTGACGTCTTTTCTTTTCTTTATTTTATTAGTCAGGTAAGAGGTTTACTTACAAGTTAGAATGAGTTTTGTTTTGTTCTTTTCATTTCTTTGGCTTCACTAATTGTCCCCTTTTTCTCTTGGGTTATTTATTTTTCTGAGATCTTTTTGAGTTGTAAATACTAATTATTTCGCCTTTCTTATATTCACCATTATTACTATTACACATTTTTGTATACTTATTTTCATTTAATGTATAATAAATCATTTTTCTTTCACCATTAGTTCGTTACGTGTTGTCTCTTGTCACCCCAATCACACCGAAAAACTATCATGACCTCAATGTTACCTCTTTTGACCTTAGGCCATAAGAGTTCGTAACAGAAGATATTAAAAAGACTCTGGCCTCAATCCAACTAGAGGTCGGCAAAATAGCAACGCAACAAACGGAGATCCTGCAGCTCACGAAACAGGTGAATCTACTACAAGCTCAGGTGAGCGGTTATGAAGTTAAACTGAAGAAGAAAGACGATCAGATCAAAGAATTGGAAAAGAGACTGGATGATGTAGAGCAATATTACCGTATGGATGATCTGATTATCTCTGGATTGCAACACGACACCGTGCCTATTCCAATGTCGCTGCGGGAAACAATGCTGATGACACTGCTGAGACGGAGACCCTGGAAGTCCAGGTTATCCAATTCTTCGGTAGTAAGGATATTCCCATTCACAGTAATCAGATCTCGGCCTGTCATACACTCCCTCGGAATAACAAAAATAGTCCTACCCCACCGGCAATCATAATCCGTTTTATCAACAGAAAGGACAAGATCGCCTTGTTACAACAAGGGTTCAAGTTAAAAGGCACGGGAGTGTTTGTGAATGAACATCTAACGAGAAAGAATGGGAATATTGCTTATGCAGCGCGGCAACTGAAAAAGGCTAAAAAGATCAAAGCGACCTGGTCTCGGAATGGTAAAGTTTATTTTCGAACGATTAGAGCAACACCAGAAGAGGAAAGAGCAGTGATGGTGAAGGAAATGGACGAATTGAACCTGTACAAATGATGATTAGAGTTGAGTCACAATATAAACTGTGGATGTGCGCACCTACTACTTTATTTTTTTTTTTTGTGTCGTAGATTGTGGACGATGATTATCCAATTCTCTGGGACAGATGGAATATTCAGTTAACTTTGGTTATTAGTCTTTTTGAAGTAGGAGGCCTTCTCAACCAGGGGACTGCCAGTTTTTCTCACGTGAATCTGTGTCGATTCTTTAACCAGTTTAAATTTCTATGCCTTCTATTGACTGATGCATTTTTGACGATAATTCTTTTATTTTCAACCTGTTTGAGCAAAACATGGACAGTTGTGGCATCTATGATAGTTTCTTTAATCCTGATGTAAATCAACCTAATTTAAACTTATTAAAACTGTCTTGTAACTATTACTCTGAAGGGCAAGTAAACTCACTGCATCAGACCATAAAATGTTCTAAAAATCTTTTCTCTACTTTCCATTGGAATATTCGTAGTATGTCTAAAAATCATGACGAATTGAGAACTTTCCTGTCTACCTTAAGTTTTTCCTTCTCAGTCTTGGCCTTTTCTGAGACTTGGCTGACTGATGATGTATTTTCTTTATTCCCCCTACCTAATTATGTATCATTTCATTCTTGTAGAAAAAACAAAAGAGGAGGGGGTGTCTCTCTATATATTTTGAATTCCTTTGATGCTGGTGCTAGAGATGATCTTAGTGCAGAATTTGACACCACTAATACAGAGTCTATATTTATTGAAATTCCATCTTGTCAGCAATTCAATGGTAAGAGTATTCTGATCGGATGCATCTATAGACCAACAGATTCAGACCATAATACATTTATTGATGCACTTCAATCAACACTTGAGTTAATAACCAAAGAAAGCAAACTATGTTTTTTACTCGGTGACTATAATATTAATTTACTTAAATGTGATTTAACACAAACAGTTGATTCTTTTAATTTTTTCCCTCTTATTACTAAACCATCTAGAATCACTTCCTCATCTGCTACTCTGATTGATAATATTCTGTTTAATTCTTATAATTTTGAGGTCACTCCAGGCCTCCTGATGTGTGATGTCTCTGACCACCTTCCTGTCTTTCAGTTTATCCAATCCTGCTAATTAATGTCTAGTTATCCTAAGAATGGGCCAAATACATATCGTAAATTTTCTAGAAACAACATTGATCATTTTAAGTCTGCCATTGGCAATATCATATGGGATGAGGTACTTGTGTCACAAGATGTTAATAGTGCATACAGTTTATTCTTAAAGTCTTTTAATAAGGCCTTAGATTTATCATTTTCGTTGACGAGTATAAAATCCAGAAATAAATATTCTAAGGGGAAGCCGTGGATATCTGATGAATTAAAAAAGCTTTCCTGGAAAAAAAGGTCTATTTTTAATCCTTCTTCAATTCATACTGAAACTTATAAGAAATGTAAAAACCACTTCACATCTTTAGTAAGAAAAGCAAAGAAAGCATATTATTCAAATCAATTTGCACAAGCTTCTAAAAACATTAAGACAACATGGCACCTCATTAATCACTTACTGAACCGGCAATTAACCTCATAAATCACTTACTGAAAGGGGCAATAAAAGTCCAAAATGTCAAGATGACAGAAGGAATATCATATGCTGTTGCTATTAAAAGAGTGAATAAATGAATCAAATGAAATGAAAAATAAATGAATCCACAAGCGTGAAAATCCAAAATCAAAATAATCAGTGCAGAATCAAGAATGGATTCATTAGTGGTTGATAAAATTTAATTTGTAACATTCGTGGCAGAGGTGATTAATTGCTCTGCTCAAACGACAAGTAGAACAGAAATAATTAAGATAATAATTAGAACAGCTGAGAAATATTTGGACATAATAGAAACAGCAGTAGAGTCAGTTAAAGAAGCACTTGTAGGTGGTCCCCAAGGTTCGCAGGCTACTAATGGGGTAGGTACTTAATGTATTTTGAGATAATTCAGTGGAATGCAAGGAATTTTTTAGCAAATGGGCAGGAATTTAAAAAGTATATTGAATATTTACAACAGAAACCAAAGGTTATTTGTGTACAAGAAACGTTGTTAAAACATCTTGATTTTAGAATTGAAGGCTGTGAAAATGTAAGGAAAGACAGGGAACAGGTGGAGGTGTAATAACTTTTAATGAACAAGGAGTTAGGTATAGAGAGATTAGTAATAATGAAAAAGAAGTTGTTATGGTAGAAATCTGGACTGATAAAGGTAGTGTCAGGGTGATCAACTTACATAACCCATGTAAAAAATTACAAAAAGAAAAATTAGAAGAGTTGGTGGAATTAAAGGAACACTCCACCGTTTTTTGAAATCGGGCTTATTCACATTATTTCCTACATTTAGATAGGTGGGCAAATGCATTTTTGCGTCCGTGCATGCATTGTTTTAGTTTGACTGGGTCGGCGTTAGCTTAGCTTAGCACAATGAATGGAATCCTTTGTTGCCAGCTAGCATGGCCTGAGTAAAAGTGATCAAAAAAATTTAAAAAACCCACCTAATTACTTCTTGTGGCCTGCGTATTCACAACGAGTACAAATAGCAATCCAGATTAACACTAGGCGATTTCCTAGGCAGATATTGACTTGGGACTATATTATGGGGAAGCACAGGCGAAGCACTGCTGCTTAGGCGAAGCACTGCTACTTCGGCGCAGAGATATCACGCAACACGAGGGATCTTCAGCAGCGCGTCCCTCCTTCTCCCGGGTTTCGGCACCACTGTAACGATAAAACCTTTGTATTCATCGGGAAGAAGGAGGCGGGAACCGGCGGACAATCAAAATGAAACTTTAATTACAAAACAAACACAAAACAGCGCACCAGCCCCTCACGGACGACTGGTGCGCGCAAATAAAAATCTAAACACAACTAAAAGCCCAGGCCTGGTCCTCTCTCGTCCTTCACTGTCGTCGCTCCAGTTTTATATCCTTCCATCTCCTCCGTGGGCCTCGAGACCGGTGGGTCGAACAGGTGTAGCTCATCTCCAATCACTCCACCGGCCTCGCTCCCATGTCCCTCGGCCCCACCCCACTCGTCACAATCTTGTTCTACTGTTTATGCAGTTGAAAATGGAACTCCTCAAGGGAGTATGTGTAGCCCTCTTCTATTCAATATAATGATAAATGATATATTCAATGATTTACAACAAGATATGGGTAGATCGTTATATGCGGATGATGGTGCTCTTTGGAAAAGAGGCCGAAATGTATCATATACAGTTAAGAAAGTTCAGGCTGCAATAAATAAAGTTGAAGAGTGGGCACTGAAATGGGGTTTTCGAATATCAGTAGCCAAAACAAAAATCATTTGTTTTTTACAAAGAAGAGAAATATGAATATTAATTAATCATTATATGGACAGCTTCTGGAACAGGTGTCAGTGCTAAAATTTCTTGAAGTGTGGTTGGATTCGAGATTGACTTTAAATACACATGTAGAGAAACTGCTGACCAAGTGCAAAAAGGCACTGAATGTTACTCGATGTCTAGCAGGTAGTGATTAGAGTGCAAGTAGAAGTTCTCTTAGGAATATATATATGGCTATCATCCAATTAGGAATAAATTATGGTAGTATGATTCATGGGTCGGCGAGTAAGTGTCTACTAAAAAAAAGTAGATGCTGTACAGATGAAGGCCTTGAGAATATGTTGTGGGCCATTTAAAACTTCCCCTAGAGCTTCCATGCAAGTTGAAATGGGAGAAATTGCATTGGAAATAAGACGTAAACAACTGAAAATGGTATATCAGGCATCTTTGATGGGGCACAACAATGAACACCCTAATAAAGCAATATTGTTAAAAAGCTGGGAAAATGGAAAAAGTAATATTAAGAATATTGGTCAAGAAATGGAGGAAATATCGGAATCAATAGAGGTAAAAAACATAAAATTCAGTAATACAGTACACGTGTCAGCAGTTCCACCATGGATGTGTGTAATGCCTATAGTAGATCTTTATTTAACAGATGAATTGAAGAAACAGGATTGTGATCCAATAAAAATAAGAGTTAATAAATATATGGATCAATATTATAAAATGATAAGATACAGATATACAGATATATAAAAATATTTATTAAGAAGTGAACCCCATTCATTGGCTGCGTTAAAGAGCATCCAATCAGGCCAGTCTAACTGCAGACAAGATGTAATATTTGAAATACTCCAGTATACATATAGAATGGAAAATCAGGGCATTTTAATTTCATTTATTTGGGTTCCAGCACATGTTGGAGTTGAAGGAAATGAGAAGGCAGATAAGCATGCTAAGATTTCTTTGAACTTGAATCAGATAGTAATTTACATAAAAATTAGTAAGGCAGTAGCAAAAACAATAATTAGCAAAGCTCTTATAAATGCATGGCAGAGATTTTGGGAGAAAGAGAAGAATGGATGACATCTATATAGAATTCAAAGGGAAGTAGGAATACATAACAATGACATGGGATTAAGAAGACGAGAAGAATCAGTAATAATAAGAATTAAACTAGGACATACTGCAATGAATGGAAATTTAAATAGAATTAATAAACATCCGAATGGATTATGCATGCATTGTGGGATTTGTGAAACTGTACAGCATGTACTGTTGTATTGAAGAGCATATAACAACGAACGACAAATGCTAGAAGCTAAAGTAATAAAATAAGGTGGAAGCATGATGGTAGTAGCTATATTAAGTAAGCTGAAAATGAATAAGAATATTAGATTTGCTTTGCTGAAATATCTTAAAGATACTGGAAATTATATAAGAATATAATAATGTTCATTTATTTATTTATTTATTTATTTATGACTATAAATATTATTATTTAGTATGATATACATACATATATGATACATATACATGCATCGATGCTCCACACTGCAGCGGATCTGACCCAAATCAGACAAATAAAAGAGTCGATCAGGACTGTGGTTGAAACATGAGCCAAATTCCTCAGGAAGGCAACCGGAGGTCAAAAATCAGTCCTAGTGCCACAAGTCAGAAACAAGTTAACCAACCAGCCAACTCTTTCACAGAACAGCTTTCGACATTAACACCATTAGAACAATTATTGACAATTTCAATTCGGAGAAGAGATTGTCAAATTTGGGGCAAGTAATTGAGATGCAACGCTGGACATCACATGTAAACCCATGAGAGTACTACACAAGATCCTTTGGATTGACTTCCCCCAGCAGAACCAGACTGCAATTCCTAAGGGGGGGCCTTTTAACCTCTGGTCTCCACAGAAATCTTGGTCAAGAGAATGGCACAGAAACTGTCTTTTCTACATATATATTGACCAAAATGAACTCAAAAAGACTTATAAATGAATGTCAGTCCATCGCTTCACTCCATATTCATTTATATGTAACCCACACATTTGACTATCATGTTATAATTACTTATTGTGTATGTCTTTTAATAACTATTGGATAGCTTAAGGATACATATCCATGTCTAGTATGTATGTGTGGCGAGTGGGGCAGGGCCGAGGGACATGGGAACAAGGAGTGAGGCCGGCAGTGATTGGGAAATCAGCATCACCTGCGACCCACCGCCGGTCTCGAGTCCCACGTAGGAGATGGAAGGATATAAAACTGGAGCGACGACAGTGAAGGACGAGAGAGGACCAGGCCTGGGCTTTTAGTTGTGTTTTGGTTTTTATTTGAGCGCACCAGTCGTCCGTGATGGGCTGGTGCGCTGTTTTGTGTTTATTTTTGTAATTAAAATGTTTTTTGATTGTCCGCCGGTTCCCGCCTCCTTCTTCCCGATGATTATTAAGGTATAAATCATTACAGTATGTGTTCGAATCTGTTAGCTTGAAACAGTCCTGACCATCAGTTATTTGTCAAATGTATCATATTCTTGTTCTAGGAATCATGTCCAAAATTACACCCTTCAAGAGCGGGAAAATTCGGACCAAGTGCTTGATAAGATAACATATGATTTATGATACCCCGAGCCAAGACAATATCTGATTGGTCAAGACAAAATTTGAGGTGTGGCCAGCAGGCCAGTTTAAATACTTAGGACACCATAAAATTTAGCTTTTAGCTTTTAGCTTGCGTTAAGCTTTTGCTATTAGTCATGTCTGCTGTTTAGCTTTTAGCTTTTGTTAAGCTTTTGCTATTAGTCATGTCTGCTTTTAGCTTGTAGCTTTGCTTCCTAGCTTTTGCTTCTAGCGATGCTTTTAGTCATCACTGTTCTTTGAGCGCGGTTCCAGCGTGCTTCGGCCTGCACGCCTGCTGCTACTTAGCCACGATGAGAAGAAACACCACCTAGTCTCGTCAAACTTTACTTCTTTTCTTTTCCGTTTGAGAGTTCGTGTTCTGAGTTAAGTTTTTTAATGCTGTGTCTCCGAGTCTGACCTCGACTGCCCGTTCAAATTCAACCAGCCCACACAACTCTGCAACATATGCCAACGCCCAACCACGGGCTTCCCAAGACGTCACTTCAGCAACTACTGAACTTCCAGCCAATCAGCGACAACAAAAGGGACTCCCTTTACACGGGAGACGCAAGTAACTTTACCTCCAGACTCTGACCTTTACTGGTGTATCTAATATAATTTTAACCTTATTGAGAAACTCAATGCGAGGGCTCATTAAGTGATTGATGGTTGTTCATGGCTATGCAGTTTAACGTATTGCTGTAAACTTGGGATTGCACATTTGCATTCTCTTAAACTCATCTTTCCCTAACTTTCGATCTTCCTGCAACTTGTGTGAATGTGTGAGTGTGTGCGTTTATGTGTTAGATTAGTTTATATGTCTTAGATTTATCTAATAAAGCCTTATTCATATTGAAAGGAGAAGTATCTTGTGTTTTGTGCTTACAAGTTAATGTCTTATACTGCCGATCTTGTTACTGTGCTAATTGATAGTGTTTCCACTATACTTTGGATATTAATATCCAGAGCAGATTTGATGTTAAACGGCTCGTCCAGTGAATCGCAGGGCGTCTCAGTGATCAGTCGTGAAACAGTGATTCTGTTCAAATTCCCTTTAAAATCTTAAATGATTCCCTTTGAGCTAAATTAACCTGTTTCCCTTACAACACTCCAGTTCAGTTGGTGGTGGTAATGCACTAATAAGCATGTCTGCCAACCGCCTATAAACAGAAAGAAAGAAAGAAGAAAGATGTGTTCAGGACAGGACTCTTGTCAAACATGTGAAGTTTGGGGCAGATCGGACATTGCTAGCCTGAGTTACAGCAACTTCCTTTTTCACTGCATTAGTAGCATGCTTTAGTATTAAGCTAAGTGTTGCTAAGATGTTTTAGTATGTTTCTGGAATGTTGCCAGCCTATTTAACACTTGTTGACATGTTTCAATATGTTCCTAGGTATCCATAACTGTGATAACCATGTCACTTCCTGTTGCCAGCAGATGGCACTATGACTATAACTGAATTTGGGAACGGGTGTTCGTTCAGGACAGAACACCTATCAAACTTGTGAAGTTTGGGGAAGATCAGACATTGCTTTCCTGAGTTACAGCAACTTCCTGTTTCCTGGAGAAACATCTAATTTGTCAGGCTGCCAGGCCCACGCCCCAGGGTGAAAACTCAAGATCTTCACAATTTACTGTCACAAAGGTCTTATGATGACCCTCACCAAATTTGAAGATGATCCGATTAAAACTGTAGGAGGAGTTTGTCAAAGTACTAGGCATGAAAATGGCAAAAAAGAAAACTGCACAAAAATCATACAGGAAATTCAAAATAATGTACTTCCTGGTGGGATTTGGATTTTGTACCAAGAGAATTTTTAGTAGGTAATGGTGGGTTACATGTGGGTACCAATTTTCATGCATGTACGTAAAACGTAGTTCGAGGTGCACTCCATTGAAATTTTCAGGTGGCGCTATCAAGCCATTTTGCCACACCCACTTCTGAAACCTATATCAGATGTCAGTTTTCACCAGTTCTGAGTTTCGTGAGTTATGTTTTCGTGTGTTTCACAATAATGGACATGGAATGTTGACGTATAAGTAAAGCGATTGAAAGAACAGAAAGAAGGAATCTCCAACAACAACTGGCAGTACTTGTAATAACCTAGAACACTGTCTAAGACTTGATGGTTGCTCTGTCAATTCTTAGTCATCAGTTAGGAACCTAGGTGTGCTATTTGATCGCAATCTTTCTTTAGAAAGCCATGTTGCTAGCATTTGTAAAACTGCATTTTTCCATCTTAAAAATATATCTAAATTACGGCCTATGCTCTCAATGTCAAATTCAGAAATGTTAATCCATGCATTTATGACCTCAAGGTTAGATTATTGTAATGCTTTATTGGGTGGTTGTTCTGCAAGCTTAGTAAACAAACTATAGCTAGTCCAAAATGCAGCAGCAAGAGTTCTTACTAGAACCAGGAAGTATGACCATATTAGCCCGGTCCTGTCAACACTGCACTGGCTCCCTATCAAACATCGTATAGATTATAAATATTGCTTATTACTTATAAATCCCTGAATGGTTTAGCACCTCAGTATTTGAATGAGCTCCTTTTACATTATAATCCTCTATGTCCACTACGTTCTCAAAACTCATAATACCTAGAATATCAAAATCAACTGCGGGTGGCAGATCATTTTCCTATTTCCTATAGGGAAACTAAAATCTGCTAAACCTGTAGTAAAGACTGTAAAGAGATGGACCAGCGAAACAGAGCAGGATTTACAATCTTGTTTTGACATCACAGACTGGAGCGTTTTTGAAGCTGCTACCACCGATCTGGACGAACTCACAGAGACTGTAACATCCTATATTAGTTTCTGTGAGGATATATGCATTCCTACCAGGACTTATTTAACATTCAACAATGATAAGCCATGGTTTACAGTAAAACTCAGACACCTTCGTCAGGCCAAAGAGGATGCCTACAGAAATGGGGACAGGGTCTTGTACAATCAGGCCCGGAACACACTGAACAAAGAGATTAGAGCGGCTAAAAAGACCCACGCTAAAAAGTTGGAAGACCAGTTTACTTCCAACGACTCTACTTCAGTTTGGAGAGGACTGAGAGCCATCACAAACTACAAGCACCATCCCCTTGCACTGAGGCTAATCAACAACTTGCTAACGACCTGAATTAGTTTTATTGTAGATTTGAAACCCCCAACACCCACTCTGACCATCTCCCTACACAACCATTAACACCTCCTGCAATCCCCCTCTCCATACCTCCTGCTCTTCAAATCTGTGAAGATGATGTGCACCAGGTCTTCAAGAAAAACAAAAGAAGAAAAGCACCAGGCCCAGATGGCGTTACACCAGCCTGTCTGAAAATCTGTGCTGACCAGCTGGCCCCCATCTTTTCACAGATCTTCAACAGATCTCTGGAGTTGTGTGAAGTTCCTTCCTGCTTCAAACGCTCCACCATAATCCCCATTCCAAAGAAACCCAAGATAACAGGACTTAACGACTACAGACCTGTGGCTCTAACGTCTGTCGTCATGAAGTCGTTTGAAAAACTGGTTCTGGCTTATCTGAAGGACATCACTGGACCCTTACTGGACCCCCTGCAGTTTGCGTACCGAGCAAACAGGTCCGTGGATGATGCAATCAACATGGCATTGCACTTCATCCTGCAACATCTGGACAAAACAGGGACTTATGTGAGGATCCTGTTTGTGGACTTTAGTTCGGCTTTCAACAACATCATCCCAACAACCCTCCAGACCAGACTGACCCAGCTCTCTGTTCCTAGCTCTATCTGTCAGTGGATCACCAGCTTTCTGACAGATAGGCAACAGTTAGTGAGACTGGGGAAATTCATGTCAAACAGCTGCTCCACCAACACTGGTGCCCCTCAGGTATGTGTTCTCTCCCCTCTGCTCTTCTCCCTGTACACCAACGACTGCACCTCTAAAGACCCCTCTGTCAAGCTCCTGAAGTTTGCAGACGACACTACAGTCATCGGCCTCATCCAGGACGGTGACGAGTCTGCTTACAGACAGGAGGTTGAGCAGCTGGCTGTCTGGTGCAGTCTTAACAACCTGGAGCTGAACACGCTCAAAACAGTGGAGATGACTGTGGACTTTAGGAGAAACCCCCCTGCACTTTCCCCACTCACCATCATGAACAGCACTGTGGCTGCAGTGGAGTCATTCAGATTCCTGGGAACCACCATCTCTCAGGACCTGAAGTGGGACAATCACATTGGCTCCATTGTGAAAAAAAGCCCAACAAAGGTTGTACTTCCTTCGCCAGCTGAGGAAGTTTAACCTGCCACAGGAGCTGCTGAAACAGTTCTACTCAGCCGTCATTGAGTCAGTCCTGTGTACTTCAATTACTGTCTGGTTTGGTTCAGCTACAAAATCAGATATCAGAAGACTACAGAGAACTGTTCGGACTGCTGAAAGGATTATTGGTGCTCCCCTGCCCACCCTCCAAGAACTGTACACATCCAGAGTGAGGAAAAGGACTCAGAAAATCACCCTGGATCCCTCACATCCAAGTCACCCCATCTTTGAACTTTTGCCATCTGGCCGGCGCCTCAGAGCCGCAAATACTAGAACAGCAAGGCACAAGAATAGTTTCTTCCCCCAGGCAATCTACCTCATGAACAGTTAAATGTTTCCCACTTAAACTTATGCTTATGCACAAATGTGCAATATCCTTATATTTATTTGTTACCCCTCCATCCTAGAACATTCCTGCATCTCACTCAATCCTATTCCATTATCATTTATAGCACAATTGTTTATACACTTATTTATTTGCCAATTTGTAATTCTCCTGTAAATTTTTTTTTTTTTTTGTCTGTGTGTTGTTGTCTCTGTTTACTGGAAGCTTATGTCACTAAAACAAATTCCTTGTATGCGCAAGCATACTTGGCAATAAAGCTCTTTCTGATTCTGATTCTGATTCTATTTGGCGCCTAAACTCTGGAATAACCTACCTAACATTGTTCGGGAGGCAGACACACTCTTGCAGTTTAAATCTAGATTAAAGACCCATCTCTTTAACCTGGCTTACACATAACATACTAATATGCTTTTAATATCCAAATCCGTTAAAGGATTTTTAGGCTGCATTAATTAGGTAAACCGGAACCAGAAACACTTCCCATAACACCCTGTGTACTTGCTACATCATTAGAAGAATGGCATCTACGCTAATATTTGTCTGTTTCTCTCTTATTCCGAGGTCACCGTAGCCACCAGATCCAGTCTGTATCCATATCAGAGGGTCACTACAGTCACCCGGATCCAGTACGTATCCTGACCAGATGGTGGATCAGCACCTAGAAAGGACCTCTATTGCCCTGAAAGACAGCGGAGACCAGGACAACTAGAGCCCCAGATACAGATCCTCTGTAAAGACCTTGTCTCAGAGGACCACCAGGACAAGACCACAGGAAACAGATGATTCTTCTGCATAATCTGACTTTGCTGCAGCCTGGAATTGAACTACTGGTTTCGTCTGGTCAGAGGAGAACTGGCCCCCCAACTGAGCCTGGTTTCTCCCAAGGTTTTTTTCTCCATTCTGTCACCGATGGAGTTTCGGTTCCTTGCCACTGTCGCCTCTGGCTTGCTTAGTTGGGGTCACTTCATCTATAGCGATATCGTTGACTTGATTGCAGTGTTGAGTACTCGAGACTCGGACTCGGTCTTGGACTCGGTCTCGAGACCGTATTTTAATGGTCTCGGTCTTGTCATGGACTCGTGTGCATTTTGACTTGGTATTGCCTCGGACTCGAACATATTAGGAATCGGACTTATGTCCGAGTCCACTCGAGTCCCAATCAAAATATTTCATGATTATTACTGTATGTTAATGTTTCTTTAAATTGATGTATGATTGACACATCCAATGGCTGGTGATTTTCTTGTGACGTGAGACCATAGACTGTATAAAAACAGCGTGAGACATTAGCGTAATGTTAGTGCAGAGGCAGCTGGATTTTTTTTTTTTTAAATGTCTGTTACATCAAGCATTATTCAGTTTGCATATAAGAACCACAAAGAGTTCGTATGCAGTAAGACTTTAAAAAAGAAACATTCTGGGATATGTAAATTCTGTGGTACATCAATCACCGAAGCAAAGGGAACAACTTCAAATTTTCATCGACATGTGGAGCGAAAGATTACGATTAAGAACTCATAATTTCTTGTATTTGCATACATTTTACACATCAGCTAATGCTTAGTTCGACCGCAGCGCAGAAGTCTACTTTTTAGTCCGGCTCCCGTCAGTTTCTCTCCCACATCTTGACCCGCCCGCTCGCTTCTATTTTACGCTAAGTTACCCTCCTGCCATCCGCCTGTAGTGATCCCGCTTTGCAGAAAGCAACATTGCTACATTATTTCTCTCAACTGTGTTATTTTTACAAAGTAGGACAAAATGGTCACAAAACGAGCACTTAATACTGACAAGTAACAATTCATAATTCTAATAAAATTACTTTTACACCACATACTATGTGGCCATTTTACCCTTATTTCCACCAAACATTTTACATACTCTTGAAGATTTCTTTAGGTCTTGTCTCAGAGCCAATCTCTCTGGTCTCGGTCTAGACTCGGACTCGACCCTTTCTGAACTCGGTCTTGACTCGGACTCGACCCTTTCTGAACTCTGACTTGACTCGGACTCAACCCTCTCTGGAGTCGATCTGGACTCGGACTCGAATGAGGTCTCGACTACAACACTGCTTGATTGCAAATAAATGCACAGACACTATTTAACTGAACAGAGATGACATCACTGAATTCAATGATGAACTGCCTTTAACTATCATTTTGCATTATTGACACACTGTTTTCCTAATGAATGTTGTTCAGTTGCTTTGACGCAATGTATTTTGTTTAAAGCGCTATATAAATAAAGGTGACTTGACTTGACTTGACTACTACATTTGCTACAAGTGCCTGCACTTCAGCGTCTTCCCATTTATCGCTGTTCATTATACTTGCAAAATAAGTTGACACAATGTTTACAGTATGTTTACACTGCATTTTAAATCATGATGGGTGAGGGCATTTTCGAACTCGTCTGGCGAATCAATGTCTACTTACATCATGGATAGTACCGATTGTCCTGGTTAGATCCTGCTCCAGAGCTAATTTGGTTCTTGAAAAAGGCAGCCCTGTACTAAAATCACACCCAGTTCTGGCAGTGAGAAAACCCCCAAAAGTGGGTAGTTCCACAATTAGTTCTGGTACTTTGAAAAGGTTCCCCTGGTGCGAAAGGACCTATTGATGAGGAAACAAGACAAAGGTGAATGTAATCAGAGATGATGAGTACGGCAAAGGATAACAGTGTGTGAACTGTATTCTGTGGCAAGAGTCAGAGGTGGAGTGCCCCCTGATGGAGTTCATAGGTGTTTAATTCTATTCTCTATCATTAATAGAATGTACCATTAACGCCAAAATAGCGTACTCTTTATTGAACACTGCTAAACCCATGGTCAGTAACACTGAGACTGTCAAACAGGAAGTCTGCTGGTGTGGCACCGAATACAGTCCATAATGCAACAACACTAATTACAACAATAGGCACTCCAGCTGAAGATCGGGACAAAAAAATACATTTTTATGACTGCATACTGCAATTCAGTCTGCATTTTATGCACCACAAAAATCATTGGACGCTATATAAGCTATTCATATATGCATGAATTCAACGAAGTGAATAGTCTGAGCAGATGTATATATATTTTTATTTTTTTATTTATTTATTTGTGTATTTATGGGGAAAAGCATGCCATTATGTCATTTGTGAATGGGCGGTAGATGGGTGGGTTTGATCCAGAGTATTATAAAAGAAAGGACAGTAAGAAGAGCAGAACAAACTCCTAACAGGAGGAGACTCACACATGGCCTATGATACAGATGATCATGAGATTCATTACTGCTTTCCTGACATCAATTCATCATGTATCAAGGGAAAACGCACCAGTTATGATTACTATTTTATGTACATGTTTTTTTCACTTCTGTCAGCAGGTACTGTGTTTCTGAACCTGCTGGTGATCATCTCCATCTCTCACTTCAAGAAGCTTCACACTCCAACCAACCTGATCATTCTCTCTCTGGCTGTTGCTGATATGCTTGTTGGACTAATTGTCATGCCTATACAGGCCATCAAGTTGATTGAGACTTGCTGGCACTTCGGAGACACTGTCTGTAGACTGTTTATGTTAATCATGGGACTGCTTCTCACAGCATCCCTCAGTAATGTAGTTTTAATTGCCATTGATCGTTTTGTGGCTGTATGTCACCCTTTACAGTACCCACAGAAAATAACCATGATTAGAATGTTAATAATTATCTTTCTTTGCTGGTTTTTTTCTTCAGCTTATAATATTGCAATTGTAATAAGTATCTCACACAGAACAGATGTGTGTTATGGTGAATGTATTATTATGCTTACATTTGAATGGAGAGTAATTGATTTAATATTTTCCTTCCTGTTTCCCTGTACCCTAATCATAATTTTACATTTAAGGATATTTTATGTTGCACAAAAGCAAGTGAAAGTCATAAACTCTCTAATGAAGAGTGGTAAATTTATAATGGAAGGTTCAGTAAGAAGGAAATCTGAGAGCAAAGCTGCTTTGACATTAGGAATCATTGTGGCAATTCATCTGCTTTGCTGGATTCCATACTATATCTTGACTCTAACTGAAAACACAGCAATCCCACCGAACATACTCTATTGTCTAATATGGGTCTTATATGTTAACTCATGTGTGTATCCTCTTATATATGCTTTATTTTACCCCTGGTTTAGAAAATCAATTAAATACATCTTAACTTTTAGAATATGTCGGCCAGCATCCTCTCGTGTCAATATTTTTACAAATCAACCTTCTTGATATCTTTAACACTATTTATGCCTAAAACCAGTAAAGCAATTCCTAATAAAGTACACTATACATTGTCATTTAGAATGCATTTGATATATATATTTTAATAATAAATCTATGTCTCAAATAAATAAATGTAACTTGTTTTATAAGTTGTTTATATAGACCAGGGGTTGGCAACCAACGGCACGCGTGCCAACAGTGGCACGCAGAGGGATAATCGCTGGCACGCAAGCAATAAGGAAAACTGTATAATGACGTACAGTTTGATGTAATAACTTCTCATAGTCACACAGCCTGTTAGGAGCTACAAATACTATTAAAGTGTGAGAATTAACTTGCATGGATGCACGTGCAAACACTGCACATACTAGGTGCTTCAGATCAAAGCCTCGGTCTAACAGCACTCGTCAATGTCAAAATGACTGAGATGGCCAATCAGATCAAAGTAGGCGGGGTTTACTGTTCACAGAAGCAGAGCGCGAAGCGTCAGTTTAACGTTAAAGAGAGTGAGGTAAGATGAAGCTGCAAATCAATTAACATTAGTCAACTTTTAATAATACGTTTTACCATAGAAATGTTAAATGACCTAAAGCTATATCCAGTGATGAAAAATTTTCTGAAATATGGCCATTTTGAGAGAAAGAAAGTGGGGGGGGGGTAAATTATCTCTCTCTGCAGACAATGAAGCGATTTTGCCCCTTTGTTGTTGAGAAATATAATGTAGCGATTCAGTATCGATTAATAAAAGTAGCGTGACAACACTCTGAATGCTACTTTTTGCACAGCACGATCTCAGATCTCTGTGTGCGAGTGGTGTGTGTTGTGTGTGTGTGTGTGTCTGTGTGTGCACGTTCATCAATTAAAGCAGTGCATTAACGTTGATTAAACGTTAAAAAAACGTTTTTTTTATCGTATAATAAAAAATTGTGTATGTACCGTTTAAATAAAGAATTATATTGGGGTGTGTGGGGGGGGGGCTGTGTTGGCACAGTGGTTAACCATAAAAATAAAAAATGGCACGTCATGCCGAAATGGTTGCTGATCCCTGATATAGACTGTAACCTTTAACTTGAGTTTTTTCTGTGACATTTCAGCCAAAGAGAGAAATTTAAACAGCTAGTATGCCTCACATGTTGTGTTATCAGAACATTGATTATTAACAATATTTCACTTTTTTTCTTCACAAAACAAACCTGTAAATTTTTTCTCAATTTGTCAGGAATCTTAATTATGTTTATATTGCACTTATATTCATTATGTTTTTATTCATAATGGTATTTATAATGTATCAACTAATTTTTACATACATGTGCATCCTAAATTTGTTTTGAACAACTAAGGAATAAAATATTAAATTTAATGTCACAATTTGTTACATCACGTTACCCGGGATCACATGAAGCATTCAAATTAAATTTTTTACAAGAATTTATTATAACCTTACAGCCGCCAAGAAAATAGTGGCAACAAGATGGAAGCCCTCACATTCTCTATATAAGCAATACTGGGTGCTCACTTTTATAGAAGTGATGCAACTGTCCACTGTGGACTAGGGCTGCAACTAACGACTATTTTAATAGTCGACTAGTCACCGACTATTGAAACGATTAGTCGACTAATCGAATAATTATAACAGTCGGGCATAACGTTAAATCCTTTTTTTTTTTTTTGTGAAAATACACTTATAAAATGTGACCCTGGATCACAAAACCAGTCTTATGTTGCATGGGTATATTTGTGGCAATAGCCAACAAAACATTGTATGGGTCAAAATTATAGATTTTTCTTTTATGTCAAAAATCATTAGGATAATGATATTAAGTAAAGATCATGTTCCATGAAGATATTTTGTAAATTTCCCACCTTAAATATATAAAACATTTATTTGTGTGAATGGATGCAGCACTATCGTCAATAGAAATGGACAACTTTGAAGGCTATTTTCTCAATATTTCGATTTTTTTGCACCCTCAGATTCCAGATTTTCAAATAGTTGTATCTCTGCCAAATATTATCCTATCATAACAATATATCAATGGAAAGATTATGTATTCAGCTTTCAGAGGATGTATAAATCTCAATTTAAAAAAAATTACACATAAGACTGTTTTAGAAGGTTTTGTGATCCATTTCACAAATGTTCAATGTACATCCAAAACAAAACGTATTGGCTTCCATGTTATTTAAATCTTACCGAGGCGAGTCAAACTCCGTTTCATTCAACTGTCCGACGTGCTTTCTCTTTAAATGTTCATGCATCACCGAGGTGCTGCCGTGATACGCAAGGACTGCTTTGCAAACCATGCAGGTAATCTTTTTATTCGACGTATCCTGGCTAAAATGATCCCAAACTTTAGATGTTTTGGTACGCGCAGCTGCTGCGTTGGACGCCGCCATTTCTGTATGTTATCGCTCAGCAGAGAAGCTAATGCGCATGTGTGACTCTCGGCAGAAATTGTAATGAAGAGAGATGCCTCACTCGGTCGGAAAAAAACATG
The DNA here is from genome assembly GCF_963082965.1 of Carassius carassius. NCBI lineage: Eukaryota > Metazoa > Chordata > Actinopteri > Cypriniformes > Cyprinidae > Carassius > Carassius carassius. The sequence continues at coordinate 18,179,656 of NC_081803.1, forward strand.
TCTGGCGACAACTTCGACAATGAAATTCATTGTCGACTATTTCTATTATCGATTTTTGTCGACAACGTCGACGAATCGTTGCAGCCCTACTGTGGACATTCATGGTGCAAGAAAGAGCACTATAAGATTTTGGCTGAAACTTAGTAGAAGCTCATGTTTAATTCTAACATTCATGAGAAACTGCATACAGCATGTCATATTTATTCTGCTTTAAAATCTTCTCAGGCCATCTGCCAAGAGGTCTCTTAATAAATTGAAAGAGCAAAAAAGATTACTAGATTCTTGTAAAACTAAAGTAGGCTTTTACATTTCCAGGTTTTCGCTTCAATTTTCTTAAAGCTTCACAGTAATTTGTGGAAACGGAAGCATCAGCACAAGTTCTACTATGAAAACTTGCAGTAATGCAATGCCAGGTATTAGATCTAGCCAATCGGCACTCAACACGAAGAATATAAAAGCCCTTTACTCGCTCTTCATTGTGTTTGCAGATACTGCCGCAACGTTTCCCTCCATCCTCCCCACCACCACCAGGTTGGCCACGTCCATTCGGGGGTATGCTCCGCCCAGCCTTCATCTTTGGCAGGAATAGCTGGAATCTACAACGTCTTTCTGGTAGAACTATATAGGGGCCTATGAAAACATTTTAAATCAGTTTTAGTAATTGTAAATCACCAGGCCCTATACAGGTATATGCCATCTGTTTTTATATGCTTTCATTTAATATGAGTATTCTGAGCTAGCAGTAGACAGTTGTGTGGCGAGTGGGGCGGGGCCGAGGGACGTGGGAACAAGGAGTGAGGCCGGCAGTGATTGGGAAATCAGCAACACCTGCGACCCACCGCTGGTCTCGAGTCCCACGTAGGAGATGGAAGGATATAAAACTGGAGCGACGACAGTGAAGGACGAGAGAGGACCAGTCCTGGGCTTTTAGTTGTGTTTTGGTTTCATTTTATGCGCATCAGTCGTCCGTGAGGGGCTGATGCACTGTTTTGTGTTTATTTTTATTATTAAAGTTTCATTTGATTGTCCGCCGGTTCCTGCCTCCTTCTTCCGGATGAATATGAAAGGTTTAATTCATTACAAGTTGCATTATTCCTAAAAGGGGGTGGGGGAAGAGAGGTCATTTCATTGCAGAATTTCAGATTGAGATGGGTTTGTTAGTTTGATTCAAGGACTTTGAATGAAAACAGAAAAAAAACAGAACAAACTCCTAACAGGAAGAGACTCACTCGTGACCTGTGAGACTGAGGATCATAAGACTCAATACTGCTTTCCTGCCTTCAACTCATTGTGTATCAAGGGAAAATGTTCCACACATGAATACAATGTTTTATATGTGTGTTTTTTTTTCCATTGCATTCAGCATGGACTGTGTTTCTGAACCTGCTGGTGATCATCTTAAACTCTCACTTAAAGAAGCATCACACTCCAACTAACCTGATCATTCTCTGTCTGGCTGTGACTGACGTGCTTATATGACTTATTGATTCATTGAGTCCATCATACTAATTGAGACATGCTGGTACTTTGAAGAATTTTGTGCAGTGTTTATAAATACCCTTGGATTGCTCCTTTCATCAACTGTCTGTAATTTAGTTTTAATAGAAAATAACCACAACTACAACTTAACGATCTTTATTCTCTCTTTTGGTCCTTAGCTTACAACACTGCCATTGTAATTAACAATGGATATTTTGACACTTTTCACAGAACAGATGTGTACTATGGAGAGTGCCCTTATATGATGAGTATTGCCTGGAGAGCCAGTGACCTGAACTTGTCATTGACTGCCTAAAGTGGTCCTCCCCTGACTTCTGCCAAGAAAAGATCTAGATCAAGGCAGAGGCACCGGAACTCCACCCCTTTTGAGGTAATGGAGCCTGGCCCGCAACTCCGAGATGGCCATCTTCCTGCAATGAGAACATGACTCACCGTGCTCTACGCCCAGGAACGTGAGGCAGCAATCGTGACCATCACCCACCACCAGGTAATGACTGCATCCAGAAACGCACGGGTAAAATGGCCCTTTTAGTGAAAATAGGGCTCTTTTAAAATGCTGACACACACAGGGGAAATGGCCCCCTGCAACACAAACCGGCGTAGTACAGCCTGATGTGTGCAACTTATTCAACAGGAAAAATTACCACCACTGTAGCACCGTTCTGCCAACAGAAGAAACTCCAAGAGATCGCAATGAACTCTATTCACTCAAATCTTGAATGGAGATGATATCGCTCAGCAAAGCGAAAAGAGTATGCATTGCAACCAGTGTTTGAATTGTGTCAAAGCTCTTGGTGGCAGTATTCTGGGACAGTATTTCACTTCATCACTAACAATTGATAATCAGATGATATTTTGCTGAGTGTGTTGTGCTGCAGGACTTCGATGGACAGCTGACTCTGTGTGGTGGTCAGTTCACAGCAGTGGCAGATATCAATCGTTTCCTAAAAGTTTAAAATTATTTTATGGACTTTATGGACATTTTTACCTTTGTAAAGCCTTTTTGGTCTTAAATTTAATCAATAAAATCAATTACAATAATAAGACATTTGAGGCAGTTACCAAAAAAATAAAATCATTATAAACAGAATTCATGCAAAGCAGAGGAAACAAAGAAGCTGCATTTGAAGTGGCATTTAGATGCATTTACACATAGTTTTATGCAAGGCATGAACGCTTCAACATGCAGTTTCAAATGAATAAATAATGTTTTGATATTTTAATCTTAATAAGTTGAATACTGAAATTTGAAATGATAAAAAAATATGTATGTATAAAAAGGTACTTTAAATTGTGAAATTAAAACAGCCAGTAAGTGGCAGCAAGTCACTGTTAACAATGACTTGAGTTATTGCGATTGAACAGAATCATTTAAAAATATGAAGGAACGAAATACTGTCATGTTTTTCAGAAATGCAAAACAGTGCTGTACCTTTGTTTGGAACAATTTTTGTTTGCAAAATAGAGCAAAAAATAGGCGATGGTGTTTAAAACGAAAGTCTCTTAATATTAACTTCTTGATTATTGAACTGATGTATAAAATCAATATCACATTTGTGATTTTTGTGAAGAAAAAAAATTAACTCTTCATGTGCTATTGATCAACTGTATGAAATTATATAAACAAATTTTCTTTCCCCGATATCTTGAATTTTGGGAGCATTCTTAATGCATTTTATGACACTGAATCATGCAGTGAAAGAAAACTCTTAATGAGCATTCAGTTTAGCTAGTGTTTAAGCACTCATGACTCCTCTAATCATTGAAGCTGCCCATACACGGTATAATAAATGAATCTCTAAATAACATCGTATATAGCCTACATCTGCACTTTGTTGTTTGATGATGAGGGAATTTGCGAGTTTCAGTCTGAACAAAACTCTGGGGTTTCTGAGATGACTCATCTGAATGCCTCTTAAGGGAAGTCGTGGCCTAATGGTTAGAGAGTCGGACTTGCAATCGAAAGGTTGTGAGTTCAAGTCTCGGGCTGGCAGGAATTGTAGGTGGGGGGAGTGCATGTACATCTCTCTTCAATACCACGATTTAGGTGCCCTTGAGCAAGGCACTGAACCCCCAACTGCTCCCTGGGTGCTGCAGCATAAATGGCTGCCCACTGCTCTGGGTGTGTGTTCACAGTGTGTGTGTGTTCTCTGTGTGTGTGCATGGGATGGGTTAAATGCAGAGCACAAATTCTGAGTATGGCTCACCATACTTGGCTGAATGTCATGTCACTTTAATTGGCTACTGCATTCCTAAACTCAACAGAATCATGTGTGATTGTTTATAATGAGCAATGCTATAAAAAAATAACATAAGCAAGTAGAAATTGCAATCAAAATTTCCTTTTAAGTATTAAAGGGAACCACCAGCATGTTCAAGTTCCTGCCAATATCCAGCAACTTGCCCTTGAAGAGGAGTGGACCAACATTCTATAGCCCACTATCAATTAACTGATCAACTCTATGTGAAGGATAGAGTTGCACTGCGTGAGACAAATGGTGGTCACACCAGATCCTGACTGGATTTCGGACCACTCACTCGGACCATTAGTTTTTGTAATTTGATTGAAAGGTTATATGATGCAAAGTATGTTATACATGTACATACATAGAAAAATTAAAACAGAGAAAACTATGCTGATCAGTCTGTGAAAAAAGTCCATTGCAGTACTTTGATACTACAGATTGTGTCATTTAGATTTATTACAGAATTACAATGATATTCAGTAATAGGCATTAAGATGGTTTAGATCCTATTTCTCTGACTTTTACAATTTTGTTCTCTAAGCTAACAGCAGTTAAGTGCGGTAAGATTCCTTGTTAGGCTCTCTTGCATGTAAAATGATATCATTTTGCATCATCAGAATGGGTCAGTCTGATCCATTCACTGTATAAATGACAGGACAGTAAGCAGAGCAGAACAAACACCTAACAGGAGGAGATTCTCTCATGGCCTATGAAACAGAGGGGACTCAACACTGCTTTCCTGCCATCAATTCATCATGTATCAAAGGAATGCGCTCTACATATGAATACAATATCATGTTTGTGTTCTTTTCATTGCTGTCAGCATGGACTGTGTTTCTAAACCTGCTGGTGATCATCTCAATCTCTCACTTCAAAAAGCTTCACACTCCAACCAACCTGCTCATTCTCTCTCTGGCTGTGGCTGACATGCTTGTTGGACTTATTGTGATGCCCATAGAGGCTACTAGGCTCATTGAAACATGTTGGTACTTTGGAGACACTTTCTGCAGGCTATTTTTTACAATGATTGTACTTCTCTTCTCAGCATCTCTCAGTAATTTGGTTTTAGTTGCTGTTGATCTTTTTTGGCTGTGTGTCACCCTTTATTGTACCCACAGAAAATAACCACAACTAAAACATTAATCATTGTCAGTCTTTACTGGTTTTGCTCTTCAGCATATAACACTGCAATAGTTACAAGTATCCCACACAATAAATATGAATGTTATGGAGAATGTACAACTATGGTTACTTTTGAATGGACAGTCATTGATCTATTCTTTTCTTTCTTGATTCCTTGTACCATTATCATAACCTTATATTTGAGGATATTTTATGTTGCACATCAGCAAGTGAAAGTTATAAACTCACTGCTGAAGAATGGAAAACATCTAAATGATGGTTCTGTGAAGAGGAAATCTGAAAGAAAAGCTGCTCTGACATTAGGAATCATTGTCACAGTTTATCTAATTTGATGGATTCCCTTCTTTATTTTGTCTTTCACTGGAAACAAAGGAATGACTTCCAATGGCTTATTATGGATTTTGTATATTAACTCAGGTTTAAATCCTCTTATCTATGCTTTCTTTTACCCCTGATTTAAAATGTCAGTAGAAACACATCTTAACTTGTAAAATATTTCACCAAGCATAATACCTTTTTTGGACTTGACCATAATAATTAATAGGATTCACTGGCATTAATTTTTTTTTCAATGGGTCAGTGGAGTCATTACAAAATATTATTAATGGCAAAACAATTATCTGATTATAATAAAAAGCCTTTCATTTGACAGGGATTCAGAAATTGTTTCGGTCAATTATTAATAACAGGAAGAAAATTCAAATAGGTGCATGTATTTACTCACTCCTTTAAATACTACTGCAGATCAGGGATTTCAACCCTGCTCCTGGAAAGCTACCGTCCTGCAGATTTCAGTCTCAACCCTGCACCAACACACATCTCTGTAATTATCAAATAACCATGAATACCTTGATTAGATAGTTCAGGGTGTTTTGGGATTGGAGCTGAAATCTGCAGGACTGTAGCTCTCCAGGAGCAGTGTTGGAGACCCTTACTATAGATGTAAAAAAAAAAAAATAATAATAATAATAAATCATAAGAGTAGAAGTAATGTCAGTTTATTCAGCATTCTTCCATGTTATATGAGAAAGCATAGCAGAAAAATATGGGTAAATCATGCCAATCTGTAGATGAACAGATGAGTGTGATGAAAATGTGAGCAAAAAGAAATACACACTCATAAGTTCAGGTTTACATTGCACTATACCATATTTGCTTTGAATTATATTGAATTATTTTTGCTTTGAATTATATTATATTGTAGCACAAAAGTTAAACCATATTAAGTTAAACCACAGATTTAAGTTTGATTCCCCTATCAGCTGATAGAACAGTTATAGTTAATTATAGTAAATTAATAATTATTTTCTGAACCTCTATGTTGCATCAGAGTGGGCAGAAGAGCGGGTTAGCAAGCCTGACCTAAACAGGAATATTGATAATAAACAATACACAATCTCAAAAAGGATAGCTCAACTAAAAATGAAAATTATGTCATCACTTTAATCATCAGCACCAAAAGAAGATATTATAAACAACATTGTGGTTTAAACAAAGAGGACTAACTCATTTTTCTTCCAGGTCAGGAAGCAGGCAGACAGACAGACTGGCTAAACCGGCCATCTGCGAGCCGCCTCACGTCACAGAATTCAGTTAATTCTCAGCACACAAAGACTCTTTCACCTAGATGATATCACACTATAGAGACTGTGTCTGTTTAAGAGTAAGAATTTAATTGAGGTTCAACAAATAAAAAACGGATGCGATACGTATAAACAAATGATAAAGCTTGGCTTATCGAATATCAGGTCCCTTTCTACAAAAGCACTTTTTGTAAATGATATGATCACTGATCATAACCTAGATGTGCTCTGTTTGACAGAAACCTGGATAAAACCTGATGATTACAGTAATTTAAATGAGTCGACCCCCCCAAGATTACTGTTCTAAACATGAGCCACATCCAAAAGGTAAAGGGGGAGGAGTTGCTTCAATTTATAACAATGTTTTCAGTATTTCTCAGAGGGCAGGCTTCAACTATAACTTGTTTGAAGTAATGGTGCTTCATATAACATTATCCAGAGAAACGAGTGTTAATGATATATGATGTACTGGCTACTGTATACAGGTCACTAGGGTAGACTTGTTTGCTGAATTTTAATATCCAAGTTAGTGCTGGCTGCAGATAAAATTTTAATAGTCTGTGATTTTAAATTTCCATGTTGATAATGAAAAAGATATATTGGGATCAACATTTATAGACATTCTGAACTCTACTGGGGTTAGACAACACGTCTCAGGAACTACTCATTGTGAAAATCATAGATTTAATACTGTCACATGGAATTAATGTTGATGGTGTTGAAATTATGCAGCCAAGCGATGATATCTCATCGTCTCACATATCATTGTTTAGTTTTTTGCAAACTTCATATAGCTTAAACTGTAAATTCTACTACCTGTTACAAGTATGGTAGAACCATAACTTCTACCACAAAAGACTGCTTTGAAAGTAATCTTCCTGATGTATCCCAATTCCTAATCATATTCAAAAACCTCAGAATAACTTGATGATGTAACATTAACTATGGACTTTCTCTTTTCTAACATTTTAAATACAGCTCCTCCTTTACGCTTAAGGGAGATTAAGGAAAACAGTCTGACAATGTGGTTTAATGAGCACACTCGCACCATAGAGAGGAGCTAAGAAAATGGAGCGCAGCTGGAGGAAAATAAAACTATTTTGTATTTCTATTAGGTATTTCATATTGCTTGGCGGGAAAGAAACCTATCCTATAGAAAAGCATTAAAAACTGCTAGGTCTGATTACTTTTCATCTCTTTTAGAAGAAAACAAACATAACCCTAGGTATTTACTCAGTATAGTGGCTAAATTAACAAAAAATAAAGCATCAACAAGTGTTGACATTTCCCAACATCACACCAGTAATGACTTTAAGAACTACTTTACTTCTAAGATTGATAATATTAAAGATAAAATTGTAACCATTCAGCCGTCAGCTATAGTATTGCATCAGACAGTGCACTATAGGTCCCCTGAGGAACATTTCAACTCATTCTCTACTATAGGAGAGGAAGAATTGTATAAACTTGTTAAATCATCTAAACCAACAACATGTATGCTAGACCCTATTCCATCTAAGCTCCTAAAAGTGGTGCTTCCAGAAGTCATAGATCCACTTCTGACTATTATTAATTCTTCATTGTCATTAGGATATGTCCCCAAAACCTTCAAACTGGTTGTTAGTAAGCCTCTCATCAAAAAACCACAACTTGACCCCAAAGAACTAGTTATTTACAGGCCTATCCCAAATCTCCCTTTTCTGTCCAAGATACTAAAAAAGGTAGTATCCTTACAATTATATTCCTTCTAAGAGAAAAATGGTATCTGTGAGGATTTCCAGTCAGGATTTAGACCATATCATAGTACTGAGACTGCTCTCCTTAGAGTTACAAATGACCTGCTCTTATCATCTGATCGTGGTTGTATCTCTCTATTAGTGATATTGGATCTTAGCGTGTTCGACACTATTGACCACAACATTCTTTAGCATACAATCAAAAACTTTGTTGGCATTAATGGAAGTACATCAGCATGGTTTCAATCATACTTATATTAGCGCCATCAATTCGTAACAGTTAAATTAGAGGTATCACATCGATCACAAGTGCAGTATGGAGTACATCAAGGCTCAGTTCTAGGGCCGATACTCTATATCTCTTTGCGGCCTGGTGAAACATACCAATTTGAAAAACTAACACAATGCATAGTCGATATAAAAAACTGGATGACGAGTAATTTCTTACTTCCAAATTCTGAAAAAAAACAGAGGTGTTATTTAAGGTTTTAATTATAGGACCTAAAAACTCTGCATGACTTGATGACTGCTCTGTCATTTCTTTGTCATCAGTTAGGAACCTAGGTGTGCTATTTGATAGCAACCTTTCTTTAGAAAGCCATGTTTCTAGCATTTGTAAAACTGCATTTTTCCATCTTAAAAATATATCTAAATTAGGACCTATACTCTCAATGTCAAATGCAGAAATGTTAATCCATGCGTTTATGACCTTACTGTTAACCTGCACCAGAACGCCCTTGTCCTCAAAGCCCCCCCACACGCACATGTCAGTGATTATGAATAGATTAAATGAAACAGGACAAATTTAATCTTGACAAACTATGTATCATTATAAAGATCTAAGCCTCAAGCATCGACGACAGATCGCTGTTTTTCAATGGAAAGCTTATAAAGACTGTATTTGCTACATTTGTGTAAGCAGTTCACATAAAAAAATAAACATCGAAAACGCTGTACATACCAGATCCGTCGTAATAAGGGCTCATAAACACATCCACAGCTGTAAATCCCGGTTTAGTTAGAAAGGTAAGGGTCCACTGAACGACATCTCATGAAGCACGTTTAGTCCAATGAAGCAATAACGTTGTAATATGGATCATAATTCCTTTGTTTACATTTCATTTCTTCAGCGACAGAATTGTTTGCGTCCATTATGGAATAACTCACGGTTGGAAACTGCGTCTTGGTAGTAAAAACACGGCACGGTTTTGCAGCGTACTGTGTCACAAACAGAATGAGGCGATCCACCGGAAAAAAGAATGAATGAAAAATAGGCGGAAAATAGTTTATTTGAATTTGGCGCTCTCTCCTCAGAGCTGGTGACGCGCTCTGACGCACCTGTCAGCTGATGGAGGCGGAACTTACAGCGATCGCAAATTCCTGTCTTTCTTTTAATTTTTGACAGTTTTTATATATGTGAGAGTGTGTTTTATGTTGAATGTGAATGTTTCTGCATGATTACCATCTGTTTGAGTGCAAATCAGCCCAAATCAGCTCGCTATTACTGAATGGTCACGGCTATCAAAGTGAACGCGTCTATATAAATAGAGAGAGTGGATTATTTACTTTGGCACATTTGTGTTATTACCATCTGTATAAGTGGCCATCAGCACATCAGCACTTATTTGCATTGTAATTCATTGTACAATATGCATCTCTAGCAATCTCAGGATGTTCTATATTGGCAAACAAAGTTAAATCTTTTTTTTATTTTTCTTATTATTCTTATTTTTCTTACTCAAATTATTCTTATTGTATTTTTCCAGTGCTCAAATAAATCATTTATATGATGTCTAAGTTTCTGTCTAGTGTTTTATAATTGAAAAAAACTATGCAGTGGTATGTTTACTGACTAAATAGTTTGTAGAAGCCTTCAATACTATTGGGAAATATATTTTCTTATATTTGGGGGGTGGGGGGTGAGAAAAATCTCAGAAAAATATTTGCAGGAGTCTCATTTTTCATGATATTTTATTCAGATTTGAAATAGAAACTCATGAGACATGTGGCTTTCAACCCATTACTTTTCTAGATTGCTCCAGGACTCATTTAATGTATTTTTATATCAAATAAAAAAATATTTAAGAGTGGTAAAAAAAAATTCAAGGCACTTCAGTGTCTATAACTTTTAATATTTTTGAGCATTATCAAATCTGGTTGATAAAAAGTGAAGCCCAAAGGGTCTTCTTTCTAAAGACACCACAATTATGTTTGTAACGCACTGAAGTAGGAAACTATTACAATTATAAGTTAGTTAGAGCACTTTCAGCTGTGAGTCCCATAATGGGGGGTGCTGGCTAACAGGTTAGATCAGGGATCAGCAACTTTTTCGGCATGACGTGCCATTTTTTATTTTTATGGTTAACCACTGTGCCAACACAGCCCCCCCCCCCCCCCCAACACACACACACCCCGATATAATTCTGTATTTAAACGGTACATACACAATTTTTTATTATACGATAAAAAAAAAACGTTTTTTTAACGTTTAATCAACGTTAATGCACTGCTTTAATTGATGAACGTGCACACACAGACACACACAACACACACCACTGGCACACAGAGATCTGAGATCGTGCTGTGCAAAAAGTAGCATTCAGAGTGTTGTCACGCTACTTTTATTAATCGATACTGAATCGCTACATTATATTTCTCAACAACAAAGGGGCAAAATCGCTTCATTGTCTGCAGAGAGAGACAATTTACCCCCCCCCCCCCACCCCACTTTCTTTCTCTCAAAATGGCCATATTTCAGAAAATTTTTCATCACTGGATATAGCTTTAGGTCATTTAACATTTCTATGGTAAAACGTATTATTAAAAGTTGACTAATGTTAATTGATTTGCAGCTTCATCTTACCTCACTCTCTTTAACGTTAAACTGACGCTTCGCGCTCTGCTTCTGTGAACAGTAAACCCCGCCTACTTTGATCTGATTGGCCATCTCAGTCATTTTGACATTGACGAGTGCTGTTAGACCGAGGCTTTGATCTGAAGCACCTAGTATGTGCAGTGTTTGCACGTGCATCCATGCAAGTTAATTCTCACACTTTAATAGTATTTGTAGCTCCTAACAGGCTGTGTGACTATGAGAAGTTATTACATCAAACTGTACGTCATTATACAGTTTTCCTTATTGCTTGCGTGCCAGCGATTATCCCTCTGCGTGCCACTGTTGGCACGCGTGCCGTAGGTTGCCAACCCCTGGGTTAGATTATTGTAATGCTTTATTGGGTGGTAGTTCTGCACGGTTAACAAACAAACTCCAGCTAGTCCAAAATGCAGCAGCTAGAGTTCTTAATAGAAGTTACAGGAAGTATGACCTTATTAGCCCAGTTCTGCAAAGGCTCCCTATCAAGCATCGTATAGATTTTAAAATCTTGCTTATTATTTATAAAGCCCTGAATGGTTTAGCACCTCAGTATTTGAATGAGCTCTTATTACATTATATTCCTCCACGTCCGCTGCATTCTCAAAACTCCGACAATTTGATAATACCTAGAATATCAAAATCAACTGCGGGCGGCAGATCCTTTTCCTATTTAGCGCCTAAACTCTGGAATAACCTACCTAACATTGTTTGGGAAGCAGACACACTCTTGCAGTTTAAATCTAGTTAACCTGGCTTACAAATAACACACTAATATGCTTCTAATATCCAAATCCATTAAAGGCCGATTTAAGGTTGCATTAATTAGGTAAACCAGAACTGGGAACACTTCCCATAACACCCGATGTACTTGCTACATTGTTATAAGAATGGCATCTATGCTAATATTAGTCTGTTTCTCTCTTATTCCGAGGTCACCATAGCCACCAGATCCAGTCTTTATCCAGATCAGAGGGTCACTGTAGTCTCCTGGATCCAGTACGTATCCAGCCCAGATGGTGGATCAGCACCTAGAAAGGACTTCTACAGCCCTGAAAGACAGCGGAGACCAGGACAACTAGATGAGCCCCAGATACAGATCCCCTGTAAAGACCTTGTCTCAGACGACCACCGGGACAAGACCACAGGAAACAGAAGATTCTTCTGCATAATATGACTTTGCTGCAGCCTAGAATTGAACTGCTGATTTTGTATGGCCAGAGGAAAACTGGCCCCCCATCTAAGCCTGGTTTCTCCCAAGGTTTCTTTCTCCATTCTATCACTAATGGAGTATAGGTTCCTTGCCGCTGTCGCCTCTGGCTTGCTTAGTTGGGGACACTTAATTTACAGCGATATCATTGACTTGATTATTAATTATTGCACACATACTATTTATCTGAACTGAGCTGAATTATGACTGTCGGGTCTCTGGGCTAATCACCTGCCTTTTTGGTGTGTGTGTGTGTGTGTGTGTTGGGATGGTTTGACAGCTCACCGCGTCTGCCTGTTTGTGTTTTCCCCGCCTCCCTTGTTTCCCCGCTGTTAACCTTAATTGTTCGCCACCTGTTCTCTATGTCCTTCTATTGTTTCCCCTTTATTATTCCCTGTGTTTCTCTGTCTATTGTCAGACTGTTGTTACTCGTACCAATAGCTCCGATCATCTAGCAGCTCTTTGTACTCACCTTGTCATCTGCTACTCATCCTCTCACTACGAGTGAAACCTGTGAACCGTGACTCATCTTCTCTGTCTCCTCTGCTTAAATAAAGCCTTGAGTTTACCCGCATCTGAATTCAGCCTGCTTTCTCCTGACTGAACAGTCTGACCAGATTATGGATTCAGCGGGATCTGATCCGCTTCGCTCGGCTCTCGTTCAACAGGGAGTTTTGTTAGGGCAGCATGCCACCCATCTCAACACCACCGCGCAGGATGTGGACGTTCTTAGTGCCCGAGTCTCCGAACTCCTCACACGGGTGGATGATCTTCAGCGAGAGGCAACGAGCCGGGGGCACGTTCTTCACACCGGTATGTCCCACGAGTCCCAACCCCATGCCAACAACCCGCCGGTCTACGATGGCGATCCTAACGCCTGTCAAGCGTTTCTCTCCCAATGCTCGCTGGTGTTTTCTCTGCAGCCCCGGCGTTACGCAAATGAAGAGACCAAGGTGGCTTACGTCCTTACACTTCTCTCGGGCCGTGCACGCGAATGGGGAATCGCCGTATGGAGATCGCGGGCTCCCTGTTGTGCCACCTTCGCGGATTTCAGTCAAGCAATGGCCAAATTGTTTGATCGCTCTGCTCAGGGTGACGAGGCGGCGGCCCAGTTATCACGACTGTCACAGGGGAGGAGCTCCGTCACTGCCTATGCCATCCAGTTCCAGACTTTAGCTGCGGCATGCGGCTGGAATGAGAGCGCGCTGCGCGCTTGTTTTCTTGAGGGGTTGGATTTTGCCATTTCTGATGAACTCGCGGCCATAGAGCTCCCGCGGGAATTGGATAAACTCATTATTCTCGCGCTCCTGATTGAGGGTCGTCTCAGCCGGCGCCGCAAACAACGGCAAACACCCGCCCCATGGCGCCACCTAGAGTCCTCTTCAGCCAGTTCAGCTGGCCGACAGCCCTCGGAGGAGGAGCCCATGCAGTTGGGTCGTTGCCCGTTAAAAGCCAGGGCCCACCAGTGAGGCGGAGAGTCCTGGTGGGCACGGTTCTCAGCTCAAGCTCTCCTGCAGCATGCACTCAGCTGCAGTTCCAACTCTCCTTCCAGAGTCGTTCACACACTGGACTCGCCCTTGTGGACTCAGGGGCTGAGGGGAACTTCCTTGATGCTGCCTCTGCTCAACGTTGGAGAATACTGCTTATTCCTTTGGTTAGTCCTGTATCAGCATGGTCATTAGCTGGCCGTCCCCTTACCACAATCACCCACGTCACTCCCAAGATAGATCTTCATATTGCTGGCAGCCATCATGAGCGGATTGAACTGTTTATTATTGATTCCCCTAAGGCTCCTTTAATTCTGGGACACCCATGGTTGCACAAGCACAATCCCCACATTGATTGGGTCAGTAATTCTGTTTTAGCCTGGAGTCAGTCTTGTAACGTGTCATGTTTGGGTGCTGCTTTTCGTCCTTTCTCTGTGTCTTGTGTTCCTCAGGAGGATCCCTCTGACCTGACTGGTGTTCCGGCGGAGTACCATGATCTTCGGGCGGTCCTCAGTAAGGCCCGGGCCACCTCGCTACCTCCGCATCGCCCCTACGACTGTGCCATTGATCTCCTCCCGGGCTCTTCTCCGCCTAAGGGTCGTTTATATTCCCTTTCAGGTCTTGAGAGAGAGGCCATGGACAAGTACATACGTGAGTCACTTCAGGCTGGGCTCATCCGCCATTCCTCCTCTCCCGCTGGTGCAGGTTTTTTCTTTGTTCAGAAGAAGGACGGCTCCCTGCGCCCCTGTATTGATTACAGAGGTTTGAATGACATTACTATCAAGAACAGGTACCCCCTACCTTTAATGTCTTCTGCTTTTGAATTATTTCAGGGAGCTCGGGTCTTCACCAAGTTAGACCTGCGCAATGCCTACCACTTGGTGCGCATTCAGGAGGGGGATGAGTGGAAAACGGCATTTAACACCCCTTCGGGACACTACGAGTACTTGGTTCTTCCGTTTGGTCTTACCAATGCTCCAGCCGTTTTCCAGGGACTCGTCAACAGCGTGTTGGGTGACATGATTAATCAATTTGTCTTTGTGTATTTGGATGATATTTTGATTTTCTCCTCTTCTCTCCAATTACACACCCAGCATGTCAGACGGGTTCTCCAGCGGTTACTAGAGAACCAGTTGTTTGTCAAGGCGGAGAAGTGCGAATTCCACGCTGAGTCAGTTACGTTCCTTGGCCACATTATTTCTACGGAGGGGATCAAGCCTGATCCCGCTAAGATTGAAGCTGTCGCCCAGTGGCCGGTCCCTGACTCCCGGAAGGCTCTGCAGCATTTCCTGGGTTTTGCCAACTTCTACCGGCGATACATCCGGAATTTTGGTCAGATCGCTGGACAGCTGACAGCCTTAACCTCCACTAAGGTGTCCTTCAGATGTAACCGGGAGGCGCAGGTAGCCTTTGACATTTTAAAGTCCCGTTTTGTCTCTGCACCTGTTCTGATGGTTCCAGATCCGGAGGCCCAGTTCATTGTCGAGGTTGATGCTTCGGACGTTGGGGTTGGCGCAGTTCTATCTCAGCGTTCCCTCCATGATGGGAAGGTTCATCCTTGTGCATTCTTCTCTCGTCGTCTCAGCCCTTCAGAACGTAACTATGACATCGGCAACAGGTTGCCGGTTGCCGGTGCCGGTGCCGGCTGCGCTGCGCTCTGAGGTCCTTGAGTGGGGTCACTCATCCAGGTTAGTATGCCATCCAGGTATTCGGAGAACATTGTCTGCCTTCCGACAGCGTTTCTGGTGGCCTACTATGGCCGCAGATGTTAGACAGTTTGTGTTGGCCTGCCCCACATGTGCCCAAAGTAAGCCTGTCAATCGTCCTCCTGATGGTCTACTCCATCGTCTCCCTATCCCTTCCCATCCTTGGTCACACATTGCCCTTGATTTCGTCTCTGGGCTTCCTCCGTCGAAGGGAAACACTGTAGTTCTCACCGTGGTGGATCGCTTTTCCAAAGCGGTTCATTTTATTCCCCTGCCCAAGCTGCCTTCCGCCCGGGAGACCGCCCAACTGGTGGTGGATCACGTCTTCCGTCTCCACGGGTTACCGGTGGATGTGGTTTCAGATAGGGGTCCCCAGTTCGTCTCCCGGTTCTGGAGGGAATTTTGTAGACAGATTGGGGCCTCTGCAAGTCTGTCTTCTGGTTTTCATCCCCAGACCAATGGGCAGTGTGAGCGGGCCAACCAGAATCTAGGAAGAATGCTCCGCTGTCTAGCATCCAACAATCCGAGTTCCTGGTGCCAGCAGCTCTCCTGGGCAGAATACGCTCATAACACCCTTCCTGCGGCCGCGTCAGGTATGTCCCCTTTTGAGTGTGCTGTTGGTTATAATCCACCTCTGTTCACATCACAGGAACCCGACGCAGCGGTTCCATCCGCCCTGGCTTTCGTCCAGCGCCTGGGAGAAAGTCAGGAGGATTTTGATCCAAACCTCTGGCAGAACCAAGGCTGCAGCTGATCGTCGCCGGTCCTCTCCTCCTGCCTATGTGTGTGGTCAACGGGTTTGGCTTTCTACCAAGGATCTGCCTCTCCGGGCTCCTTCTTGTAGGCTGGCACCCAGATTCATTGGGCCATTCCGCATCACCAAGGTGGTTAGTCCGGTGGCAATCAGGCTCAAGCTCCCTCCTACTCTTGGTCGGGTTCACCCGGTGTTTCATGTTTCCAGGGTCAAGCCTGTGTTCTCTTCCCCCCTTAATCCTGCTAGCAGTCGCCCCACCCCCCCACCCCCTCGTCTTGTGGATGGATCTCCTACCTATACGGTTAAGAGATTACTCGATGAGCGGCGCCGCGGCAGGGGGTTTCAGTATCTTGTGTACTGGGAGGGGTATGGTCCAGAGGAGAGGTGTTGGGTGCCGTCCCGGGACATTCTGGACCGCTCGTTGATTGAGGACTTCCGGCGGCATCGAGGTAGGCCCCTTCCTAGAGCGCCAGGTGACGCTCCTGGGAGGGGGGGTACTGTCGGGTCTCTGGGCTAATCACCTGCCTTTTTGGTGTGTGTGTGTGTGTTGGGATGGTTTGACAGCTCACCGCGTCTGCCTGTTTGTGTTTTCCCCACCTCCCTTGTTTCCCCGCTGTTAACCTTAATTGTTCGCCACCTGTTCTCTATGTCCTTCTATTTTTTCCCCTTTATTATTCCCTGTGTTTCTCTGTCTATTGTCAGACTGTTGTTACTCGTACCAATAGCTCCGATCATCTAGCAGCTCTTTGTACTCACCTTGTCGTGGCTGTAATTTTGCATTATTGACACACTGTTTTCCTAATTAATGTTGTTCAGTTGTTTTAACACAATTTTTTGTTTAAAGTGCTATATAAATAAAGGTGACTTGACTTGACTTGACAACTCTTTAGTTACACCACTGCACCCAGACCACTTCCTCATCACTTCTAACCTCACGCTTACTCATGACACAGCAAACATTCCTCCAAAGGTCACCTTTTGACACAACCTGTGCTCATGCTCTCCTTCTCGCCTATCCTCTATGGTTTCATCCTCACTTCCTTCACCCTCTCAGTTCTCAGCACTGGACACAAAGTGCCCTATAATACACCCGGCGCAATGGGATGCAAGGCGCAGCAGAAGTGTGTTTGCTAGTTTCAGTCTGGTGCTGTTCGTATTTTACCGTCCAGCGCCACGTCATTTAATTAGCAAATGCATTTGCGACCATTTGTGCTGGTCTAAAAAAGAGGTGTGTTCAGGCGCATTGCTGGGGCAATGCTATTTTCAGGAGCTGAAAATAGACTGCGCCATAGACCAACTCAAACCTGGTCTAAAGTCTGGTGCAATGTTTTTTCTTTGTTATTTAAAGAGCAAGTTAGTATAGGCGGGTCCACAACACGTGTACACGCTGCTAATTTAACACAGGGACGCACAGCAGACCACAAACATGCCAAATATTAAAAATTAAAGGATTGCAAAGCTTAAGAATTTTGTGTAGGCTAATTAAATATAAAAATGCCTACATGTCATAATAGATAGTCATTGCATGTATCAGAATTAGGCTAATCTATTTGCTCGCACACAAGCAGCTCCGTTTCATCTCGGAGACGCATTCTGTCTTTGCGTTTGCCAAATTCCGCAGTGAAAATAGCAAATCATTCATGGCACGAGCGCAACAGGCTCTTTATAGGGAATGGAAGATGAGACTCTGATTTGTTTATTGCACGTTACTCCCAAAAAACACCCATTACACATTAAGGGAATAGGGACAACCCGTTTAGACCATGCGCCCGGACGCGCCAACCATTTTTCCATCATTAAAATAGCAAAAGTGGATTTGGACACGCCCTGAGTGCATCTGCGATGTGCGCTTTACACTTTACATTTAGATCGTTAAAATAGGGCCCAAACAGTGCTACTGACACTCTTTGATCCACTCTAACCTCTTGCTTGGACAACTTTTGGCCACTGTCATCCAGACCCGCACGCACTACCCCATCCTCCCCCTGACTGTCTGATTTTCTCAGTGAACATCGCTCTAAACTCAGGACTGCAGAGAGAAAATGGCCAAATCAAGAAACTCTAGCGACCTCATTGTATATCAGTCACACCTCTCTTCCTTCTCTGAAAATGTCTTCACTGCTAAAACAACATACTACCACAACAAAATTAAAAACTGTTTCAAACTTTTCAAAAATGTCTCTTCTCTGTCCTCCTCCCCCTCTTCTTTCATTAATTCTTACCACTGATGACTTTGCAGTTTTCTTCACAAACAAGACAAGAACCATCAGTGACCAATTCCCCACACCGCAGAATGATGATAACATCCTAACAGCCGATAACACTCTCTCTCCTTCTTCTCTCCACTCTCGGAGATGGACGTTTCCAAAGTTATCTTTTCCAATCATCCTACTACTTGTCCACTTGATTCTATCCCCAATCACCTCCTTCAGGCCATTTCTTTTTCAGTCATACCTTAACTTACTCACATTATATTAACACACCTCTTCACTCTTTTAAATTTCCAACAGCATTTAAGCAGGCTCAGGAAAGCCCACTGCTTAAGAAACCATCTCTAAATCCAGCACTTTTAGAAAACTACATTGATCCCTTCTTCTATTCTTTGCAAAGATACTTGAGTGAGTAGTGCTCAACCATTTCTTGTACAGAACAACCTACTGGACAACAACCAGTCTGGCTTCAAAAGTGGCCACTCAACTGAGAATGCCCTGCTCTTGGTTACTGAAGCCCTGCGACTGGCAAGAGCAGCTTCCAAATCCTCAGTACTCATCTTGCTGGATCTGTCTGCTGCTTTTGACGCAGTTCCACCAGATTCTCCTGTCACCCTCAGAAACATGGGCATCTCTGGATTCACACTCCTGTGGACTGGTAAGGTTACGGTCCTGAGGAGAGAAGTTGGGTGCCTGCTAGAGACATCCTGGATCACTCCCTAATCGATGATTACAATCGACAGGTCTGGGGATGCCAGGAGACGTCTCTAGGAGGAGGGGTACTGTCACGGTTCATGAATGCATTGTTTCCTGCTCGTCTCATGTTACGTCATGTTGATTGTTTCATGTGGCCGTTATCGCTGATCACTGGCAGCTGCATGCAATCACAACTGCCTATTTAATGCCCTGTCTTTCGTCTCTTGTTTGTCAGATTGTTGTTTGAAGTCCGCCGTGATTCATGTCTGGTTCATCCTGCTCTGCCTTTTGGCTCATGACTCTGTTCCGGTTTTATGTTGCGGATTATTCGTCATCGCTTGGATCTTTCATCACTCTTCACCAATGCACTCAACTAACCACCTCACAGTCCTGTGCTGCCATCGAGGTCCCTACGTTACCCACCATCTACTGAAGCCTTTCTCATTGTTCTCCTAATAAATCAGTTACTTGCATTTTGCTTCCTGTCTTTCATCCCTGACAGAATGATCTGACCACCACATGGAAGCAGCGAGTAACCCCTCTTCATCGCTGGAGGAATTCTTAAGCGCAAGCGTTCGATGGATGGATTCTCAGGAGAAGAATCTTTACGATACAGGTCACGCTGTACAGGCATTGGTGGCGCAGGTGTCCAAGCTCACCCAGCACCTACAACTTCTGTGAGTTCCCACTGCGCTGCCCACGCCGTCCGTTTCCTCCACACCACCAGAGAGCCCTTCCAGCCCGAACCACGCCTTCCTGTTCCTGAACCATACTCTGGTGAGCCGAATTACTGCCGAGCTTTTCTAACACGATGCTCAATGCATTTTTCTCTTCAATCCAGGACATTCAAGAATGAACGAGCCAAAGTCGCATTCGCATTGATGTTGCTGACTGGGAGAGTGTCATTATGGGGGACGGCAGTGTTGGAGAAACAAAACCCATGCTTCGCCTCGTTCCAGAGATGAAACAAGTGTTTGATCTGGCCGTTGCCGGGAGGGAGGCGGCCAGAATGCTTGCAGAACTGCGACAAGGAGAGAGATCGGTGTAGGATTTCTCGATCGAGTTCCGAACCTTAGTGGCGTAGTGTTAATGGAACGAGGAGGCGCACTGGGACATGTTCCTGCATGGTTTGGCTAACCACGTCCAGAGAGAGATCTATGCCCTGGATCTTCCGAATTCTCTCAATGGACTTATTAAGTTGGCCCTAAGAATTGATGCACGACTGTCCCGAGTAGAGCGACGGACCCTAACCAGTCATACTCCAAGAGATCCTGCGGGTACACGAATCAGTGGCGGGGACGCAGTCAGCCCCGCCTACAATCACGATCCCATACAGGTAGGGTGAGCTCGGCTTCCAGGGAGGAGAAGGAGAGGCAGAGATCCCAGGTCCTTTGCCTTTACTGCGGGGGAGCCGGTCATCACGGTAAAAGGGCCCAGCCCGATAGTAAGTATGAGGATACTATCAGGTGGGATCTCCACCGAGAAGACCTCATCATCATCTAAGCTCCTCCCCTTGCACCCATAGTCCTTGGACACCCCTGGCTCATCCGTCACAACCCTAAAGTGGACTGGCAACTACGATCTGTCTTGGCCTGGAGCAATAAGTGTCATGAGTCTTGTCTTGTGTCTGCCTGTCCATCTGTTTCTGTGTCTATGTTTCATTAGGAAGCAGTGGATTTGTCTAATGTGCCCACGGAGTAACTCGACCTGAAGGAAGTGTTCAGTAAGTCTCGTGCTGCTTCTCTTCCTCCGCATCGTCCCTATGACTGTGCCATAGATTTACTATTTCAGGTAAGTCTTCGCCTAAATGCACATTATATTCGCTTTCTGTTCCGGAAAGGGAGGCTATGGAGAAATATATTTCTGATTCTCTAGCTTCGGGGTTCATCCGCCCTTCCTTTTCTCCAGCGGGGGCGGAGTACTTTTTTGTGGGGAAGAAGGACGGGTCTCTGCGACCTTGTATCAATTACCGGGGACTGAACAGCATCATGGTAAAGAATACCAATCCTTTGCTGTGATGTCTTCAGCATTTGAGAGGTTGCAGGGAGTATCGATCTTCACGAAATTGGACTTACGTAATGCTTATCATTTGGTCCGTATTAGGGAGGGGGATGAATGGAAGACCGCTTTTTGATTTTACTCTGTCGTACCGCCCCGGTTCCAAAAAAAATCAAACCTGATTCTTTGTCATCCGAGTTAACCGTACTAAGTTTTTGGTTGATTCTGGTGGCCATGTATGGCTGGCGACGTTCACAGTTTTGTTTTGGCTTGCTCAGTTTGTGCCACTGGTAAGACTTCCAATCTACCCCCTGATGGGTTACTTCAACCGCTGCCGGTCCCTTCGAGACCCTGGTCCCATATCGCACTAGATTTTATTACCGCCATCCTATCTTCCCAGGGCAACACGGTAGTTTTGACCGTGGTGGACCGGTTCTTGAAGGCGGCCCACTTTATTCCCTTGGCCAAATTACCCTCAGCCAAGGAGACAGCATTGACCATAGTAGATCATGTCTTTCGCTTACATGGCATCCCCACAGATGTGGTTTCCGACAGGGGACCCCAGTTTGTGTCCAAATTTTGGCAAGAATTTTGTAGATTGCTGGGAGCGACTGTAAGTCTGTCCTCAGGGTTTTATCCCCAGAGCAATGGTCAAACCGAGAGAGCCAACCAAGATTTGGAAAGGGTGTTGCAATGTCTGATCTCCAAGAATCCTTCCTCATGGAGCCAGCAACTGTCTATGGTGGAGTATGACCACAATATGTTACCTGTATCAGCAATGGACCTATCTCCGTTCGAGTGTAGTTTAGGATACCAGCCACCAATTTTTCCCAGTCTGGAATCTGACGCGGATTTCAGTACTTTGTGGACTGGGAAGGTTACGGTCCTGAGGAGAGCAGTTGGGTGCCTGCTAGAGACATCCTGGATCACTCCCTTATCGATGATTACAATCAACAGGTAAGGGAGTCTGGGGATGCCAGGAGGCATCTCTAGGAGGAGGGTACTGTCACGGTTCATGAATAAATTGTTTCCTGCTCGTCTCATGTTACGTCATGTTGATTGTTTCATGTGGGCGGCTGCACGAAATTCCAACTGCCTATTTAATGCCCTGTCTTTCGTCTCTTGTTTGTCAGATCGTTGTTTGAAGTCTGCCGTGATTCATGTCTGGTTCGTCCTTCTCTGCCATTTGTCTCGTGACTCTGTTCTGGTTTTATGTTGTTTGATTATTCGTCATCACTTGGATCTTTCATCACTCTTCACCAACACACTCAACTCACCACCTCACCCTGCGCTACCCACCATCTACTGAATCCTTTCTCTATTTTGCTTCCTGGCTTTCATCCCTGACAGTAGGCCCTTCAGGGTATCTTGGATGGGTGAGGGTTCTAAGTCACAACTTCTTGCTAATGGGGTTCCTTAGGGATGTCGCGATATACTGTACCGGTATTGAGGATAACCCTGATATTCAAAGCAACAATTATGGATATTATATTCATTTAGTGTGTGACGATATACTGGTATTAGGGATAACCACAATATTTTAAATTAACAGTTCTCCTATGATAACACCAAATGTAAATACTCCAGCGCCAGTACCTGGTTTAGTTTCCAGGTGGCAGTATTGTGCCTTATTGCTGATACCTGTCAAACAAAAAGAAGATGCAGTGTTTGCAACTACTCCGAGGAGAGATGTGTCCATCAGAGTAAGTTGCCATTATTTTACCGCGATTAACAGGGGTTTTCTGTGTTCACATATTTAAGTAAAGGGTGATTATTTTAATAAGTACCACATTTTCTTTACTTGTCTTATTTTTGTATTTGCAATCAATACGGCCTATGCGTAATAACACTTTATTTCTTTGTTCAAATCTATTAACAAGTACACGATTAAAACTGATCTTGAAAAACTGAGCGACCACATTGCTACATTAAACTCTGTAAAATGCCATGAACTTAATGCCTCATCTGCGGTCATTCTTCAGTAAGGTTCATTAGTTAACTACATTAGTTAACATATATAAATAACATAATAATGAACAATATTTCCACAACATTATTGCCGGCAGCCATATCACCCTGGAGCCCAAGACCGGTTGTGCACTGAAGCTAAGCAGGGCTGAGCCTGGTCAGAACCTGGATGGGAGACCTCCTGGGAAAACTAATTTGCAGCTGGAAGAGGTGCCAGTGAGGCCAGTAGGGGGTGCTCACACTGTGGTCTGTGTGGGTCCTAGCGCCCCAGTGTAGTGATGGGGACACTATAAAGTCAACAAGCACAGTCCTTCGGATGAGAAGTTAAACTGAGGCCCTGACTCTCTGTGGTCAGTAAAAATCCCAGGATGTCTTTCGAAAAGAGTAGAGGTGCTACCTCGGCATCCTGGCTAAAATTCACCCATTGGCATCTGACCATCATGGCCTCCTAACAATCCCCTTAACTACTGATTGGCTTTATCACTCTGTCTCCTCTCCACCAATAAGCTGGTGTGGTGGGCGTTCTGGTGCAATATGGCTGCTGTCACATCTTCCAGGTGGATGCTGCACACTGGTGGTGGATGAGGAGATTCCACCTGACTATGTAAAGTGCTTTGAGTGCCTAGAAAAGTGCTATATAATATGTAAGGAATTATTATTATTAACATTTATTAATCTTAGTTCATGTTAATTTCAGCATTTACTAATGCATTATTAAAATCACAAGTTGTGTTTGTAAGCATTAATGCACTGTGAACTAACATGAACAATGAAAATGACTCTTATTTTTATTAACATTAACAAAGATTAATAAATTTTGTAATAAATGTATTGTTCATTGTTCATTCATGTTAGTTAATACATTAATTTTAACCAATGACATCTTACTGTAAAGTGTTACCATTAATATTTATACATCATACTGTTGAACTTGACAGTATTTTTGCTCTTGTTATTTCATAGGAGCTTCAAAGAAGATGGAGAAAGCCAGAGTCGTGTGCCCTGTGTTTATCAGTATCTTTAAGATCATTGGGAGAAAAAGAAAACTCAATAAACAAAGTAAAAAATAATTTGACTGATATCTTTTTCCAACAAGGTTTCTATAGATATCACAATATATTGATATTGTGAGCTCTTATGGCAACAATAACCATGATATGAAACATCTCATATCGTGAAAGCCCTAGGGTTCCTCAAGGCTCAGTGCTTGAACCACTCCTCTTTTCCATCTACGTGACGTCATTAGGATCTGTAATTCAGAAAAAGTGTTTTTTTCTTAACACTGCCATGCTGATGAAACTCAAATCTACTTCTCATTCCAACCAGATGATCCAACGGTAGGTGCTCGCATTGCAGCCTGTCTGAGAGACATTTTTAGCTGGATGAAGGACCATCACCTTCAGCTGAACCTTACTAAGGCATAACTACTTGTGGTTCCAGCTAACCCATTGTTTCATCACAACTACTCTATACAGCTGGGTTAGTCAACCATAACTCCTTCCAGGACAGACAGAATCCTAGGAGTTGTGATTGATCATCAGTTAAGCTTCACAGACCATATTACTACAATGACCCGGTCCTGCAGATTTGCCTTAAACAACATTAGGAATATTTGACCCTTCCTGTCAGAGCAAGCTACACAACTTCTTGTCCAAGCTCTTGTTCTCTCCAGACTGGATCAAATTCAAGGTTCTGATGCTTGCCTACAAGACGATGACCACTGGCACTGCACCAATATACCTAAACTCACTAGTTCAAACTCATGCAACCTCCAGAAGCTTGCATTCTGCAAGGGAACAGCACCTTGTGGTGCCATCCCAAAGGGGCTCAAAATCACTCTCACTGACCTTTTCCTGGACTGTACCCAACTGGTGGAATGACTTCCCAATCTCAATTTGAGTATTTAGTCATTTTCAAAAAAAAAACATCTAAAGACACATCTTTTTCTATTCTATTGTATTGTATTGTATTTTATTATATTCTCTAAAAAAAACAGCTATGTGTACTATGCTAGACTAACTGAGACTTGTCATGGCACTTACTGTTGTTGTTCTGTCGTTGGCCTGAAATCGCTTTGGATAAAAGTGTCTGCTAAATGATTAAATGATTAATCGTCACAATCATAGACTCCCGTTCTCATTATTCTTTTGAATTTTTTTCCTTATTTGGTAATTTTCCTTTTCTTGTTAGGTTAATTAATTACTCCACACCTGTTTCTGTTCTTCAAATTACTTTCCTTGTGTTTTATAAACACTTTCTGTTTAGTTCTGGTGGTCGTTCGTTGAAGTATCATAGCGTGAAGTGTAATTAAGTTGTGTATGTGTTTTTCTCCACACTTGTGATCATTAAAACCTTCTCCCTTTTGATTATCCTCTAGCATCCATTTTTGGACGACACATCATGTTAGAGAATGGACGACCGCAACAGAGAATGAACTGGGCTGAGGTGTATATGTGTGAGATCCTGCAGGACGATCTGTTTCTCTTTTTGACTGCTGAAGATTGTCGCAGACCTGAAGCAGATTTTATGAATTATGTTCTCGAGTTAAAAGATTCCAAGTTCTTCATTGATTTGGAGGATCCTAATCCTCCTCCCATCCGGAAGCATGTGGGTGCTCCAGCTCCATCCATATATCACTTCAAAGAGATCACTGCCTCCTTTACTTCTGCTCTTCCCCAAAACCTCCAAATCTCCTCTCTGATCCTAAACCCAGAATTGTCAGCTCCAGCATGAGAACCCAAGTTAAGCCCAGGATGGGCCCCCAATCTCCTGTTATGCCCAGAAGAGGCTCCCGATCTCTTGTTATGCCCAGAAGAGGCTCCTGATCTCCTGTTATGCCCAGAAGAGGCTCCTGATCTCCTGTTATGGCCAGAAGAGGCTCCCGATCTCCTGTTATGTCCAGGGAGGGCTCCTGATTCCCAGACGAGCCCAGGGAGTTCTCATGATTCCCCGACGAGCACAGGGAGGACTCATGATTCCCCGACGAGCCCAGGGAGGGCTCCTGATTTCCCGTCGAGCCCAGGGAGGGCTCCTGAACCCCAGGTAGTCCCAGTGTTGGCTCCAGCCCCAGAGTTCGCTTGAACTCAAAAACACTTTGAACACAAAAACAAAAAACAACATGAAGCCCCTCCAGGGCGGGGCAGAAGACCACCACAACCGTGTGGTCAGGACGGAAGCCCCCCAGGGCGGAGCAGAAGACCACCACGTCCTTATGGACGAAGCCAGAGTCCTCCAGGGCGGAGCGGAAGACCCCCACAGCCGTGTGGTCAGGGCGGAAGGCCACCAGGGCAGAGCAGAAGACCACCACAGCCATGTGGTCAGGACCAGAGCCCCCCAAGGCGGAGCAGACCTCCGTGCGGCTGGACCAACGGAACGACAAAACTCTGGTAATTCCCTGGTGTCCTTACTGGACTCCAGAAGATTGGTGCTGGCCTGACACTGCTCATGAAGATCATTGGTGACTTGTATTTGCTCATGAAGATCAATGGTGACTTGCCTTTGTTCATGAAGATCAGAGGTGACTTGCCTTTGTTCATGAAGATCACCGGTGACTTGCCTTTGTTCATGAAGATCACCGTTGACTTGACTCAGTCCCTGAAGATCACCGGTGACTTGACGCAGTCCCTGAAGATCACCGGTGACTTGACTCAGTCCCTGAAGATCACCGGTGGCTTGACTCAGTCCCTGAAAATCACCGGTGACTTGACTCAGTCCCTGAAAATCACCGGTGACTTGACTCAGTCCCTGAAGATCACCGGTGACTTGACTCAGTCCCTGAAGATCACCGGTGACTAGCCCTGACTCTGGAGGATCAGCGGTGACTAGCCCTGACTCTGGAGGATCAGCGGTGACTAGCCCTGACTCTGGAGGATCAGCGGTGACTAGCCCTGACTCTGGAGGATCAGCGGTGACTAGCCCTGACTCTGGAGGATCAGCGGTGACTAGCCCTGACTCTGGAGGATCAGCGCTGACTAGCCCTGACTCTGGAGGATCAGCGGTGACTAGCCCTGACTCTGGAGGATCAGCGGTGACTAGCCCTGACTCTGGAGGATCAGCGGTGACTAGCCCTGACTCTGGAGGATGAGCGGTGACTGGCACCTGACTCTGGAGGATGAGCGGTGACTGGCACCTGACTCGACTCTGGAGAGTTCACTGGCACCTGACTCGACTCTGGAGGGTCCACTGGCACCTGACTCGACTCTGGAGGGTCCACTGGCACC
Source organism: Carassius carassius (assembly GCF_963082965.1). Classification (NCBI taxonomy): domain Eukaryota; kingdom Metazoa; phylum Chordata; class Actinopteri; order Cypriniformes; family Cyprinidae; genus Carassius; species Carassius carassius. The sequence goes on from NC_081803.1 coordinate 18,206,985, forward strand.
TGACTTGACTCTGGAGGGTCCACTGGCACCTGACTCGACTCTGGAGGGTCCACGGGCACCTGACTCGACTCTGGAGGGTTCACTGGAACCTGCCTCGACTCTGGAGGGTCAGCTGAGACTCTCATCCTGTGCAGCGGCGCTGGGCAAGCAGCCATCTTGGGCCATGACCCTGGACAGGCGGCCATCTTGTACTGTGGTGCTGGGCTGGCGGCCATCTTGTACTGTGGTGCTGGGCTGGCGGCCATCTGGGGTTGTGGTGCAGGACTGGCGGCCATCTTGTACTGTGGCGCTGGACCGGTGGCCAAAGTGGGCATTGGCACTGGGCTGGCGGCCATCTTGTACTGTGGTGCTGGACTGGTGGCCAATTTGGGCATTGGTGCTGGGTTGGCGGCCATCTTGGGCTGTGGCGCTTGGCTGGTAGCCATCCTGGGCAGTGATGCTGGACTGGCGGCCATCTTGGGTTGTGGCGCTTGGCTGGTAGCCATCCTGGGCAGTGGTGCTGGACTGGCGGCGATCTTGGTTGTGGCGCTTGGCTGGTTGCCATCCTGGGCAGTGGTGCTGGGCTGACGACCACCCCGCCGGAAGAGACAGAAGTGGCTGGGGCATCCCACCGAAGCCGATGCTGCAGGTAGCGCACGAATTCCCAGAATTCCAGTGTCTCTAACTGCGCCATCTCCTCCTGAGACACTGGATCATCCAGCCCGCCATTAAAATAGTCTTTAAGGGCTGCGTCATTGTATCCCATGCCCTCGGCCAGGGACCAGAACACCTGTGCCAGGGCACCCACTTCATTGCCCTCTTGGCGGACGGCGATCAACTTCAGATACTTCGCCCTCCGCTCCGCCATCCTGGCTGGGGAGCGGGAAAAAGACATACCGCTGGTTCCTTGCATGACGGAGTCCTTCTGTCACGATCGGTGTTACAAAGAACCACGGGAGAGGGAACCAATTGAAGGTAGGTCTTTTATTAAAGGGTAATCCAAATAGAGTAAACAGTCCAGACAGGGGTCGAGACCAAAACATCCATCCAAACATAAACAAGACACGAACACAAGGCAAGGACAAGAGCTGACAGACATGAATTAAACATTCAACAAGGACTCTGTGACACATACACAGACAGACCGGGTATAAATACACAGAAGGTGAATGAGGGAACTGGAGACAGGTGGGGAATAATCAATTAACTCAAACAAGGAGGAAGGTGACCAAATAAGGGAACAAACAGTTAATAAGGTGACAGACACCGTGGGAAAGGAGGACATCTAGTGGAAACCCAGGGACACAACCCAGACACTGTGACAGCATCAGAGTATTTTTACAGTGCTTTAAACGTTATTAGGTAAAGGATCTCAATACTTCATACCTCAATACAATACTTCAAGCCAGATCCGGATCCTCCTCCAGGGGTGGCGTTTCCGTATGGCAGACAGATATGTACCATGAAAAATTAACCAAAATTAATATCTCTATTATAATTCGTTATTATTATTTTAAATCAGAGGGTTTTACAAATATTTAACCAATGATAAGTATTTAAAAGAGCTTGTCAGTAAAACTTCATTATGCCATTGGATCCTCTAGCTCTAAGCGAAACCTCGTCGCTTCCCCCGCCTTCACTCAGATTGACGCGCGCGCACAGCCTGGAGGAGACAGATCTCCGCTTATTCGCAAAGCAAGGGTAAACACATAACTGTTTAAATAGTACACCATTTTCTTTACTCAAACACCATGTCTGTAAAGGCTAATGGTTTTGTGTGTTTGAAGACTGGAGAAGTAAATTTTTTGCCATCTAGCCAATATACTTTTGTACGTTTTGAATATCCTGTGCATAAGCGCTTTATCTTTTATATCATGAGACATTGGCCAAGTTTACTTAACAACAAGAAAAACCAAGCGGCCATTTGGCAACAAAAAACATTATATAGCCTGTAAAAGGTGATGATAGCATATAATGTGCTGCATTTGCCTCAGATGCAGACAAAACACAGATCTCCTCATTCGCCGGCCAAAGACCTTGTTAACTCCATTTGAGATTGTTTTTCTTATAGCCTAATGTTAATTGCATGTGTCTGATACAACACAAACACTGACAATGCAATGTTGTTTGATTTTTCCCCACTTTTCTTTCCTTCCCCCTCCCTCTGTATTTTTGTAGATTGTGCCATGAAACTGTTTTATTTGTCAACAACCATCAGACATCATATTGTGTGTATTTAGTTGCTTAAACTCAACAAACTACGAAAAATAACTCATATAGGCTAATACTCGCGAGGCGGCTTTATACGCGAACTTTGGATGTGACTGCGAGGGCACATAGCCTAATATAGCATGTGGAGCGCGCGAGTACCAAATGGCTTAAAATACTTAAAAGGTGTGCAAATTATACATTTTTGTCACAATGCAACAATTATCCGATTAGTCAAGTCAAGTGACAGTTCTGTCAGCTGTCCCTATCGAAATGCGAGTGAGTCTTGTATCGCAGCTTGCAGCAGGTGCTCAGACAAGATGCGCTGATGTGAAGCGCGCTCCGAGAGAGTTTATATGTTTTCGAATGACTGATTGAATCTTGTTTGTGTGGATTTATTTTATTATTCAAACCTACAAGCTATGTTGAATAAATTCAGGGATTTACCTCATTATAAACTTGAAAGCTGCGAGAATTATTTAAACCACATAAATGTAGGACCTGAGTAAATATAATTATTACACAGAGATTTGAAAAATAAAATTCCACAACTTTTTCAAAACGTTTTTAGGCCTGGAAATTTTTGTTTTAAAATCGCATGGCATTTTCATGACCTTACAGACCCTAAATGTACAGTGGCCCAGTGGTGCACAACACAACGACATTAAAAAAGCAAACATAAGCTCACAACACAACGACATTAAGCCACAACACAAATACATTAAGCCACAACACAACGAAATTCTCACAACACAACGAAATTAAGCCACAACACAAATACATTAAGCCACAACACAACGAAATTCTCACAACACAACGACATTAAGCCACAACACAAATACATTAAGCCACAACACAACGACATTAAGCCACAACACAACGAAATTAAGCCACAACACAAATACATTGAGCCACAACACAACGAAATTAAGCCACAACACAACGAAATTAAGCCACAACACAACGGAAGTGCTCCCGACCACTAGGGGGCAGTGTTGAAAGTTAAACACCGATATTTCATCGAGAGGTATGTGTAACTTAATATGTGTAATCGATTTTTAAATGAAAAACGTGTTTTTATTAAATGTTTTGATATCCTGACAATCTTAATGTATCGACTCATGAATCGAGCAAAAAATAAATTGATAATATTTTCAGTTTGGACCGTTTAGCTCTGCTCTTGTACACAATGTTTTTCCTCAGGGGGGCTTATTCAAATCCGGTGCTGTGCGGGGAAACCATTGCTCTTTCCGTAGAGCTTTCAAATTGACAAGAGGAGAAGATTTTTCATCTTACAAGAACTTCCCCTGATGACTGTAAATGAATTTCATCGCGCGGAGAAGGTCATTAAACATTACATCAACAACTTTAGGGTGAGTATTGTTCTATCGTCTTCTAGCAAATCTAGCTAATAAGGCTGGATAACGCTGCTGCACTGACTTGATCAGCTCAAAAAAAACAGGGCTAAGTTAGTTTAGCTTTAAACTCCGTCCGCCTCATCTTTTTATAACTCGTAAGAGATAGTAGAAATAAAAGCAGGACTCCCGGTAATCCACGTTGATTTGAATCGGTGGTTCTGATAGGTGTTTGCTGTGATAGAAACTTCTTCACATACTGTTGCCATTTTTAGATTGCCATGTATCGTAATTAATCTTAAAGGACCGTTCACACCAAACTATAAAGAAAACGATAAAGATATTTAGTTTTAAAAATCGTTCTCACTATTTAAAAAAAGAGTCCACACCACAGCTATAATGATAAAGCCATAGAGAAACAATATAATTGGAATCACTTTAAGAACTATTTTTTTCCAGCTGATGAACGATTAAAAACATTGACAGTCAATCAGAATCCTGCTATAACGAGCTCGAGAATGTAAAGCAGCGGACGAGCATGTGCGCGCTTAGAATAAACAGATTATATCGTTCGCTGCTGTGGACTCTATCGTTATCTTAATAGTTATCATTCATTGAAGGGAAGTCGTGGCCTAATGGTTAGAGAGTCGGACTCCCAATCGAAAGGTTGTGAGTTCGAGTCCCGGGCCGGCAGGAATTGTGGGTGGGGGGAGTGCATGTACAGTTCTCTCTCCACCCTCAATACCACGACTTAGGTGCCCTTGAGCAAGGCATCGAACCCCCAACTGCTCCCCGGGCGCCGCAGCATAAAAGGCTGCCCACTGCTCCGGGTGTGTGCTCACAGTGTGTGTGTGTGTGTTCACTGCTCTGTGTGTGTGCACTTCGGATGGGTTAAATGCAGAGCACAAATTCTGAGTATGGGTCACCATACTTGGCTGAATGTCACTTCACTCACTCACTCACTCACCTTCATTGTGTGAACGGGGCTTTAGTCTGACAGTTATTGTTATATTTTCAAATTATATTATCTGTAACCTGAAGCTTGAATTAATTGTTCACATTTATATAGCAATTTTCCAGGGATCCCCAACACAAGCATGATAAAGCTATTAAGTAAAAAGCAAAAAAGATCAGAAATGGTTAAGAGAGATAGGGACATCCTTTGAAATATTACTGACCTCTTTACAGTCTATTGGCATGTTTGTAACATTATATAAAATATTAATTATTTGTCATTATTTATTTTAAATATAGAGTAATTTACAATGTAATAATTTAAAATGCAACTGAAAGTAATTCAAAATGTATCTGAAATCAATTAAATATGTAAACCAATGTTATTATCTTCACAGATTGTTTTAACGGACTCCCATCAATACTGTTGCAGCACTGTAGCAGACAGCACACTATTCAGAACTGAGAATCAGTGCAGTTCCTCCTGTACAGAGCTGCACTGAAGGGAGCAGAGCTGGCACAAACCTAGAACAATGGTAAGTAAGAGAATTATCAAATTCTTTAATGTATGACATAATTAATAAACTTTGATTAATAATATTAACACGCCCCATTGGTATGCCTAGAGAGTCAAGCCAGGTCCTGTCAGTGGGATGGTGGTCCTGTTTTCAAGAGAGGAAACTCGCTGAGTGGTTAAGGTAGGAGGAAAGTGTCTAATATTGATACATCATCTTTTCATATCTTGCTTTTATTCATAATGTATAACATGCCTATTTGATTAGCCCTAACAGAAAAAAGACAAAAACACAATCATAATGATTATGGCTCTATTCATTATGCATGCAACTTTTAATGATGGTGGAAATTTTTTATTTTTCTTAATGGTCAATTTACACTATACCTTTGTTTTTCATCTCAGGAGAATGTTTACAGTGATGTCACCAGTGATCTGCCTGACCTATCAGTCCTCCAAGTGGCAGAAGTGTTATAAATATAGTAGTATTATAAAAATATAGTAACACACCATTACACTGTCATAATTATTAGTATTTGTATTTTACATAACTATTAAAACTGTATCAAAGTTTAAAAAATTTAAGTGTGGATATTTACATGTTTACACTACACTGGTGAGCAAGAAAACATATTAAAGTTACATATATTTGCACTTACATAATATTTAATTTACATTTTATATTGTAGTCTGTACAAATAAAACCAAATGAATCCATCCCAAGTTTTTTGTGTAAGGCCAGATCTCTCTGTGGAAGATCGACTGAAAGGTGGACCATGAAGAGGGGGAACTCATTGAAGGGCTGCAGAGACTGACACTGTCAAAATAAATGTTAAATAATTATGATACATGCATGTAACGTGCGCATCAAAAAGTGAAAATAAATATAACATTTTCTTTCTCTGTCACAAACAATACAATATAAATATTTACCATTGCATTGCTTGTTATTCCAACTTCTCTCCTCGCTGTAGCTGTCCTTGCTCTGATCACAAGAACCATGTGGAATGCAGGTTCAATAATTCTCCAAATGGCCATTAAATGGATCTACTTCTCAAATCTAGATTGGATGAGACATGTTTTCAGAAAATACACACCAAACAATGTAAAAAGTTTGTTTGCCTACACTGAACCTGAAGGATACTTAAAAATGTATAATGTATTGACATACAAGTGGATAAAAGGTAGGTCTGTAAAAAGATTTTAGCTGGGGTTTTAGCTTATTCTCCCTCGTGTCATTCTAAACTGTTCTGAATTTATTCTGTGGGGTCTATCTAAGATAGCTGACTGATGGTAACATTATTTACAACATTTCTGTATGCCAATGAACAAAGCAAGCCATATGGGTTTACAGCGACATAATGTTGAGTATTTGATGACAGCTTTATTTTTTTATTTTTGGGTTAATCATCTATTAACACGTATTTCCTTGATCCACGGAAGAGGTTTTTAAACAAACAGGCAACCACAGCGACAAAAAATAAATAATGACAATTAAAAAATTCACAATAGGCCTACATTGTGCTCGTTAATATAGTAATAAAGGTTTAGATCTTACCTAGTGTAGATTCGCATGCTGTTGTCATTCTTGAAGAGGCGCCTGCAGACTGAAGTATCAGAAGTGATGTTGAAATCCTTACATCTAACATTACTAATTTGAATCCACTTATTTCGAGTTTCTACATCTAGGGGAGAAGTGTGAAAAACCTTTGAGGAGCCTCACAAAACGGGTCACAGCAATAGCTGTGTAAACCACCCTCACAGATGTTTATGGAACTCTTCATTAAATAATGATATTGCTGTGGTATACTTAATTTGTTGTATTATAGCAAAATGTATAAATATTATTTAATATTCATCGTTTATGGATAAAAGTTTGCAGCTGGTAATACACTCACACAGAATAAAGACAGGAACCTTTTATTCACCCTGAGATTTTCAGGAAATATGTAGTCTATTGCCCGTTTCTGCAGACCAACTGCCCCCTAGTGGTCAGGAGCATTTCCGTTGTGTTGTGGCTTAATGTATTTGTGTTGTGAGAATTTCGTTGTGTTGTGAGAATTTCGTTGTGTTGTGGCTTAATTTCGTTGTGTTGTGAGAATTTCGTTGTGTTGTGGGTTAATGTCTTTGTGTTGTGGCTTAATGTATTTGTGTTGTGGCTTAATGTCGTTGTGTTGTGAGCTTATGTTTGCTTTTTTAATGTCGTTGTGTTGTGCACCACTGGGCCACCGTATAAATGCAACTGATGCACGCTCTTAAAATCACTTAAACTGGTCCAGCAATGTGATCTCTCCCTCTCCCTCTTGTAATCACATGCCGGATCCGTTACCCCGCTTTGTTCCGGGACCTCGCAATTTACAAATTAAGCACTGGTTGACACTGAGATGTTAAGTAAATACTTTTAGCGAATCTAAATATTTATAATTAATTATGACTAGCTATGTTTAATTGTTCATATTTCCCCTTTAAGCTGATATTTATTTATTAATTGGTAATAGCATGCCATTATATCATTTCAAAATGGCCGGTAGATGGGTGGGTTTGATCCAGTCACTATAAATGAAAGGACAGTAAAAGAGCAGAACAAACCCTTAAAAGGAGGAGACTCACATGGCCTATGAGACAGAGGATCATGAGATTCAATACTGCTTTCCTGCCATCAACTCATCATGTATCAAGGGAAAACACTCCAGTTATGATTACTATTTTATGTACATGTTTTTTTCACTTCTGTCAGCAGGTACTGTGTTTCTGAACCTGCTGGTGATCATCTCAGTCTCTCACTTCAAGAAACTTCACACTCCAACCAACCTGATCATTCTCTCTCTGGCTGTTGCTGACATGCTTGTTGGACTAATTGTCATGCCTATACAGGCCATTAAGTTTACTGAAACTTGCTGGTACTTCGGAGACACTTTCTGTAGACTGTTTACGTTAATCATGGGACTGCTTCTCTCAGCCTCTCTCAGTAATTTAGTTTTAATAGCCATTGATCGTTTTGTGGCTGTGTGTCGCCCTTTACAGTACCCACAGAAAATATCCATGATTAGAATGTTAATTATTCTCTGTCTTTGCTGGCTTTTTTCCTTAGCTTATAATATTGCAATTGCAATAAGTTTCTCACACAGAACAGATGTGTGTTATGGTGAATGTATTATTATGCTTACATTTGAATGGAGAGTAATTGATTGAATATTTTCCTTCCTGTTTCCCTGTACCCTAATCATAACTTTGCATTTAAGGATATTTTATGTTGCACAAAAGCAAGTGAAACTCATAAACTCTCAAATTAAGAGTGGTAAATGTGTAACGGAAGGTTCAGTAAGGAGAAAATCTGAGAGCAAAGCTGCTCTGACATTAGGAATCATTGTGGCAATTCATCTGCTTTACTGGATTCCATTCTATATCTTGATTTTAACTGAAAGCACAGCAATACCGCCCACCATACTCTATTGTCTAATGTGGGTCTTTTACATTAACTCGTGTGTGAATCCTCTTATCTATGCTTTATTTTACCCCTGGTTTAGAAAATCAGTTAAATACATCTTAACATTTTGAATATTTCAGACAGCATCTTTTCGAGTCAATATTTTTAACAGTGATCATACATAATATTTTTAACACTATTTGTGCTTCAAACCAGTAAAGCAGATATTATATACATTTTAATTTAATAAATGCATTTGAGATTGATATTTAAATACTGCAATATAAAGCTGTCTCAAATAAATAAATGTAACATGTAAGTTTGTTTACATATACTGTAACTTTTAACTTGAGTTCTTCTGTGTAACTGTGATATTTCAGCCAAAGGGAGAAACTTAAACAGCAAAACTGCCTCACATGCTGTGTTATTAGAACATCGATTATCAACAATATTTCTCAGATTTCAATTTCTTAATTTTTCCAAATTTGTCAGGAATCTTAATTATCATGTTTATATCCATAATCATATTTATAATGTATATACTAATAATTAAATACTTTTACATGTGCATCTTAAATTGGATTTGAACAACTGATTAATAAAATAGTAAATGTAGTGTTAATTGGTTATGTTACTCAGCAACACATAAAGCATTTATTTAAAATGTCATTCTTCACAAGAATTTAATTCTAACCTTACAGCTGCCATAAGCAAGATTGGGTGCTCACTTAGATGCATCTCAAATCTTCCACTGTACACATTCATGGTTCAAAAATACTATAAGACTTTGGGTGAAACTTTGGAGAAGCTTAGAGGTTTATTGGTTAGAACTGGGGATATTTCAAAAAGAGACTTAAAAGATAAAATAATAATTTGATAACAAAATAAGAGAAAGAATTTAATTCTAACCTTCACAAGAAACATCTGCATACAGCATGTCATATTAATTATACCAGAAAGACTCAGGAGGTGAGATAAAACTCATCAAATCAAAGCATTTATTTACAAAACTAATACAGAGAACATAATTATTTTGGCATAGTCCACATCCGTAGCACCAGACAAAGTGTATGGACAGCAGAAAATATAAGGTTAAGTCATAATTAAAGTGAGTATAACAAGCGTTTAATAATGTATCCGATTATAGCTTAAAATATTAGCTTAGAGAGTAGAGGAGATGGGCTACATAGTCCTCGAGATAGAGGCCATGATAGGCCAGGCAGTGATAGAGGCCATGATAGGTCAGACAGTGATAGAGGCCATGATAGGCCAGACAGTAATATAGGTCATGATATGCCAAACTGTGATAGAGACCATGATAGGGCAGATAGACAGGTGGGAATGACCCCGACAGGCCTTAAAGAATAGCCACAAAGGCAGCGGAGAAAAGGCCTAGATAGGCCACAGATGGAGATGCCCAGATGAGCCATGAAAGAAAGGCTACAAAAGGCAGTAGAGAGGATAGCCACTAAAGTCGTGATGGGAGGCCACAAGAGGCAGAGAAAAATTAGATGTAATGAATAGGTGTGACACCACCACAAGTATTTGCTTAATTTACCTTAAACATACAGAATAATTTTTTTTAACAAAATGCATACATTTACAAATAAATTACTGTATGAGCTCTCTAATGACAGGCCACATTATGCCATTTAACACAAAGACAGCATAGTTCATGTAATGAGAAAAGCCATTACAGGCCAGTTTTGCAGAGAACAACAATAGGCAGAGTTACATAAACAATATTCACACTTACCTGATGGTCATAATAGGACAAATTGAGAAAAGGCCTCAATAGGCCATGTAAAGTGAAGGCCCAATGGCATGGGCGGTGATAAGGAGGGGCTATGGGTGCTTCAGAATTCCCAAGAAAAACAAAAGCACCCCCATAGCACCCCCACAGATTTTTTTTCCTGGAACCAATTGTATACATGTTGTAGTGTATTGTATTAAATAATTAAGATGATAATAAAAAAGAAGAAGAAGAAGAAAAACATTTGACTCATTACGCATGCATAACTCATGAAATGCTATAGCGACATGATTTGCAGCTGGCACATTTTTATAATGTCAATAGAGCATTTTATATTAAAAATGGAGTGCTTCCTTGTGCTAAGTAGGCCTGCCCTCTACTAAAGATTTTTCTAGTCAACTAGTTGCACGTATTAAATTGATTAATATAATAATATATTACCATACATTTTTATTTGATCCCTTAATACTGCTCCGGGTGTGTGCTCATAGTGTGTGTGTGTGTTCACTGCTCTGTGTGTGTGCACTTCGGATGGGTAAAATGCAGAGCACAAATTCTGAGTATGGGTCACCATACTTGGCTGAATGTCACTTCACTTTCACTTAATACAGGGGCGGAGCCAGAGTGGTGGCTTGGGGAGCCCACGCCACCCCTGAGATTCGATTAGCCACCCCAGGTGCCACCCCAAAATCCTACTCAACGATTGGCCATTAGCTTGGTCAAAGGCGGAACCTTTGTTGACGCACTTTGCTGCCTTTAAATCAGCGCGGGAGCTTGGACAGTCAGACAGACACCAGAACTCAGAAATGTAAGTAGCATGTGTTTGAAATAAGCTAACCAACGATGCATGGCTTATGGTTTTTTAGCATGTGAGTTTACAGTAGTGATGGCAAAATCGAGGCCTCGTGAACCAATGAAACAGTTGAACCAAATGTGCCATATTGTTTCGAGGCTTCGAATCAATCCGACACCCGTCTCAACGGTGACACCTAGTGGTCACTTGCAGGTGTTGATCTGAAACAACCTTGACGAGCCATTAAAAAAATGTGTTGTTTTTTTATTATTATAATGTTCTAATATGTGAAGCTTGTAACCTATAGGCTCCTCACTGTGCATAATGTTATTTTGGTCATGAAAAATGAATATTAATAAAAGAAATCAAGCCACAATGTCTCACTTTTTTAGAGATTTTTATTCAAAAATATTAATTTATCTGCAGTGGAAGGACTTAGCCTACTTCTTTTTTTACAGATAATTTCTCCAGCCTTTGAAAAAATCCTCTCACAAGGGACACTTGTTGCTGGCATACAAAGATATTTTTTTGCAAGGACATACAAATGAGGAAAGATTACTGCTCTCTCTTTCCAGTAAGTTAGTGGATCATGAGTTCTGGGCAAATACGCATCGTTGATGTATTTTTTCACTTCCACTGTGGCATCAGCTGTAGCATTGTGTATCATCTTGGTTTGATGGATGCGAGTATCAAAAAGTTCCCATAAACTGTCCTGTGTTTCTACTGGTGTTGATGTTGATGGTGATGATGATGATGATGGGTGTGATGTTGACATTTCTGGGTCTGAATAAAAATGAAAACTGCAATTAGTAACAAATCCTAAACTGACGGCATATATGAAGGATATATTATATTACATGATTCAGATTACATAACATAACACAGACTGAAACTGCTCACCAGGATTTGTGTTTGAACGCATCAGTGAAGCACACTCCAGTGTGATATGCTTTTCAGCTCCCTGGGCTTTGGCAGCATTTCCAAATGCCACATTTTTGAACCTTGGGTCCAGCAGTGTAGCCAGTGCCAAGGCTCTAAAACTCTCATAACCTCCACATCTGGAGTGCAGACCTTCTTGCAGATGTGAGCCTATGAGCCAAAACAGGAGAAACACATATTTATAATAATGACAATAATATGACAGTTATGGCCAATCACATGGGTAGTATGGTCATTGTGGCCTACCTAATTGAACAGTTGATTCCTGCGTTGCATTTCCTTTTTTCTGTGCAAGCTTGTGCTGCAACATCCTGTACAGTGGTATAAGCTTTGAAGCAGACACTCTCTTTTCCTCTGACATCTCTGTTGTTGCGAGTTTGAATGGTTGCAGTATTGACAATGATTGTTCAATAATGTCATAATCAATACTTGTCAGGGGAGCAGTATCATTGTTTAAGTTGGAAAGTGCAGCAGCCACTGGTTCACGTTGGTCATACAAGCGCTGTAGCATGTCAAATGTGCTGTTCCATCTCGTGTCAACCTCCTGTATCAGTTTCAGAGTTGGTCTTCCCATCAAGCTCTGCATCTCCACAAGCTTGTCCTTTGCTTTGCAGCTGGATCTGAACAACCCCACTATCTTTCTGGCCTTCTGGCGTATTTCATTGATGACTGGGGTTTGATCTAGTGCCTTTTTCACAATCAAATTTAAAGTATGAGCAAAACATGGGACATGGCGAAGGTGGAGTAGCTGGGCACTTAGGATCATGTTAGATGCATTGTCAGTCACCATGCACTGAACTTTGGAGGTTATTCCCCACTCAGCCATTAGCAAGGCTTTAGCCTCCATGAGATGCTGGGCTGTGTGGGTTTGGTAAAACCTCCTTACACCCAGTACAACAGTTGCCATTTTTGCCTCTGGTGTTATGTAATGGCAAGTCACACCAAGATATCCATCCATATTAATGGAGGACCACATGTCAGCTGTAAGGCTAACAAATTCGGCCTTTTGTAGGTCCTCCATTGTCTTCTCCTTGGCTTTGTTGTACTTTTCGCTGACCATTATTTTAAGCACCTTCCGGGATGGGAGGACATAGCTTGGATCAAGCTTGTTCACAAATGCCCTGAATCCCTCATCGTCCACGATGGTGAAGGGCTGCAGATCCTTCACCACCATGTTTATAAGAGCCTCATCCAATTCCCTCTGTCTGACTTTTAAAAGAGAAGACAAAACATACTTTCAGACAAATACATTGGAAAAAGACAGCTTCAATTAGTGCACATCTATTAAAAGTATAGCCTACTGGTTCATTATTTGGAAACCTTCCAGTGTTTATAATCAGTGCTTTATATAACTTCTAAACTTTATAAACAGTGTCCCAAAAGGTTGTAATTATATTTCAATTATAATTATATCCCAAACAATGCATACCTTGCTTAGATGGCCCAGCAGTGTCAGTAGCAGGCCTAGGTACAGGGGGAATGCCATCCTCTGCACCCTGCAAAATGGCAGGATGAGTGCTCCTCAAATGGCGCATCATGGATGATGTATTGTTGCAGTAGGCTAGCTGCCGATCACAATACACACATCTCACTTTATTTGGGGTTTCTAAATGGAAATGCTCCCACACCACAGATGTACGGCATCTCTTCTGGGGAGCTTCCATTTTATCTATCTATCCAAATCTATCTATCTATATATGAATCGATCTATGTATCTAGATATGTATCTATAATCTATGTATCTATATATGTATCTATCTATAATATATGTATTTATATATGTATCTATAATCTATCTATATATGTATCTATCTATAATATATGTATTCATTTATGTATCTGTAATCTATCTATATATGTATCTATCTATTAATCTAGCTGTCTATATATATTTATATCTATGTATCTATTAATGTGTCACTATATGTATACTCTGTCTGTCTCTAGCCTCTCAGTCAATGTGTTGTGTAAATTTAAATGTAAGTCTAAATTGCCTATAACTAATCAAATCGCACTATGTCACTATATCACCAAAAATCCGCTATCTCAAAGTCAAACTCCTCTCACAAAAACCCACGAGGTCAAAATGCGTTTATTTCACTTTTATACAGATGTGCGATTGTGTGGTCTGTTCCCAACCGTTCCAATCAAACGCTGATTCGGCGGACCACACCTGATGAAACAATTAGTGAAACACTTCGAGGCTTCGTTTGGTCATAGTCACGTGACATGGGTGTTTCGAATCACGCTTCGGATCAGTGTTTCGACACATCTGCGCTTCGGGATCTCGCAAAGCTTCGGAACGACTGTTTCGCTTCAGCCATCCTTAGTTTACAGCACTACTACTTGTGCTAGCACGCAAAGATATCTATTTACCTATCACATCTGCCTTGATATCTAATCGCACACACAGCCCTGTATCACGTCTGTTGAATCTTGCATGTAGGCTAATTTATCTACTGTAAGTTACCTGCCTATTCTGCCTACTCAGTCGACATTTGCTAGGTCATTAACTGTTAACTGTAGGCTACTTTTGTAAAAAGCATTTAAAGATTTATCATTAGCAGATTAGCAGACGCAATTTTGTGCAAAAAAAACATGCCATAGCTCGCCCCTACCTTCAGTAAATTAGGTTTAGGCTATATTCCCAGATAAATTCCACAGGGTTTCATTTTTGTTTGTTCTATAGGCTATACAGTCAATGTTTTCAAGCCCTGTGTTGCTAACATACCTATGCTGTGAAATTAAGGTCTAGCCTACTGGTGGGTTTAGTTGAATTTGAGTAGGATATACAACCATTTACATCTGGAGATAGTTATTTGTGCTCGCCAAAATCATAGAAATTATCATTACAAGACACTTAGAGTATCTCCTGTAATCCAAGACAGATTTTCTTCGAGTTGTTAGGCTTTAGAGCATTTATTTTAACAAATGACATGGAAAACATTTCATCCACATATCCTTATGCACAATACACAACAACAATTTAGCTTAAACCATGAGAATCAAGCAAACTTCACGGCCGTCAGGGCCTTAAAGTGACAGGCACTGAATTCGACTTGCACATCACCAATGCAGTAATGACATGAAAGGGTAGTCTATATCGTTTAAACTTTATAAATAGTAATAGTTTAGCTCACAGGTCAGATGTGGCCTTTGATTAAGCTTTAATTTTGTGTAATTAATTGTAAATAATACGTTCTTTGTTGTGCATTGTGCCATTTCATGTTTGTTTCATTTCAATTTCTAATAATAATGTAAGTAATAAATACTAATAATGTAAATGGGAAAAAAAGTATTTAATTGGTGTTTATGTAGCCTAGGGGTTGGTTGGACTGTTCTGAAGGAAATCTGACTTCATTGCAGTATGAAAAGGAACCAGAATATCCAACAGTTCTTCGTTAGCAAGAAAAGCAAACCTGATGAAGACAGTGAACTGATCAGAGCAGCTGACGTTAGCAGTACCAGCAGTGGTTCAGATAATGTTAGCGAGTCAGATCAGGATGATGACAGGCAGGGTGAAGCGACTGAGCTAGCAGCTTCACCTGATGACCTGGGTATGTAAAATCTAGAATTAAATTTTATGGTATCATTGATTTAATAGGCTATGTATTTGGAAAAAAAATATTAACAGCATTTTTATTTTGCCTACACAAAATAAAAATGTTTAGGCATCTAAGTGAAATCATGTGAAATCATTCTAAATGCTATTTCAGATTCAGACAAGGGTGCTGGAGACACTTCAGATCCTTATAACGGTATGACATCTCAGCTATATCTGATTGAATTGCACTTGTTTTAGTTAATACAACAAAATGTATTTTACATTTAAATTTAGGCCCATCATCATCATCTTGTCTCACTGGTTGTCCACGTGCAGCTACAAACCCAACCCCCGGACCTCATGGTGTGTACTGTATGTTTTATGCTGGTTAAAATTTATATAGAAAACACATGTTTGTATGATTTGCTGAATTACTTTTGTTCTTTCCAGACATCTCCCAATCAAGGGCAGCATATCCAACTCAACCTGTGCTGAGGATGTTTCCCAAGACCACACAAGGTCAGAAAAGAAGGGCATTCAACCCGCAGTGGTACAGCAAGTATTCTTGGTTAGAGTATTCTATTAGCAAAGATTCAGCTTACTGTTATGCATGTAGACATTTCTCACTCCCTTCAGCATCAGAATCAGTATTTACATCCCAGGCAGGTTTGTCACATTGGAAGAAAGCGCTGTATAAAGATGGAGGCCTTACATTGCATGACCGGTCTGACAGTCACGTTAATGCAATGTATGGATGTTTACAGCTATAGAAATAGATGGCCAAAGATATTATGTTTGAGTTGTTATTGTGAAAAACAGAAAGTCTTGAAGGTGTATTTTTATGTTTGAGATGTTTGTTTATTTATATTTGATTTTATTCAAATAAAAATAAATTTGATGTAAGAGTACGGCCTTTTTCCTTCAATTTATGAGTATGGTGTTCGATGCATGATTTTATGATGCCACCCTTGAATTAATCAGTGCTCCACTAAAGCCACCCCTGTTAAAAAAAAGTCTAGAATCGCCACTGCCTTAATATATTATATTTTTAATGAAAAATAACAATGAATCCATCTTTTTTGTTTCAGCCTTAAAGAGTGAAAGCTTTATATATGTAAGCAAAACAGACAGATTATCAGATTATCTTTTATTGTAAAATGTGACAAGATCGCTAAATCTAAAGTGAAAGTATCCGAAGCCCAGCTTATAACAGAGAAAAAGAGAAACTCATTCACAAAATTAAATGACGGAACTGTAAAACAGAAATATTCTCAGGCTTGACTCCCTCGAAAGCTTGATAGCACCTTGTCTCAGACGGCCACAGAGACAAGACCGCAGGAACCAGTTTAGTCCTTTGCAGTGGCGCTGCACAAGATCCCGGGCCCTATGCATAAGCAGTCCTAATGGGCCCCCCTCTCCTTGAAAATATATATTCCAGACTTTTCAAGGGCCCTCTCTTCCTTTGGGGTCCTGGTAATCAGTACTGGTTTTACCCCCAGTCCGACGCCCCGGTCCTCTGCACAATGTGATTTTGCTGCAGCCTGGAAATGAACTGCTGGTTTCGTCTGACCAGAGGAGAACCCCCCCTCCCCCCAAGGCTCCTTTTTACCTTAGGAAAACGATGAAATAACCTTCAAAGAAACTAGATTGCATGCAATACAAGTTAAAGAAATATCAGGAATGTATAGAACTAGGACAAAGATAGAAAATACATCTTGATACATTACCCTTGCAAAAGTTAAAAAGATTTGTGTGGAAGAAAATGATGCAAAACCAACAAAGAGAACCGCAGCATTATGAGGATTCTCAAGCAAAATCGATTTAAAAATTAGAGTGAACTTCACAAGGAATTGACTGAGGCTGGAGTCAAGGCATCAAGAGCCACCACACACAGACGTGTAAAGGAATTTGGCTACAGTTGTCATATTCCTTTTGTTATGCCACTCCTGAATAGGGTTGGGAACTGAGAACCAGTTCTTTTTTGGAACCAGTTCTGGTTTTTTAAAAGAACCGGAACCGTGAACAATTTCTACGTTTTGGTTCCAAAAACGGTTCTGATGCGACACGTGACCAATTGCTGTGAGCAGCCCTGCGGTGGTGTTCTCATGATTCAGCATTTCCCGTAAAGGATGTCACAAACCTAATAACAGAAACCCTGCCCTGCCTCTTTAATTACTGAGCACATTGTGTCCAATGATGTGAACTCCACAGACTCGCCGCGGTGCATACTATTTTTTACTGCCGAACACGTTTCCCACGATTTTATGCGCACTCGCACATTTGATAACTGTGCATGTCGTTTTGTCTGACTGTGCATGTACCAGAGCGCAAATACATTATATTTGTCCCATATTGTCATTAATATACATCCTGATTTGGACCACTAAATAAATAGACTGCTATTGTTATGTAAGTATGAAGGATAGATTATTTAGTGTACAGGTAATTTCAAGAGTGATAAACAAAGTGATAGAAAATATTAATTTTCATGCATTTTAAATATTTAAAAATGTGGAAGCCACTCATTGCATCACACCATCTCCTGACTGCATTATTATTTGTAAAATATGGGCTTTACTGAGAGTGTGTATACATGGTTATAGGTATAACAGTTTATAGTTCATTAATTTAGTTAAATTAACAAGTGTCTTATTGGCCAACTATTTGGCCAACCAGCTTATTCCTGCTTGAAAAGCAAAATGTTATTGATAATGTAAAAAACATCAACTTTGAAGCACATGCTGATTGATGGACTAGCATTACTCAACATTACTTACTACATTCCAGCAACACTACATTCAATGAAGGTAAAATAGTAAAAAACATAACAATAGATCATTTAAATGGAACCGAAATCAGAACCTGAAAATTTGTATACAGTCGTGGCCAAAAGTTTTGAGAATTACATAAATATTAGTTTTCAAAAAGTTTGCTGCTAAACTGCTTTTAGATCTTTGTTTCAGTTGTTTCTGTGATGTACTGAAATAGAATTACAAGCACTTCTTACGTTTCAAAGGTTTTTATCGACAATTACATTACATTTATGCAAAGAGTCAGTATTTGCAGTGTTGGCCCTTCATTTTCAGGACCTCTGCAATTCGACTGGGCATGCTGTCAATCAACTTCTGGGCCAAATCCTGACCCAAATCCCATTCTTTCATAATCACTTCTTGGAGTTTGTCAGAATTAGTGGGTTTTTGTTTGTTCACCCGCCTCTTGAGGATTGACCACAAGTTCTCAATGGGATTAAGATCTGGGGAGTTTCCAGGCCATGGACCCAAAATTTCAACATTCTGGTCCCCGAGCCACTTAGTTATCACTTTTGCCTTATGGCACGGTGCTCCATCGTGCTGGAAAATGCATTGTTCTTCACCAAACTGTTGTTGGATTGTTGGAAGAAGTTGCTGTTGGAGGGTGTTTTGGTACCATTCTTTATTCATGGCTGTGTTTTTGGGCAGAATTGTGAGTGAGCCCACTCCCTTGGATGAGAAGCAACCCCACACATGAATGGTGTCAGGATGCTTTACTGTTGGCATGACACAGGACTGATGGTAGCGCTCACCTTCTTCTCCGGACAAGCCTTTTTCCAGATGCCCCAAACAATCGGAAAGGGGCTTCATCAGAGAATATGACTTTGCCCCAGCCCTCAGCAGTCCATTCACTATACTTTCTGCAGAAGATCAATCTGTCCCTGGTGTTTTTTTTGGAGAGAAGTGGCTTCTTTGCTGCCCTTCTTGACAACAGGCCATCTTCCAAAAGTCTTCTTCTCGCTGTGCGTGCAGATGCGCTCACACCTGCCTGCTGCCATTCCTGAGCAAGCTCTGCACTGGTGGCACTCCGATCCCGCTGCTGAATCCTCTTTAGGAGACGATCCTGGCGCTTGTTGGACTTTCTTGGATGCCCTGAAGCCTTCTTTACAAGAATTGAACCTCTTTCCTTGAAGTTCTTGATGATCCTATAAATTGTTGATTTAGGTGCAATCTTAGTAGCCACAATATCCTTGCCTGTGAAGCCATTTTTATGCAACGCAATGATGGCTGCACGCGTTTCTTTGCAGGTCACCATGGTTAACAATGGAAGAACAATGATTTCAAGCATCACCCTCCTTTTAACATGTCAAGTCTGCCATGCTAACCCAATCAGCCTGACATAATGATCTCCAGCCTTGTGCTCGTCAACATTCTCACCTGAGTTAACAAGACGATTACTGAAATGATCTCAGCAGTTCCTTTAATGACAGCAATGAAATGCAGTGGAAAGGTTTTTTTGGGATTAAGTTAATTTTCCTGGCAAAGAAGGACTATGCAATTCATCTGATCACTCTTCATAACATTCTGGAGTATATGCAAATTGCTATTATAAAACATTTAGCAGCAACTTTTCCAATTTCCAATATTTATGTAATTCTCAAAACTTTTGGCCATGACTGTACTGTAATACATGTTGAATTTTGACATTGCCAACATTTAAATTAAGTTGACAATTGAGTAGTTGAGTATTGTGCATTTTTCCTTACCACTATTTTTTTAATAGTTTTTTTAATGATTTTAATCAACCTGAATCAGAACAGGAAGTGTTAGGTGGAACTGGAACCGGGAAATTTCTAACAATTCCTAAATCTACTCCTGAACCATAGACAATGTCAGAGACGTCCTACCTGAACTAAGGAGAAGTAGAACTGGACTGTTGCCCAGTGGTCCAAAGTCCTCTTTTCAGATGAGAGCAAGTTTTGTATCTCATTTGGAAACCAAGATTCTAGAGTCTGGCGGAAGTGTGAAGAGGCTCATAGCACATTTAAGTTGCTTGAAGTCCAGTGTTAAGTTTCCACAGTCTGTGATGATTTGGGGTGCAATGTCATCTCCTGGTGTTGGTTCATTGTGTTTAAAAAAAAAAAAGTCACTGTACCCATTTACCAAGAAATTTTGGAGCACTTCATATTTCCTTCTGCTGACCAGCTTTTTGAAAATGCTGATTTTATTTTCCAGCAGGATTTGGCACCTGCCTACACTGCCAAAAGCACCTAACAGTTTTAGTAGCCATTGATCGATTTGTGGCTGTGTGTCACCCTTTACAGTACCCACAGAAAATAACCATGATTAGAATGTTAATTATTCTCTGTCTTTGCTGGGTTTTTTCTTCAGCTTATAATATTGCAAGTGTATTAAGTATCTCACACAGAGCAGAGGTTTGTTATGGTGAATGTAATATTATGATTACATGTGAATGGAGAGTAATTGAATTAATATTTTGCTTCCTGTTTCCCTGTACCCTGATCATAACTTTATATTTAAGGATGTTTTATGTTGCTCAAAAGCAGGTGAAAGTCATAAACTCTCTAATGAAGAGTGGTAAATGTGTAATGGAAGGCTCAATAAGGAGGAAATCTCAGAGCAAAGCTGCTCTGACAGTAGGAATCAATGTGGCAGTTCATCTGCTTTGCTGGATTCCATACTATATCTTGACTCTAACTGAAAACACAGCAATACCGCCCACCATACTCTATTGTCTAGTATGGGTCTTATATGTTAACTCGTGTCTGAATCCTCTTATCTGTGCTTTATTTTACCCCTGGTTTAGAAAATCAATTAAATTCATCTTAACTTTAAGAATATTTCAGCCAGCATCCTCTCGGGTCAATATTTTTACAAATAATTATTCATGATATTTTAAACACTATTTATGCTTCAAACCAGTAAAGAAATTCCTGATAAAGTACACTAATCATTGTAATTTAGAATGCATTTGAGATCATTTAAATAGATAATCCATAATAAATTTATGTCTCAAATAAATAAATGTAACTTGATGTATGAGTTTGTTTACTTGAGTTCTTCTGTGTAACTGTGACATGTCAGCCAAAGGGAGAAACTTAAACAGCAAGACTGCCTCATATGTTGTTGTTTTTTTGTTTTTGTTTTTCAAATTTCAATTTCTCTTGTTTCTTGACAAAACAAACCTGTAAATTATTTTCAATTCGACAGGAATCTTAATTAACATGTTTATATCCATAATGCCATTTATAAGATTTATATTTATGAGATATAAATCTCTTATTTCAAGAAGAGATTTAAAAAATGATAAAATAACAATAAAATTTGATTTAAAAGAAAAACAAGAAAAATAGCATGTCATATTAATTCTGCATTAAAATCTTCTCAGGCCATCTGCCAAGAGGGCTCTTAATAAAATGAAAGAGCAAAAGAGATTACTAGATGCTAGTAAAACTGAAATAGGATTTTTCATTTCTTGGTCTTCTCTTTAATTTTCTTAAATCTTCACATTCGCTTGTGGGCCCTATGAAATCAGTTAAATATTGTATCATATTTATCATCAATCATCAGTCAAGTCAAGTCACCTTTATTTATATAGCAATTTAAACAAAACAGCTTGTGTCAAAGCAACTGAACAACATTAATTAGGTGTTTCGATAATGCAAAATGACTGTTAAAGGCAGTTCATCATTGAATTCAGTGATCTGTGCAAATTTGCTATCAAGTCAACAATATCGCTGTAATTAAGTGTCCCCAGCAAAGCAAGCCAGAGGCGACAGCGGCAAGGAACCAAAACTCCATCGGTGACAGAATGGAGAAAAACCCTTGAGAGAAACCAGACTCAGTCGGGGGGCCAGTTTTTCTCTGGCCACACGAAACTTGGAGTTCAATTCCAGCCTGCAGCACATTGTGCAGAGGACTCAACTGGTTCCTTTGGTCTTGTCCCAGTGGCCGTCTGAGACAAGGTCTTTACAGGTGATCTGTATCTAGTTGTCCTGGTTTCCACTGTCTTTCAGGGCTGTAGATGTCCTTTCTAGGTGCTGATTCACCATCTGGGCTGGATACTTACTGGATCTGGGGACTGCATGACCATCTGATCTGGATACAGACTGGATCTGGTGGCTACGGTGACCTCGGAATAAAAGAGAAACAGACTATTATTAGCGTATATTCAATTCTTCTAATTATGTAGCAAGTACATTGGTTTCTATGGGAAGTCTTCACAGTTCTGGTTTACTTAATGTCACAGTGTCTGGGTTGTGTCCCTGGGTTTCCACTAGATGTCCTCCTTTCTCACGGTGTCTGTCACCTTATCACTTCCTGTCTCCTTATTTGGTCACCTTCCTCCTTGTTTAGGTAATTGATTGTTCCCCACCTGTCTCCTGTTTCCCCATCATCCTTTTGTGTATTTATACCCGGTCTGTCTGAGTCTGTGTCACGGAGTCCTTGTGTATGTTTCATGCTTTCCGTAGTCTTGCCCTTGCCGTGTGTTATTGTCTGTTTTCATGTTGTTTGGATATTCTGGTTTTGACCCTGCCTGGACTGTTTATGCTTTTTGGATTGCCCCTAAATAAACCGCATACCTGCATTTGGATCTCTCTGTGTTTCTTGAATCCCCGTACGTGACAGAAGGACTCCGTCACCTTGAGATCCAGCGGTATGTCGATTAACGCTTCTTCCCCAGCCACAGAGCGGGAGAGGAGCAATCGGTTTGAGGGAACCCGCCTGGTCGTGTTTCGCGGGACCAGGGGAGGTCGCCGAGGAGGAGGTGGGCGAGAGGAAGCTCAGCATCGCTCTCCACCATGGCCCCCCTTCGACTCGGGGCTCACGTGGGAGGGACCAGAGCCGCCGTTTCACCAGGGCAGAAGAAAGAAGCCAGCGACACTGCCCATGATGGCCGCTGGTCCAGCACCACAGCACAAGATGGCCGCCAACCCAGCGCCGCTGCGGTGCATGGCCACCAACCCCGCACCACGAGGCCAGATGGAAGGCCTCACACCACAGTGCAAGATGGCTGCCAGCTCAACACGAACGCCTAAGATGGCCGCTGACACCTTTCTCGATTACTTCGAGATGTTATCTAAGATCCTAGAGATTCCCAAGACTGTTCATGTCATGGCTGCTGAGCCAGCACCACAGCACAAAATGGCCACCAGCCCAGAGCCACAGCACAAGATGGCCGCCAGCCCAGAGCCACAGCACAAGATGGCCGCCAGCCCAGAGCCACAGCACAAGATGGCCGCCAGCCCAGAGCCACAGCACAAGATGGCCGCCAGCCCAGCGCCACAGCACAAGATGGCCGACTCAACGCCTGAGTCTCCAGACAAGGTATCACCGGTTCGCCAACATAGAGGGCGGAGGAGGAGGAGACAGGCGTCTACCGTTCCTCAAGGCCCAGAGGACGTTCCCGAGGCGGTGCCCGATGCTGTTCCGGAGACCGAGGCGGTGCCCGATGCTGTTCCGGAGGCCGAGGCGGTGCCCGATGCCGAGGCGGTGCCCGATGCTGTTCCGGAGACCGAGGCGGTGCCCGATGCTGTTCCGGAGACCGAGGCGGTGCCCGAAGCCGAGGCGGTGGCCGATGCTGTTCCGGAGGCCGAGGCGGTGCCCGATGCCGAGGCGGTGCCCGATGCTGTTCCGGAGGCCGAGGCGGTGCCAGATGCCGAGGCGATGCCCGATGCTGTTCCGGAGGCCGAGGCGGTGCCCGATGCTGTTCCGGAGGCCGAGGCGGTGCCCGATACCGAGGCGGTGCCCGATGCTGAGGCGGTGCCCGATGCCGAGGCGGTGCCCGATGCCGAGGCGGTGCCCGATGCCGAGGCGGTGCCCGATACTGTTCCGGAGGCCGAGGCGGTGCCCGATGCCGAGGCGGTGCCCGATGCTGTTCCGGAGGCCGAGGCGGTGCCCGATGCCGAGGCGGTGCCCGATGCTGTTCTGGAGGCCGAGGCGGTGCCCGATGCTGAGGCGGTGCCCGATGCTGAGGCGGTGCCCGATGCCGAGGCGGTGCCCGATGCCGAGGCGGTGCCCGATACTGTTCCGGAGGCCGAGGCGGTGCCCGATGCCGAGGCGGTGCCCGATGCCGAGGCTGTTCCGGAGGCCGAGGCGGTGCCCGATGCCGATGCTGTTCCGGAGGCCGAGGCGGTGCCCGATGCCGTTCCGGAGGCCGAGGCGGTGCCCGATGCCGTTCCGGAGGCCGAGGCGGTGCCCGAGGCCGATGCTGTTCCGGAGGGCGATGCGGTTCCGGAGGGCGAGGCGGTGCCCGATGCGGTTCCGGAGGGCGAGGCGGTGCCCGATGCCGTTCCCGAGGCCGAGGCGGTGCCCGATGCCGTTCCCGATTCGGTGCCCAAGACCGGTCTAGAGTCAGGGCTAGTTCCTGTTGACCGTCCAGAGTCGAGTCAGGTCCCAGTGGACTCTCCAGAGTCAGGGCCAGTCACTGATGACCTTCCAGAGTCAGGGCGGGTCACCGTTGGACGTTCAGAGTCAAGTCAAGTCACTGGGTGGGCTGCTGCTCGGGCCTGTTGGACTCCGGCATCGACCACAGGGGGGTGGTGGTCATCCGCTCCGCCCTGGGGGACTCTGGCGTCGACCACGAGGACATGGTGGTCCTCTGCTCCGCCCTGGGGGGCTTCCGTTCTGACCACACGGACGTGGTGGTCTTCCATTCCGCCCTGGGGGGCGTCCGCTCTGACCACGAGGACGTGGTGGTCTTCTGCTCCGCCCTGGGGGGCTTCTGCTCTGACCACACGGACATGGTGGTCTTCTGCTCCGCCCTGGGGGGCGCTTGCCCTGACTACACGGTTGTGGTGGTCTTCTGCCCCGCCCTGGAGGACTCTGGCCTCGACCACAAGGACGTGGTGGTCTTCTCCCCCGCCCTGGGGGGCTTCATGTTGTTTTTTGTTTGTTGTTTTTGTATTTACTCCTGTCCCTGTTCCTCTCTGTAGTCTGGCCCTCCATCCCTCCCCCTGAACCTCCTCCAGTCCTCCTCCCTCCTGGTCTTCCTGTTTTGTGGTTACTTTCTGGTGCTTGTTTCCAATGTCTTTCTTTTCTGGCCCTCCATCCCTCCCCCTGAGCCTCCACCTGTCCACCTCCCTCCTGGTCTGTTTTGTGTCTGTCGTGGAGCGTCTGGGAGCCGCTCCGTAGAGGGGGGGTTCTGTCACAGTGTCTGGGTTGTGTCCCTGGGTTTCCACTAGATGTCCTCCTTTCTCACGGTGTCTGTCACCTTATCACTTCCTGTCTCCTTATTTGGTCACCTTCCTCCTTGTTTAGGTAATTGATTGTTCCCCACCTGTCTCCTGTTTCCCCATCATCCTTTTGTGTATTTATACCCGGTCTGTCTGAGTCTGTGTCACGGAGTCCTTGTGTATGTTTCATGCTTTCCGTAGTCTTGCCCTTGCCGTGTGTTATTGTCTGTTTTCATGTTGTTTGGATATTCTGGTTTTGACCCTGCCTGGACTGTTTATGCTTTTTGGATTGCCCCTAAATAAACCGCATACCTGCATTTGGATCTCTCTGTGTTTCTTGAATCCCCGTACGTGACACTTAATTAATGCAGCCTAAAAATCCTTTAACGGATTTGGATAAGATAAGTGTATAAGTGTGTTATGTGTAAGTGTCACGATCGTCAGCTGGAGTGCACATGAACTCCAGTAGAGGGGACTCAACTCAGGACTATTGCATTTGGGGTCTGAACTCCATTTCCCATGATCCTGTGCCTAGGGCTAATCCCCACCAGGTGTTCCCCATTACCATTCCCCTATGTATACTGTGTTTGGACTCTGGGGTTGGGGTGCGGGTTAATGGGAAATGTAGTTCAGACCCCATATGCAATAGTCCTGAGTGGGCACTCCAGCTGACAATCGTGACTTTAAACCAGGTTAGGTACTCGTAATCCAGTTTTTTATATCGACTCACTCACTATGCATTCCGTTTTTCAAATTGGTATGTTTCGCCAGGCCATGAAGAAATATAGAGCTGTGTATCATCAGCATAACAATGAAAGCTAACACAGTGTTTCCTGATGATATATCCCAAAGGTAACATGTAAAGCGTGAAGAGTAACGGCCCTAGTACTGAGCCTTGAGGTACTCCATACTGCACTTGTGACTGATATGATACCTCTTCATTCACTGCTACGAATTGATGGTGGTCATATAAGTACAGTTTAAACCATGCTAATGCACTTCCATTAATGCCAACAAAGTTTTCTACTCTATGCAAAAGAATGATCTGGTCAATAGTGTCAAATGCAGTATTAAGATCCAATAGCACTAACAGAGAGATACAACTACGATCAGATGATAAGAGCAGGTCATTTATAACTCTAAGGAGAGCAGCCTCTGTACTATGCTACGGTCTAAATCCTGACTGAAAATCCTCCCAGATACCATTTTTCTCTAAGAATGAAATATAATTGTGAGGATATCTTTTCTGGTATCTTGGGCAGAAAAGGGAGTTTCGAGATCGGTCTGTAATTAACTAATTATTTGGGGTCAAGTTGTGTTTTTTTTTTTTATGAGAGGCTTAATAACAGCCAGTTTGAAGGTTTTGGGGACATATCCTAATGACAAAGATGAATTAATAATAGTCAGAAGAGAATTTATGACTTATGGAAGCACCTCTTTTAGGAGCTTAGATGGAGTAGGGTCTAACATACATGTTGTTGGTTTAGATGATTTAACAAGTTTATACAATTGTTCCTCTACTATAGTAGAGAATGAGTGGAACTGTTCCTCAGGGGATCTATAGTGCACTAATTGATGTGTTACTGTAGCTGATGACTGCATGGTTACAATTTTATCTCTAATAGTATCGATCTTAGAAGTAAAGTAGTTCATAAAGTCATTAATGCTGTGCTGTTGGGAAATGTCAACACTTGCTGATTCTTTATTTTTCATTAATTTAGCCACTGTATTGAATAAATACCTGGGGTTATGTTTATATTATGTTATCTTCTAAAAGAGACGAAAAGTAATCATATTTAGCTGTATTTAATGCTTGTTGGTAGGATAGGTTACTTTCCTGCCAAGCAATACAAAATATTTCTAGTTTTGTTTTCCTCTAGCCTCACTCCATTTTCCAGGCTGCTCTCTTTAGTTGTGAGTGTTCTCATTATATCACAGCATCAGACTATTTTCCTTAACTTTCCTTAAGCATAAAGTAGCAATTGTATTTAAAATGCTAGAAAAGAGAGAGTCAATAGTTTCTGTTACATCATCAAGTTATTATGAGGTTTTGGGATACATCAGGAAGATTACTTACAAAGCAGTCTTTTGTGGTAGTAGTGATGGTTCTACCTTACTTTTAACAAGAAGTAGTTTTAGCTATATGAAGTTTTCACAAAACTAAATAATGATCTGAGATATCATTGCTTGGCTGCATAATTCCAATACCATCAACATCAATTCCATGTGACAGTATTAAATTTAGAGTATGATTTTGACAATGAGTAGGTCCTGAATTTTATCTGCAGCCAGCAACTAACTCTGATATAAAATCAGCAAGCTCTTTGATAAAGTTTGTATGGTGCCCTGGTGGCCTGTATACAGTAGCCAGTACAAACATCACATGGGATTTATCATTAACAATTGCTTCTCTGGATTATGTCATATGAAGCACCATTATTTCAAACAAGTTATACTTGAAGCCCTCCCTCTGAGAAATACTGAAAACATTGTTGTAAATTGAAGCAACACCTCCCCCTTTGCCTTTTGGACATGGCTCATGTTTATAACAGTAATCTTGGGGGGTAGGCATATTAAAATAATGTAATCATCAGGTTATAGACAGGTTTCTGTCAAACAGAGCACATCTAGTTTATGGCCAGAGATCATATAATTTACAAAAAATGCTTTCGTAGAAAGGGACCTGATATTCCATAAGCCAAGCTTTATCATTTGTTTATTAGTATTGCATCTCTTTTTTTATTTGTTGAACCACAATTAAATTGTTACTCTTAAAATGGTTTGGACATTTTTTGTATTTTCTGGTTTGGGGAACCGACAGTCTCTATAGTGTGATATCTAGGTGAAAGAGTGCTGAGAATTAACTGACTTCTGTGATGTTAGGAGGCTAGCAGATGGTCAGTTTAGACAGTCTGTCTCCTTCCTGACCTGGGCCCCAGTTAGTCAAGTAAAAACTCTAAGTTAAGTTATACATATTATCACTTTAAATGCCAGAGAGTGATAGTAAGATAAATCAAGAAAAACAAAGCTACACAGAACTACGATCACAAACCAGCAGCACAGCAAACAGGAAGCAGGAATAACACTGTCCAACAGCGACACCCGCAAGCTATATATGCTATCTGTTTCTATATGCTTTCATGTAATATGAGTACTCTTCCTAAAATCATCTTTTTTTTCTTTTCTTTTTTTATTAGATGGAGTGGGCGGGGGACAATGTCTTTACAGAACTTCAGATTGAGCAAAATATGGGTTGGCCAGTCTGATCCAGACACTATAAATAAAAGGACAGTAAGGAAAGCAGAACAAACTCCTAACAGGAGGAGACTCACTCATGGCCTATGAGACAGAGGATCATGAAATTCAATACTGCTTTCCTGCCATCAACTCATCATGTATTAAGGGAAAACGCTCCAGACATGAATACAATGTTTTATATGTGTTTTTCTCATTGCTGTCAGCATGGACTGTGTTTCTGAATCTGCTGGTGATCATCTCAATCTCTCACTTCAAGAAGCTTCACACTGCAACCAACCTGATAATTCTCTCTTTGGCTGTGGCCGACATGCTTATTGGACTTATTGTGATACCCATAGAGGCTATCAAATTAATTGAGACATGCTGGTATTTTGGAGATAAAGTTTGTGCAGTGTTTATAAATACCCTTGGATTGCTCCTATCAGCATCTCTCTGTAATTTAGTTTTTATTGCTGTCGATCGTTATGTG
Organism: Carassius carassius; assembly: GCF_963082965.1. Lineage (NCBI taxonomy): Eukaryota > Metazoa > Chordata > Actinopteri > Cypriniformes > Cyprinidae > Carassius > Carassius carassius. The sequence goes on from NC_081803.1 coordinate 18,236,124, forward strand.
GCTGTGTGTTGTCCTTTACAGTACCCACAGAAAATAACCACCACTAAAACTTTAATGAGCATCATTCTCTGCTGGTTATGTTCATTAGCTTACAACACTGCCATTGTAACTAACAACGGATATTTTGACACTTTTCACAAAACAGAAGTGTGCTATGGAGAGTGCCCTTATATGATGAGTATTGCCTGGAGAGCCAGTGACCTGATCTTGTCCTTTGCGTCTCCCTGTATTGTGATCATAATGTTATATTTAAGAATATTCTATGTGGCACAACGGCAAGTGAAAATTATAAATTTATTCTTAAAGACTGGAAAAAGAATAATGGAGGACACTTTAAAAAAGAAATCGGAGAGCAAGGCTGCTCTGACATTAGGAATAATTGTGACAGTTCACCTGCTTTGCTGGATTCCATTTTACATTATTTCTTTATCAGGAAGCACAGTCAACACTGCAGTCATGTCAAAATTTCTAACATGGACCTTGTATATTAACTCAGGTCTGAATCCCATTGTCTATGCTTTATTTTACCCCTGGTTTAAAAAGGCAGTTAAATATATCATAACTCTTAGATTATGTAAGCCAGCATCCTCTTATGTGGATATTTTCAAAGATTACCATTAATAATTCCTGTGAATGGCAGTACTGCAGATTCGAGGCAACATTTTATAAGAAAATTAACAAATTATGTTTGGAATAGCACTTTATGTGTTTCACATAATTTTTCTGACAAGAGGTTTAAAGGTTCTGTCTAGTAGTTTATGTAATGTGGAGTTAATGTAACACGATTCAACAAATACATATTTTTTGTATCATTTAATTTTTCATAAAAACATTTAAACAAGAAACTTAGAAATGTGTCCAGAGTTGTCAGTTATAGCTTCCTAAATGTCTCCAGATCTGATACTAAATCTGTTTATGCTCTAATATAAATAAAAAATAAATAATTTTTGTGCCTAAAATGAGTATCAAATTTGCACAAATATGCATTTCAACCACAATACAAGACAATTTAAAAATAATGCAAAATTTAAAAAGCTTTTTATTGAAAAAGGTTTTAAAATAAAATAAAAAAATTATAAGAAAAAAATTATGAGTTGAATAATTGTAGTTATTATATTTGATGAGTTGAATTATTAGACATTTGTATTAATATATACCTTTTTATAAATCACAAGCACCATTGTCTCGATTACTGACACATTTTATCATTATGAATCTCTAAACATCTGAATTATTTTTCACTATAACCAGGCTTCCCCATAGACTTACACTATTTTGTGGAGGCACTTCTGATAATTTTTAACTTAACTTTTTTAATATTCAATACCATTTTTGATACCACAAGGAAAAACTGCCACATCTAGGTTTTTTTTTTTTTGTTTTTGTAAAATAAATCTAACAAGGCTATGACTGTGAGGTATATTTTTACATTAATGAAAACCTCTTGAGGTGGTAAAACACAAGAGAAAAATGTATGGATTTGCACATTTATTTCAACTTTTTTATTATTATTATTTTTCTTGTTTTTACCCAAAATAGAATGGCTTGAGTTTCTTTCATCCTGGAAGTCCAAATATGCCTCACAGATGTAATAGAAAATTCCAGGAAATCCCTTAAATGGACAAAGGCATCAAGCTATCAATAAAAAGACGATAGAAATTGTATAACTGACCGAACATGAAGACAATAATCACACAACCGTGGCAATATAAGAATAAAGTCTATATATTAATTGCCAATTTGCAAAGCCTTTATCACAGTATAGGACACGATAAAATAATGATTTTATGATAAGAAGCCACATCAGATCACAAAAGGAAATTATTTCAAACACATGTCTGACATTAAGTGAGTCTGAAGCAAAAATGTTATTAAATGTGTATTTTGTTGGACAAGATGCAGTGTGCGTGAACTCGCTGTCAGAGAGAGGAGAGAGAGAAAGCACAGCTGGTAGTATTGATATAGAAACTGCAAAAAGAGTACTAAAACTTTTATATACCGTATTTTCCAGACTATAAGTCGCACTTTTTTTCATAGTTTTGGCTGGTCCTGCGACTTATAGTCAGGTTCGACTTATTTATCAAAATTAATTTGACATGAACCAAGAGAAATGAACTAAGAGACATGAACCAAGAGAAAACATTACCATCTACAGCCGCGAGAGGGCGCTCTATGCTGCTCAGTGCTCCTGTAGCCTCTCACTGTAAACATAGAGCACCCTCTCGCGGCTGTAGACGGTAATGTTTTCTCTTGGTTCTTGGTTCTAATTAAATGCGACTTATAGTCCAGTGTGACTTATATGTGTTTTTTTTCCTCATCATGACGTATATTTGGACTGATGCCACTTATACTCAGGTGCGACTTATAGTCCGAAAAATACGGTATTTCAGTATTGATATTTAATGAAAAATCTATATTTTGACAAAACTACAGGTGATTGTGTTCATGTAACTAACTATTTGTGAAGTCCTAGTAAACTTGGTCAGCTGTCTTTTGAGTCAATAACATCTGTGACTGATGATGTTTCCATGAGAATTACACAGAGGAACGCATATTGAGAAAAACCCATATGTTTTAATTAGTTCGCCGTCATGTGAGAGAGACATGCTGAGCCAGTCAACACGTCAACTTCAGCTTTACACTAAAGTGAGATTTTACCTTTTTAAATAGTAAAATAGAAATTTAACAGGAAAAGGAAAATCTATTTGTGGTGGTAAATGATGATTTTGGCACCAATAGCCTAAATGAGAAAAACTGACAACATTATTATTTATTTTTTCAAAAAGAATCATGTGAAGTATACAAAAATATTTAAACGATTTATTGACAAACATAATATTAAAGAGAATTCCCAAAAATTATATTATTAAAATAATTTTTTAATAAAACAATAGCTCTGTTCCAAAACCTATTAAGCTGCTTTTAGAACTTTGTTCTGACCCCAAGCATTATCATAGATTCCAGCATATGCATATTAAAGAAAGAAAAAAAACATTGAAATTAACTACAATCAACTGAAGAGTGAGGTTTGAATTATTATTATTATTATTTTTGTTCAATTACCCAATAACAATATGACCTATAACAGGGGTGGCGAATGTCGGTTCCCTTTCAGTCGGTCACTCTCGACGCCACGTCGGTGACCAATGAATATGGGATATCGCTTTGATAGACCAATCTACTTCGAGTGTAAACTAAACAAGCCAATGCACATTGGCATGCAATTATTGCATCCAGCTGCCGCTGATCACTGCGTGAGTATAAGAGGGCAGCAGGTGCAATGCATACCAGCTTTTCGCTTCGGAGCCGAGCGTTAGTATCGCTCTGCTCAACTGTGTCTGCTGTGAACTACGAGTTCAGCACGCTCTCGGAAGCTTTGTGTGTTGGCGAGACGGCGCTTCAGCGGCGGTCGTTCCTGTGTCGAGTGGATTGCACACTTCAGGCTGCACTACCCCTGTCGTGTTGCAAGCGGCCAATTCCCCTGTGCGCCTCAGCACTAAAAGAGCATTTCCTAAAGAGCAAATTTCTCTAAAAGAGCTTCACGGGTGCGTCTTTGTAAAGACGATGGACCGTCCTTGTAAGGATGCCGTTTCACCCGTGCGTTTCTGGGTGCGGTCGTTACCTGGCAACGGGTAATGGTCACGATCGCTGCCTCACGTGTCTGGGCATCGAGCACGCTGAGGTGGCTTTCGTGGATGAGTCATGTTCTCACTGCGGGAATATGACCATCTCGGAGCTGCAAACCAGTCTCCGCTACCTTCAGGGGGGCGGAGTCCCGTTGCCGCGGCCGCGATCTGGGGCTCGTTATGGCGGCCGACAGACGAGATTCACTTCCGACAGTAGCGCGGGTGGTTTGAGGGTCACAGTGGTGGCCAACCCCGCAGGGAACCAACCCTCTGGGGACCACCACTCCTCTTACACCTCCGATCCAGTGGAGCTCGACAGGAGAGTAGTTTTCTCCCTCTCTGGGTCCCAGGAGGGCACGGAGAGTTGCGGACGGCCAAGCACCGGACCTCACTCATCCTCCTCCTTCGCCAGATGGTAGCAGTGGGCGGTTCGAGAGCGTCAACAAAGGCCCTACTCACGCACCCTCTGCCAACCCGTGGAACCAGGTGAGCCCTGCACCCCACACTCGCACCACACTCCGGCCTGCTCACAAGCCGCCCGAGTTGGGTCCCTGTGTTCCACTTCGCTGCCCCACTGCGGGTATGGCTGTGGTTCCGCTGGTCCCACTTGTACAGTTCTTAAGCGCCTGGTCAGCGCTAGCCAGCCCGTCTCGCTGGCTTCTGCGAACCATCAGCCTCGGCTATGCAATTCAGATTGCCCGGCATCCCCCCATGCTCTGCGGTGTCCGCTTCACTACAGTGAAAGCATACGATGCCCCTGTCTTGCGGGAAGAGATCGCAGTCCTACTGGCGAAGACCGCGATAAAGCCAGTCCCTCCTGCCGATATGAGGACGGGGTTTTACAGCCCCTAATTCATTTGTACCCAAGAAAGGCGGTGGGTTACGACCGACTTGGATCTGCGAGTTTTGAATCGGGCCCTCCATCGGCTACCGTTCAAAATGTTGACACAGAAACGCATTTTCAGGGGCGTCCGTCCCCAAGATTGGTTTACAGCGATCGACCTGAAGGACGTGTACTTTCATGTGTCCATTCTTCCGCACTACAGACCTTTTCTGCGGTTTGCGTTCGAAGGACTGGCATATCAGTACAAGGTCCTGCCCTGCGGGCTGTCCCGGTTTCCCCGTATCTTCACAAAAGTCACGGAGGCAGCTCTCATTCCTCTCAGAGAGCAGGGTGTTTGCATTCTCAACTACTTAGATGATTGCCTGATACTAGCACAGTCTCGAGATCAGATGTGCGAGCACAGGGATGTGGTGCTCCGGCACCTGAGCCTGTTGGGCCTTCAGGTCAGCTGGGAAAAGAGCAAACTCTCGCCGTTGCAGAAGATCTCTTTTCTTGGTATGGAGTTGGATTCGGTCGAACAGACAGCACGCCTCACAGAGGAACGTGCGCGGTCGGTGCTAGCCTGCCTGAATACGTTCAAAAGCAGGACAGCGGTCCCATTGAAACTCTTTCAGAGGCTCCTGAGGCATATGGTGGCCACGGCGGCACTTACACCGCTCGGCCTATTACATATGAGACCGCTCCAGCACTGGCTTTATGGCCGAGTCCCGAGGTGGGCGTGGAAGCGCGGCACTCACCGGGTCCAAGTTACACCGGCCTGTCGCCAAACCCTCACTCCGTGGTCAGATCTTGCATTTCTCTGGGCAGGGGTGCCCCTAGAGCAGATCTCCAGGCATGCTGTGGTTTACACGGATGCCTCCACCACTGGCTGGGGGGCCACGTACTACGGGCATGCAGCTGCAGTGGCACATCAATTGCCTAGAGTTGTTAGCAATGCACCTTGCCTTGAACCGTCTCAAAGGTCTCTTACGAGGCAAGCATGTGCTGGTCCGAGTGGTCAAAACTGCGACTGTTGCGTACATCACCGATAAGGTGGTCTGCGCTCTCGTCACATCTCGCAACTCGCCCACCACCTCCTCCTTTGGAGTCAGAAGGTTCTGAGGTCACTTCGTACCGTTCACATTCCAGGCCTGCTCAGTCGTACAGCCAACGAGCTGTCTCGAGCAATGCTCCCGGGAGAATGGCGACTCCATCCCCTGATGGTCCAGCTGATTTGGAGGCGGTTCAGAGCCGCTCAGGTAGACCTGTTTGCTGCTCCAGAGACCCCTCACTGCCAGTTGTTCTACTCCCTGACCGAGGGAACTCTCGGCATGGACGCACTGACACACAGCTGGCCGCGGGACCTACGCAATTATGCGTTTTCCCCAGTGAGCCTCTTCGCTACTAATTTGTTGAGATTTTTGTTAAATGTAAGCCATCTCTCTCCGAGAGCAGTCCCGGAGAGTCATTTGTGCAGATTCACATGAGTGTACTGGCGAAATATATGGTCGATTGAGACGCAAACAATGCCGACGCAACAGCTCGGAAAGCACTTACGGAATTACAATGGATGTGAACTAAAAGCACCGACCATTGTTTCACATCCTCCACCGAGAAAACTCAGACACCGGTATATATAGCAATACTACCAAACATATGCAAACATTCACCACGACGCCAGAGCAATGGCAATGATCGAGTGTGCATCTTGAAAGGAATTTCAGGAATTTTTAGGCCATATATATGCCATCTTTTTCTATATGCTTTCATTTAATATGAGTACTCTTCCTAAAATCATCTCTCTTCTTTTATAAGATGGAGGGGGCGGGGGACAATGTCAGATGTCAGAATTTCAGATTGAGCCATAGATGGGTTGGCCAGTCTGATCCAAACACTATAAATGAAAACGACAGTAAGGAGAACAGAACAAACTCCTAACAGGAGGAGACTCACTCATGGCCTATGATACTGAGGATCATGAGACTCAATACTGCTTTCCTGGAATCAACTCATCATGTACCAAGGGAAAACGCTCCAGACATGAATACAATGTTTTATATGTGTTTTTCTCATTGCTGTCAGCATTAACTGTGTTTCTGAATCTGCTGGTGATCATCTCAATCTCTCACTTCAAGAAACTTCACACTCCAACCAACCTGATCATTCTCTCTCTTGCTGTTTCTGAAATACTTATTGGACTTATTGTCATACCTATAGAGGCCATCAAGTTGATTGAGACTTGCTGGTACTTCAGAGACACTTTCTGTAGTCTGTTTGTGTTAATCATGGGACTGCTCTTTCACTTTCACTTTCACTTTCACTTTCACTTGCTCCTCTCAGCGTCTCTAAGTAATTTAGTTTTAATAGCATTGATCGTTTTGTGGCTGTGTGTCACCCTTTACAGTACCCACAGAAAATTTCCATGACTAGAATGTTAATTGTTGTCTGCTTTTGCTGTTTTTTTTCTTCAGCTTATAATATTGCAGTTGCAATAAGTTTCTCACACAGAGCAGATGTGTGTTATGGTGAATGTATTATTTTGCTTAAATTTAAATGGAGGGTAATTGATTTAATATTTTGGTTCCTGTTTCCCTGTACCGTGATCATAACTTTATATTTTAAGATATTTTATGTTGCACAAAAGCAGGTGAAAGTCATAAACTCTCTAATGAAGAGTGGTAAATGTGTAATGGAAGGTTCAGTAAGGAGGAAATCTGAGAGCAAAGCTGCTTTGACATTAGGAATCAATGTGGCAGTTCATCTGCTTTGCTGGATTCCATATTATATCTTGACTCTAACTGAAAACACAGCAATACCGCCCACCATAATTTATTGTCTAGTTTGGGTCTTATATGTTAACTCATGTCTGAATCCTCTTATATATGCTTTATTTTACCCCTGGTTTAGAAAATCAATTAAATACATCTTAACTTTTAGAATATTTCAACCAGCATCCTCTCGGGTCAATATTTTTACAAATCATCATTCATTATATTTTTAACACTTTTTGTGCTTCAAACCAATAAAGCAATCCCTAATGAAGTACACTATATATTGTCATTTAGAATGCATTTGAGATCATTTTTAAATAGACAATCCATAATAAATCTATGTCTCAAATAAATAAATTTATTGTTTACTTGAGTTATTCTGTGTAGCTGTGACATTTCAGCCAAAGGGAGAAATTTAAACAGCTACTCTGCCTCACATGTTGTGTTATTAGAACATTGATCATTAACAATATTTTTTAAATTTCAATTTCTCTTGCTTCTTCACAAAACAAACCTGTAAATTTTTGTCAGGAACCTTAATTATCATGTTTATATCCATTATGCTATTTATAATGTTTCTACTAATTATTACATACTTGTACATGTGCATCTTAAATTTTATTTGAACAAATGAGGAATAAAATATTAAATTTAGTGTTAATTTGTTGCATTTTTTCCCAGCATCACATAAAGCATTCATTTAAAATTTCATTCTTCACAAGAATTTAATTCTAACCTTACAGCTGCCATAAGCAAGATTTGGTGCTCACTTGTATAAAAGTGATGCATCTGAAATTGTCCACTGTGCATATTCATGGTTCAAGAGAAAGCATTATAAGAATTTGGGCGAAACTTTGGAGAAGCTTAGAGGTTTTGGTTTAGAACTGGGGATATTTCAAAAAGAGATTTAAAAGATGATAAAATAACAATAAAAATTGGATTAAAATTAATTTATTCATTCTAATTATTTTTTTATTATAACCTTCACGAGAAACGCCTGCATACTGCATGTAATATTAATTCTGCATTAAAATCTTCTCAGGCCATGTCCCAAGAGGGCTTTTAATAAATTGAAAGAGCAAAAGAGATTACTAGATGCTAGTAAAACTGAAATAGGCTATTACATTTCCAGGTCTTGTCTTTGATTTTCTTAAACTTCACAGTCATTTGTGGAACTATATAGGGCCTTATGAATTCAGTAAAAAAAAATCATATTTTTTCATATATAATTTATCATAAATCATAAAGCCCTCTCTACATTTTTCCTCAACGTGGAAGTAAGTCTATTGGTGAGACTTCTGGTTCATTAGCCGCTATATGTAAATAACGACCCAGGTTACGTATGTAAACATGGTTCTCAAAAGGGAACGAGATGCTGGGCATTACCGGGCCCTGAGACAAGAACCAAGATCTCCTCCACATGTTTAAGGCACATAGGACTTCCACATGACCTTGAGCATGCGAAGCGGGTTTCCCCTCAGGGAGAACCCCTTGGCCTTGAATGAAAAAGATGCAATGGCATCTGCATTTATAGACATTCTGAACTCTATTGTGATTAGCAGGGTGCAATTTGTGAAAAAAGGGGGGATGTTTTGAAACATTTTAATTCATAAAAATAAATCATGAGAACATGAACTTCATCAGTGCATTTGCAGGAATTGTAAAATCTTTTTTCATATTAACTCATGAAGCAGCCTAATGCAATATTTTTACTCTAATAGCTCATCTTTCCCCACACATATGAACTGTGATCATGCACAATGAAAAAAACACACAAGAATTAAATCAGTGAAATGATAGAAAAGACAGATGCATTATCTGTTAGTCAATTCGCCTCATTTGCGCAAACTGGACGCACCCACGCTAAACGCCTCATTCACACCGCAGGACCTCTAACATACATCGACTTAACATTGAAATTACTCATGGTAGACGCTCAAGAGTGAGTGAGTAATCAAAAAAACTTTGCTTTAGCCTCAATTGAGTGAAACACCATATGTGTAACTTCGGCCATTCTCAGTGGTGTGACTGGGACACTAACTCCGCTTGTCATCAAGGAAACAGATAATCAGATTGTGATGTTTATTATTCTTTCAGTGGAAAGTAGCTAAACCCCGCCTGAAAACTAAGTCGCTAAATGTCGCTAGATGACGTCATACGCTAATTAGCATATTTATGACCTAAGTGCGTCGTATTGTATTGCCTCCCTATGCTCACATACTGCATTTTAATTCAGCCAAATTCTCAATAAAACTGTATTTATTACTTTATTTTAATGTTTCTGTTGTCAGACAATGGGAATGAATATTATAATGACTGGAATGTGGTTCATTAAGACTACATAACCAGCTCTCAAACATTAATCTGCACTAAAATCCTATTCACGACATTGTCAAATGAAATCAAATACACATACGATAAAGTCAGTGGTTGTGCTGTGACTGATGTCGGCTATACTTGCTTGTAAAATAGAGTTAGAAGCAACAGAACATCTTTTTTTTTAGTTGAAAGTGCTGCTCCTCTCTGCGCTCGCTGAACACAGCAGATGCAGAGAGAGAGGCTCGCACTGGGAAAGAGAGACCTCGCGCTCGTGCGGCATCACCAGAGAGTCTCAAAGACTAAATAATGATTGTCCAAAAAGTCGCTAGATGTGTCGTTAGTCACTTTAAAAAAATAAATAAATAAATAAAAAAAGTTGCTAAATATAGCGACAAAGTCGCCAAGTTGGCAACACCAGTCCACTGCCCAGCAGACCGGCTTCAACTGTCTCGCAAGTGTTGATAGGCTATTACTTGTGAGGTGTAACCAATCAGATAGCGCTGTGGGCAGAACATTGAGCAACTCTGCAGAGTGGTGAATACAGAGAGGCTGCGCAGGTAGCTATATCAGAGCCAGCCAAAGTAGCTCATTTTAAAATAAAATTGTCTTTAATCAAACCACGGATCCGTGATAAGTTTTGTGATCCATCTCGTCACTAGTGTAGTAGCACTGATCATTTTGACGGGGGGATAAATTTATCCCCACCAGGGATAAAAATAATTTAGCAGAGGCAGGGATACATTGACCAGAAAGGGGTAAAGCCCACGCACTAAGTTATACATATTATCACTTTAAATGCCAGAGAGTGATAGTAAGATAAATTAAGAAAAACAAATCAACACAGAGCTACGATCACAAACCAGCAGCACAGCAAACAGGAAGCAGGAACAACACTGTCCAACAGCGACACCCGCAGGCTCTATATATGCCATCTGTTTCTATATGCTTTCATGTAATATGAGTACTATTCCTAAAATCATCTTTTTTATTATTATTATTAGATGGAGTGGGCAGGGGACAATGTCTTTACATACCTTCAGATTGAGCAATAGATGGGTTGGCCAGTCTGATCCAGACACTATAAATGAAACGACAGTAAGGAGAACAGAACAGACTTCTAACAGGAGGAGACTCACTCATGGCCTATGATACTGAGGATCACGAGACTCAATACTGCTTTCCTGGAATCAACTCATCATGTACCAAGGGAAAACGCTCCAGACATGAATACAATGTTTTATATGTGTTTTTCTCATTGCTGTCAGCATTAACTGTGTTTCTGAATCTGCTGGTGATCATCTCAATCTCTCACTTCAAGAAGCTTCACACCCCAACCAACCTGATCATTCTCTCTCTTGCTGTTTCCGACATGCTTATTGGACTTATTGTCATACCTATAGAGGCCATCAAGTTGATTGAGACTTGCTGGTACTTCAAAGACACTTTCTGTAGTCTGTTTGTGTTAATCATGGGACTGCTCCTCTCAGCGTCTCTCAGTAATTTAGTTTTAATAGCCATTGATCGTTTTGTGGCTGTGTGTCACCCTTTACTGTACCCACAGAAAATATCCATGACTAGAATGTTAATTGTTGTCTGCTTTTGCTGGGTTTTTTCTTCAGCTTATAATATTGCAATTGCAATAAGTTTCTCACACAGAGCAGATGTGTGTTATGGTGAATGTATTATTATGCTTACATTTGAATGGAGAGTAATTGATTTAATATTTTGGTTCCTGTTTCCCTGTACCTTGATCATGACTTTATATTTAAAGATATTTTATGTTGCACAAAAACAGGTAAAAGTCATAAACTCTCTAATGAAGAGTGGTAAATGTGTAATGAAAGGTTCAGTAAGGAGGAAATCTGAGAGCAAAGCTGCTTTGACATTAGGAATCAATGTGGCAGTTCATCTGCTTTGCTGGATTCCATACTATATCTTGACTCTAACTGAAAACACAGCAATACCGCCCACCATACTCTATTGTCTAGTATGGGTCTTATATGTTAACTCATGTCTGAATCCTCTTATATATGCTTTATTTTACCCCTGGTTTAGAAAATCAATTAAATACATCTTAACTTTTAGAATACTTCAGCCAGCATCCTCTCGGGTCAATATTTTTACAAATCATCATTCATGATATTTTTAAGACTTTTTGTGCTTCAAACCAATAAAGCAATCCCTAATGAAGTACACTATATATTGTCATTTAGAATGCATTTGAGATCATTTTTAAATAGACTATCCATAATAAATCTATGTCTCAAATAAATAAATGTATTGTTTACTTGAGTTCTTCTGTGTAACTGTGACATTTCAGCCAAAGGGAGAAATTTTATCAGCAACACTGCCTCACATGTTTTCTTATTAGAACATTGATTATTAACAATATTTTTCAAATTTCAATTTCTCTTGATTCTTCACAAAACAAACCTGTACATTTTTGTCAATTTGTCAGGAAACTTAATTATCATGTTTATATCCATTATGCTATTTATAATGTTTCTACTAATTATTACATACTTGTACATGTACATCTTGAATGTTATTTGAACAACTGAGGAATAAAATATTACATTTAGTGTTAATTTGTCATGTCATGTTACCCAGCATCACATAAAGCATTCATTTAAAATTTCATTCTTCACAAGAATTTAAAGAGTAACTAAACCCTAAACCAACTTTTTTTAGTTAATGATACATAAGAATGGGGCTTTATTAGTGCTGTTCATTGATTCGAGTACTTTTTTGACATTTGAGTATAAAGTGTTTTAATTCTACAATATATGGTGTAAAAACGTCTGAGTGCTGCCCTCTTCAGGTTGAACGGTGGCTACTGCAGTTGATTTTTCCTATTGGATGTTGCGGTGGCAAGTGACGTAAGCGGTGGCAGGTGACGTCAGCAGTTTCCAGCCCACCACGCCCATTGGTACGAGCTACCACGCCCTTGTCAGTATAAAACCATCTTGTTCCGTCAAAATCACTTTAGTGAGTCAGGAGTTGGAATTGCGAGTATTGAAAACGATCAGGATAGACTATTATATCATCTATTTAGCATATCAATTATAGCGTTATTTATATCTTCAAGTTAGTGTAGATTTATCTGTATTTAGTACAGTGGTCAGGATGGTACGTAGGTGTGTTGCTGGTTGTGACAGCACTGCTGGACTGCATAGTTTTTCCAGCAGACTTTAAAATTAGGAGCCAGTGGTTGCATGCACTTGGGCTGGAAGACCGTGAGTTCCCGCCTAGAGCTGGAGTGTGCAGACTGCATTTTACACGGGGTTGCTTCTCCAACGCAATGGAGGTGGAAATGGGCTTCTCCACACAGCTCGCGCTGAAAAGCGACGCGATGCGAGAGTTAAGACCGCAGTTTGAGCCAGCAGCTCGAATTGATATGAACAGACACCTCGACATCCTCCACTTCAGGTGAAGGTGGGGGAGAAAAGTCCTCTACTTCAAATGATCGCTCTGTTGCAAAGCTACTTGCGTCATTACAGTCAATCTCCATTTTAGCGTCTCTGACAGCAGCTGTCAATCAATCCGTCACTGCTGGTCTCAGGTGCACGACGCACTCGCTCAGCCCCGCCCTCAGTTCGTCCCCTCTATCTCCGCTGTGATCTGCCCACTTTTCAGCATTTTTCAAATATTGTCAGTGGGTGGAGTCAGGCTCTGAGCAGGGGTTTAGTTACACTTTAATTCTAACCTTACAGCTGCCATAAGCAAGATTGGGTGCTCACTTTTATGAAAGTGATGAATCTCAAATTGTCCACTGTGCATATTCATGGTTCAAGAGAAAGCATTATAAGACTTTGGGTGAAACTTTGGAGAAGCTTAGAGGTTTGCTGATTAGAACTGGGGATATTTCAAAAAGAGATTTAAAAGATGCTAAAATAATAAAAATTTGATTTTAAAAAAATATATTTTAATTTATTAATTTTAATTATTTTTAATTATAACCTACACGAGAAACACCTGCATACTGCATGTAATATTAATTCTGCATTAAAATCTTCTCAGGCCATCTGCCAAGAGGGCTTTTAATAAATTGAAAGAGCAAAAGAGATGCTACACACTAAAAAATGTTGGGTTAAAAATAACCCAACCTGTAACCCAACTATGGGTTGGTATAGCACCTTCCCATCTGTGGGTTATTTCAACTAACCCATTGGGTTAAAATCCGGTTGGGTTCAAAGTTACCCAACAGTTGAGTTAATTATTTCTATTAATTAACATCAGTATTTTGTTGTAAATTACAGATTTAATTTTAATATGCAAATAAAACATTTACAGATATATTTTACAATATTTTATTTAATTGTACAAGAATGTGTAAAAATACAACTGACATTTTCAAGATGTACAAATGTGTCAATTCATATTCATATCAAAACACACAAATGTCGAGGGAGAGACGATGCGTCGATAACGCTTTGGGAACGCATTCTGCGTGAGTGCGTCTGAAGCATCCATGTCAACTAGTCCAATGGCGAGAGTGAGCGTCAGGAGTGACGTCACAACCAGGAATTGATAAAAACCCCAACCGGAGCAACCGGTGTTAGCTTTCTGTGCCTCAGCAAGCGATCTGTGTCAAACCTGTCTGTCATATTTACTGTTGTCTTGTTCAAAGATTATATATCATGGCGAAGCAACTATTCAAACCGTGTGCTTCTCCCTGCCCGCGTTATTTAACGGGTGGGGATACACACGAGCTTTGTGTAGTTTGTTTGGGAGTGGAGCATGCGTTATCAGCCTTCGAGGAGACTGATTGCCCGCATTGTGAGAAGCTTTCGCTTCGCATGCTCCGCTCCCGCTTGTCACTCTTTGATGAGAAGAGCGGCGAGCCTCGCGCTCCTCAGGGTGCAGGACCCGCGTCTGCCGAGGCAGAACGGAGAATGCATTCCTGGGGTTCGCAAATGGATCTCTCAGCGGGGTTGGAGACGGGTCCGAGGGCTCTTTCTCCTCCCTTACCTGGGAGATCCATAGCTAAAACTGCGGTGTCGGAAGCCCGCCCCACGGCTTCTTCCACCCGGTGGGAGAGCTCATTGCTTCGTTGCTCTAGCTCCAGAAGTTAGATGTAATGGGCAGTGAAGGTGACACAATCAGGGGGGAAGAGGATTCGCCATCTCTTTCCCCAGCATATTAGGAGTTGGTTGATGTATTAACACGAGCTGTAGATAAGTTACATATATCTTGGCCATCTGATAAACAGAGCGCTCGTCCTAAAAGCAAATTAGACGAGCGTTTTCTGTCTTCTAAAACATCTCCTACATCACGGGGTCTCCCTTTTTTCCCTGATCTTCACAGTGAGCTGTCTAGATCGTGGAATAAGCCATATTCATCACGTCTTTTCAGCCCTCAAGTGCGCATTTATTCTGATATAAGAGGGCTGAAAGAAAATGGTTATGAAGCGATGCCCCGGGCGGAACAGACGCTCGCGAGCTATCTTTCCCCTGGTTCAGCGTCATCTATTAAGAACCCGACTTTGCCCACGAAGCCTTTAAAGATCACATCTAATTTTGTGGGTAAAGCTTACACAGCAGCAGGTCAGGCTGGAGCTTGCCTTCACTCGATGGTTTTGCTTCAGGCTTATCAGGCTGAGCTGCTGGGGGAGTTAGATAACAGTGAGGGAGTCAGCCGTGACGAAATTCGCGAACTTCGTCGGGCTACGGATTTATCTCTCAGGGCGACTAAAGAAACAGCACGTGCTATTGGTAGATCTATGGCTGCTTTGGTTTCTACAGAAAGACACCTTTGGCTTAATCTTTCAGATATTAAAGATAAAGATAGATCTTTTCTTTTAGACGCTCCCATTTCTCATGAAGGTCTGTTTGGTGATGCAGTGAATGAAGTGGTTGAAAGATTTCAAGAAAATAAAAAGCAATCTGAAGCTTTTAAAAGTTTTCTCCCTCGCCGATCTAATCCTGATGCTGCTGGGCGTGCAAGGCAGCCCCAGCCTTCATGCTCCTCATATCGTGTTTTTCAAAAAAGAGAGTGTTGCGTCTCGCGCTCCCCCTCAAAAATCACGGGGACCGAGCCAGCACTCACAGCCAAAGCAATCTAAGCAGAAGCCGGATCTGAGGACCGTTCTTCTCGCTAAGAAAGCTTCGGCTCAGAAGAAAAGGTCCTGATGCCAAATGGGTCAGACCTGTGAGGGCAGCCCCAACCGAGACGGTGCGGTGTACACCTCAGTATACGGTGCCCGTCCGGTCTCTGTGCTCTCACGGGGCCGTCCTGCCAACCCCGCCACCCTTGGTGCCTCGGGGCGCAGCGGTCTCCAGCGGGTCTCTGGCGCTGTGTCTCTCAGACGCTGCGTCGGGCTCGCTCCCTATGAGGGGGATTCAAGAGTAGTTAGCTCGGGTGGTTCCTGCGTTTCGGCTTCAGGTCCCCGCACTAGCTGTTCAAATTACACCAGAGGCCAGCTTCGAGAGGCTGATTCCCTTAGTAGAATGTCTGACAGAATGGAAAAGTCTGCCGAATATATCTCAATGGGTCCTGCAGATAGTAGAGTAGGGTTACAGAATCCAGTTCGGTTCTCGTCCCCCTCGCTACAACGGGGTGTTGCTCACAGTAGTGCATCCCGAGCAGGCTCTGGTCATGGAGCAAGAAGTGAAATCTCTTTTAGCGAAAAATGCTATAGAGCAGGTGTATCCTCCCGACAGGGCATCGGGTTTTTACAGCCGTTATTTCATTGTTCCAAAAAAGGATGGAGGGCTGCGTCTGTTGAATCGTACAGTTCAGAAATTAAAAGTCAAGATGCTGACACTCAAACAGATCGTGACTCAAATCAGATCCGAGGACTGGTTCGTCACGATAGACCTAAAAGATGCGTACTTCCATATCTCCATCCTCCCTCAGCACAGGAAGTTCCTAAGGTTTTCTTTCGGGGGCAAAGAATACCAGTATCGGGTACTTCCCTTCGGTCTAGCTCTCTCACCCCGCACATTCACGAAATGCGTAGATGCAGCTCTGGCCCCGCTCAGGCTGCAGGGCATACATATTCTGAATTACTTGGACGATTGGTTGATTTTAGCGGAATCAGAACAGTTGGCGGTTCGGCATCGAGATGTCGTCCTCGCTCATATGCAGAAGTTGGGTTTGAGGCTCAATACCAAGAAGAGTGTGCTATCTCCATTACAGAGGACCACTTTTCTTGGGGTGGTATGGGATTCGGTCACGATGCGAGCCGCTCTTTCGCCCGCTCGTGTAGCCAACATCCTCACAGCCACATCAGAGCTAAAGCTAGGCCAGTCACGCACTGTAAAACAGTTCGAGAGATTGTTGGGTCTCATGGCAGCAGCGTCCAATGTGATCCCCTTTGGCCTGCTGGGCATGAGACCTTTACAGTGGTGGCTCAGGACCAGAGGGTTCTCCCCGAGGGGAAACCCACTTCGTACAATCAAGATCACGCAGCGGTGTCTCCGCGCCTTGGTCATATGGAGAGAACACTGGTTCCTGTCCCAGGGTCCGGTATTGGGAGCTCTTTGTCATCGGGTTGCCATCTCGACAGATGCTTCCCTTACCGGCTGGGGAGCGGTAATGGAAGGCCGCTCAGCTCAGGGTCTGTGGGAGAGCCATCATCACTCTTGGCACATCAACTGCCTGGAGATGATGGCGGTCTTCAAAGCTTTGAGGCACTTCCTGCCAGACCTGAGGGACCATCATGTGCTGGTCCGCACAGACAATACATCGGTGGTCTCTTACATCAACCGTCAGGGGGGTCTGCGCTCGCGCCCACTCTGCAAATTAGCGCACCAGATCCTCCTGTGGTCCCTGGGGAAATTACGCTCTCTGAGGGCAATGTATATACCAGGGACTCAGAATATTGGAGCAGACACCCTGTCGAAGCAGGTGCTGAGGTCAGGGGAATGGAGGCTTCACCCCGAGGTGGTGGAGCTCATATGGGAATCTCATGGCCAAGCAGAAGTGGATCTGTTTGCGTCTCAGTACACGACGCACTGTCCACTATGGTTCTCCCTTACTCATCCACCCCCCCTGGGGTTGGACGCTATGGTACAGACGTGGCCGATGCTACGTCTGTACGCCTTTCCCCCTGTTGCTCTGCTCCCAGGAGTTCTGGAGAGAGTCCGTCAGGGCGGAGTAAGTCTACTTCTTGTAGCTCCACACTGGCCGAGTCGAATCTGGTTTGCGGACCTGATTCATCTCCTCGACGGTCCTCCCTTGGAGATCCCGTTCAGGAAAGACCTTCTATCTCAGGCTGGGGGCACTATATTTCACCCCCGGCCAGAGATTTGGAAGCTTTGGGTGTGGCCTCTGAGGGGGCGCAACTCATAGAGACTATGACAACCACAACTGAGGTTGTGGAGACCATTCTTAGCTCCAGAGCTCCAGCTACGAGGAAACTTTATAGACTCAAATGGAATGTTTTTTCTTCTTGGTGTTACCAACATCAGTGTGACCCCGTCCACTGCTCTGTTGGCTCAGTTCTTGAGTTTTTACAGGATCGCTTCACTTCTGGTCTATGTCCATCCACCTTAAAAGTTTACGTGGCTGCCATTTCGGCTTTCCACGCCCCAGTGGGTGGTGCATCTCTGGGTCGTGACCCTCTTATCTCTCGTTTCCTTCGTGGCACCTTGAGGCTGAGACCTGCAACTCGTACTAGAGTGCCGGCATGGGACCTGGCTATAGTTTTAGAAAGCCTTTCTAGGGCTTCTTTTGAACCCCTAGATTCTGTCTCTCAGAAGTTTCTTTCATTTAAGACTACCTTTCAACTTGCTATTTCATCCCTAAAAAGAGTCGGAGACCTTCAGGCTCTCTCGGTTTCTCCCACCTGCCTTGAATTTGCACCTGGGATGGTAAAAGCATTTCTTTACCCTAAGCAGGGATACGTCCCTAAGGTACCGACCGTTGTTCCGAGACCTATTGTTCTGCAGGCTTTCTGTCCTCCCACGTTTGCATCATCGGACCAGGAAAAGTCTAACCTCTTGTGCCCGGTGCGAGCATTGGACACTTATGTTCATCGGACTTCTTCTTTTCGGAAATCCGATCAGCTGTTTGTTTGTTTCGGGTCACCTAAGATAGGTCTTCCTGTCACTAAACAGACACTTAGTAAGTGGATAGTTGGGGCTATCCTTCTTGCCTATGAGTCTTCTGACCTACCGTGCCCTTTGGGGGTCAGAGCTCATTCTACTAGGAGTATGGCGGCCTCTAGAGCCTTATTATCTGGGGCCTCTCTTCAGGATGTTTGCGATGCGGCAGGCTGGTCCTCGCCACTCACATTCGTCAGGTTTTATAGCCTAGACCTGGACGATACTTCCGGGTCTCAGGTTTTTAATTCTTGAGCCGTTGGTTTTTTCTGGCTGACACTCAGGCACTTGTAATATGGCGGTTTGGGTATTCTCGTTCCCAAAGCGTTATCGACGCATCGTCTCTCCCTCGATGGGGAACGTCTCGGTTACGTCTGTAACCTCGGTTCCCCGAGAAGGGAACGAGACGATGCATCTCCCTGCCATACTTCCTTCGTTCCTGTGATCGACTTGCTTCGGCACTGTCGAAGCTAACACCGGTTGCTCCGGTTGGGGTTTTTATCAATTCCTGGTCGTGACGTCACTCCTGACGCTCACTCTCGCCATTGGACTAGTTGACATGGATGCTTCAGACGCACTCACGCAGAATGCGTTCCCAAAGCGTTATCGACGCATCGTCTCGTTCCCTTCTCGGGGAACCGAGGTTACAGACGTAACCGAGACGTTCACAGCTGTGACCAAATGGTTAGAGAGTTGGACCTGTAACCCGAAAGTCTCAGGTTTGAGTCTCTGTGCTAGCAGGAGTTGTAGGTGGAGGGAGTGAATGAACAGTCCTCTCTTCCTCCCTCAATAACCACACAGTAAAAAACGTTGGGTTGTTTTTTTAACCCAACCGTTGGGTTACACATATTGGGTCAATGTGTTGGGTTATCTTAAAATTTGTTGGGTCATTTTTTTTCGTCGTTGGGTTATTTTTACTTATAACCCAACTGTTGGGTTAAATATGTTTCCCGCTTCACTAAGTTCAAATTTTAACGGTCCGGTCAGTGACTCAGCGCAGCTTGCATGATTATGAAAGGTAAGTAACTGTTAATATAATCGTATGATGTATATAACTGTTATAACATTAAGTAATGTGTCTGATACGTTAATTATTCTTTTTTTATACGTTAAAAAAGTTTTCGTTCCCTTTAGTCCGTTTGTTTCCCCCAGAGAGGAATCCTATTTTGGTTCGCCAGCATTAATACATTAAAAGATTAGCTGCAAAACGTTTTAAACAAGTATTACTTAAAGTTGATAAAAATGTCTGGTGAAATGTGAAAGTTTGACGAAATCATTAGAATTAAGCTAGAAAAACCGCACGGACCATTTATCGGATCGGACAGTGAAAGAAGCTGCTCGAGCGAGCTCTGCCTCTGAGCTCACACATCAGTTATGCGACAGACAGCAGTCTCCGTGAGAATCGTTTGAATGAACCTGCTATTTCTGTTATAAAAGTTAAAAACCTAGACGAAAGAAAAACGCTCAGTCGTGAATCAATCCGTTCTTTTAGCGGAAATTAATACCAGTGCCCCAAATTTACATAACGTTACTCCTACAACCAACCTTTAAGAGGGGAGTGTAAATCAGAAGCCATATTCGTCTTAGCGCACCAGCACTAATTAATTGTACAGTAATAGTGTTTTTATGGTTTATTCATATTGAATATTGTTATGCATCTATCAGAATACCCTATATTTACAGCAATATCTCTTATGAAGCTAGATTGATTGACATGTTTTTTAAATGTGTTGTACTAAATGTGTTTATACTTATGTTTTAGATAATGGACTATTTGATGAAGGAAAAATTGCAAAAATAGAATTTCTGCCTGTTAATTGAAACATTTCAAGGTAAGTAACCTATTTAAATTAATGATACATATATTTTCAGTTTTACTTAGACCTACAGTATGACTTCCAAAAATTATGAAAAAAGACAAATGAGGTGAAATAAGTGTATTGTTGCATTCCGTCCAACAAAGCTTCCTTTCATTTACAGTGTACTTTTGTTCCTCCCTACAAGTCCAAATCAGTCAAAGGGTAAAGGGTGGTAAAACTTACTCACATTAGCCGCAAATATTGCCACAAACTTTCTGGAGGGAGTGAAAACTGGTTTAGTCTGTCTCTTAGTGCAAATGATATCCCCACAAAGACTGTAAAAAATTAAACTGTAAGCTTAGTTTTTTTTTAAACTTGTGCTTTCTCTGTACATTTGTCATTTAAAGGCCTTCTTGCAGAAATTGTCTTTAAAACCCTTCCTGCTGTCTGCACCATACCACAAAAATGGAAAAATGGTGTGCACATCATACACGGAAATGAAGCAGTCCTTCATTGACATTCAACCTGTAAGTAAAAGCAACACTTAAAATTACAGTGCCCTGTGTAATCAAGTCACCTTTATTTATTTTGTATAAAACACACGTTGTACAATACAAATCGTTCCAAGAAGATATTTTGAAAAAAAATGATGACAGAATTTTAATTTATGGGTGAATTATCACTTTAAATAATTTAAATTCAATATAGCTTTTAACTCATTTAAATTCACTCATTTGTAAAGTGAGTGTATCAATGAAATATCATCACAATGCATGTTAACTGAACTTTTTTTTTATTCTTTTAAGGTTGGCACTAATTAGTGCTGTACTTGAATCAAGAGACAAGCCAGAGTCCACATGTCCTGGTGCTTGGTGACAAAGAAAACTCCTCCCAAGTTTTTATTATTTTAAACGTGGAGGCGATGGAACAGGAGACGATACTACAAGCAGTCGATCTGTGTTTCAGACTTTTCTTTGTATATGACATCTACTACCCAAAGCCCTCTTCTCATATTTGAGAGTTTTTGGAACACACAGTCTTTAATAGTTTCTTCTGCACACTGTCTCCCCCTTAAAAAAATTTGTAATCAGTAAAAAACTTTTTTATTTTGATTGATCATCAGTAGTTCCAGCAGCTGGTATATTTTTATTATTAATACTTGATTTTATGATTATTTGTTGTTTTATAATTATATGTTAGGTTCATTTTATTTGAAAGTCATAATATTTGCCAAGTATGGTAGCCCATATTCGGAATTGGTGCTCTGCATTTAACCCATCCAAGTGCACACACACAGCAGTGAGGAGTGAACACACACCCGTAGCAGTGGGCAGCTATAGATCCAGTGCCCAAGGAGCAACTTGGGGTTCAGTGCCTTGCTCAAGTGCACTTCAGCCATGGGTATTGAGGGTGAAAGAGAGCGCTGTTCATTCACTCCCTCCACCTACAACTCCTGCCAGCACAGAGACTCGACTGTCGCCCGATCCTCTATGCACCGGCCCCTTACGCTTCCTCCTGCAGGTGGTGAGCCCACAGTCGGAAAAGGGTGGATTGCCCACTTCAGGTTGGTGGAGAGTTCCTGCCTCAAGTGGAGGAGTTCAGGTATCTTGGGGTCTTGTTCACGAGTGAGGGAAGGATGGAACGTGAGATTGACAGACGGATCGGTGCAGCTTCTGCAGTAATGCGGTCGCTGTACCGGTCTGTCGTGGTGATGAAGGAGCTGAGCTGTAAGGCAAAGCTCTTGATTTACCGGTCAATCTACGTTCCTACTCTCACCTATGGTCATGAGCTGTGGGTCATGACCGAAAGGACAAGATCCTGGATACAGGCGGCCGAAATGAGCTTTCTCCGTCGGGTGGCTGGGCGCTCCCTTAGAGATAGGGTGAGAAGCTCGGTCACTCGGGAGGAGCTCAGAGTAGAGCCGTTGCTCCTCCACATCGAGAGAAGCCAGCTGAGGTGGCTCGGGCATCTATTTCGGATGCCTCCTGGACGCCTTCCCAGGGAGGTGTTCCAGGCACGTCTCACCGGGAGGAGGCCCCGGGGAAGACCTAGGACACGCTGGAGGGACTATGTCTCCCGGCTGGCCTTGGAACGCCTCGGGGTCCCCCCGGAAGAGCTGGAAGAAGTGGCTAGGGAGAGGGAAGTCTGGGCGTCTCTGCTTAGACTGTTGCCCCCGCGACCCGGCCCCGGATAAGCGGAAGATGATGGATGGGTGGATGGATGGAATGTGTTATTTGCATATTAAAATAAAATCTGTAATTTACGACAAAGTAGTTTCAAAACATGGTTGTATTAAGTCATTTTTAATAAAAATACTGATGTTAATTAATATAAATAATTAACTCAACTTTTGGGTAACTTTTAACCCAACAGGATTTTAACCCAATGGGTTGGGTTGAAATAACCCATAGATGGGAAGGTGCTATACCAACCCATAGTTGGGTTACAGGTTGGGTTATTTTTAACCCAACATTTTTTAGTGTTCATGACTGAAGTGCCCTTGAGCAAGGCACTGAACGCCCAGTTGCTTCCCGGGTGCTGGATATAGCTGCCCACTGCTCCGGTTGTGTGTTCACACCACGGTGTGTTCACTTCTCAGTGCTGTGTGTGTGCACTTGGATGGGTTAAATGCAGAGCACCAAATCCAATTCTGGACCTACTGATGATCAATCAAATAAAAAAGTTTTTTTACTGATTACTAAATACAAGGTTTTTAAGGAGGAGACAGTGTGCAGAAGAAACTATTAAAGACTGTGTGTTCCAAAAACTCTAAAATGGGAGCAGAGGGCTTTAGGTAGTAGATGTCATATACAAAGAAATGTTTGAAACACAGATCGACTGCTTGTAGTGTCGTCTTCTGTTCCATCGCCTCCCTGTTTAAAATAATAAAAACTTGGGAGGAGTTTTCCTTGTCAGCAAGCACCAGGACATGTGCATTGTGGCTTGTCTCGTGATTCAAGTACAGCACTAATTAGTGCCAATCTTAAAATAATTTAATATTTCCGCTGAAAGAACGGATTATCTCACGACTGCGTGATTTTCTTTCGTCTAGGTTTTGAACTTTTATAACAGAAAATTGCAGGTTCATAAACGATTCACCCACGTCATCTGCTAGGAAGACTCGATTGACCAGAGCCTGCTCAGGGCAGTACCACATGTAGCAAACTTGGCAGGTTGCAGGTTCAGAACTGCTCAAAGCCTTCAGCCTGGGAGCATCACTCTGACTCTAGACTCTGAGGAGTACGAGAAGTGACACCCCCAGAATGAGGAGCTGGAACAAGATAGGAACACAATACTCACATTTCACTGCTGGTTATTGTAATGAATTAAAACCTCCTCGCCATCGGCAAGAAGGAGGCGGGAACCGGCGGACAATCAAATAACATTTTAATAATACAAAATAAACACGAAACAGGGCACCAGCCCCTCACGGACGACTGGTGCGCTCAAATAAAAACCAAAATACAACTAAAAGCCCAGGCCTGGTCCTCTCTCGTCCTTCACTGTCGTCGCTCCAGTTTTATATCCTTCCATCTCCTCCGTGGGCCTCGAGACCGGCGGGTCGAACAGGTGTATCTCATCTCCAATCACTCCACCGGCCTCGCTCCCACGTCCCTCGGCCCCGCCCCACTCGTCACAGTTATATATGCTATGTATAATTGCGTATGTGACGAATAAAAAAAAAAAATCTTGAGGTTGGGATTGCACCGCCCAGCACCCCCTGCTGACCGCCTCAACCTCAGAGGAAGAGAGGTAAACATGTGATCTTACTAAAATTTTATATCCCATGTGATCCTGTATATATAACTTCTCAGTGATCAACCATTATATTCCTCAGAATTAAATGCCATCAATCAATCAGATGAGTAAATATGGTCTGGCTTGTGATACAATTCATATCGAAGGAATATAGGCTATCTAACTTCTCATAGTCAGATAAATGCCTCATTTAATTCCTCATTATTAAATGGAGCCAAACAACCAAACGAGTAAACACAGTCTGGTGTGGTAAAATTCACATCAAAACTGAAAATTATGTAGTACACACGTTGCCTCGGCAGCACGCAAGTCGCTTAGTCACACAATATAAACAATATTAATCTCCTCGAAGATCAATAAATGCTGCAGCGAGTTCACAGTCAGAGGTGCGCTTTCAAGCCTCGAAAACGAATTCTAGATCTAGGGAATGCGGGTGGAGATAGGAAGAACCATATCCAACCTGTCCGCCAGATCTCGTGCAATCCCCGCGAACTTAGTCGCCGTCGTACCTCAACGCAACGCGGGCTTCCGAAACCCCGAGAACAGGCGGGAAAGTGAAACCCACAAGCACAGCCACCGCTCCGCCTCGGCAAAAGCAGGACCGGCACCGACAGAAACGGTAGTGAAGGCTCCCTCCTCAAAGAGAGCCTTCTGAGAGTGAAACAAAGCAGTAACAAACGGTCGCATCGCGGGCCATAAACTCGAGAGCTGATTCTACTAGCTTTGCTCTCAAGAAGACAACATACTGCATGTGTCCCTACACCTATATATTACCAAGGGCAGGGAAAACACACTGCCTGAACACTGCCTGCTTTAGCCCAAAAACTTATCTGACAAAATGACAGCTGAATGACAAAAAGCTGACGCTCGTTCCACCTCACATGCTTTTATAGCTTCCTGGTCGCTACGTCACCCACATATGACGTCACGCCCATTCATGAGACTGATTTCACATATTATTCAGAGCTGGTCACGATGAAGGGCGTTGCCATAGTGTTTTCGGATGCAGCTCGAGTTCCTGAAGGGGAACGAGGAGAATAACAACATGCAGTAAACAGTAAAACTGTTTGCAGTTCAAACCAGTGTGTTCTTAATTAAGAATAACAGTATTAATAATGACAATAACATATTAAAATGATATGATAGGACACATCAGCCGACAATATCAAACAGTAAAACGAACTGTTTTGTACATCTAAATATAGCTTGATGCAAATGAGAACGGAATCTAGACCCATAGAATTTACAAATGGTAGGGCCCCTTTTTACGTCAGGAAAAAGGTGTTTCTATATGCATTCATGTAATATGAGTACTCCTCTTAAAATCTTTTTTTTTTTTTTTTTTATTAGATGGAGGGGGCAGGGGACAATGTCATTACAGAATTTTAGACTAAGCCATAGATGGGTTGGCCAGTCTAATCCAGACACTATAAATTAAACGACAGTAAAGAGAGCAGAACAAACTCCTAAGAGGAGGAGACTCACTCATGGCCTATGAGACTGAGGATCACGAGACTCAATACTGCTTTCCTGGAATCAACTCATCATGTACCAAGGGAAAACGCTCCAGACATGAATACAATGTTTTATATGTGTTTTTCTCATTGCTGTCAGCATTAACTGTGTTTCTGAATCTGCTGGTGATCATCTCAATCTCTCACTTCAAGAAGCTTCACACCCCAACCAACCTGATCATTCTCTCTCTTGCTGTTTCCGACATGCTTATTGGACTTATTGTCATACCTATAGAGGCCATCAAGTTGATTGAGACTTGCTGGTACTTCAGAGACACTTTCTGTAGTCTGTTTGTGTTAAGCATAGGACTAGTCCTCCAAGCATCTCTCAGTAGTTCAGTTTTAATAGCCATTGATCGTTTTGTGGCTGTGTGTCACCCTTTACAGTACCCACAGAAAATATCCATGACTAGAATGTTAATTGTTAACTGTCTTTGCTGGTGTTTTTCTTCAGCTTATAATATTGCAATTGCAATAAGTTTCTCACACAGAACAGATGTTTGTTATGGTGAATGTAACATCATGATTACATATGAATGGAGAGTAATTGATTTAATATTCTGCTTCCTGTTTCCCTGTACCCTGATCATAACTTTATATTTAAAGATATTTTATGTTGCACAAAAGCAGGTGAAAGTCATAAACTCTCTAATGAAGAGTGGTAAATGTGTAATGGAAGGTTCAGTAAGGAGGAAATCTGAGAGCAAAGCTGCTCTGACATTAGGAATCAATGTGGCAGTTCATCTGCTTTGCTGGATCCCATATTATATCTTGACTCTAACTGAAAACACAGGAATACCGCCCACCATACTCTATTGTCTAGTATGGGTCTTATATGTTAACTCATGTCTGAATCCTCTTATATATGCTTTATTTTACCCCTGGTTTAGAAAATCAATTAAATACATCTTAACTTTTAGAATATTTCAACCAGCATCCTCTCAGGTCAATATTTTTACAAATCATCATTCATGATATTTTTAACACTTTTTGTGCTTCAAACCAATAAAGCAATCCCTAATGAAGTACACTATATATTGTCATTTAGAATGCATTTGAGATCATTTTTAAATAGACAATCCATAATCAATCTACGTCTTAAATAAATAAATGTATTGTTTTCTTGAGTTCTTCTGTGTAACTGTGACATTTCAGCCAAAGGGAGAAATTTTAACAGCAACACTGCCTCACATGTTGTGTTATTAGAACATTGATTATTAACAATATTTTTCAAATTTCAATTTCTCTTGATTCTTCACAAACCAAACCTGTAAATTTTTGTCAATTTGTCAGGAAACTTAATTATCATGTTTATATCCATTATGCTATTTATAATGTTTCTACTAATTATTACATACTTGTACATGTACATCTTAAATTTTATTTGAACAACTGAGGAATAAAATATTACATAAAGCATTCATTTAAAATTTCATTCTTCACAAGAATTTAATTCTAACCTTACAGCTGCCATAAGCAAGATTGGGTGCTCACTTTTATGAAAGTGATGCATCTCAAATTGTCCACTGTGCATATTCATGGTTCAAGAGAGAGCATTATAAGACTGTGGGCGAAACTTTGGAGAAGCTTAGAGGTTTGCTGATTAGAACTGTGGATATTTCAAAAAGAGATTTAAAAGAAGATAAAATAACAATAAAAATTTGATTTAAAAAAATTAGAAAGATTTGAATTATAACCTTCACGAGAAACACCTGCATACTGCATGTAATATTAATTCTGCATTAAAATCTTCTCAGGCCATCTGCCAAGGGGGCTTTTAATAAATTGAAATAGCAAAAGAGATTACTAGATTCTAGTAAGTCAAGTCACCTTTATTTATATAGCGCTTTAAACAAAATACATTGTGTCAAAGCAACTGAACAACATTCATTAGGAAAACAGTGTGTCAATAATGCAAAATGACAGTTAAAGGCAGTTCATCATTGAATTTAGTGATGTCAGTGGCGTAGCCAGGGGAGGGGCCATGGGGGCATTGGCCCCCCAGTGTGCCCCCACCCTTCTACTTGTCTGTCACTCACAAATTCAAATCATAATCTTTCAGTTTAGTAACTCATGATTGCATCGCGATGCTTCTCAACGAGGACCAAGAATAGCGAGCTGCTGTTTTCCAACGAAAAAAAGCACACGGTAAGTTGATCTATTTTATATAGCTTATGTTTTTCGATTAGCGTGTTGTTGCAGTGCAAGAAGTGTTTGGTACTAACGTTAACGTATTTCGGTGTTAGACAGACCAGGTTCGATGGCGATGTTATCTCCTAGAGCAGACCAAGATGCTAATCATTATATTTACTATGCTCCTCTGATACTGAATGTAAAAGGGGTTTACTGCGTTACGATTTACTTATTTTTCGGCCGAACGCGCCGATATAGGCAACAATGCAATTTAAAGCAATGGTTTAAAAAAAGTATAAATGCAATTCTAATAAAGTCATTATTGAATCATGCAGTCGATTAGCGACTTTTTTCACTTAAGTCAGGTGACGAAACAAATCGTATGATGTTTATCTAACGCTCCACACTTGAGACTTTTTTTTTACAGTCTAAGGGTGAGACACATGCAAAAACATCGTTTTTTTACTGGTCAATTTTGAGATTTGGGGCTGTTTGTCTTCAATAACATGTCTTCTTTCAGACTTGTGGTGAAAAAAAAATCCAAAATATACATATAGGTCTTTATTTTACTACACCTTTAGTCTATTTGCGTCTTGCACTTGTTCCGAGGTCACCGTGGCCACCAGATCCAGTCTGTATCCAGATCAGAGGGTCACTGCAGTCACCCGGATCCAGTACGTATCCAGACCAGATGCTGGATCAGCACCTAGAAAGGACCTCTACATCCCTGAAAGACAGTGGAGACCAGGACAACTAGAGCCCCAGATACAGATCCCCTGTAAAGACCTTGTCTCAGAGGAGCACCAGAACAAGACCACAGGAAACAGATGATTCTTCTGCACAATCTGACTTTGCTGCAGTCTGGAATTGAACTACTGGTTTCGTCTGGTCAGAGAAGAACTGGCCCCCCAACTGAGCCTGGTTTCTCCCAAGGTTTTTTTTCTCCATTCTGTCACCGATGGAGTTTCGGTTCCTTGCCGCTGTCGCCTCTGGCTTGCTTAGTTGGGGACACTTCATCTACAGCGATATCGTTGACTTGATTGCAAATAAATGCACAGACAATATTTAACTGAACAGAGATGACATAACTGAATCCAATGATGAACTGCCTTTAACTATCATTTTTGCATTATTGACACTGTTTTCCTAATGAATGTTGTTCAGTTGCTTTGACGCAATGTATTTTGTTTAAAGCGCTATATAAATAAAGGTGACTTTGACTTTGACTGTAGATTTCTCATAAATTCAGTTGGCGTTCTAAATCACCATGGTGCTCCGCCATTGCTGTCTTTATTAGCTGGAAAGCTAAATACTGTAAAATTTCAAATAATAGCCGAGTCCCAAATAGACGCCTGTCTCTTTTAAACGCCTGGTGTGACGACAGGTTTGGGTAAATAAAGGCCGGTCTCAAATAGAGGCCTGGTCTGTTTTTTAGTATCGGGTTGTATTTGATCTTCTCAAACCCGTCAGATCGTCTGTTCTATGTTTTGATTAGATTCCACGTGAGAGACACAACAACAGTTCATGAACGACTCATCACTATGGCAACATAAGAAGGCCAGTGAAGAACTGGAGGTGAGAGTGTGTGAGTGGATCCACAGCATGCGGGCAAAGCATCTCAGAGTCTCACGTAAAATGATCAGGGCCAAGGCAAAAGAAGTGTATGCAACAGTGAGTGACGGCAGGGATGAGGAGAGTTTTACTGCGAGCACTGGCTGGCTGGACAAATTCCTGAGGCGCAACGACTTTTCAGTCAGAAGAAGCACAACTGTGCCCCAGAAAGACGCCAAGCACTTCACTGAGAAACTGGTAAATTTTGTCACATATACAACGCGGATTATTAAGGCAAAGAAAATACAGCCGAAAAACATTATAGCCATGGACGAAACAGCGGTGTGGTTTGATATGGTGGGCTCTACAACGGTGGATGCAAGAGGTGCACGCAGTCTTCCACTGAAAACCACAGGCCATGAGAAGAGCCACTTAACTGTGGTGTTGGCTGCGAAAGCAGACGGGACCAAATTGAAACCTTACATTGTCTCCAAAGGGGGGATCAAGGAGGTGAAATTAATGCAGAATATCAGTGGGGTGGTGGTGGCCACGTCCAAAAATGGATGGATGAACGAGGAGCTGACTGCAGACTGGCTTCAGAGAGTGGTGGGAAAGCTCAACTTCGCCCCTCGTCTCCTAACCTGGGATTCATATCGCTGTCATATCAGCGCAGCGACCAAAGCTGAGCTCAAAAGGGGCTACAACATAACCACGGCTGTGATACCCGGTGGCTGTACAAAGTACATACAGGCCCCTGACGTCGTATGGAACCAACCATTCAAAGCCAGCCTGCACAAGTCCTATGACATCTGGATGGCAGGGGATGTGGACAAAGAGTACACAGCTGGAGGAAATATGAGGGCCCCAGCTCATCGCTTGTTGGTTTCCTGGGTACTTCAAGCGTGGGAAAAGCTGGATACGGAGCGGCTGAAAAATTCCTTTAAGGTATGCTTGCGCGCGCGTGCGTGTGTGTGTGTGTGTGTGCGAGGGAGAAAGAGGAGATAATATATTTCATTAACTTCGGGATGTTATCCTTAGGTATGTGGCCTGACAGTAGCTTCTGATGGAAGTGAGGATCACCTTATCCATTGTTTTAAAGAGGGAGAGCCGTGCGCATCTGGGCGAGAGCTGTTAGTGCAAGCAAGGCAGGCAGAGTTAGCGGAGGCTGGAGAGGCAGAAGTGGAGGAGAGCGACGTGGAGGAGGAATTCGCCAATGAACTTGTAATTGAGGATTGCGGGGATGATGATAGTGATGAATAGAGTAATTTTCTATCACATGATTGCAGTTGTTTTACAGGGTAGCCTTCATTCTTTCTTGTTGATATGTTTCAGGCAACAAGTTCATATGCTCGATGGATTTTAGCGGTAACTTATATTGTTCTGCCCATTGCTGTCACATCGTTTCGTTTTTTATGCTGCCAATAATCTAAGACATTTCTTACACTAAATGAATTGTTAAACACATTCGTTTAGGGGTAACTTGTATTGTTCTGCCCATTGCTGTCACATCGTTTCGTTTTTTATGTTTTTTTTTATGCTGCCAATAGCCAAAGACATTTCTTAAATTAAATGATTTGTTAAACACATTCAAATTAATTATAAATAAAACGTAATATAATGTGGTAACCTCCTACTGTCATGCTTGAACATCTCAACACTAAATTAAAGGCCTGTCTCTTATAGACGCCTGTCTCAAATACAAGCCGGTGCAGTTCAGCGATTTGGGTAAATAGAAGCCCGGGCTATTATTTGAAGTTTTACGGTAGTTGTTTCCACTAAAAAAAAATAATTAGCTTTTACATTACAAATCTTTAAATGCCGTTTTCTCAAAATGAGTTTTTTGTCATACTGCAGTCCAAACATCTTAGCCTATGTAGCAGCTATGTGCACCAAACTCTCCAGTTATACACTTATATTCTGTATTCTGAAGATATCTCTGAAAGAAATCCCTCTGAACATCTTTTTTCATCTTGTGTGTAATCAAAATGAAAAAAATTATTTAGCACCTGGCTTTATCATGTTCATCATATGTCCGCAAATATCATACATAAATATTTAATGCATATTAAATAGCAAAATAAATAACTAATACTTAAATAACACTGGACTAATTAAGCTATTCTAAACTGTTTCTATAGGATCCACATATTTTACATGTTAAACTAAAGCTACCTTTTTGAACAAGTAGCTATCTAACAAAGTATGGATATATGATATTTTTAAATCAATATGCTCAAGAATAATTAGCCTTGACATAAGTATATTTTGTTTCTTCATCAATGCAAATTTACTGCAACTGCTGCTATGCAAATTGAATGGGATGTGGATAATAAACAAAAACAATTTATTATATTAAATGTATATTAGTTATATTAATTAATTAATTGTGTACTTATTTCTATGAATTATTAATGTTATTCTGCATTTATATAAATAAGGCTATTATTTATATTATATTATATAAGGCTATTATAAATAAATTCTATTATTATTATTATTTGTGAGTTGTACACTGTTCATACATTGGATTCTTTTATTTAATTAAAGTTTTTCTTTCACTTTTGTAAAGTGAAAAGTTTATGTAAATTGTATTTGATTGTTTTGATTTAGAGCAGTGAATAACTGCTATTAAAATATAATAGGGTATCACTGTTTATTACTGATTTTAAAGGTTACTGAACTCTTGAAATGATTTAGATATACAGTTCAAACAACACAAGATTGGCCCCTCTGTATTAATCGTGGCCCCTCTTGTGCCCCCCAGTTGAAAAAATCCTAGAATCGCCCCTGAGTGATGTCATCTCTGTTCAGTTTAAATAGTGTCTGTGCATTCATTTGCAATCAAGTCAACAATATCGCTGTAGATGAAGTGACCCCAACTAAGCAAGCCAGAGGAGACAGCGGCAAGGAACCAAAACTCCATCGGTGACAGAATGGAGAAAAAAACCTTGGGAGAAACCAGGCTCAGTTGAGGGGGCACTTCTCCTCTGACCAGACGAAACCAGCAGTTCAATTCCAGGCTGCAGCAAAGTCAGATTGTGCAGAAGAATCATCTCTTTCCTGTGGTCTTGTCCTGATGGTCGTCTTAGACACGGTCTTTACAGGGGATCTGTATCTGGGGCTCTAGATGTCCCGGTCTCTGCTGTCTTTTTAGGGCTGTAGAGGTCCTTTCTAGGTGCTGATCCACCATCTGGTCTAAAACTAAAACATCTAGTAAAACTGAAATAGGCTATTAAATTTCCAGGACTTATCTTTAATTTTCTTAAAGCTTCACAGTCATTTGTGGAACTATGTAGGGCACTATGAATTCAGTTAAAATTTTTCTAATTTTTCATATTATAGTTTTATATATAATTTATCATAAATCATCAGGCCCTATCCACCTTTGTCCTCAATGTGGAAGTAAGTCTATGGGTGATACTTCTGTTTCATTAGCTGCTATATGTACATAATGAGGAGAATAACATTGTGCAGTAAACGGTAAAACTGTTTGCAGTACAAACCAGTGTGTTCTTAATTAAGAATAACAGTATTAATAATGACAATAAACAGATTACACTGATATGATAGGACACATCAACTGTCAATATCAAGCAGCAAAACAAACTGTTTTGTACATCTAAAAATAGCTGGATGCAAATGAGACTGGAAGCTAGACCCATAGAATTTACAAATGGTAGGGCCCATTTTTACATCAGGAAAAGGTGGATATATAACATGTGTTTCTATATGCTTTCATGTAATATGAGTACTCTTCTTTTTATTATTAGATGGAGGGGGTACGAGACAATGTCATTACAGAAGTTTAGACTGAGCCATAGATGGGTTGGCCAGTCTAATCCAGACACTATAAATAAAAGGACAGTAAGGAAAGCAGAACAAACTCCTAACAGGAGGAGACTCACACATGGTCTATGAGACAGAGGATCATGAGACTCAATACTGCTTTCCTGCCATCAACTCATCATGTATCAAGGGAAAATGCTCCAAGCATAAATACAATGCTGGTATTTTGGAGAAAAAATTGTGGAGTGTTTATAAATACCCTTGGATTGCTCCTATCAGCATCTCTCTGTAATTTAGTTTTAATTGCTGTCGATCGTTATGTGGCTGTTTGTTGTCTTTTACAGTACCCACAGAAAATAACCATCACTAAAACTTTAATGAGCATCATTCTCTGCTGGTTTTGTTTCCTTAGCTTACAACACTGCCATTTGTAACTAACAATGGATATTTTGACACTTTTCACAAAACAGAAGTGTGATATGGAGAGTGCCCTTATATGATGAGTATTGCCTGGAGAGCCAGTGACCTGATCTTGTCCTTTGCGTCTCCTTGTATTGTGATGTTGCACAACGGCAAGTGAAAATTATAAATTTACTCTTAAAGGCTGGAAAAAGTATAATATATATATATATATATATATATATATATATATATATATATATATATATATATATATATATATATATATATATATATATATATATATAAGTATAATATATATATATATATATATATATATATATATATATATATATATGCCACTTTTTTATGTGGAGTTAATAGATTACACTACTTTCCCATCATCATTTATGGATCAAATAACAATCTACAAAGGTGCAAAATGCATATTTGAGATTTGAGATATTTCCTGATATATTAAGCATGTTTGGAATTGTTTTAAATAAAAATAAAAAATAAATAAATAAAACAAACCTATATCAGTTATAATGTGCTATCGTAGTTGCTGTATCACATGACAAATCCCCCCTCCCCCTGGAGTTCGCCACTCCTCCCCTGTGACAATGACCTCATCAGTTCCCACGACTTGTGTACCTTAGGTCCGTTTAAATGAAATTAAAGTAAATTGGCCAATATTTAAAGTCAATAATTACAGCATCACCTATTTAAAAAAAAACATCTACTCAGTTATTCTTGTTAATCAAACTAGGCTGGGCATTTAATAAACAGCCCACCAAAACTGCTCTTTACAGTTTCAGTAACCTCTCTCCATAGCTCTGTGTTAGATAAGTTCAGAGGCACTAGTAGGAAAAGAGGAAACATGAAAGATGTAATAACTGTCCAATATCATCACATATCAGTCCCACACATTTTTTGTAATTTCATCCATCATTTCCCTGTTGTCATCTCTTATTTAAGAAATTGTGACCACCCATTCCACTAGGCCAGTGGCAAAAAAATCCTCAGGGCTCAACGCTAAGTCTCTCACTTAAATGAAGATTATCTCTGAAAAACTACTTGAACTTAGCAAAAACAACTGCATTCTCTCTCAATTACTGCCATTTAGAAGTATTTTTTTCTTTTAACTGATTTAGCCTTTGCACAGCTAAGCAGGCCAAAACAAACTTTGTGATTAACTCTAGCTATTTATTAGCATAATTCTTAATGTCTAAACATGATTTGTGTTTGCACCAGTTTTCCACTTTTGAGTTAATAAATTCTAAGACGTTTCTTTAGATGATAATGATTTGAAAGGCTCAGATCTGTCACTGTGGTCTACAGTAATCATTAGACACTGTACCTAAACATTTCAAAACCACAAGGAAGATCACAATAGAATCCAAACTCTTCTGTTTGGAAACAAGAAACTTAAGGCTATAATTCACCCAAAAATCAAAACTCTAACATCATGTAGTCAACTTTGTGTCATTTCAAACTGGTATCCATTTCTTTTGTGGAATAAAATATATTTTAAAGAATGCTGAGATGTCTCAAAGTATGTTTTGTATTCCACGGAAGAAAGAAAGTCAAAGAGTTGAAACAGCATGACGGTGAACAAATAATGATTTTCATTCTTGGGTGAACTATCTCCCTCTTATGTGTGCATTACATGCTTTACAGTCATGCAGCAGCAAAATATTAACATAAAATCATTTCTCTTGCATGAACAAATTTAAGTATTTTGATGAAGGTTCAAATATTTTCAGAGTCAAAATGTATTTTGTCGATATTCGAAACCATCTATAAAACATAGCATAAATAAGTGGATTCAAGCATGAATTCATGCATAAAATCCAGTACATTATATTAATAACAAGAGAGTCATCTGTGTCTTGCCCAAGCGTAAGAGCGGCTATGTAGTATGGTATCCAACAAAGAAGATAAACCATTACAACAACCCCTAAGGTTCTTGCAGCCTTTTTTTCTGATTTGACTTTTTTGTCTAAAAGTGAATTTATATGCTCAGCTTGATGTTTTGCTACAAAGCAGATTTTCATATATAAAGAAATTATTAAACAACATGGAGTTACTAAAGTAACTATGACATCTGTTATGATATATCCCAACTTAATAATAAGCATACATTCTCCAATACATGTATGATTTTTCTCTGGATAGATTATAGACTCATACAAAAGAAAAAAAGAATATATGCAGTTAAATACCCAGTTTACAACAACAGAAAAAACTGCTTTGTTAGTATTGACCCTTGCTGGATATCGCAAAGGGTCAATCACAGCAATGTAACGATCCACAGATATAACAATCAAATTACCAAGAGACGCTGTAGTAACCACATAGAAAATAAAATGAAATATTGAGCAAAATATTTCACCAAAGAACCAACATGGTTCAATTAATTTGATGCCCTGTACTGGCGTAACAATCAGTCCCACAATAAGATCAGCCACTGCCAGAGATAAGATAAGCACATTGGTTGGAGTGTGGAGCTGTTTGAAGTGAGCAATGGAGATGATCACCAGCAGGTTCAGAAACACAGTAAACACTGATACTGTAGAAATGAATATGTACATCATAATATACTCAGCTCCAGGTTTTACATTTTTGGTACAAGACAACTCGTTGTTCGGAAAGCAGTATTGGATTGTTTCATTGTCCGTGTTTGTCGCTCCCCAGTTAAGCATTTTGGCAATAGCTCAATCTTAAGTAGACTCAGTGCTTCATCAGAGAGCTATTCCAAATTTGTTCAAGGATGCTTGCCAGTTTGGCCTCCTGAAGCAAATCACGGACATGATGTTTTATACTGCGACCACCCATTCAACATGATGTCTGATTATTCACATTTGGACCCACCTACTGGTAAAATATTATGGATTAATCAGATTTAGTTTTAAATTACTGAAATTATTCAAATAATATTTTCATGACAGAGTGCAACTCAGAACTTCTTTAACAGTTACATTTTACACTGTCCTACACGTATCCACTCAAACTACTAATCTGATCGTAATAGGACTAGAAGCACAATCAGAATAAAAAAGTCACATGTAAACACGTAAATCGGATTGAATTGGCCAGATCCAACTAAAATTTTGATCGGATTGTAAGGAGTGTTTTTTTCCTTTTGTAATGCTACTGTAATGTAAATCACAACATGGGCTCAGGAATACTTCCAGAAAACATTGTCAGTGAACACAATCCACCGTTAACTCTATAGGTAAAAAAGAAGCCATATCTAAACATGATCCAGAAGCACAGGCGTTTTCTTTGGGACAAGGCTCATTTAAAATGGACTGTGCCAAAGTGGAAACTGTTCTGTGGTCAGATGAATCAAAATTTTAAGTTATTTTTGGAAAACTGGGACGCTATGTCATCCAGACTAAAGAGGACAAGGACAACCCAAGTTGTTATCAGTACTCAGTTCATAAGCCTGCATCTCTGATGATATGGGGTTGCATGAGTGCATGTGGCATGGGCAGCTTACACATCTTGAAAGGCACCATCAATGCTGAAAGGTATATCCAAGTTCTAGAACAATATGCTCTCATCCAGATGTCATGTCATTCAGGGAAGATCTTGCATTTTCCAACATGACAATGCCAGACCACATACTGAATCAATTACAACATCATGGGTGCATAGATGAAGGATCCGGGTACTGAAATGGCCAGCCTGCAGTCCAGATCTTTCACCCATTGGAAACTTTTTGGCGCATCATAAAGAGGAAGATGCGACAAAGAAGACCTAAGACAGTTGAGCAACTAGAAGCATGTATTAGACAAGGATGGGACAACATTCCTATTCCTAAACTTGAGCAGCTTGTCCCCAGATGTTTGCAGACTGTTATGAAAACAAGAGGGGAGGCCGCACAGTGGTAAACATGTGCTTGTCCCAACTTTTTTGAGATGCCATGAAATTTTAAATCAACTTATTTTTCCCTTAAAATTATACATTTTCTCAGGATAAATATTTTATATGTCATCTATGTTGTATTCTGAACAAAATATTGAAATTGGAAACTTCCACATTATTGCATTCTGTATTTATTCACAATTTGTACAGTGTCCCAACTTTTTTGGAATCGGGTTTGTATGTGCATTAGTGGTCATAATACAGGAATATCTAAC
The DNA here is from genome assembly GCF_963082965.1 of Carassius carassius. NCBI lineage: Eukaryota > Metazoa > Chordata > Actinopteri > Cypriniformes > Cyprinidae > Carassius > Carassius carassius. The sequence goes on from NC_081803.1 coordinate 18,273,799, forward strand.
TTCAGCACCTTAAAAAAAATATCAATATCAAAGTACCCGTGAACCGGAAGTTGCAACTGACTTTGTGATGTATTTCCAAGTGAAATAGAATAATGAATAAAGAGTGGGGTTTGTGGTGCACACTTCCACTCAACCTCTTGCTTATAGCAAATACACGGTTGGATAGGAGTGGTTAAGATTATCTGCTTGTCTGATATTAAGCTTCACCACTTTTGGGTCCTAACGCTCTACCAGACCCCCCCAAAAAACCACAAACTTTAAGTTTAAGATATTTTAGATTTAGTCTGAGAGCTTTCTGTCCCTCCATTGAAACTGTGTGCACGGTATACTTTCCATGTCCAGAAAGGTAATAAAAACATCTTCAAAGTAGTGACATCAGAGGGTCAGTTAGAATGTTTTGAAGCATCGAAAATACATTTTGGTCCAAAAATATCAAAAACTACGACTTTATTAATCATTGTCTTCTCTTCCGTGTCTGTTGTGAGAGAGTTCAAAACTCTGCAGTGTAGTGATATCCGGTTCGCGTATAAATCATTCGATGTAACCGGATCTTCTTGAACCAGTTCACCAAATCGAACTGAATCGTTTAAAATGGTTCACGTCTCCAATAAGCATTAATCCGCAAATGACTTAAGCTGTTAACTTTTTTAACGTGGCTGACACTCCCTCTGAGTTAAAACAATCCAGTATCCCGGAGTAATTCATGTACTCAAACAGTACACTGACTGAACTGCTGTGAAGAGAGAACTGAAGATGAACACTGAGCCGAGCCGAGCCGAGTCAAGAACCGTTTCCATCTGACGCGTCCGATTCGAGAACCGAGGAGCTGACGATACTGCGCATGTGTGATTCAGCGTGAAGCAGAATGACACACAGAGCGTCTGAACCGAACTGATTCTTTTGGTGATTTGATTTTGAACTGAGAGGGACTGAGAGCTCTCTGACTAAATCTGTGTAAAACTGTGTTCCGAAGATAAACGGAGGTCTCACGGGTTTGGAACTACATGAGGGTGAGTCATTAATGACATAATTTTGATTATTGGGTGAACTAACCCTTTAACAAAAGGGATTCTTCCCAATCTGTCAAATTGATGTCATTAGAGCAAGCATGCCATTCCAAAACATGCCATTCTGCTCTAAGGCACTTCACTGAGCCTCCTTCATCTCCTAAATCACCTTCGCTGGTCCCGTCCAGCCCTCCTACATCTCCTGAGCACCCAGTGTAAGCCAGCCCTGCTCCCCCTGTGCACCCACCAGAGCCCGCTCCTCCTGTGTGACCCCCAAGATTTCTTGTCTTCCCCAAGATAATTGAGGGCTACGGAGGATCTGCCATGTCTACCGGATCTGCCTGATCCACCTTGGAGGCGGTCCTTGTCTCCACCCTGTTCCCTTAAAAAAAACTACTTAATTTCAGTAACGCAAGTAGTTGTAATTCTTTACCTCCATGTAAATGTACCCCAAAAGCATAGGGCTGCTTAAACTCTTTGAACCATGAGGTGAAGGAAAGACAAGCAAGTGCTTTGTGTTTAAAAAGATGGTTAAAGGGATCATTCACCCCCCCAAAAAATAATAATAATTCTGTCAATAATTACTCAGCCTCATGTCATTCCAAACCTGTAAGACCTTCAGGTTCATCTTCGGAACACAATAAGATATTTTGATGCATTCTGACCCTCCTATAGACGGCAAAGTTCTTTTACATAAACAACATCCAGAAATGTGCAAGGATTTTGGTAAAACAATCCATGTGACATCAGGGGTTCAACTGTAATTTTACGAAGCTACAAGAATACTTTTCGTGCGCAAAAGAAAAAAAATATTGACTTTATTCACCCTAACACCATTTTGGAGAGTATCCAACATATGATGTTCTGTGTCAGCCATAACACAGGGATCAGTGTGGTGCAGCTGACACCGAAAATCAGATGCTGTTTGCGTTCAGCAGATACTTTCCAAAATGGTGCTAGATGATGCGGAGGAGACAAACGGTTGAATAAAGGTTTTATTTTTTATTTTTTTTCGCATGCACAGAGAACAGCGGTTGCAGTGCAGGTTCCCAGTTTGTGTCCATTATCGAACCATTCCATGTATTTCCACTGTAGAAAAGGTTGTTCTGGGCCACTTCTTTCATATTTATCGACCAGTATACATAAAACTACATCAGTATATCATCAAACACAGGCATTTTTGTCTTAAGTGAACGTAAGCCGATGAGAAAGAAAATGCTTCTACAGTATTTTTAGCGCTGCATGCATTCGGTGTTGAAAAGACAGCAGCTTAAAAATGTGCTGCCTGTCATTAATGTTAATCTAAGAACAAAAGAAAATCATTTCCTGATCTTAACTGAATATATCTAATATATTTTATTAATATATATATTTTATTTCTGATGTAATGAGGGCGCTGAGGCAGCATTAGAATCCATATGCAGAAGTTTATTGCAAATATCCAACAACAAACACGTGGAAACAGGCAGAGGGTCGATAACAGTCAAGCAGTCCGATCTTACAACAATCCAAGGGATAATCCAAGAGACGTTAGTGAGAAGCCAGGCAGAGAAGTCAAACCTTGAGATCAGCCCACACAAGCAAACAATCCAGAAAGGGAAATCCGTGGAATCAATGGTCAGAGAACGAGGCAGAATCATACACATGCAGACAATCAGAATAACAAGTAAACGCTTGGTAAGGCAGGGTAAACTGGCAATACTTCGCGATGAGAAAGCACATGGTTCCAGCTTAAGTAGTCCCAAACAGGAAGTGAATGTAGAAGCAGCAGAGGGAGCGCTCAGTCAGTACTCGGGTGATGGCTCCCTCTGCTGGCTTGGCATTACAGAACCCCTCCCTCTAGGAGCGACTCCTGGAGCTCGGCGAGGACGTCCCCGCGGTCGGGGTGCTGGACGGTCAGGTCTGGCTCGATGGAATTCCTCTGTGAGCGATGGATCCAGAATGTCGTTGGCGGCCACCCATGACCTCTCCTCAGGTCCATAGCCCTCCCAGTCCACCAGATATTGGAGCTGACCCCCTCTACGCCGAGAGTCCAGTAACTCCTTTACTTGGTAGGCGGGCATACCACCTACATCCAGGGGTGGCGGTGGTTCTGGGGTTACCTGGGCGGGGTCAGCCTCCGGGTGGACCGGTTTGAGAAGGGACACATGAAAAGAGGGAGAGATACGGTAGTTAGCAGGAAGCTCCAGCTGGTACGTTACCTCATTAATACGTCTGAGAATCTTGAAAGGGCCTACGTACCTAGTGCTGAGCTTCCTGCTGTGCAGCCGCAGCTTGATGTCCCTCGTAGAGAGCCAGACCCGCTGTCCAGGTTCGTAGGGAGGGTGTGGACGTCGGCGTCTGTTGCCCTGGATCTCCTGATTCCTTATAGCCCGTTGAAGACGCACATGAGCACTGTCCCACACCCTCTCACTACGTTTAATCCAGTCGTCAACTGCCGGAACCGAGGAAGGTTCACCTGAACATGGGAACATAGGGGGCTGATACCCCAGGACACACTGAAAGGGGGTGAGGCCTGTAGACGCATGAGTGAGAGAATTCTGGGCATATTCGGCCCAGGGAAGAAACTCTGACCACCTATGTTGTTCCCTACTACAATAGGTTCGTAGATATCGGCCAATCTCCTGGTTGAGTCTCTCCACCTGGCCGTTGCTCTGAGGATGGTATCCAGACGTGAGGCTAACGTTAATATCCAATTGCTTGCAGAACGTTTTCCAGATTTGGGAGGTGAATTGTGTTCCTCTGTCGCTGACAATGTCCTCAGGTAAGCCATAGATACGAAATACATGGTTAAAGAGAGCTAAAGCTGTTTCCATGGCAGTAGGTAATCCTTTTAATGGAATTAACCGGCATGACTTTGAGAATCTGTCGATGATGACTAGAATGGTTGTGAATCCGTCAGATGGTGGCAGGTCAGTGATGAAGTCAATAGAGAGATGAGACCATGGTCGTTGTGGGATGGGTAATGGTTGAAGTAGGCCTGAGGGTAATTCCTTGGGGGTCTTGGATTGAGCACAGATCTGACAGGATTTGATGAAGTTGGTTGTGTCCTTGGTCATTGAAGGCCACCAAAATGAGTTCTTTAACAGGTTGAGGGTGCGTGAGATACCTGGATTTCCTGAGCTGATGGATGTATGAACCCATTGGAGTACTTGGAGACGCATGTCTTGGGGTACGTATTGTTTGTTTGGTGGGCATTGTGGTGGTGGCGGATCTTGTTCTTGTCTGCGTTGAATTTCCTCCATGATGTCCCATGAGACTGGAGCCAGAATGACAGTGGGTGGCAGAATGGTTTCGGGTTTGAAATCCTCTCTAGGGGAGTCATGTTTACGGGAGAGAGCGTCTGCCTTACCGTTCTTGCTGCCTGGTCGATAAGTAACGGTGAAATCAAAACGAGTGAAGAAGAGGGCCCATCGAGCTTGGCGAGGATTAAGTCTTTTTGCTCCCTTTATATACTCAAGGTTCTTGTGGTCGGTGATGACTTGGAATCGGTAGTGCGCGCCCTCTAGCCAATGTCTCCACTCCTCAATGGCTGCTTTCATGGATAATAATTCCTTATTACCAACATCGTAGTTCCTTTCTGCACTCGTGAGTTTTCTGGAGTAAAATGCACATGGATGAAGCTTGCCTGGTTGTCCATGACGTTGGGAGAGAACAGCTCCTATTCCGCAGTCTGATGCATCCACCTCCAAGACAAACGGTAGATCAGGATCAGGATGTTTCAGGATGGGAGCTGAGGTGAAACTTGACTTGAGGGTGGTAAAAGCATGGCTTGCTTCTTCATTCCAACCGAGTTTCTTGTGTTTGTCCTTCAAGAGTGAGGTGAGAGGAGAGGCGATAGTGCTGTAATCTCTGATGAAACGGCGGTAGAAGTTGGCAAAGCCTAGAAACCTCTGAAGCTCCTTAATGGTAGTAGGTTGAGGCCAATCCGTGACTGCTTGAACTTTGATTGAGTCCATCCTCAGTCCCTGGTGACTGACTTGATAGCCAAGAAAAGATGTCTGATGGACATGGAACTCACATTTCTCAGCCTTGACATAGAGTTGGTTCTCCAGTAGACGGGATAATACTGCACGCACATGAGTAACATGTTCAGTCTCTGTCTTGGAATAAATCAAAATGTCGTCGATGTAGGCAATAACAAATTTGTTCATGAAGTCCTTGATTTCATTTATAAATGATTGAAAGACAGCTGGAGAGTTGGCTAACCCATAAGGCATTACCTGGTACTCGAAGTGCCCCCTAGTGGTGAGAAATGCAGTCTTCCATTCATCACCTTCTTTGATCCTGATGAGATTGTATGCGTTTCGTAGGTCTAGTTTGGTGTAAATGGTGACCTCTCGTAGTTGTTCCAGGGCCGGAGGTACCAAAGACAAGGGATAGCGGAATTTTACTGTGACATTGTTAAGTCCACGGTAATCTATGCAAGGTCTTAACCCACCATCCTTTTTGCTCACGAAGAAGAACCCGGCAGCTGCAGGAGATGTGGATGGACGAATGAACCCTGAGTCTAAGGCCTCCTCAATGTATTCCTCCATAGCTTGATCCTCAATCCTGGACAATGGGTAAATTCTGCTTTTGGGAGGCATGGCATTGGGAAGCAAATCAATGGCGCAATCCCATGGACGATGTGGAGGAAGTTGTGTGGCCTTAGTCTTGCTGAAAACTTCAGACAAATCTTGATATTGATTGGGGATGGATACTTTTACCTGGGTTTCGGGACTCTCAATGCTAGTGGTGAGACATGGTTGAGGCTGAATTGAAAGGCAGTTCCTCAAACAGAATGTAGACCACGAGTTAACTCCCCTTGGAACCAGGAAATGGAAGGATCGTGGATGGTGAGCCAAGGAAATCCTAAAATGACCTCGTATTTGGGTGAGTCAACGACATACAGGGTGATGTTTTCTTGATGGAACAAACCGGTTTGAAGTTTCAAGGTTTTGGTTTGACATTGTATACCTTGATTGATGAGAGTGTCGTCGATAGCTTTGATCTGAATGGGTGGAATGCATGGTTGGGTAGGAATATTAAACTTCTGAATTATGTCCTTGTTGATGATATTCAGAGCTGCTCCAGAGTCAATCAGCGCTGTGAGATCAAGAGACAGAGTATCCGTTCTTATGGTGATGGGTAGTGTAAGCGACTTATTTTTAAGGTCCGAGAAACTGTGAATATTTACCCCTGTTGAAGACTTGGCCTTGAGTGGGTAACCGATACTGCGATGGCCTGGTTCACCGCAGTAGAAGCACAGATGATTTTGTCGACGTCTTGCTCATTCCTCCTCCGTCAATCGAGAAACGTTAAGTTGCATGGGTTCAACAGATAATTCTTCAACTGTGAGATGGCTGATAGGGGAATGATTATAAACTGTTCTGTCAGTACGTTGCTTGGGAGTATGTCTCATGAGATTATCGATCTTGATGGTGAGATTAACAAGTTCTGAAAATGAGAAATCCTCTCTACGACAGGCGAGTTCAGTTTGCAAATCAATATTGAGGCTGTTGTAAAAGGTAGCTTTAAGAGAGACATCATTCCACTCTGAGCTGCCAGCGTGCGAAATTCAATAGCGTAATCAGCTGCGGTGCGGTTACCTTGTTTTGCATTCATGAGTTGTGTTGAAATATCCCTGCCCCCTGCGGGATATCCAAAAACTTCTTGAAGTTGAAGTAAAAAATACTCAGTGGAGTTGTGTATCGCTATCCCACACCGCTGAAGCCCAATCGAGGGCTTTTCCCGTGAGCAAAGTCATGAGAAATGCACATCTCTTCTTCAAATCGATCCTGTTGAAACTCAAAATATAGCTTTACTTGTCGAATGAATCCTTTGCATTGTTCAGCAGAGCCATCAAACTTATTAGGAAGAGCAAAGCTTACCGTTGAAGGCGTGGGAGGAGGAAGAGATCGTAAGTAGTGCGTCAGGTGTTCGTTGATTGATTGTAGCTTTGCAAGTTGTTCCTGATAATTCTTCAGAATCTCGCTTTGGTAAGCGAATGCGGCTTGTAAGTTGGAAACCTCCGCTGGATTCACGGTAGGCGAAGTATTCTGTAATGAGGGCGCTGAGGCAGCATTAGAATCCATATGCAGAAGTTTATTGCAAATATCCAACAACAAACACGTGGAAACAGGCAGAGGGTCGATAACAGTCAAGCAGTCCGATCTTACAACAATCCAAGGGATAATCCAAGTGACGTTAGTGAGAAGCCAGGCAGAGAAGTCAAACCTTGAGATCAGTCCACACAAGCAAACAATCCAGAAAGGGAAATCCGTGGAATCAATGGTCAGAGAACGAGGCAGAATCATACACATGCAGACAATCAGAATAACAGGTAAACGCTTGGTAAGGCATGGTAAACTGGCAATACTTCGCGATGAGAAAGCACATGGTTCCAGCTTAAGTAGTCCCAAACAGGAAGTGAATGTAGAAGCAGCAGAGGGAGCGCTCAGTCAGTACTCGGGTGATGGCTCCCTCTGCTGGCTTGGCATTACATCTGAAAAGAAAACTATGTAGTGTTTTTAAATTTTTAATTACAGTTTATGTACCTGACATTTGGTTCAGTGTATTTATTTATGTTATTAATTGATTTGTTTCTATTTTATTACTGACTGTTTACTTGTCTTTACTTGTCTTTAACACTTTAATATTTTGAATATTAATACAGAATAAATGTTTGACAAAATATTTTTTTTATATTGGATTTGTTATCTTATTGGAATTTAAACTAATTGGAAGCGATAATCAGAATCGGGATCAGTAAGATTCAAACGATAACCATCTCTAGTCATAAGACTGTCCAATCAGGTTGTGATTGTAGTCCGATGCCCTTTATTTTCTATCTTTAGGTTCATCATTAAAAATGATACTAAGCAACACTAAGCTAACTGCTAAATGTATTTACTTTTCTTTTTTTGGTCTGAACTACTAGTGTGTAAACATCCTAACTGGGAACTGAGACTGCAGCTACATGTATTTAACTGACCATCTAACAGATACGCCACCAGTGGTGCTATAAATAAATAAAGAAGCTTAAACTTTACTTTTAGTTGTACCTGACATTATTGCCTTTTGTGTTCATGTACACAGAAATTAAGTTCTGTCAGATATAACAAAGTCATTTAAACTATAAATTAAATTGTACAAGACAAACAAGTATTTTGGTGTAATGATGAGTAACCCACTCCCAATGGGAAGGGATCTCAGGTACAATCTCTACAACAGCTCTAGTTGCATCAGCTCCAATCAGTTTACATAACACCTTTGACTGTTAGGCTTTAACAGCATGTTTAATGAGACTATGGATGACAAATGTCTGTGACAAGTGCTAACAGACTCTCAAGAGAGTTACACATTTTAACAAAAAACAGGCCATGGTAAAAGTGTTGATTGGTCAGAAAAGAGTTCAGAGAATTATTGCATCATAAGGCAAACACAGAGGACACTAGAGACAAGGCTCAGTCTTTTGATTTTTTTTTTCTCTCTAGACACTACATTGAAGGAGACATCATTATGGATGCCAAACATTGGTGATAAGTGCTAATACTCCCTCTAGAGCATTACACATTTGGTCAGATAAATAACATGTTAATAAAAAATAAAAGTTAAAGTGCTGATTGGTCACAAGAGAATCATTATGTCAGTAAAGTGCAGAGAACACAGAAAGACCAGGTTGACCTTTAACTTTCTTTTTCTTTTAACACGTAGCTTTATGATAGAGTTTGACAGGATTACTCAAATGTTCTTCCTATTCTTCTTAGATTTGATGAAGCCAGCGATTACCTATCTACCTACCTTCTTTTTCTCTAGGCCTCTCATACGCATTCAAAAGAGGGTTCCCACACCTAGCTACCTATGAAAATCAATGACTTTTCCATTATTTTCCATTTTGAATGAAAAGGGTGTACATAACTGTGACAGAATGTCCAGTTCCAAATATATAAGATGAAATATATTTCATATGAATGAACAATATTATTGAAACGTTTTCAGAATCAGCCCATAAATGTGATTAAATACTAGTAATCAATGTCATGGCATAAAATCATGGGTCTGTTTTGAATTGAAGGTCAGAAGAAATTTAAAAAAAAAAAAAAAATTACCAACCATGACACTTATAAAATAAAACATTTATAAAAGTAAATTAAGCTGTCAGTAAATCTGGCCCTTAATATTTTACAGTTGATCATAGAGCCATGCATTTTAACTTCATAGTAAATCAAGATTTTCCATGACTGTGGGAACCCTGACATTAAAAGTGAAGGGTGTATTTTTTTCCGATGGTAAAATATTTCATCACAGTTATAAATATATGGACCATAGATGTGTCTTTTTTTGTAGATTGGCTCATGTCCAATCGTGCCCTCGATGCGCAATTCTGCTGATCCTGCACTAAGGTGAGGTCCGCAGTGGACTTCTACCCGACAGTCAAAGCGGCATTACACCACAAAAGTCTGGACTCAGAGGAAGACTGTGAGGGTTTAGAAGGCTATTTAGGACAGGGCCAAATATAAATTTGCCATTCATGGTAAGCACTTTGGGTTTATGATGCTTTCAAAACAATGAAATGATTTTAGCCATGCCAATTCATAGTTAAAAAAAAGAAACTATTATTATTCTTGCAATAACATTTTGGCCAGAAATTAGACACTTCGCAATGCAATATCTGAGGTGGTAGTTCACCCAAAAAATTTAAATTCATTTCAAGTTTTTTTTTTTTTTAATCAAAATAGGATATTTGTAAGAATTAATTTTCATTTTATGGCAAAAAAAATGAATATTTTTCTAACTATTTCTAAATATAATATTATTGTGTTCTGTTCTACAGTAGAATACAGACATATTAGTGTGCATAAATGATACCTGAATTTAATGGGGGATTAAACAATTCATTTGACTTTTTAAATTGCCTTTACTTTATTTGTTGGCTTGCACAGGACTGGGTCATTCTCCTTCTTCAGAATTGCATTCCTTCTTTAAAATCACTGAAGCTTTTGTTCTAAAGATCTCATGAAGTTCTTTTGCTGGAGTCCCAAATGAGAGAAAATGATCACCAAGTATATCAGAAACTCAAGCAGGAGTTCTTAACTGTTTAAAAATACATAAACAGACAAGTTGTTAGTATAAACTGTTTAAAAGAGATTTAAAGGTGAAGGGTGTGTATATACTTTTTTTCTGCCAAATATTCCTAAACCATTTAAACTATAAATTAAATTGTACAAGACAAACAAAAATTTTGGTGTAATGATGAGTAACCCACTCCCAATGGGAAGGGATCTCAGGTACAATCTCTACAACAGCTCTAGTTGCATCAGCTCCAATCAGTTTACATAACACCTTTGACTGTTAGGCTTTAACAGAATGTTTAATGAGACTATGGATGACAAATGTCTGTGACAAGTGCTAACAGACTCTCAAGAGAGTTTCACATTTTAACAAAAAACAGGCCATGGTAAAAATGTTGATTGGTCACAAAAGAGTTCACAGAATTATTGCATCATAAGGCGAACACAGATGAGACTAGAGACAAGGCTGAACTTTGACTCAGTGTTTTGACTTTTTTTTTCTCTAGACACTTTACATTGAAGAATGAGACATCATTATGGATGCCAAACATTTGTGAAAAGTGCTAATAGTCTCTCTAGAGCACTACACATTTTGTCAGATAAATAACATGGTAATAATAAAAATAAAAAAAGTAAAAGTGCTGATTGGTCACAAGAGAATCATTATGTCAGTAAAGTGCAGAGAACACAGAAAGACCAGGTTGACCTTTGACTTTATTTTCCTTTTAACACATAGCTTTATGATAGAGTTTGACAGGATTACTCAAATGTTCGTCCTTTTCTTCTTATATATGATGAAGCAGACATACATACATTAGTGTGCATAAATGACACCTGAATAAAACCTTTGGGGTGATTAAACAATTCATTTGACTTTTTAAATTGCCTTTACTTTATTCGTTGGCTGGCACAGGACTGGGTCATTCTCCTTCTTCAGAATTGCATTCCTTCTTTAAAATCACTGAAGCTTTTGTTCTAAAGATCTCATGAAGGCCTGTTGCTGGAGTCCCAAATGAGAGAAAATTATTACCAAGTATATCAGAAACTCAAGCATGAGTTCTTCAACAAAAAGTCTTGCATAAAAGATAATTCATAATAATCAACACAATGTTTTCTGGAGTAGAGTGTCATTTGAATCATTTGAATTTATCAGTAAATACAACTTACACATATTGTTATGCACACAAAAACGTTTTCTTATTTACATTGCACTTTTAAACTGTCACACCATCCATGGAGCATGTGACAACTGCAACAAGGCATTGTCAGACAAAACCACAACAACATATAGGATTCAATATTAATTTGCTGAATGACTTAAAGTTTTATGTATAAGCTGTTTAAAAGAGATTTGTTTGTAAAACACAAGACATTAGAGAACAAAGTTATATAAGTTTTAAAATGAGTTAAATTAATATGCCTTTGACAAAAACCATCAAGTATGCTGTCCTTGCGCTTGAGAGGAATAAACCTGTCGCGAGAGCTCCCCCTAAAGGCAGACTACATGATCACTAATTAATTTGATCCACTTCAAAAGACATTTTAAAAAGGCACTTCCTTCAGCTTTATTAAACAGGCCAAATTAGCACTATACTGCAATCCCATCAAACCAGTGATAGGTGTGAACATTTGTTAATAAGCTGTTAGAAAATCTTAATATTTAACAGTTGAGTACAGAAGCATGTGCATTTACTATAATATATATAATGTGTATTTACTATAATGCACACAAAAAAAAAAATTCTGGTGGTAAAATAATTCTATCACTGTTATAAATATAGACTATCACTGTTAAACAAAAAAAGAAAAAAGAAGACAGACAGTGGAGTGTATGGCAACAAGCCACCAGGAGGCGATCAAAGATTTTTGGGTTCAGGGTGTGAGGCACATTTGATAGAGACAAATTTAAATTAGTCATTCATGGTTAAAAACACTTTTGGTACATGGTGCTCTCAAAACACTGGACTGCTTTTAGGCATGCTAATTTATAGCTCAGAAAACTAGAAACTTTAATTATTTTTGCAATAACTTTGGCCACCAGTGGCACAGAAATTACACAGTTCGCCTCATAGTACCACAGTAGATGTTATAATTCACCCAAAAATGTACATTCATGTCAAGCATTTTATTTTTCTGGAAATCAAAATAACATATTTCTAAGAATTAATTTACATTTTATGGAAGAAAAAAAAACTGAATATGCACACAGACACACACTTTAAATAGAAGTTTTTAAATAACTTTGTACCTGAAATGGAAGATTATAAATGAACCAAATGCTGAAATCATGTTCACCTCAAGTATTTCTCTCATTCTTTATTCACATCTATACATACTCTATACAAATGTGCATGTAAATACACACACAAAATGTAACTCTCACTGTAAAGTGAGTTAGTAAGTACATTCAGAGGTGAACTAGCCCTTTTCCTTGTTGAAAAATAAATAAATAAATAAATAAATAAATAAATAAACGATTTTCACTTTCAGTTACTGCAAACACCTACCAGATATTCTCTTTAAAAAACATTTTAAAAATGCATCTGAAGTTTTGACTGCCTTTTGTGAAATATTTAGAAACTTCATGCTCATTTTGATATGTCGAAAGGTAAGCTTCTAAAGTGTTTTAATTTTACATAGATAAGGCTCACTATTGGGGAATCTGTATACATTTAAGCATGTTTCAGAGACTCACTGATGTTATGTAAAATAGAGTAAGATTTAGAGCTTAGCTTAAACTCAACTGGAACTGTGTGTTAGCAATCCCAATGTTTTAGGACTGATTCCAAGTGAACCCCCAAATTAATGTAAATGTATTTGAACTGAAAATGTTGCTCATTGATTAATGTTAGGTAATTAGGTGTGCTTTAATCTTAATAAATGCTTTTTTGAACTTCTTTACAGGAGATGGCCACACTGAAGAGTTCTGTGGATGCATTTTTCTGCTGGGTGCAAACAGCTGGTGTAAGTGTCTAGTGGGAAATCATATTCTTGGCTTAGAACATTTCCTGCCAGAGCAGTCCCCATTTGATGAAGAGGTATCATTGGAGATAGGTGTCCAATGGATTACTGTTATTAATGAGCCTCAGACTGTAATTAAGAGGCATATGGAGACATCACCAAGGTGTCCATGCATGATTTTGTTTGTTCTGCACATGGCCATGTTTCTCAGAGGGATATAGAAACATTTGCACATTTTCAGCAGATGGAGGAAAGAAGATGGAGGAAAATACTCTTGTAGTTATGGTCAGTAGCGATGATAAGATATCAGCAAGGCCAAATAGAGTAACAAATGAAAACCTGGAAAGAGTTCTCTATCAAAGTGGAAGGAAAGTGTGTGATTTTAACAAAAATCTAAAGCAAAGTGACTTAATCGAACAACTTATTATATGTTGGCAGAGTGTGCCTGATATGCACATATACCAGCATGAAAGGTAAGGAGTTTATTCTCATGATTCCAGAAGCAACATATCCATGAGTAATTTCTTTTCTTTTCAACTGCAGCTCATCCCTTTCTGTGGAAAGAGAGACATGTAGACCACAGGAAGCAGTGACACAAGAGCATATGTCAGGTAACATCCATTATTATTTTATAACCTATTATTCTACATTATAAAATAATAACTAAAACACAATAAGCATTTCTATCATACTATAATTCCACATTAAGAAAGAATTTCCTAGACTTAGAGGAAAACCTTTCACGTAATAAGAGAATTACTTCCAAATACTTCCAAGACAAACACAAATCTTTCTTACAATTAAAAAAAAAAATCTCAGCTAAATGCTTTTGCCCTAGTGACATATTTAAATCAGTTCAATACTTTTTGAAAAAAAACAACAACAACAAAAAACACACAAAATTTAAAGCATAAAAACATTCCATGAAAATAGCGATATAGTGATAATTCTACTCTGGCATTAAACTTTGAGCCAGTACAGTAGATTTTAGATATTTTATACAGGCTAACACATTCTCCATGAGGTGGATTTTGGAAGATTTTAGCGTGATGTGGCATGATGATGGTACCAAGACCTCAGATGAGGATGAATTACTTTAGACTGAACGCTTATCCTTCCTAGAGCCCACTGAAAAAAGTGCTGGGTAAAAAAATAGATCTAAAAAGGATGCAGTTTAAACCAAAATTAAATTAAAATAATTTTATTCTGTTTTAAATTGACATTTTATTTATCTATTTATCTATTTATTATTCAAAAAAATAAGGAAACCATGCTGCTATCAAGAGGAAAAACACTTTGACCATCGTGCTTCTGGGACAGACAGAAAGTGGAAAGAGCGCCACTGGAAACACCATCTTGAGAAAACATCATTTTCAATCAAATGCCAGTTCTGTGCCGGCAACACAGACGTGCCAAATGGCAGAAGAAACTGTTTGTGGAATTAAAATCAGGGTCATTGACACCCCAGATTTCTTTGGCGAAGACCTAAAAAACCAACCAGAACAGATGTGCAACAGAAAGAAGTGCAAAGAGCTCGCTCAGCCAGGGCCTGACGTGTATTTACTGGTCATGGAGATTGGCCGATACACAGATGGAGGGGGAGCAATAGTTCAGAACATCCAGAGAGCGTTTGGTGTTGAAGTGGTAAAAGAAACCATCGTTCTGTTTACTAGCAAGGAGAAATTACGAGGAAAGACTGTAGCGGAGTACATTAAAAACATTGACACACAACTGCAAGAGCTGATCCGAACCTGTGGGTCAAGGTGTCATGCATTTAACAACAATGACCACAGTGTTTCACAGGCTGAGAGACTGATAGAGACTGAAAAAAGACTGCAGAGTTCAGTAGACACTTGCAAACGGTTGTTCAAATCTGATTGTCTGATTCTGTGATAGTAGTATGATTTAAAAACATTCGTTCATTTTTGCTAATTGGTGTTATGTTAAATGTATTATCAAGTACAATTACAAATAAAGATTTTTTTTTAAGCCTATTCATGCACTACCGTTTCTTTTGTCAGAAAGAAACAAGTCATGTCATCTTTAAGTCACCTTCATTGATATAGCGCTTTTAACAATACAATTTGTTTTAAAGCAACTCTACAGTATTAAATAGGAAAATAGTGTGTCAATAATGCAAAATGACAATAGTTAACACTCAGTTTTCAATTAAAGGCAGTTCATCATTGAATTCAGCTCAGTTCAGTGTAAATAGTATCTGTGCAAACAACTACTGTAGGTCAAACAACTGAAACAATATCTGGATCCTGAAACTCAGTACTATAAATACTTTAGAAAAAATCCACACCTAAATACCATTTCCAAGTGCTAGTCAGAGGTAAAATTTTAAAAGAATGTGGTCCCACAAGTTTCCATACATTTTTGTGATGTTTAAAGCTACAAAGTTTCTTCCTTTTAAGATGACAGCAAGAGAATGTAAATTATAGTTTGACAGGTTATGCCTATAATTAACTTTGTTTCTGTGAAAATACAGTTTCTTCCGTATAAGAAACAAGCTGAAGAATTTCTTCCTTCTAAAAAAACATGCACATCTGATCAACAGAGAAGAAATACAGGTGTACTGTTTCCTTATTGTTGTTAAGCTTAAGAGGGTTGTTTTGAACATTATTTAAAGTGTTAGAACATAGTTTACATATTCATACCAGAAACAGGAATTTTAAAGGGATCGTTCACCCAGAAAGAAAACATTCATTCATCATTTACTAACCTTCAAGTTGTTCCAAACCATATGAGATTCTTTATTGTGTTGAACAATAATGAGATTCTTTATTGTGTTGAAGATTTTGAAAAATGTGGGTAACTGTAAAGTTGATGGTCCCCACTGAATTACATAGAAGAAATAAACATACAGAAATACAAAACGTGCGCTAAAGAAAACAAGTTGACAAAAAGACACAAACACAACATTTACAACCCCGACTCCAGAAAAGTTGGGACATTTTTTGAAATGCCATAAAAATCAAAAATATGTTATTTGTTAATTATCTTTAAACGTTATCTAATAGACTAAAGTACAAAAGAAAAAATGTCCAATTAATTTTATTTTGAAAATATAAACTAATTTTAATGATTGCAACACACTCCAAAGTTGGAACAGAGGAATGTTTAACACTGTGTCACATCAACTTTCCTTTAAATTACAATGTTTAATTGTTTGAAAATGTAAGATATTAATTGCTAAAATTTTACGAGCAAAATTTTTTCCAATATCACATTTTCAATAGGATACAGATCTGGACTGCTTATTCACTCTGTGTCTATGAAACCATGCTGTTGTAGCGCATGCAGAATGGGACCTGGCATTGTCTTGATCTAATAACCAAGGACTTTCCAAGAAAGATGTCATCTTGATGGCAGTATATGTCTCTGTACAGTTCCAATATGCGCCTCAGTGTCGATGGTATCTTCGCACATTTGCTCTTGTTGATGACATTGCCCTTGTTGGGAGAGGCTATTTACATAAATTTCACCGACCAACATGTGATTGGGATAGTCAACATTACAAAAGTGTGGGTTATACTTTTTTTGACAAGATCGACTCTTGACTCTTGACTCTTGATCGCCTCGAAAATTTCATATCACATTAGAGAAGCATTTATTAAAAAAAAAAGAAAAAAAAAGAAAAATGAAGGAAATAATCAAAAAGATTGAAATAAAGTAATGGGTTGGGATAGGGTAGGTGTAGCAAGGGGTGTAGCTTATTTTGTCCCAATAAGGTGACATCCATTTAATAATTTTAATTAAAATGAAAATTTACACTTAATGAAAATTTACATGCAGTAAGTTATTACTGCATACTGTTTTATAATGTATTACAGTGCCGAAGTGCAGAAAGTTTGCTCTATTTGCAATAAGTAATTAGCAGAATAAACTGTTATTTTAAAATAGTATAAATAGAATCTATATCTATCTGCACTTAGTGCTAACAGCCTCTATTGCACCCCCCCTCCCTGCACATACAGCACCCCCAAGCTCAATCTTACAGCACACCTGACACGGTCAATTTTTTTTACCAGAAAAAAAAAAAGTTTAATGTGGACACCTCTGACCTTTTGATTATGCTGAACTATATGGCTATATTTATCACCAATGCACAACGGTTTCTTATGCAATGGCATCTAAGGGCTAAAAGGTCACGCGCATTCAAATTAGGTTTCCTGCTTTGCCCTTCACAGACTGAGATTTCACTTGATTACCTGAATCTTTTCACAATTTTATGTATGGTAATTGGTGGAAGACCTAAATTCATTGCATTTTTTTTTTCATTGAAAAATGTTATTTTTTATTTGTTTGATACTTCTTTCATGAAATTTGGCACAAAGTGATGAGCCATGATCCAGATTTGCAAAAATTGAGATGCTCCTTTTATACCCAAACATATACCCTCACCTATTACCAGGTCACCTGTTTAATTACAGTTTCATTTGGATGTTCTTTCACTTTTTCACTTTTATTTTGCCTCTATCCCAACTTGTTTGGAGTGTGTTGCAGCCATCGAAATCAAAATTTAGTCAGGGAAAACTTTTCTTTGTACTTTTGTCAATTAAATAAAAGTTAAAGAGAATGAACAAATCACAGATTTTTGATTTTTATTGCATTTTACAAAATGTCACCACTTTTTTGGAATTGGGGTTGTACTGTACAAGCAATTTTAAAAGGGTCAATGATTTTTGCACAGGAATACCAAATTAGGTAAACAATTTTCAGCACAATACAAAGGTTTAAAATATATATTTCTACGAACCAACAGGGCATTCTTTGTGGAACACAAAAGGTCAAATGTGTTCATGTTGCTCAAAAGGTAAGGAAATGTGCGAACTGATAAAACATATCCTAAATAAAATACAAATGCTATTTTTTCTTCTTCCCATTCAAAAGCCCCAAAATACTTAGATATTAATGTTATTGTTATCATTATTATTATTGTAATTATTTTAAGGAATGTGCATAGCAAAAATAATAATAATAAAAATAATAATACTAAAAGATTATAAAAAAAAATTAAAAAGTATGTATTAATATACTAACTATACTAATATACTATTAATAATATCACATTATATATAAACACATCCATAGCTTTCACAGTATAAACATTTTACTTGTATTTAACACTTTTAAAATTTTACAGAGCATAACTGATTCTTAGCATATCTTAAAGGACGATGGAAAAACTACTGTTTTCCCACTGTTGTCTTAAAATGAATATGCAAATATTACACGTTAATATTCAGATTACTCTTAAGAAATGTAATCTTCAAGAAGAAAGAATGGCAGTGATATTTAACCGTTATAAAGATAGTTTTATTTACTAAATATTTTTTTTTTTGATGTAAGTAATAACTGTACATCAGGTATATAATCAACTGTTAGTCTAATGTATACAATCACTATATAAGTACAAATATTACACTTATTAGTGGAGTCCCTGTTTGAATTGGATTGATTGGTAATATCTGCTGTATCGGGTTAAACCAAGTCTTAAAACTTAGTATTTAAATCAAAGGCCTTCAGATGCAATCAGTCAAACTATCACATTTAGTAGTTTAGACATATCATGACTGGACGTGTTAGTATAAAAAAAAATAATAATAATAATTTTTAAACAATACAGAAACCAAAAAGTGCGATAAATTACAGTGCCTTCATATTAGATTCACAAGCTTCCATATGTAATTATTCATTATGCTATGCGCTGCAGAGTCAAATAACATCATATTCCACCACTGTGTAACGTCACACAAATGAGTTGTGTTTAAGTTCAGAAGTAGTGTTCCAATCTTTCTAAGATTTAAGTCCCATAAAAGCCGCTATCAAAACCAAACTGTTCACGAATGCCTTCCAACAATACTTGTTGGAACAAAGCAACTCTGTTGTCAAGCATCCCAAGAAAGCTAAACTGATATTCCATTAGCTCTGCGGCTGCTCTCTCCACATTCTGTTGCTGAATCTTTTCTTCCGCTTCTTTAAACATGTCCTGAGTGAAACATTGTCCCCCATTTGCTGCCACCATTTCATCAATTTTCTCAATTAATTTCCTCACTTGAACTCGATTCTTCCCATCATTGTTATTAAAAACAACATATCTACTACCACAACTCTATTTACATAAATTTCACCCACCAACATGTGATTGGGATAGTCAACATTACAAAAGTGTGGGTTATACTTTTTTTGACAAGATCGACTCTTGACTCTTGACTCTTGATCGCCTCGAAAATTTCATATCAAATTAGAGAAGCATTTATTAAAAAAAAAAGAAAAAAAAAGAAAAATGAAGGAAATAATCAAAAAGATTGAAATAAAGTAATGGGTTGGGATAGGGTAGGTGTAGCAAGGGGTGTAGCTTATTTTGTCCCAATAAGGTGACATCCATTTAATAATTTTAATTAAAATGAAAATTTACACTTAATGAAAATTTACATGCAGTAAGTTATTACTGCATAATGTTTTATAATGTATTATAAAAGGGGAAGTCGTGGCCTAATGGTTAGAGAGTCGGACTCCCAATTGAAAGGTTGTGAGTTCGAGTCCCGGGCCGGCAGGAATTGTGGGTGGGGGGAGTGCATGTACAGTTCTCTCTCCACCTTCAATAACATGACTTAGGTGCCCTTGAGCAAGGCATCGAACCCCCAACTGCTCCCCGGGCGCCGCAGCATAAATGGCTGCCCACTGCTCCGGGTGTGTGTTCACAGTGTGTGTGTGTGTGTGTGTGTGTGTGTGTGTGTTCACTGCTCTGTGTGTGTGCACTTTGGATGGGTTAAACGCAGAGCACAAATTCCGAGTATGGGTCACCATACTTGGCTGAATGTCACTTCACTCACTATTACAGTGCCGAAGTGCAGAAACTTTGCACTATTTGCAATAAGTAATTAGCAGAATAAACTGTTATTTTAAAATAGTATAAATAGAATCTATATCTATCTGCACTTAGTGCTAACAGCCTCTATTGCACCCCCCCTCCCTGCACATACAGCACCCCCAAGCTAAATCTTACAGCACACCTGACACGGTCAATTTTTTTTTACCAGAAAAAAAAAAAGTTTAATGTGGACACCTCTGACCTTTTGATTATGCTGAACTATATGGCTATATTTATCACCAAAGCACAACGGTTTCTTATGCAATGGCATCTAAGGGCTAAAAGGTCACGCGCATTCAAATTAGGTTTCCTGCTTTGCCCTTCACAGACTGAGATTTCACTTGATTACCTGAATCTTTTCACAATTTTATGTATGGTAATTGGTGGAAGACCTAAATTCATTGCATTTTTTTTTTCATTGAAAAATGTTATTTTTTATTTGTTTGATACTTCTTTCATGAAATTTGGCACAAAGTGATGAGCCATGATCCAGATTTGCAAAAATTGAGATGCTCCTTTTATACCCAAACATATACCCTCACCTATTACCAGGTCACCTGTTTAATTACAGTTTCATTTGGATGTTCTTTCACTTTTTCACTTTTATTTTGCCTCTATCCCAACTTGTTTGGAGTGTGTTGCAGCCATCGAAATCAAAATTTAGTCAGGGAAAACTTTTCTTTGTACTTTTGTCAATTAAATAAAAGTTAAAGAGAATGAACAAATCACAGATTTTTGATTTTTATTGCATTTTACAAAATGTCACCACTTTTTTGGAATTGGGGTTGTACTGTACAAGCAATTTTAAAAGGGTCAATGATTTTTGCACAGGAATACCAAATTAGGTAAACAATTTTCAGCACAATACAAAGGTTTAAAATATATATTTCTACGAACCAACAGGGCATTCTTTGTGGAACACAAAAGGTCAAATGTGTTCATGTTGCTCAAAAGGTAAGGAAATGTGCGAACTGATAAAACATATCCTAAATAAAATACAAATGCTATTTTTTCTTCTTCCCATTCAAAAGCCCCAAAATACTTAGATATTAATGTTATTGTTATCATTATTATTATTGTAATTATTTTAAGGAATGTGCATAGCAAAAATAATAATAATAAAAATAATAATACTAAAAGATTATAAAAAAAAATTAAAAAGTATGTATTAATATACTAACTATACTAATATACTATTAATAATAACACATTATATATAAACACATCCATAGCTTTCACAGTATAAACATTTTACTTGTATTTAACACTTTTAAAATTTTACAGAGCATAACTGATTCTTAGCATATCTTAAAGGACGATGGAAAAACTACTGTTTTCCCACTGTTGTCTTAAAATGAATATGCAAATATTACACGTTAATATTCAGATTACTCTTAAGAAATGTAATCTTCAAGAAGAAAGAATGGCAGTGATATTTAACCGTTATAAAGATAGTTTTATTTACTAAATACAATTTTTTTGATGTAAGTAATAACTGTACATCAGGTATATAATCAACTGTTAGTCTAATGTATACAATCACTATATAAGTACAAATATTACACTTATTAGTGGAGTCCCTGTTTGGATTGGATTGATTGGTAATATCTGCTGTATCGGGTTAAACCAAGTCTTAAAACTTAGTATTTAAATCAAAGGCCTTCAGATGCAATCAGTCAAACTATCACATTTAGTAGTTTAGACATATCATGACTGGACGTGTTAGTATAAAAAAAAATAATAATAATAATTTTTAAACAATACAGAAACCAAAAAGTGCTATAAATTACAGTGCCTTCATATTAGATTCACAAGCTTCCATATGTAATTATTCATTATGCTATGCGCTGCAGAGTCAAATAACATCATATTCCACCACTGTGTAACGTCACACAAAATGAGTTGTGTTTAAGTTCAGAAGTAGTGTTCCAATCTTTCTAAGATTTAAGTCCCATAAAAGCCGCTATCAAAACCAAACTGTTCACGAATGCCTTCCAACAATACTTGTTGGAACAAAGCAACTCTGTTGTCAAGCATCCCAAGAAAGCTAAACTGATATTCCATTAGCTCTGCGGCTGCTCTCTCCACATTCTGTTGCTGAATCTTTTCTTCCGCTTCTTTAAACATGTCCTGAGTGAAACATTGTCCCCCATTTGCTGCCACCATTTCATCAATTTTCTCAATTAATTTCCTCACTTGAACTCGATTCTTCCCATCATTGTTATTAAAAACAACATATCTACTACCACAACTCTGGATCACTCTGCGGAGTTCTGGATGGCCGTCTTTCACATAGTCTTCAATTGTTTTGCCATCGAGTGCGTCTCCATGAGTGAAGACCACGATCATGTATTTTGAAGCTTCTTGTCCAAAGAGCTCTTGCAGGGCCTGGACTGATCTTTGCTCCTCAGTAGTGAAACGGCCAATCTGTAACACCAGCAGGAACACATGAGGACCTGGTGCTGAAATCTGAATACATCTCACTATTTCTCTTTTGATGAGGTCTTTTGATTTGCTGGTATCCAAGATTCCAGGTGTGTCAATCACATAAATCTCTCTTCGCTCATTGACCATTCCTTTTTTGCAGCGCTCAGTGACAGAGTTTGCTGAAGGGCTTGATTCAAAAACCTTTCTACGAAGGATAGTGTTTCCCACAGCACTTTTTCCCACTCCAGTTTTTCCAATCAATACAATGCGAAGTGGTGGACCTATCAACAAAGGATGAAAAAAAAGATAATGAAACATGTACAGACAAAATAAACGGCCTTAATGGATAAAGAGGCAGAGCATGGTATGCCTGAGACACTGTATAAAACCGAGTTCTGCATTTTCAGCCTGGCCTATTATATTGTATAATATTATTATGCATATATGCTTTATTATGCAAATCCTAATTTTTTTATGTACATTAAAAGTATTAGTCATATACCCATCACATATTAATACTCATTAATAAATCCCTCCAACTGTACTAAGAAGTCACATATTATAATTATCTGACCTTTAACTTTGATGTTAACTTATTGTATTTTTAATGCATGTTTTTATTTTCACAAAAATTACTCAAACAATAATTGGCAGATTCCTTGTTTGCTTTCACAGAATATTTGACAATATACTTAAGACACTTTCCATTTACTCACAAAATTCAAAACTCTTTAAACATGATAAATCTTTGAGCAGTTATGAGAAGAACTTTCTTTACTAGAAACCATACTATACAGTCAAGTTAAAAGGTTTAGCACACAACTTACCTGGAGGAGTATAAGAGGGGCAACAAAACAGGCACTTAGAACAAGCCATTTCCTTCAGCAACAGTTTCTCTCAACAACAACTGAAACTGTTTTTATGGTTGACCCTATTAGTACCAGTTTTTCTTGTGACGCCACCGGTTTATCCTTTTTTTTTTTTTACATACATCTATCTTTTACTTTCATTTGATCACTAATTTCCTGCTTCGCCTCATGACAGATATAACCAGAGGTGCTTCTCGCAACCTGGTGAACAGACTGGAAATTCAACATGCCAAAAGGTAAAACATAGTTGTTGGTTTGAGTTTTTGATCAACTTTTTAAAGATTTTATTCTTTTGCTCATTTTCTTTATATTCTCTGCCACTTTATACATTTTTACTTCAAAATTGTCTACTGCATTTAATTGTGGGAAAACTCTTTTAAATCTTCACAGGAGAAAATAAAACTGCACAAGTTTCAGACGATGACAGCGTTGTCACCGTGGTGCTCCTGGGACAAAACAGCGCTGATAAGTGCCTGATAGGAAACACCATGCTTGGGTATAACTGCTTCCAGCCAGGAAAGTCCATGTATCAAAAGGCTCTAGGAAGAATGAGGGACGAGCTGATCTACATTATAAACACCCCGGACCTTTTCTGTAGAATATTCCAAGAACCAGAAGCTAATACTATCGAGGAGATGAAACCATCATACACAGGTCCACGCATGTTCATCCTGGTACTCCACGATAAACAGCTGTCCCAGGAAGAGGTGGAGATGTTTACCCAAATGAAGGAGAGATTTGGAGAGAAAATGACTAAAAATATTACTGTGGTGTTGATCGACGGCAAAGAGACATCCTGCAACATAGCGGATACACACCTCAAAAAGATTTTACATGAATGTGAGGAGAGAATTTGTGTCTTCAGCAAAGATACGGCAGACTCAGATCTGGTCAGACAGCTATTGATACATATTACAAAAACGGCAGAGAAAGAGGAAGCTGATCCTGGCAGGTAAACTTGGAAACATTGTGTCTTGCATTGTTCACAAAGCTGATTTTTGTCTTTTTCGCTAAAATTCAACATCATCTTGTAGATTACATGAAGATGACCCCGAACAACCAAAAACAATGCCAGGTAATGCTTTCTTATGTTGAATTATCTGAAATTATTAATATTCCAACTCCAAATGCTGCACTAAAAAATGTTTTTTAATGAAAGTAAACGTACGTTAAAATGTTTGGGGTCAGTATGTTTATTATTTTTAATAAATCAATATTTTTTATTCAGCAATGCTGTATTATAATTATAATCACACTGATCCAAAATTCACAGTAAAGACTTTTTAAAAGATTTAAATTTCAAATAAATGCTGTTAGTTTGAACTTTCCATTGATCAAACAAACTTGAAAAAAAAGTATAACAGTTTTCTCAAAATTATTAAGCTTAAGCACAACTAATTTGAACATTGATAATAAAAATAAAAATTAATCATATATAGAATAATGTTAGGATAATTTAACAAAACTCAGCCTTGCCATCACAGGAATAAATTCCATTTTAAAATATTCTGAAATAGAAAACAGCTCTTTTAAATTGTAATATTTGACAATACTGCTTGTTTTATTTTTTATTTGAACAAATAAATTCAGTCTTGGTGAGCATGAGAGGCTTATTTAAACAAAAACAGTTATTTTAAAATTATTAATTATATATTTTTTTATTATCCATAAGGGGAGAGTGACTGCAGTATCATCACCTTGGTGCTCCTGGGATTGAACAGCGATGACAAGTGCCTGATAGGGAACAGTATTCTCCAGTATGATTGTTTCGTGGTTGGAAAAGCAACATGTGAGAAGGTTGTGGCTAGAGTAGCTGATCAGATGGTCTGTATTGTCAACACTCCTGACCTTTTCTATAAACCAAGCCCAGATTCAATAGCTGATAGTATGGAGGAGATGAAGCTATCATACGCAGGTCCACGTATGTTCATCATGGTACTGCAGGACAAAACTCTTTCACAGGAAGAGATGGAGATGTTCGCCCAACTGAAGGAGAGATTTGGTAAGAAACAGCTCAAAAACACGTTTGTTGTGATTATAGGTAGCGAAGAAAACAACTTAAGCGAGAACTTTGAAGCTGATAAGACCCTCAAAAAGATTCTAGATGAGTGTAAGGAGACGGTTTATGTTTACAGGAGTAATGTGAAAAGCACTGAGCTGGTCGGACAGCTTATAGGACAAAACAACATGCAAGCTGGAATCTGAGAAAAACTGAATATTCCAGTTAGAAATCAGCTCAGTCCAGCTAATATGTACTGTGTGATTGATATTGTGCTATAAAACTGATTTAGCTAAATACAAAAGAAATGTTATCATCCTACAGTGTAATATGTGTAACCAAAAGATTGTGCAATAAACATAAGCAACACAACCGTCTACAGTTTCTTTATACATTCTCACTAACATCATGAATCTGAAGTAAATCACTGTTCAAACATTTTTTTGCTAGAGTTTCTGGTAACAAACTATAATAGATAGAAACTGGAGTTCGGTGTCATTTGCATAAAACTGCCAAAAGCTATTTTCACTAACTCCTCCCACCATTGCTTGGATATTTTACCTTTAGTACAAATAACAGAAATGTTAATAAATGTTTTCTTTGGCCACTCTTACTCATTTTCCACACATAATCAAAAACCAACTAAATTATACAAATTCTTTTAGATTACTGCATTAAGACCAACCTTTTTACAAAAATGCAATGATGAAATAAAACCAAGTACAGCTGTTATCTAGCATACTAGTGACTCAACGTGTTTTACCAGATTTTGGACAAGCCCTTTGTTCTCATGCATTTAAGACAAGTGTATTATTTCACTTTCATTTACTTACAACTGTCACTGAGTGCTAGAGACACGTTCGACACTCTGCACATCATTTGTTTCTTGTAATACAAATCATCATGTCACAATGTAAGTAAACCTTTTCTTCTATAAATTGTAGTCAATTTATTTTTTTGTAAGAATGTAGTGTGTTTTGACTTGACAGAGATTGATAGTTGCAATAATGGCATCAGTCTGATACTCAAGTTCAATTCCAACTCTGTCTTGTAAAATTAAGTCTTCTCAAATATTTGTGAATTGCAAATTAATGTTGTAAGATTATTATGGATTAAAGTTTCAAGTTATCATAATACAACATCCAGTTTTCTCTTAACAAGATTTAAAAAGCTATGAATTATGCTTGTGATTTATTGTAGTGGAGAATGCAAAGGTGACGCAATCTGGTGGAGGAGATAAGATCACTTTGGTGCTGCTGGGAAAGAACAGCAACGATAAGTCTATGATAGGGAATACCATATTAAAGGCAAACTGCTTCAAAGGTAGTAACAACATATGTACAAGAGCTGAAGAAAGAGTAGATGATCAGATGGTCTGT
Organism: Carassius carassius; assembly: GCF_963082965.1. Classification (NCBI taxonomy): domain Eukaryota; kingdom Metazoa; phylum Chordata; class Actinopteri; order Cypriniformes; family Cyprinidae; genus Carassius; species Carassius carassius. The sequence continues at coordinate 18,300,380 of NC_081803.1, forward strand.
ATCATAAACACTCCAGACCTATTCCACCAAAATAGAGAAACAGAGGAGAATATAGAGGAGATAAAAACCCTATATCCAGGGCCACGCATGTTTCTTCTGGTTCTGCAGAACAAACAGCTCTCACAGGAAGAGATGTTAATGTTCAGCCAGCTGAAAGCGATATTTGGAGAGAAAATGGTGGAAAATACTGTCATAGTACTAGTTAACAATCAGGAGAATAAATCTGAAGAACCATATGACCACGCAGATGAGAATCTCAAAAAACTATTAGATGAGTGTGGATGGAGAATGTGTGTTCACGACAAGAAAAATGCTAACAAGCTGACCAATGTGGTAGTGAAAGAATGGAAGAAAATACATGAAAAGCAGTTTAAAGAATCAAGCAACTCCGCACTTGCAGAGAGGTAAGACACGTATGACAGCAGGGATTAAATCAATGTAAAAAATAAAAGTCTCTGTACATAACTATAAATCCCTTTAGGCCTAGAACTGAACCTGTAACATCATCTGAATCCAGTGTGATATATGAGGACATTGATGCGTATGTAGAAATGGGGCCAAAAAATGAAGCGTCATCGGTGTCTGAAAACAGCAAAGGTATAGCTTACAAATTTCTCATCTTACCTTTCTCTGTTATCTAAAAGAATACGAAAATAATTAAATCAACATGCTTTTTTTTAATGTGCATTTCACATCATTATGAAGTCAAGTTATCTCAATACACAATGGAGAAAGCTTGCGTGATTAAAGTTTTTTATTATTTATTTTTCATTAAAGGTGTAAGCAGTAACGTATATTTCCTATTGAACAAATATTTGCCACAGACAGTATAATGATTAAGGATCTGGGCTGTTCACAAAAGTATAAGATCATGATGAAAAGTGTCTAATAAATCAGTGGTTATCAGGAGATATGTTCTGATACGGTTGCAGACAGCTGAGGGACAAAAACATGCTAAATGCGAATAATGATAATACAACTCATGTACAGTAAAATGAAAACAACATAAATGCTATCAAAGAGTGTGTTCAACGATTTGTGATACATCAACATCAACATACTGGTGATATTACCTCATCATCGAAACTATGAAAATATGAACTAATTACATTAAATTGAAATTATGGACTTGGTATTGTGTTAGATCACCACTTGATGTCCAATATGGAATCTGCATTTAAAAAAAAAAAAAAAAAAACAGTGAAACCAACCATGTTAAATTACCAGTAATTGTGTTCTACCAAGTTTGCCATGCACATCCTGAAAAGTTAAGACAAAACAGTTTGATTGCCTTCTGATAGCTGGCTGCGGTTTAGGTCATCAAGCCTGCCCTCTCCATGTAAGCAATTGGGAGAGAAGCCAAAAAAAAAAAAATCAAATTACAGTTCTCAAAGACGGTTTTTATCATTTTAGGTAGTTCTAATCACGCTGGTTTATGTTCAAGCATTCATTTTCTAATAGGTTTGCCATTTTATTAGTTACTTGAAGGTATAAAATTAGCTGTGCGGTCATGATCGGGAGCTTACAGTTGGGTCTGCGGAAGTTTGGGGGGGACTTTGGTTCAGCGGCTCCACGTCATGATCACTACTGCACAGACTCAGGCTCCAAAAGACGCTACTGGCGCAAGATGACAGCGGCTATAGTGGGATGTTTTGGCTTCACTTTTCTATAGTTGAAGGAAGTGGAGACGTGTCCTACATTAGTTTAAAAAAAATTACATTCTGCATTCAAATTGCAAATTTCTTTTTTTTTTTTCAAAGATTTGTTTGAATTTTATTACAGAAAAGAGCGTTCAGACATCTAGAAGTAAAGACATGATGACAGTGGTCCTGCTGGGAAAGATAAGCAACAACAAGTGTCTCGTAGGGAACAAAATTTTTCAAAAAGATAATTTCCGATCAGAGAAGGTCATGTGTGAGAAGATAGTGGATAATGTTGGTGGTGAGGAGGTCTGTATTATCAACACTCCAGACCTTTTTCATAAACCAAGCTCATCAGATCCAGAAGCTAACAGAATGGATGAGCTGAAGCCATCATACCAAGGTCCACGTGTGTTACTCCTTGTACTCCAGGACAGTATGGTGTTACCAGAAGAGATGGAGATGTTTAATGAAGTAAAGAAGAAGCTTGGACCGAAAATGGTTGAACAAACAATTGTGCTGGTTAATGGTGATAAAAAGGTATCTTCAAATAAAATGGACACACCATTGTCAAACAAAAATGACCATGAAAAAATCCTGGAGGAGTGTGGAAACAGACTGTGTGTTTACAGCAAACTCACGAAGAGTACTGAACTAATCAAAGAACTGATGAAATACAAAGAAAGCATGAAGAACCAAACATCAGAAACTACAAAAGTAAGGTAGGCAATATATTATGAGCAGTAGGAAATAAGAGTTTAGTTAATTTACATATGACCCTATATGAACTACTCTTTCAATTCCAGAGGGATGCATGCCAATAAGGAGATTCAATCACTAAATAATACAGGTGAGTTCAATCAGTCAAACCTATAAATCATTTTAAAATAACATGTCACCTACATATATACCAGCAGATAATAACAGTTTGGTTCCTTTGCACTGAAACTGTTAGCATGGACTGTATCATCTAACTAACTCTAACTATACAGCGTCAGGGGGATACAAGGTGGATCGGCCAAAACCTTTGACCATCGTGCTGCTGGGACAGACAGGATGTGGGAAGAGTGCTACAGGAAATACAATATTAAAAAAGCACCATTTTGAATCACATGCTAGTTCTGTGCCAGTAACAAAGGAGTGCCAGATGGCAGAGAAAACTGTTTATGAAATGAGGATTAGGGTTATAGACACTCCAGATTTCTTTAATGAAGACCTTAAAAGTCAGGACAAACAGATAAAGAAGTGCAAGGAGCTCGCTCAGCCAGGGCCTGATGTGTATTTGCTGGTCATGCAGCTTGGCCGTTTCACAGAGGGCGAGAGAGAGGTTCTCCCACATCTGAAGAGAGAGTTTGGCGACGATGTGACTTTAAAGACTGTAATTCTTTTCACGGGTAAAGAGAAGCTGAAGAACAAGACTTTAACGGATTACATCAACGGCAGCGAAAAGGAACTTCAGGAACTGATCAAAACCTGTCATTCAAGATGTTGTGCATTTAACAACAACAATGAGAAATCCAATCAGGTGAAAAAACTTCTGGACCTCATTTCTGACATGCAGGAAAATAGTGCCACAGAAAACCCTCACAGAAAAAAGCATAAGGATAACAAAGAATGCAATATCTTGTGAGATTAAGTGTGTCTGTACACAACTATAATTAGGGAAACTTTTCGAAATATGCATAAGTTCTATTATAGTTAGTCTACAGATGTTACAATTGTGTAGACCATAAAAAGGACTGTTAGATGCATATTTAATTGTACCTTTCTTTACTGTGAACTACTAAAAATACTCTGAATAGCACATATGTAATGATTATTGTATTTGGAAGTTAAATATGTAAGTTAAATAAAAACATTAAACCTGCATAAGTAGTTTCATAATTTAATTGAAAATACAAGTATAGGTCTCTACAGGAAAGTAATGGGAGTTACCAGATCAGGGTGTTTTTAGACCATACCCGATTGGCTGACATCATAGTGATGGTAGGTTTAGGGGTTGGGTTAGGTAAGGGGGGTCATTTTGATTGCATGACTTGGGAACACCAAGCAGTTTGAAAACACCCACAAGGTCATAAACACCCACTTTTGCTCTGCAGAGACCAAAGTCTCAAAATACATGTACTTCTTACTACTGCAATGACTCTTTTGGGAATCTTCAAAACATCAAACATTCAAGCCAGCAGGGCTTTGACAAGGAAACGGACAAAAAAATATATAATTGATTGTTGTGCAAACCTTATACTCTAGTACATTTCATTAATAGCTGGCTCCTTCTAGTGGCCAAATTAATTTACATTGCTCCAAGCAGACTTTTAAACACTTAATTACATTTTACTACAAGTACATTTTGTTAAAATATAGAGTATGTAATGCCATAAGAAAACACACAGAAGCAAATCATCATTACAAAAAGTTTTATTAATGGTTGACTGGATGTGTCCAATTAGCATATTTACAGACATTATCTACACACTGAAATGAGCAGTTGGACAAAAACCCTAAGTGGAGTCAAAAAGACAAGAGCACAAAGATAGGGAAAATGAGACTGAGTCAAAAGTGAGTCTTAAGAACTCTAGATTCAGCCCACAGAGCCTGGTAAAGCAAATTACCAAACTACCATTGGTGAAGTGTGCATTTATCTGCCGATCATACGAACTGGCTTGGATGGCCACAGAAATGTGAATCCATTGAACTGGAAACCACAGCAGACAAAGAGGAATAAAATGCATTTTCCCAAAACATCTATTGAAATCATGTCTGATATGACAGATGGCAGACTTCAGTCTTGAACTTGAATTTAAGATGATTCTTCATCAATCTTGGGTGCCAGGTAGTATTTGACGTGTCCCATGTCTGCAATCTTGTACTCTACCACTGCAGAAGGGAAAAAGACAATCACTTCAACCGATTTTACTCAAAAGGTGATTTAATATGGGCATGTAAGCATTCTCCTTACCTAGTGGAATGTCTGCGGACATGCTGAGTGTGACTGTTTTAGACAAAGGAGTGGCCTTGGTGAAGAAGTTCAGGTAGTTCAAAGCAAAAATGAGCTGCACAGGCTCATTCATCTCAATTGTCACCTGTAGGGAACACAGTGTTGTCAATTTCATTCATACCATACAAACCTGCACAACTGCTACACTTGACTTTTGTTCCCAGTGTAAAAAGAATGTTACCGCTTCATCCTCCTTGTCGACATTGCTGGTTTGTGAGAGCTTGACGTTGCCTGTGCCCAGCTCTCCGCTGGCAGAGAACTTCACACCATCCTTGGCACAAGAGATCATGACAGCATCACCGATCTGTGACAGATCCCTGCAGATACGGGCGAACTCACCCGAGGGCATCTTCACCACACAGCTGTATTCCTGCTCCTGAAGTGAAAAACAGAACAGGACATGATCTTTGGAGAAAAATAAAGCAAAAAGAAAACATGCACATTCATATCAGAATTTGTGAAATAAGTCTTACTGGAATCCCAAGCTGCTCCACATCCAGATCCATCAGTTTCATCTCATAGTCAGACACTTTCTCCTGATCTGAAAACACACTTGAAGGTCAGCAAGAGCTCTTACTATTATAATTTATAGGACACTATCAGTAAATACATAAGCCATATCTATTTTTTTCTGGCTATATGTACACTGGAATTCTTATTCTGAGTTTTAGGTTAAATATGTAACAAATAAATTGTAATAAAGCCTTATGAACTCACTGAGTGTTTCAAAGACAAGTGCCAAAGAGTCTGCATTGTCTTCTGCCCTAAGTGTGATGATATCTTCATTCCCAGCACACTTCAGAATCTTTGACATGCTAGAAAACAAGAAAAATAATTAGAATAGACTCAGTTTTGGGCACTTATTGAAAAATGCAATTACGTTTTATTTTAAAACACTATATTTAGTTATTATTCCATTGGTTATTTGGCTGTCAGTTTAAATGATGGTTTGTGTCTCTTTTGACCAAGTTTTTATTGTCTAATTGCACAGCCCGGCTCTTTTTCGCGCCAACCAGCTTGAGCGCGGGTAAATGACGTCACGTTCAACAGTGAGGGGAGAATGCAGGAAGCACTCTACGCGCCAAATACCACTAAACCTTTTTGGACTGCAATCATCTGAGATGCATTAAAAATGCATTTCAACAAAACTCATAATCGGGAAAGGAACAAGCCACATTTTTACTACTTACAAATGGCGGGCTCCTTTTACCTTGCACAGGCGGGCATAATAAACAGACATGTTAAGATTTCACGCTCTAAGTTACGCGGTTAACGTTACATGACAAATAAAACTAAACCCGCATCATTTCCTTCAGTAACGTTACCTGCTCAAATTGACACCCATGGCCAGGTTTCTGTCGCAGCGGTAGGAGTCAAACCCATCGCTCCGGAGCGTCAGCTGCACCAGAGACACATGAGATGAATCCATGCTCTGCAGCGAGATGCCCGAGGAGCTGACATCCCAGCAGGCTTCGGTGATGAGGTCTTTCAGAGCCTCCAGAACCTTCTTAAGGATTGATCCTTGAACGAGACGTGCCTCAAACATCGTGCTGCTTTTTATGGGAGGAGGAAAAAAAGTGATCTAATTCCTGTTATGACACAAGCGCGGCCTGGTTTTCTGCTTGTCTTCAAATGTAGGAATCGCAGCCTATCGAAGTGTTTCAGCGGCAGCACGTACAAATCCAAAGAGTCTGCAAGAAACACAGGTGTATCTGTCCCGTCTTCTGTTCTCTCGAGGCTCTGAATGTAACTGCGCGCGCTTTTGCTGGGACTTTCATAAACTGTCCCACTCTTGCCTTCGTCATTTCCTGTGACGTTGGATTCCTCCTGGAACACGGACGGAAGTGCAGCCACTGACCACAAGAGGGCGTATTTTCATACGCATTTGGTTGTGTGCTGCGTGAGCTTGTGCTTTGTCAAACCAGTTACTACTACTATTTTTTTAATGTTTAAAACGGAAATTTAATCATTTAAATAAAATTTAAAGGAAGTATTTAGGAGAAACAAAGGCTGAAATAAAATCTATCTATCTATCTATCGTGACGAATATTGAAAACTATTAATTTTGGAGTTCAGCATTTTGCCTCAGGAGGGCACACTGTTATTAACAAACAGGTTGTCGAGATGCAATAACATAAAAAAATTATTATGCAACAATATTGAAAAGTTTACACATTTTCGGCGTTTTAAGTGTTTTTTGCTTTATATAAAATAATATAGAGACAATATTGTTCCATTTCTTTTTTCCATTTCTTTTTCCATTTGTGAATATGGAAATTAGCCATTAAAAGTATAAAATGTATTATTAAATAAAACTTATTGCACTTATCTTTACATTCTACCCTAAGACCAAATAGTAAATCTTTCCATAACACAAATTGGTCATCAATATTCTTGACCGTAAAATCACATACATCTTGCCAAAATAGTTTCACAAAAGCTAAACAAATGAATCACAGTTTCAGGGCAATAATCACAAAAGGTGTACTTAACATCAATATCCAATTTTACCAAGTATTGCTTTGAGGAAAAACAAATATCACCTACATAGAAATTAATTTAAGGAGATGTAAGAGAAAAAAAAATGTGCATATTCCCCAGGTGTTACTGGAATATTGTAATGTGCTATATATATGCTATATATGTATGTGATTTTACGGTCAAGAATATTGATGACCAATTTGTGTTGTTATGGAAAGATTTACTATTTGGTCTTAGGGTAGAATGTAAAGATAAGTGCAATAAGTTTTATTTAATAATACATTTTATACTTTTAATGGCTAATTTCCATATTCACAAATGGAAAAAGAAATGGAGAAAGAAATGGAACAATATTGTCTCTATATTATTTTATATAAAGCAAAAAACACTTAAAACGCAGAAAATATATATATAAACACCTTATAGGTAAAGAGAAAACCATTTACATTAAATAACTGATCCACCAATGTGATATTTTCAAACGAAATGTTTCTGAAAAAGTGATTTGCATCTATAAAAGATGTCCTTATTGTTCCATATATATAATACTTATGTGGTGAAAAGTTGTTTGATCATGGACTATGAAAAAAAAAAGGCCTGGATATGACTGTTTTCACTGATATTTTATCAATATCATTTGAGCCTTTTTTTATTGGTTGACTTGCCGTTTTTTTTTTTCTGTTGTTGCAATCAGGAGATAAGACGTATGTTGTTACCTTACCTATGTTTGTAGGAAAACTGCTAAAGTCAAGAAAGAAAAAAAAAATCAACTGCATAATAATTATAAAGCCCTAAAACTATGTGTATAATAATTATACATAGATTTAGATTAACTATCAGTTCATTGTACTGAAAAAGAGAGAAAACTTTGATAATTATATCAGAAAACTAGCTTTTCTACCTTTTTCTACTTAACTTTTTCGGAATATATATATATATATATATATATATATATATATATATATATATATATATATATATATATATATATATATATAGGTTGAACTATATTATAGATGAACTTTGTCAAGTCTTTGAAACATGTCACAACAGTTATTATTTTGCAGTCTCCCGCATTAAAAGCAATCTACAGCATGACCTCAGGTTGTGTATATATAAGCATTTCTCCGTAGCATGTTATAACAGAAGGAATATAAGAGCATCTGTTCAGGAGTGCATGATAACATCCTTGGAATGGGATCAAATGGTGACCCAAGCTTAAACTCACATGAGACTGTATGCTGTTGATTCACACGAATCAGAGAACGGTTCAAACACTGTCCCATGTTGCAGGCATAATCCTCAACCGCAGGGCTTACTAGCTGGTTCCTACTGCGGGGTTTTTTGTTTTCCCAATACAGCCTCAAAGCTCCTGAACCCACCCAAATGAAATGGGGTGGAATTTCCCAATGTTAGTAAACAACTGTAAGAGTCTGTGATTTAAAAGCCCCTATCATGACTGCCAAGTTTCCTGTGAAGACTGCGATACCATCAGAGACTGCAGAGTTGAACCAAAACCCAGTTCTGAGTCACTCTGAGCCCTCGAGACTTTGAATTTGTATTTCCCAAGAGACACTCCATGACTATCTAGGTTTATTCAAACATCATTTGGGCTATTCTGCTCTGTATTAAATTATAGCTGTAGCACCATCTCTTTTTTTCAGGGAACTTGGAAGAGGGGCAGGATATATGGAACTGAACTTCAACAATACCAGACGAACAGGAAGGAAGCGTAGGCCGAGCGGTCCTGGGGAATATGGGGAGGGAACTCAAATCCAACTCTTTCTTTTTGGCTTGCAGTCCCTTGAGATTACAGCAGCCACTGCTGCAGGCATGTGCAGACCACAATGGCACTTTCAACTAACAACTGTCTTTGGAGTCGTCCTCAAATACTAACTTTAAAAATTTTGCTATTTTACACTGAAATAATACTAAATGACAATTTGGTTATTATAATAAATGAATAAGATTAACTTTATTGTCAGTCAGGAGAGAAAACTATTTATTGCTTCACTTAAAAAAAAAAAAAAAAAAAAAAAAAAAAAAAAAAGGGGGAAGTCGTGGCCTAATGGTTAGAGAGTCGGACTCCCAATCGAAAGGTTGTGAGTTCGAGTCCTGGGCCGGCAGGAATTGTGGGTGGGGGGAGTGCATGTACAGTTCTCTCTCCACCTTCAATACCACGACTTAGGTGCCCTTGAGCAAGGCATCGAACCCCCAACTGCTCCCCGGGCGCCGCAGCATAAATGGCTGCCCACTGCTCCGGGTGTGTGCTCACAGTGTGTGTGTGTGTGTTCACTGCTCTGTGTGTGTGCACTTTGGATGGGTTAAACGCAGAGCACAAATTCCGAGTATGGGTCACCATACTTGGCTGAATGTCACTTCACTTCACTTCACTAATGACAGAGGCATGCAACATTGGAAACTTAACAGCACTTACAAAGCACAGAGAATGTAGTATTAAAAACATATTGAAAGTTGTGAGACCAAACTTAGATTTAGATTGAATTAATTAATATAAAAGTAACCGGTACTAGTGCAAGAAAAGTTTATTTTCTGAATAGAATAGAATAGAATAGAATAAAAAATAGGTAGAATTTGTTAGAGAACTTTGATACACTGATAAATATAATAAAATAAAATATTAAAATGTCATTAGGTGGAAGATGTAAGACCAAACATGAATGATGCATTAAGAAATTAGCTTTTCAAATCTGAATACACTCATGTTCTTTATGAAAGTTTAAAAAGAAAGTAGGGCACATCTGGTTTTACTCACAAAGCTTTTTGTGCTGACATACGCACCGTGATATGGAGGGGATTAAAGGGTTTTGGAGAAATACCAGGTTACTGTGTTTCTGCAATAAAGTTTCTTGTAATGGAATTCATGGGGACCAATGCATAGAAGGGGCGTTCTCTAAAAATAAACTTTTTTTTTGGCTGTAGGTCTGACGTCATGATGAAGCAAAGCAGAGGGGACATGCAAGTCCAGCCAACTTTCGGCAGGATCAAGCCGTAAACTAGAGCCGCCCCCTCAGCTCCCCCTATCCTTTCTCATAATCAACAGGAAATACGCAGCCAGAGCTCTGAGAGAGCTGGGAGAGAAGAGACGAAGAGAAAAACACCACAGAAGATCAAAGCACAAAACACACTAGATGTCCAACAATCTTCCCACACCGGACAAAATGGACAAGCAAAAACTGAGAGCTGAAATCAGTCCTCGAGTGTCCAATAGCTCTGCGCAGCGCCTAAGCAGGGATCTCACCTGCTCCATCTGCTTGGACCTGTTCAAGCACCCGGTTTCCTTGCCCTGCGACCACACTTTCTGCAAGGCCTGCATTACGAGTTACTGGAGCGGTCCTCGTGGAAAAGTCCACTGTGGATCTGGTTCCTGTCCTCAGTGCCGGAAAGTTTTTCCAGGCCAGAGCTACAGACCCAACCGTATTGTGGCCAACATTGTGGAGAGCTATTGCCAAGGGATCACGGAAAGTGGGGATCAGCTGACCGGGTTGTCAGCAGACACAGTTCCTCCAACCCCACTTTGCAACCGACACAGAGAAGAGCTGAAGCTGTTTTGTGAGGAAGACCAGGAGCTGGTGTGTCTGGTGTGTGGGATCTCTCAGGATCACCGAGCTCACACGCTGGTGTGTCTGCAAGATGCACAGAAGAGATATAGGGTAAGAATCAAAGACATGTTTTTTTAACTTCCTTGGCTCAGCTGAAAGCTCATTGTGTTTGTGTTGAACAGGCTTCTCTAACTACTTCAGCAAATGCTCTTCAAAAAGAGCTCAACAGTGCTCTAGAGTGTGAGAAAGAGACTGAAGAGGAGGTGAAGAAACTGAAGGTAAGAAGAAATTAAACCTCATGCGCAATCTCCAATACCTCTTAAGCAGAATTCCTAATCCTAACCTGACTAACACTTAATCATCTAAATTCTTAATGCTTTCCAGTAAGTATAATAACTTGTAGGTTCAGTTCAACATTAATTAAAAGTTATGTTCTTAAAAGTAGTTCACCCACAGATGAAAAAACTGTAATTTTACACTCTTTTTCAGAACATTTTGTGCAATTAAAGATTCCATGCATTTTTCTGGACCCATAGATGCCAATAAAGAACCATTATTTAAAGTGTGCTCACCTTAATTTTTTTTCCAAACACAAAAAGAAAATATTTAGCATAATTTTTCAACTGATTTTGTCCATACAATGACATCAAAACAACTTTGTACTCCACTGACTTTCAGTGAGACACGTTTTCCAAAAAATGTTCTGCAGAAGTACAAAATGCAGTTTTGGAACATTGTGAGTGCATAAATGCTGACAGAAAAACATTTTCCATTAAAATGTTGTGTGTGTGTGTTTGTACAGTATGTGTGTAAAGTGATTGATTGGTGCTTAAGACTCAGCAAAAAATGGTCACTTTTCATCCAGTCAATTTCAATAATTTTTTTTTATTAGACATTCTGTTTCACCTAATCGAAATAGGTTGCAATTGTCAAAAGCATGTTGACTTCCCCCTCTGAGGCAAAACATCACCTCAAATTCTCGTTTCTCTACCCAGGACCACACTGCAGATCTGAAGCAGAGGATAGAGGTGCAGTTCAGCGAGCTTCATCAGTTCCTGTACCAGGAAGAGAAACTCCTGCAAGTCAAGCTGAAGACGGAGGAACGGCGAGAGCTGATAAGGCTGGATGAGCACAAGGCCCTACTCAGTGTGGAGATATCACGCCTTCGCAGAGCTATGAACGACATTGAGGACAAACTCAGTGAAAATGATCCTCACAGACTACTCAGGGTGAGTGCAAAGCCACTGGTCACACTGACAGAAAGCAACCAAAAGACATCTATTTTCATTTGGGAGGTGGTGATTTGAGGCAAAACTGAAGTGTCAGATTGTTGGCAATGGGTCTGCAGACAGTGACGCCTGTGTAATCTGGCATTAGATACAGTTGGATACTGCAGTAGAGAAGGAACGCCTACTTACAATTAAGTGTATAGAGACCTTTGTCCTCAAATGATATGCTGTCATAATGTCATGTCATGATATGCTGTGTGAACGACCCTTTAAAGAAAGATGAGATGCAATGTAATGTTGTATACAGTTATATATTCATATAAATGATACTAAATAATATTTTTAAGCAATGTTAAAACATGTATTAATGATGTAAAGTTATAATATATCCTAAATAATAATTTCAATACTTTACTGCTAACAGAAAGCTCTGTGGGGTATAACTTTGGTCAACACAGGATACAGAGTAATTATCTCAGCTTTGCAATGGGAAGATAATGCCATTAGTGCAGCACTAGGGGATTTTCCAGAGTTGTGGATGAAAAGAAAAAAAATGTGTAGCTTCGATTCAAACACTGATCTCATGTGGAAAACTTCTGTCCCTGCCTCTCGAACTGAGCCAATTTCATCAATCTCCTTTTTCCTGTCTGTTTTACAGAGTATAAAGGGCCTGCCTCAAAGGTAAGAGACCTCTATGGATCTGTTACATTTAATATTTACACTAATATTTTCATGAGGATGTGCTTGAATTGTTTTTAAGTCTGGGCCTGTGTTGTTTCAAGCAGGCAGCCACTGAAGTTTGAGAAGCCGGCATTGAAGCCTCCCAGACTGTGTGAGGGCCGCTTCGCTGGGCCCCTGCAGTACAGAGTGTGGAAGTCACTGAAGGGAAGCATCTATCCAGGTTTGAGAATGATCCTAAATAAAAAATAAGTATAGTATACATATTCACATTGAATCATGCTGCCTAAATGCATGAAAAAAATGTCAACGATGTAGACAGATTTTTCTTCATCAGATTGGGAGAAATTTACTATTACATCACTTATTTACCAATGGATCCTCTGCAGCAAATGGGTGCCGTCAGAATGAAAGTCCAAAAAACATCACAATAATCCACAAATTATCCATTCCACTCAAAAATCTGCCTGTTTGTAAGAAACAAATCCATCATTAAGATATTATTAACTTTTAACCATCACTTCTGGACAAAATACAAGACCATTATCCAAAATAATAAAATCAATATTATGGAAATATTATGGATAATAGAATCATATTTTAGCCAGAAGTTGGTTTGAAGTTCAAAATGTATTTTTTTTTTCTTACAAGCATGCAGATTTTTGCTTCGCTAGACATTAATACATAGCCTGGAATTCTGTGGATTACTTGTGGATCATAATTTTTTTTGCCAGCTGTTTGAACCGATGGCACCCAAACTCACCTGCATTTTGTACGACCAGAGCATGAGCAAATGTTCATTTCTAGGATGCATGAACTAACTCTTCTCTGCTACATTGTTCACTTTCTAGTTCCCTCAGCCATCACATTTAACTCCAAAACAGCGAACCCCTGGCTCAGTCTTACATCTTCACTCACCTGTGTGCGCTACCAGACCTTCAACAGCGCGGTGCAGGACAATCCACAGCGATTCAACGCCGCGCTCTCTCTCTTGGGCAGTCAAGGGTTCACTAAAGGCCGCCACTACTGGGAGGTGGAGGTGTACAGCAGCACCGTGTGGACCGTGGGAGTTGCTCGTGAATCCGTCACGAGAAAAGGTGTCATCAATACCATGCCTGCCAACGGCTTCTGGACGCTCTCACTATCATATGGAGTTCAATATATGGCCGGGACGTCTCCGCCAACATTGCTGTCTTTGGAAGAGCCACTGGCGAGGATCGGCGTGTATCTGGACTACAAAAGAGGCCTGGTGTCCTTCTACAATGCCGAGAGCATGACGCACCTCTACACCTTCAAGGACACCTTCACTGAGACCCTCTACCCTTATTTTAACCTCGGCTTCCTGGATAAAGTGCACGAAAATGAGCCTCTTAAAGTGTTCCTACCTAAAATCTGAATTTCTATTAATTTGTTTCATAATATTAATATTTCTCTCTCTCTCTCTCTCTCTCTCTCTCTCTCTCTAAATAAATAAATAAATAAATATATATATATATATATATATATATATATATATATATACACACTAGGCTGGACCTAGATATTTTAAGTTAGCCTTTTAAGAAATCTGTTTGAAGGTAAAGCAATTTATGAGATTTGCAAAAAATAAAATCATAAAAATAAATAAGTAAATAAATAACATCTTAACGTTCCAGTGGGTTAGTGAAAGGCATATGGAAAATGAAACCAAGTCATAAAAACGGTTGGAAACCATGGCCTATGACCATTTCCCACATTACCAAACATAAGTCCTGGCAGATATCATATATTCTGCATGTTTCTGTGATATTCCTAGGTTTAATAAACAACGGGGTGAGAATTAGGCTGGTCAGCATGGTTGTAACTACTCCTTTGTAAAAGCAAAAGGCTTTTTTTTCTTCAATTGTCTGCCATTCAAAATTGGCTGTGTATTTTAAGCTACATATCATCAAAATAATTTCAGTATATTACAGTATTATGAGGAAGTATTATATTTTTAACCAATGGCTGATTCTATTTAGAGGATCTTAAACGCATTAAAATAGACTTATTTATTCCTCTATCTGCTGCCTTTAACATCACAGCTCAGGTGTTTTGAGGAGCTTATGCATGTTCTTGTGCCATCAACCAGTCAGTTATACTGAGCAAAGCTGGACACAAGCATACTTACACTGCCACTAGGATGAATGGGAATACTAATACACATACAGACCTCACTGTTGTAAACTGCAAAATAAAATTAAGGTTCAGGTTTATGGCATCTTAGACTTGCAGCAGCTTAAAACTAGGCTTCTGTGCAAGACGAAACATGGTTCTCATTCAAATCCTGCGGAAAAAGAGAAAATATGCAAATGTAAAATGCCAGAAATACCATTAGGCTACAGTCAAAGGATGAAGGGCATGCTAGCATAGTGTAATATCTATAAGCCTAATGATTTTATATCATTTTTTATACAAACATGTACACAATGAAATAAGTTATTAAAAAAACACCAAAAAATGTGTTGCTTCTTTTTTTTACTATCGCAAAATGTTTCCCTCCTCAAGACTTCATACGGTCTATGCAGTTACCATCATTAACCACAAGGAGGTGCAATTGTACTCTTGATGCGCTCTGTAAACCCACACGAAAAGACAGAACCGACTGACTGAATCAGCGACTAGTTTTCTATTCTAGGAGCCGCAGAATAATTAAAATTGGACCCACGCGAAAACTCATGTAGTCCACCTTTATAATGATTAGAAAATTAACCAACAGGTGAGTAATGAAGTCATTCAGGAAACTTACACCGCCCAACGAGTAACTCTGATCTGACTGTATTTTGTCCTGTAGGATCCCACTTAACAACTTTATATTGAAGATATAATTGTAGCCTAGTAATAAAAACCCTGCAATTATAGAGTGAATAACTCGAAGTGTGGCACACGGCTTTAAATAAATAATGGAAGTCAGGTTGACGACTTGAAAGAAAAAAAAACTTGGACTGTTGAAATTTTTAACAACGAAGATGTTTAAAATACGGTAGGACGTTAAACCATAGTTTTGAAAGTATCAATGCGCAGCATACTTTTACGCTAGATTATTTACGTGAGGGGTTATATCTTTCGGCGGAAGAATAACACTTAAAGATTTTGTTTTATTTAAATGATGAAATCGACCACAATTCAAAAACATGTCCTTGATATTTTGTTATGTATTAATTGTTCCATTAAATTAATTAATTTCACTTGTCCAAGTGTCCAAAACCCCTTTACATTTACCAACAGATCAGTCTGACCAAAGCTAGGAGACCAGAAAAGATAAAGAAATCATGAAGACAAACAAACTGAGCTGTTTTTAGCCAGCCTGGCCCACTACTACACATTGAACTGTAGTTCAAGGTTTCAGGATTACAATAAACTTTATACAAGTAGTTTCAAAAGACCAAGATTTCTAATCAAGTTTGTTCTGTGTACTCATATCTCATGGTGATCCTAGCTCAATTTATACATCTTCATTCCATACAAAAAGCAATATAAACAATGTAATTTCAATGTGATGTTTATTAGTCGCATTAACATTTTTGTCTTACAGTTCATTGCATCAGGTACATAATTTCATGTCATATAATTTAAGTCTAACAGTCTGAATAATCATGTACAACTCATGTAAGAATGTAAGTCATGTAATGTTTTTTTTTTTTTTTTTACAAAAGATGTAATTCTTGTAATTATCATTGAATTATATTTTATACATTTCCAAACCACCAACTAGATGTGTGGCAATAAAGAATTATGATTTGTGAATTGTATAATAAAATGTGATAATAAAAGAATCATCTAAAAATATCTTAGACTCTAGCCTTTGAGGAACTGACGAGATATCTGAGAGGCAAAAGTCCATCAGGGACATTTTCGACTTCTTCCTTATTTGCTGGCTTGTAGTCAACCATGCTCTTTATAGTGATACTATAGTATCTGCCACTCAGATGTTCCATTTACCTATTGAGATTTCAATGGATCGTTTTAAGTACAACAGGACAAACTGTATTGTCATAACCCTACATCAAGCTTGATTTGAAAGGGTCTGGTACCACTAGGTCTTCTTCATTGCAGTTTGTGGGTGGTGGGGGTGGACAAGGGGCCCTGGGTGGCATTACTAACACAGGTGCACAGGAGGTATCAGAGGCCCCTGGCTGCTATGTTCTCCAGAGCTCTTTCTTCATGAAGAACTCACTTACTAGTGTGCAAGGTGTCCTGGAACTTGGTGCTTGTGTACCGAACATGGAAACCTTTCTTGTTGATGGTGTCATCCGAGTGAAATTTGATGACAATGGCATCACCAGCTGAGTAGATCTCCTCTGGTGGCTATAAAAAAAAAATTAAAATATATAAATCTTAGCACTGTAAATTGTATAGACCTTTTGAAGCATGATGATTGCTTATGTTGGTCTAGCAAAGATCTTAAGTTCTGGCTTTACCCCGGACCCGCAGTAGCGTCCCAGCCTGGGCGCTTTGACATCAGCGCCATCAAACAGCTCCATGTAATCATAGCCACAGTCAGCTTCCTCCTCAATCTCAAAGGTGTGGAAGATGAGCTCCACCCCATAGCCCTTCTCTGCTGAGATCACCCACTGGCAGTCTGAAGCTCCGGGATAGTTGTTGTCACCAAACTGAGCGTGGGAATACATATCCTTGGTCTTTATCTCCGCTTTCAGACTACCGCCACACTCTGTAAACAAGAGGGATTATTGTTAACTGAAATCAAACATTTATTATGGAGGACTTACTGAGAGAATGAAATACCTGCTGAATGAGAGGCCTTAAAACCCCTCTTCTGTACCGAGTTATCAGAGAAGAACCGCAGGAACATGCTATTGCCACTGGAAATGACAGGCGATGGCTTTTTACTCCCGCAAAAGCGACCAAAACTGGTTGCTCTGCCATTTGGGCCATCATATATCTCCAAGTGGTCGTAAGCACACTCCTGATGAGCCTCCATGTAAATCTCGTCAATAGCCTATGGGAGAGTATACAATTTGAGCTGGCAGAATGGTTTTAACCATTCCCTTGTTTACCAGGGTATACTGCATTTTTAACCATTAATTTTATCTGGCTGAATGATGCAAGCACCAGTTTAATGCGGTGGCCTTGGGTGGTGGATAGGGTCCATGTGCAGGCCTTCTTGCTGGGGTATTTATCCGGCCAGTTTGGACTTGTAATAGTACCAGAAACACTGGTAATGACCTGATCACAGCCCACTGAAAGCACAAAACCAGGACATAAATCTCATAAATGATTGTTGGGAATGGATGCGTAATATTTCTGTAGACATACTGAGCAGGATAAAAATGCGATCTATAAACTTATAAGATAATAATAATATATATATATATATATATATATATATATATATATATATATATATATATATATATATATATATATAAACTATATAGAAATGTCTAAGATATTTTATTCAGAAACATAAAAACAAAACCCATCAGTTCTCGTGCATCACACACACATCTGAGCTTCTGTGTTTACCAAATGTGCAGTGCTTTATGTATGTGTATATAATTTTTTAAAGATGTAAATAAAAGCCACTGTATTTCTTCAAAGACTTGCTGTATTCATATGGATTCATTTTACACTGGCTTTATGACCTTTTTGAATTTTTTTTCAAAGTCAATAGTCAGTAGAGTCAGTAGAGGGACAGGCACCTCCCAGTGTTCATTAACCAAAGTTTTTATAGGTTCAAAACAACATGTGGGTGAGTAAATGATGACATTTACAACTTTTTGGGAAACTATTCCTTTAAGAGGTAATCGTGACTTCAAGTTTAAAGAGTTCAGAAAAAGGAAAAGGAAGTGTTTTCAGGGCAGCCTCAGCAATAACTATAAAAAGAGAGGTATGACTTCAAAAGGAATACGGAGCTTTGAAGCATTTAATTTAGCAATTTTTTTAAGTTACAAAGGAAATGAACACCTTAGAGTTTTCCTGCCTTTCTAATCAGTTTATTTCGCACAATACAAATATTTTTCAATACAAGAATGATTGGGAATGTCAAGCCTAACCTTCTTTGCAGTCATGTTTATTGCTGTGCAACACAAAGCCGCTGCGACACTGACAGCTGTAGCTCCCATAAGTGTTCACACACTCATGCTGGCAACCTCCATTCTCCCTAGAACACTCATCCATGTCTTCCAGAGAAAAAGAGGAAGTGCACTATTATATAGTCTGTTGATGGACACGAATACGCCCAATTGCATATAGAACAATGAAACAAAGAGTCTCCAACATTCATACATCCTCTTAAAGGAAACTTCACAGTTCTGCACCCACAGACTTTCAAGATTTTCATTGTAAGTGCATTACTGTAAATGTGATTTTTGAGTGTAGTAGTTACTAGCTGAAGGACAGGCTGACAATACTCTGAAATTACTTGTATTGAACCCCAGATTTTTTTCTTTCAAACTGTCAGAAAAAAAGTCAATGCTGTCTAAAATGTATTTATATTGTTCAACATGATAACAGGTCATTTTCATGCTCACCAGAAAAGAACTGAGCTTTGAAGCCTCTCTTAGACACAGTGTTGTCAGATTTGAACTCAACACGCATACTATTGAGTTGGGATGTGATCGCCTCTGGTTTCTCAGTGCCACAAAATTTCCCATGAAGCTTTGCGTCAGTGGACAAGCCACTGTGTACCTCAACGTAATCATATTTACAAACCTGTGAACAGACAGACAACAACAATGAACAGACTTCATATGAATTTACTGCGTATTGCGTTATCATTGCAGTGAAAAGATTATTTGGTTTTGGCAACAAATCACAAAATCTCCAACATAGTCAACTTACATCGTTCCCCTCTATCTCAAAAGCATCGAAAAGCAGAGTGATGCGGTACTGCACCGGGGCAATGAGCTGCCACACACAGTTCTTGCTGGGTGGGTATTCCTGAGGCCAACCTGGACTAGTGAAAGAGCCATTGAGTTTGGAGATGAATCCACCACAGGCAGCTGCTGGGATCAGATGGAAGAACCATTATTATGTTTGCTTGACTGAGCAACAAGCAAGCAATGAGACAAACATGACAAAAAAAATGTCCAGCTTTCAGCAACTACAGTATAACCTTTGCCATTGTCAGAAACATTAAAGCTGGTTACAAATCTTAAGAAAACTGAATACAAGCATCAAAGAACCAATCTGTAAACTCTTAATTGCTTTAAGATTCAAATAGTCCATGTTTCATTTAGTTTAACTTTATGTATTAAAAACAATAAAAAAAGGTGTAATTAAAATTAAACTGAAAAATATCAAAGTAAATGCAAATTTTCACAATGCAAATTAACACTAAAGTTTCTGCATTATATTTAGTAATAGCTTATCAATAAAAACTGCAATATTAGAGAAATACTGCCATCAATCGTTCCTTAGGTTGATTACTTGCTTGGAACAAAAGAGCCCAGGCTTAATTCTCTATAATATTCTGTTTTCTAGGCAGGCATAAGAAGTATGATTGCTCAGAATAGTAACAGCAGCCCTCTCCTCAGTCCACATTAATCTGCGTCATTCCTACCATTCATGTCCGTAGCATTAACAAAGTGGTGACCTCACACAGACATGCTCTAATTTTCCACTACAATTACATTAACAATGAATGCAATCAAAATCTGACAAAGCTGATATGATGGAGTGTGTTCCCAATCATAAAATCGGAAAAGCCTGATTGGAGAGCAGTGAATGAAACAGCAACAGCTCTCTTTTATCTGGAGCATAATTAAGCTTCCGCACTCTGCTTTTCCAGATCAGTTACGGCAGTTCACAGTCTGTTCCTTATCATCTTAAGTATCAAACAAATATCAACAAATATCATAATGCTATATATTACCAGGAAGTCAATACATAATTTTAACATACGTCCTGTACATTCTCTGGGTGGATGAAGATAAGTTTAATGAAGATATATGTGCATATGACTTTATATAATTATATATACATTTTTTAAATATATTTCAATCTTTTATATTTACTTGACAGGTTTAAGGATGGATATATTTGTATAGGCCAAATATATACAAACATTAACGTCACCTTTATTTAAGTCAAGTCACCTTTATTTATATAGCGCTTTAAACAAAACTGAAATTGTTCCAGTTTCTAATAGTTTTTGCTTAATATGACAACATATTTCATACATGTATATTTAATATATCTACATAAATTACATTTGGATATGGGAAGGTCTGGGGAAAAGGGGTAGAACATGATCCCCTATTGTGTTTTAGACATTAAGATAAATAAATACAACTAGATACAAGTTTACCCTGCCTGCAATATTGTATCATAATCAGCATATAGTATGATGTCTGAAGAAAAATGTGACACTGAAGTTTAAAGTAAGGCTGCTGAAAATTCAGCTTCGTCATCACAGGAATAAATTACATTTTAAAATATATTAAATTAGAAAATTGTATCTATTTATTTTGATCAAATAAATGCACCTGGGTGAGCTTAAGAGACTTCTTTCCAAAAAAAAAAATCTTAGTGAATTCAACATCTGACTGGTAGTGTAGAAGAATAACTTCTGCTTAAATTTGAGGTAGCTATAACTAGAGTGTTGTGCATGGTATGTAGTGCATTGGTTAACATGAACAGGTTTTTGGTATCACCTGCGCAGCTGCGGCGGTCCGGCGCGAGCTCATAGCCAGGGTCACAGGCACAATGGTAGCTGCCCAGGGTGTTGACACAGCGCTGCTTACAGTGACCATTATCAGGCCTGGAGCATTCATCAATCTCTGCATTACAAACACAACTCAAGATCAGAAGGTCACAAAGTAGGCAAAGCAGTCAATTTGCAATTAAGGACTGTCACCTTTAAAGAAATTTGCTGCAAACCCAGCTTTGTTCACAGAGCCATCAGATACAAACTTCATCCACAGCTGGTTGGAGCTGCTCTTGATATCGTCTGGCTTTTCATAGCCACAGAAGCGGCCCAGTAAAGGGCTGTTCTCAGAATCACCATCTCGCAGTTCCAGGTAGTCATACGCACAGTTGTCATGTTTCTCAGTCTGAGTGTGAAAGCAGAGAAGCTCTTGAGGAAAGGATTGTAACAGAAATGTTTCTTGTGATACCTCTGTCAGAACAATCAGTAAGAAACAGCACAAGAATGCTTCACTGTCAGTATTGCTAATAAGCACTTGCAATGAAAAGACAACCAGATAACGTCACAATAAATCATAGGTATTTATTAGTTTCATGCTTTCGACTCTTCAGTGACTTTAAAATTTCATGACATTTCCACATTCATTTCTCTCTTTCTTTCATTTTAAATCATTCTCTTCATAATCTTTGTCATGTGTAAATACAGTACACTTATTTTGATGTGGACTAACAAATTAAAGCACATGTAAATACTTAATTTTAACAAGTGTGTTGTTTTTTATTACATTTAATGTCATTATATTATAAACATTACATTGCAACAAATTTGTCGGTTAAATGTGTTTTAAAAAGAACATAATTTAGGTATAAAGTACACTTTAACTATATTTCAAAAACAATACAAATAACTATGAAATGATATACTGTATAAAGATGTACTTAAGTCCTACTCTAAGATTCAGTTAATTGCATTTAATAAGAAGATATTAAGTTGTGCAATTAATTATCCAAAACCTACATTTACTTTGCACTTAAGTATATTCTTTATAAGTACTTAATATCCATAATAAGTACTCTTTTTAAAAGTATGCCGAAGTGCACTTCTTTTTTAGGAAAGCGACAAAAAGGCTCAGAACAGAAACTGCTTTTATATTAATAATTTCGATTTTGACTTTTCATGTACTTTTGGATAGAAAAAAAAGCTAAATAATTCAAATTTGTGCAAAACAAAAAATTAGGAAATACAATGCAGCTGTATATAATAAATAGAATTTAAATTCTATATAGCTAATTTAAGTGGTATTTCTATATAATTTCATTATTAATGAAAAAGTTAATTATTCTGTCATTTATATTAACAATAGTGATGGTGTACAAATGACAGTATTTCCTGAGACGGAGCCTGCTTGTATTTGTTATTGTGGTCTCAGACACTCTGGTGCATTGCTGTCTGAGGCTAGTAATAGAATACATGACAAATGAACCCTACCTCAAATGACTGGAAGATGAGGCCCACATGAAACCCCTGGGGTACGATGATCTTCCACATGCACACTTTATTAGGCCGGTAATCATCGGGGTAATTGGGTGACTCAATCTGCCCACTGTCTCTTTCCACTTCACCTCCACAAATAGCTGAGACCATGGACAGGACATCACTTAATAACTCTACATCAGTACAGAGGAACAGATGAGGCTCTCAGCTGATGATCAGTGGACTTATACCTTCATAAACAGCAGAGAAGCCTTTCCCCACCCAATTACTGCTGCTGCGAAATTCAATCCACAGTCGACTGTCAGAGGACACGATGGCCTCAGGAAGCTGGCCTCCACAAAAACGGCCTAAAGCAAATGCAACAAATTGATCAAAGAATAATGGGGCTCATATTTCTTCCAGAACGACTTGGATACACATTGTCCTTCTTTCCAATAATTTTACAGCCAAGAGAAGTTTTTTTTTTCATTCATCAAAAAATAAATAATAAACATGCATTTAAGACAAAAAAAAATGCAGAAATGATCTTAATAAGGAGAACCTTTCAAAGGTGCATTTCTCCAGTATCCATCACGGATCTCCACATGATCGTACCAGCACAAGTGACTTCTGTACAGATCCATCGACGTAAAATTAAGAATGATCTAACAAAGAAAGAAACACAGACAAAAGGAGAGAGAAGTTGGGAGTCAAAAAATATGATTTTTTTTCAGCATTCTTCAAAAGTTCAATAGAAAACCATTTTATTTTTTTAAATACACAGTACATCTTTTTATAACATTAGAAATGCCTTTACTCTCCCTTTCTATCAAGGATAATGCAAGTGTTATATTGTTTGTAATGCAAAAAAGAAATAAATATGAAATAAATTATTTTTATTAGCTGCAAAAGGTGTCAAAAGACTCATATATGTGTAAGTATTCAGTGTGAAGTTCTTCTACCTTCTCCCCAGGCGTGACTGAAATCCTCCATATACAGTGAAGATATGCAGAATATCCATTAGGGAACCCAGGGGAGGAGAAGTTTCCAGTGCTGTCCTGAAGGCTCTCGCCACATCCTGTGCACAAACCAGAGTCGAAACCACATCGTGACAAACTCACAGATGCTTGACCTGGAAACTGGATCCTCTTATTTGAAAACAGTAGGAGTTTTGCAGATGGTAAGGTCAGTTTGTAGGATCATGCTTTTATTTTGAATTGGGAAAGCACCATCATTTCAGCTAACATTAAAAGAGATGACTGCAAAAGCAAATGTTCTGTTACAGGGGATAATATAATAACACAGCTGTTTCATTCTCCCACTTGGATAATTAAACTGATGTCACAGTCACGAATGCACCTGTTAAAAACAACCTGCACTTTGGAATCAAGAGCAGAAGGAAATCTAAAAAGCTGGCTGCTTCCTCAAATGGTTGGGCAGTGATGTAAGATTGGCTGCTGTGCCATATTTAAAAGAGAAAAAGACCATATGCCTGAGATGTAAGGGCCACTTACTTGGGCACTTATATAATTTTCTAGCTTGAGCGATGTCCCCTTTGCTCAGTCTCGTCCGCTGGCCGATTGGAGGTCGGACTCCTTCAACTTCATACTTTGGCAGCATGGTATCAAGATAGATGCCCCTAATTTTCAAACACAAAAGCAATAGCCCTCCAAAAAATTATTTGTGAGTGAACACTCAGAAGCTTTTCAAAGTATAACAAATGCCTCTAAAAAACAATCCAATCATGGCAGCACTCACAATGTATCGCATTGACAGTGTACAGAGAGTGAACTCAATCAACACTACATGATTGACTTGTGATGAGACCACAGTGAACTAAAAAGTACATTTTTATTTCTCTTTTTAACCGATAAATAATCCACAATTGTCTAAATGTCATTGCAAGCAAAGAAATACTAAGCAAGCCTCTACTTAAAGTAACTTAATTTTTCTGAGACATTATTTCACTTAATTTCATAAATTTGACATTGTTTTACATCTATTTATTTATTTATTCATTAAATCTTCTTTATGTTTTGCTTTAAAACTCTTTTTTTTTGCTTTAAAAGAGTTACATTTTTTGTTATTTAATACTGTGACATTTGTATATTTTAGGAGTCTACGGTATCCAAACATATATTTGGGGCCAGTGTATATGATTAGTCGGGACACTATCAAAGATTAATATATATATATATATATATATATATATATATATATATATATATATATATATATATATATATTTTTTTTTTTTTTTTTTTTTTTTACATTATTATGTTTTTGAAGTAAATATCTTATATTCACCAAGGCTTAATTTATTTAATTAAAAATAAAGACAGTAATATTGTTAAAAACTAATTTTTTGTGATTTCTTTTATTTTATTTTCAGTATTTATTTATTTTTTATTTATATGCTCTTAGCTTTGCTCATATTCATATTTTGAATTAGATTTTTTATATTTTCTGTTTTAGTTTAAAATTTCAGCATTTTTATTTTTATAATGTTTTCCATTATATATATTTTTTTTCTTCGGTTAAATGTATTTTTAGTTGTAGTTTATTTTGTTTATGTTCTTTTAGTACTTTAAGTTAAAATAAAATAAAAATGTTTCTTTGACAACTAGCTGAAATAAAGTTATTAATATTTCATTTTATTACAGTGTATGCTTATTTTGGTTTAAGTAATTTTTTAATGGTTTTACTTAATGATATAAACAAAGGTTAATTGTCCTATGATCATTCAGAAATCATTCTAAAGTTGATTTAGTGCTGAAGAAATATTTTTAGAAATATTTAAGTGTCCTAGGTGTCCAAATAGTTTTTGATGCCACTGTAAATGATTATGACATCAGAGATCCAGTTTGCATCAATCAAATATGAATCATATTTGACTGCCACCTTTCCACTACATATAATTTTTCTCTCTGCTATACGGAGGACAGAATGATTGCTCTTTGCTCTCATCTACTTCTCATGACGACAGCACCCTGAATGTTCAACATTTGGACGCAGAGCGGTCAGAGTGGAGTTGAAAGCACTGCGACTCCCTGGAGCCCACCATGCATGCCAGAGAACAACAGCACTGCAGCCCTGCAATTGTCCATGACAAAAAGCCTGGAAGAGCTTTATTTGTTTTGGCCTGATTCCAGGATTCCCTGACTGCAAAATGTTGGAGGTAAAACAGCACAATGTGAATATTTCTGCTATAGGGGCCAGTAGGAAAGGGGCCACTTTGCAAAACACCAAAAATAACGATCGCAGAGAAACCATGCCAGCTTCCCACAGACCTTTACGCTAATAACTGTGTGAAGTTTCTGTCAGATTCTGACTATGCACCTTAGATT
This sequence comes from Carassius carassius, assembly GCF_963082965.1. Taxonomy (NCBI): domain Eukaryota; kingdom Metazoa; phylum Chordata; class Actinopteri; order Cypriniformes; family Cyprinidae; genus Carassius; species Carassius carassius. The sequence continues at coordinate 18,326,418 of NC_081803.1, forward strand.
TTTATAAAAGACATTAACCCCATGCATTTTACTCAAAACTATTTCTACACTCTCAGAAAAAAGGTGCAAAGCTGTCACAGGTTTGGTACAAAAGTAAAAAGGTACATCTTTGTTCCTTATTTACAGTGATTGCTTTAACTGATTACATGCAAGATGGATTGCATTATTAGATTCCAAAAAACAAGTACTTGTAATTAGAGTATATTACATCTTAAAATGTGCATAATCAGATTACATTGAAATGTTTATGAATTACATGATTACACATAACTCACACAATGGTGATAAATAACTCATATTTTAGTGATTCTCCCTATTTCTTCGTTTTCTCTTTTAAATATTCTAAAAATGTAATACATTTTCTTTCTCTTGATCTTGTAATCTGTGATCAGTAATGAACAGTTATACCTAGCTCTGTTATTATATCCCCAAATCTGCTAGGGATTATTAGTGCATCTTGGTACTCCTCGTACCACTGGGTACGAGGAGTACCCAGTGGTACTCCTCGTACCACTGGGAGGGGTGGAGGGACAGGTCTCCTTATATCAAAAGAATGGAAATTTGATCTGCAGCCATCACCTACAGGTACTGGTTCATTTGAATCACATGCCATTACTGTAACCCACCCTGTTAAAATCCACTTTGTGGTCATTTATCGTCCCCCAGGTCAATTGGGAAACTTCTTGGAGGAGTTGGATGTGCTGCTATCAAACTTTCCTGAAGATGGTACTCCTCTGGTACTGCTTGGTGACTTCAACATCCACCTAGATAAACCCCAGGCTGTTGACTTCAAAACTCTGCTCACCTCATTTGATCTCAAGCTAGTGTCTACTACAGCGACTCACAAATCAGGCAACCAACTGGACCTCATCTACACGCGCTGTTGCTCTGTGGACAACTCTTCAGTTGCTCCACTGCACACCTCAGACCACTTCCTCATTACTGCTAACCTAGCACTTACTCCTGAAGTGCCTCACACTCCAACGCAGGTCACCTTTCGACGGAACCTACGCTCACTCTCTCCATCTCGCCTATCTTCTGTGGTTTTATCCTCGCTTCCTGCACTCTCTCAGTTCTCTGCTCTGGACACGAACAGCGCTACGGACACTCTTTGCTCCACTTTAACATCTTGCTTGGACAACTTTTGCCCACTGTTGTCTAGACCAACACGCACCGCCCCATCTGCCCCCTGGCTGTCTGAGGTTCTCCGTGAACATCGCTCTAAACTCAGGGCTGCAGAGAGGAAATGGCAGAAATCAAGAAACTCTACAGACCTCAGTGTGTATCAGTCTCTCCTCTCTTCCTTCTCTGCAAATGTCTTCACGGCTAAAACATCCTACTACCACAACAAAATTAACAGCTGTTGTGACGCTTGGGCACTCTTCAAGACTTTCTCTTCTCTTCTTAATCCGCCACCACCACCTCCTCCATCGACTCTTACAGTGGACGACTTTGCAGTTTTCTTCACAAATAAGACAAGATCCATCAGTGACCAATTCTCCACACCGCAGACTGAGGACAACTTCACAATGACCGACGCACACTCTTTCTCCTCCTTCTCCCCACTCTCAGAGATGGACGTCTCCAAACTTCTCCTGTCCAATCATCCTACTACTTGTCCACTTGATCCGATCCCCACTCACCTCCTTCAAGCGATCTCTTCTTCAGTCATACCTTCGCTTACTCACGTTATCAACTCCTCTCTTCACTCTGGAACATTTCCCTTAGCATTCAAGCAGGCTTGGGTAAGCCCACTGCTCAAGAAACCATCTCTAAATCCAGCGCTTCTTGAAAACTACAGACCGGTATCCCTTCTTCCATTCATTGCAAAGACACTTGAGCGAGCTATGTTCAACCAGTTTTCTATGTTCCTTGTGCAGAACAACCTCCTGGACAGCAACCAATCTAGCTTCAAAAGTGGCCACTCAACTGAGACTGCTCTGCTCTCGGTTACTGAAGCCCTGCGACTAGCAAGAGCAGCTTCAAAATCCTTGGTACTCATCTTACTGGACCTTTCTGCTGCTTTTGACACGGTTAATCACCAGATTCTCCTGTCCACCCTCAGAAAGATGGGCATCTCTGGAACAGCACTCCTGTGGGTTAAGTCCTACCTCTCTGACAGATCATTCAGTGTGTCTTGGAGGGGTGATGTTTCAAAGTCACACCACCTTGCTACTGGGGTTCCTCAAGGCTCAGTACTTGGACCACTTCTCTTCTCCATCTACATGACATCATTAGGATCTGTCATTCAGAAGAATGGCTTTTCTTATCACTGCTACACTGATGACCCCCAACTCTACCTCTCATTCCAACCAGATGACCCGACGGTAGCTGCTCGCATTTCAGCCTGTCTGAGTGACATCTCTAGCTGGATGAATGACCATCACCTTCAGCTTAACCTTACGAAGACAGAACTCCTGGTGTTTCCAGCTAACCCATTGCTTCATCACAACTTCTCTATACAGCTGGGCTCATCAACCATTACTCCTTCGAGGACAGCCAGAAACCTAGGAGTTGTGATGGATCATCAGTTAAGCTTCACAGACCACATTGCTACAACTACCCGGTCCTGCAGGTTTGCCTTATACAACATTAGGAAGATTAGACCCTTCCTGATCCAGAATGCAGCAGCGAGGGTTGTCTTCAATGAGCCAAAAAAAGCTCACGTTACTCCTCTCCTCATCAGGTTACACTGGCTACCAGTAGCTGCTCGCATCAAATTCAAGGTACTGATGCTAGCCTACAAGACGACCACTGGCACGGCACCAGCTTACCTAAACTCATTGGTTAAATCTTATGTGCCCTCCAGAAGTTTGCGCTCTGCAAGTGAACGACGCCTTGTGGTACCATCCCAAAGAAGTTCAAAATCACTCTCACGGACCCTTTCCTGGACTGTGCCCAGCTGGTGGAATGACCTCCCAATCTCAATTCGTACAGCTGAGTCTTTACTCATTTTCAAGAAACAGCTAAAGACTCATCTTTTTCGCCTGCACTTAACCAACTAACACTAGCACTTTTCCTTTTCTTGTCTTTTAATTTTATAAAAAAAAAAAAAAACCTACCTATGCGTTCTATACTAGACTAACTGAGACTTGCCATGGCACTTGTATACTGTTGTTGTTCTCTTGTTGACCTGACTGCATCTATTGTTCTCATTTGTAAGTCGCTTTGGATAAAAGCGTCTGCTAAATGATTAAATGTAAATGTAAATGAAAATGTACTACTTGAGGATAATTGATGTCATCTTTTATTTTGATAGTTTCTTAGTTTACTATTTTTATTCTGATCCCCTTTCTTTATGTAAAGTCATGTTAAAATGCTATTTAAACTGTACTTTTTAAATATTGAAACATTTTGTAATACTAGAAAATTTACAAAGGAAGTGAGAAATATTAGTAACTTCTGAAAGGGGGCCACCCCAGTTTTGAACCATTTTTTCATGGCCTTTTAAGGATTTTTAAAATCATTTTGATTCCGACCAGTTTGCTAGTGAATCATGTAAAAAAATTTGGGAATACATTTGACTGATTAATAACTAACTCAAAGGAAAGAACTCACAAATCGAACAACATTGGTTTAAGAGCAATATCAAGCTCATAAAATAAGAAAACTAGAAAAATGTAAACAAAGGAAATATTCAAAGGAAATATATATATATATATATATATATATATATATATATATATATATATATATATATATATATATATATATATATATATATATATATATATATATATATATATATTTATATATATATATATATATAATATTGTATATTGTGTTCAAACTCAAATTTAAAACATTATACAGAATATTAACAAACCAAAAGATAAAATAATACATTAAAATAAAACAATAAAATAAAATAAATTACTGGCTTTTTCATGACCATGGGAACACTGAATATAGTAGTACAGAGTAATGTTTACTTTTTACAGAAGCTGACCACAACAACCTTGAAAATGAATTCTCTCTGGTTAAGAGTACAACAGCATTATCCTCACTGTTTCCAAACTGTCTGCAAGTTTTCAAAATGGTCAATTCAGAGCAGCTTTGTGAGACCCTGAAGAACTGACCAAAGGACACTCTACCGAAAGTGTATCTGCACTTCAGCCTTGGCTCCCTGTCTGAATTCTTTCCTGCGTGTCCTAAACAACAGGCCCCCTCAAAGCAGCTGGCTGAACCTCCATCCTCAAGCCACTAACAACAGGTTAGTCAGCAGTCTGTGAGAGCGCCAAGTCCTCAAGTCCTGCTCTGTCCCATCAGCTCAACGCTAGTCTTAAAAATAAGACACTAACACATGCAATGATGTCTCTGTCATTTAGAATTAAGGCAGTGAAATCACCATCTGTATTTTTATTTTTGTTTGATATGCTGGAGAACAAATAATGGTTGATTTTTCAATCAACATACAGAGTATAATTAGAGTGCCAGCGGGAGGCTGCATAATCAGATTGAAGTGGTATTTAGCAGAATGTGTATTCATTTGTGCACTACTTTGTACACTAAGTTGTAAATAAAAATAATTACTGGAGTACATTTACAGGAACGTACCAATTCATTCAGTCTTTCTGAGTGAAAACTGTTTCTAAACCAAATTTATTTGGTTACATTTTACATTAAGGTTAATAAGTTAACAGTAGTTAAGTCAACTTGAACTAAGCATGAACAATACTTCCACAGCATTTATTGATCTATGTCAATTTCAACATTTACTAATACATAATTAAAATTAGAAGTTTGAAAAAAATTTGGAGTATTTGTTAACATTAGATAATGCACTGTGAACATGAACAAACAATGAACAACTGTATTTTCATTAACTAACATTAACAAAGATTAACATAGCCTACAAATGTATTGTTCATTGTTCGTTCATGTAAGTTAATACATTAACTAATGTTAACAAATGACACTTTACTGTAAAGAGTTACTGTTTATTTCAGTGGATGTTCTACATTATCTAATTTTCTCTATAATGACAATATCTTCTTGTGTACAAGTGCCATTAAATGCTTGAGTCCATACCTGGAAAAGGTGTTTCTGGCGTAATGCATGATACTGTCAAAATCGTAAACCTCCCCGAGTGAATCCACATCATCTGGCTCCATCTTTATGAAATTGTACTCCTGACCTATAAAGTACAACATAGCCTTTATCTCACTTCTACTAAATGCCATGCAATTAAGAAATATCCTGGATTTTAGATATAGGCTAATGTGTAAAAGTTAAAATTCTGGCTATAAGTACCAACTAAAAGCATATACCGGAGTATAAGAAGTCATTCTACAGTAGTTCGTAGCAGAGGTTTAGATAGTTAGTGTACCTGGCTGGATGTTTTCTCTAAATATATCAACATGCTGGTCCCGGTCGGGTCGTGTGTGCTCGTGCCAGAATCCAATGACGTGTCCGAGTTCATGCACCACGATGCCAAACTTGTCACAGTTCTTCCCGATAGATATAGCCTGGGGACCTCCACCTCTCCGCCCGACAAATGAGCAGCACCTTCAAAGAAGCCAACCATGGGTTAGAAAACACTTCTGGACCTGTTTTTGCAGACACATTTGGTAAATAAATGGTAAATTAATGTTTGATTTGTATTTGTATCTTCACTTTCTTGCTCTGTTGCAGATACAACATTGAACAAGGTTTTATTTTAGCCAAAGGACTGTCAAGATTTTCCAGTCAAGGATCTTGACATGGCTGCGAATGCTGGAATGACTTTATGTGGAATGCCAAAGGATGAACATTGGCTCTGCTTGTTTGTGACCTTATGCTAATTTACACTGCTCTTTGCATTGGTCATTAATGAGAAGTTCCTTCTGTGTTCTTTCATTTGAGCAGTAGATCAAAATTCCACTCCCATCAGTTTTTTTTTTGTTTGTTTGTTTGTTTGTTTTTAAAGTAATAGTAAATCTGGCCCCGTTTAGTAAATCTGGCCCTTAATGTTACAAAAGATTCCTATTCCAAATAATTAATGTTCTTTTGAACTTTCTGTTCTTCAAAACATTCTGGGCCTGGCACGGTCACTTCGGTCCCTGTGCCCCTTACCTTGCCATTTTCTGCCGATGGCCAACCATCAAGTTCATCCCTCATCATTCAGTCTTTTAATTAATCAAAGTTCAACAAAGTTTAGCTCAATTCAAAGGAGGCACACGATGAGCTGAATGCAGCAGTCATTCAGACCTTGAGGTCAGGATCTGCCTCTGCTGAGAAAATAAGGCTTTGTGCTGACTGAATCTGAAACGTGAATTTTGTCACGGGGAATACTGTTTTGGGAACTGTGGTGTAGTGACGTGTCTGTCAGAGCCATTTAAACTTCAGCAAGGTCCTTCTTTTCACTAATAGCCACACATACAGTACACTCACAGTCTATCATTCATTCAGTGCTAAAAAACTTAGGTGGCAAACAATTTGATAAAAATTCCTTGAAAAAATATACTAGAAACTAGAGGAAGGTCTGGTTGAAATGGTGCATGCTTACAAATGATTTGCTGTAGATGAATGTCAGGTTATTGCTACATGTTCTGAGTGCTCACTTATGATTCAAAAGTTTGGGGTCAGTAAAAAAAATTAAAATAATTAACATTAACTGCATTAATTTATTCAAAAGTGATGAGAAACACATAACGTTAAAAAAGATTTCTATTTCCAATAAATGGCAATTATAATTTTTTTTATCATTGCTTTATATCAAATAATCCTGAAAAAAAAATCACGGTTTTCACAAAATAATATCTAGAACGTTTCTTGAGCGACAAATCATTATATTAGAATGATTTCTAAAGTATAATTTCAAGACTGGAGTAATGATGCTGAAAATGTAGCTTTGCATTACAGGAATAAATTATGTTCTAAAATAAACCAATAGCCAAGACATTGATTGATGGGGCGTCAGTGGCTCAGTGGTACATGTAGGTTGTCTACAAACCGGAAGGTTGGTGGTTCAATCCCGGCTCCACCTGACCAAGTGTCGAGGTGTCCTTGAGTGAAACACCTAACCCCAGCTGCTCCCGACAAGCTGGATGGCGCCTTGAATGGCTGACACCGCAGTCGGTGTGTGAATGAATGGGTGGATGTGAGGCAAATTGTAAAGCGCTTTGGATGGCCATGTGGTCTGTTTAAAGCGCTATATAAATGCAGTCCATTTACCATTGATTTTGCAAACTCACATTAGTTCTGGCTGCATTAAGTGTCTATTCAAGTCACGTTGAATATGAGTTGGTTGTGAAAATTGGTTGTGAATGGCAATTCATGGTGACTTGAATGAAACGTATAATAAAATCAGAAAGAATGCAATTAGGGAAAAAAAGCATCACCCAGAAACGGACACAAACCACACTGCAGCACTATCTGCTGGGAGCCAGATTTGCTCTAGATTAAGAAAACTTGTTTGTGCAGTTGGTACCTATAGAAACCCAGATAAAGAAAACTGCTGAAAAGATTGGAGCTTTTGAATGCTGGCAGAGAGGTGGGTTTATGTGCATCAGGGACTGAGGGAGAAACTGGACTAATCAATATGTGTAGAGAGACATTAATGGTGAGCAACAGTTGTCCTCCACAGAGACAGGCCAGATGCGAACTTACCCACATGGTCGGATAGTAAAGACGATGTAGCTCTCCTCTGTGCTTCTTTCCATGAAGGTCACGCAAGTGTGTTTTTCCCAGTGACGCATGGCTTGCTTGAAAATGGCTCGCTGGCTGCCTACAGGGGTTTGGTTTAAATCAGTAAATCTAGATAACACTTTGAGTTAGACAGCCAACTTACTAATAAAAAATTACAAAGGATATTAAGACAAAAATAAGATTTTGTGTGAAGTTAAGTGAGGATGGAAAAAATCACACTGAATATTAAGAGAGCATGTACAAAAGCACAAAACAAAACAAAAATATGAAGACGTACCACTGAAGTTGCTACTAATAATATAGGGTATTATGCCATCGGGCCAAACTCTCTCAGGTCTGGCTGTGGCTGCCCTCCGTCTGCGAAGGAAGCTTTGTTTGGCCAAAACTGGGTCATCCTTTGCATTGACGTTAGCTGAGGATCTGTTTGCTAGGGCAAAGACAATACTTCAGACGAAACATAGTTCTCTGCTTTACTCAAAATGTTTTATAAAGTTTGCACAGATTAAAGTATTTAATCATCAATGATGGGTGGATTTAATTACAAATTACATGATGTGCATTACGTAACATATTCTTTTAGATTACACATTAATATAATCTGATGAATTTTTTGGATTTCTTATTACTTTAAGATTACTTTTGACCTAACTCGTAGATTTTAATATCACACAGGATTATTTTGTACCATACTTATCTAAAAATGAAAAAAGAAAGAAAATATTACATACTTTGTTTTCCACAACATGTAGTGTATTAAAGTTTTTAAAGGAAGTACAGAGAGTTGATAAAAAGTTAATAATGAATTTAATAATAACAATGTAACATTCCAATAAATCATTTTGTAATACACATTGGGATCATCCAAATATGTTGTTAAATATCATTTTAAAATGATCTAATTACTGTATACAAATGATGTTACTACCCAGCACTGAATATCATCACATAGAAGCAGCAGTCTGTGCTTTATAACCATACTCACCTGAATCAGGTATAGAGACGTTAGAAGAGTCATTCTCCGTAGCATCCATATAGTTGGCTTTAAGAAAGCGCAAGTCCTCCTCATCTAAGGCAATGTCGCCCAGAAAAGCAGCTAAAACAAAGAGTGAAAACACATCACAAGGTGAATTTCTCAAGCAGCATGCAACCCTCTGAGACTGATGAGGGAAAAACCTCACCATGAGAAGCATTCAGCCCAGCTTAATGTGGCTGTGAACAGGTCCCCAGAAACTAAATCTGGGGGTTATAAGGTTAAAGTCACAATTAGCTCTCAGATGTCACAGCTGCAACTTGTATGCCAGTCTCAATGCTGACTTTTAATGGATTCGCTCCCATACAGGCCAGTCAGGATGTGGGGAGATGCTGAAAAGGAACCACATGCCAGCAACAACATCCGAAAAAAAGACTACAGTGACTTTGCTCTAAGGCTATTCTAATGAACACTTTGCAATTCAGGCAGAAGCCATTAATAATATGGCAGAGGTGTTGTGGCTTTAAAATGAAGGGATTTGAAAGGCACATTACAACTGTAAATGCACTCTAATTATTTGATGTCCTACATTTTCAAAGAACATATTAGCTGTCTTTCAGCAGACACTTTCCATTTTCCTGGGAATTAAAGTGCAGCAATTGCATGGGTGGTCCCTTGACCATTTTCCAAAAGCAAAAGGAGAAATTAAGACTTTCACATTGATATATTTTTTTTCTGTTATGATGTTCCTGTTATTGACAGGAAGAGAACAATGGGTATATTGAAGAGCTAAAAAAAATTCTTATTTTCTCAAGAACATTTTATTGTACAAACAATAATCATTTTGTACAATACTTTTTTTTAATGATAAGTTATGGCAACTTTTCTAATTTAGAGCTAATGAGAAATAAAAGCAATAAATCGTTTTTTGATCACATGGGGTCAACAATTTGTTTTATTCTTTACATTCTGTGAAGACATAATAGCTCTGCTTGTCTGTGAACATTCACATGTCTGGGATTTGTGATATAGCAGCAGAATTCATTGTTTTATATACTCTGCAGCAGCAGGGAACACTTATTACTTTAGCCTGGCAGGACATTTTAAGCTTGAAACATTTGCTAAACAAACCTAACAGCACAACACCCCATAAATAAGCATGTTGATGCCTTTGGTTTTCAAACAAAGCTGACAAATCTATGAACACGCATATAAAGACATGTTCACACCCTTTCAGTCAAACTGTTCTCTATGTGTCAAAAGAATAAAGAAACAAGTCAGCATACCCATTTTGAGGTGATGCAGTTCCCAATTAAGGTTTAAATTTAACCTGCAGTCTAAACAGCTTGACAGATTAATGGCCATGTGTCACTATTAGCATCAATTCATACAAAATAAAATATTTACAATTACAAACACACAACAACAATGCAAATCATTTCTATTAAGATGACCTAAAAACAGTCTCTTCACTCTTGGACTAAAACCAACAGTATTTGTTGAAACCTTAATGTCCAATGGCAACCTATTCCACTCCTGTACACCTGTATGCAAATGACATATGAATATAATATTGAATATTTTATGAATATAAAAAGTCCTACACCTACATAGATTAAGATCCATTACTCTTTCTAGTATAAAATTCATGTCTTAAATTAAACTGTGAAAAATATGAAGTAAAATATACTAGGGCTCTATTGTTAATTATTTTATTTGCCATTTTTCATTTCAGGAATGCTACTCTTCTTTCAATTGGTAACCATCCGAGCGACCTAAAATGGCTGTTATCCACATGTGTAAAACAATGAAGCAGGTGAAAATCACATAACTCAGAAATGTTGCCTCTAAGCATGTGGAAAATGTGCTAAATTAATTAACAAAGTTAAAAGGAATCATACATTTTTCACTCAAGAAATAAAGAAAATAATAGCATACAGTATATAATAATAATAAAAATAATAATAATAATATATATACAAGTTTATAATATTTAATTATATATATATATATATATATATATATAATTTTATAATATATAATTATATATATAATTTTTCTTATGAAAGCTTTAAAACTTTTTGTTTCAGTTTGCAAAGTGCTATTTGAACATGGGGACATGTACACTGTAAAATATTAAATGTAGTTATAATAGCAATTAGCTGTCTATTCAGTGGCCAGCTGTTCACTGCTGTAGCAAAAATTTGCCCTCTGCTCTTTGTGAGACATAGTTAAAACTTCTATAGTCCATCAAAACTTGGTTAGGGAACTCAAGCTTTTAAAGTACATTTAGTGCTGTAAATTAGGTTAGTTCTACACGCTCTGCCTGAGGATGCTGATTTCTGAGTTGGGATAGGGGGAGGTGCCGAATCACCAGGATCCCATTCACTTGTCCCAGATCTCATGCTGTCATGCAGTAAACAAAACAAATCCACACAAACAACACAGCACAACACACAACAAAATAACACAAAACAGCGTAATGCAAACAAAACAAAACAAAATGTAACAAAACATAAAACAATATGTTCACCAAAACTAAAAATTTAAAACAAAAATAACGATTTTAACCAAAACAAAACAACTTTAATAATCAAAAGAAAACATTAAGCAAAACATCACACATTAACCAAAGCAAAGCCAAATAAGTAACTAAAATAAAACAATGCAGTATTAAACAAAACAAAATAACATCAGCAACAAAAACAAACTCTTGATTTATAAAGTTTAGAAACAATGTGTGAATTATATAGGCTATTACCAGCTTTGCATGGGTCTTTGTAGTCAACTTCATCACTTTGTCCTGGACCTGCGTGATAGTTTGAATCCACTTTCAGTGCAATCGGTAATAAAAGAAGATTGAACATAAGCAAATATGTCCACAGGGAATTCATGACGGGAATGAGTGCGGATGCAGATGTGGACCTGGAGCCGGCGGAAAGCTGCGGGTTGCGGTGGGATTTTGGAAGGAAGGACTTGGGAAAATGGGAGCTCCCGGGAAGGCGGGTTTAGAGAAGCGAGGCTTTGCTCTCTTCAGTGTCTTTATTCTAGTCCAGTGATTCGCTCACATACCCGGGACTCGGGCCAGCATCAAGCTTACCAACATCACAGATCGGAGGTCAGTGGACTCAAACATCCTGAGCCCATCTGCGTTAGAGAAGAATGCGAACGCGCACACTCGTGCGTTTCACTCCAGAGCAGCAGCAGAAACGCTCGTGTCTAAAATAAAAATCCGGCGCAATTTGGACAAATTATTTTTATTTTTTTTATTGCAGATTATATTTCTTTGGAATACCAATTTTAAAATATCCTTGCTATAGCTGACACCTGGCAGATATAAATTGTGTCCTCCTGAGGAATCACTTATATTAAATGCGATTCAGGCACTGTTTAGGAAAGTGATACTATTTATTATAGCTTTCTCTCATAGCTTTTATTTGTTTTCGCTTTCCTGAAATATATTATGACTTGTTCAAAGAAAAATCTTTGGTGACCAATTAGGCTCAGAGAGTGGCAGGCTCAAAAATAAAAGTTATTTATGCAGTGCTTTCCAAGCCTAATTATAAATCTGTATATATTAATTAGCTGTGCTAAATTCACTTTTAGAATGCAAACCAAAAAACATGCTTAAATAAAAGAAAAGTCACTTTGTATTGTTTTTTTCTTTTAGCATCTTTATTAGAATAACAGCACAAATCAGCAATAACCAGGTACAATACAACAATTTATGTGTTTTAAATGTTTTTAAATTTCATAACTATCATTACAATGATACAAAACTTGGTAAAACTTCACAGATCAAGGCTTGACACAACATTTTGTCTGCAGCATGTTTGCATTAAATTGCAACCGTGATCTCTGGGTTTTGCTCTTTGTGGGTGAAGTCTGTGTGTTACGCGTCAGCACTGATTAGTTTGTGGGCGTCTCCGTTAATTGTCATCAGCAACAGCTGTCACTCATCCCTATTTGGCTTGTCTATCGTCTTGTGTTCGTGAGAGCGTTGTTTCATGTTTATGACCTATGCTTTGCTTTCTTGTGTGTTTTTGCGTTGGATGTCCGTCTCTCCCCGTCCACTCTACGCAACCCCCCACTAAGCAACACCACTTACCCTTCGGCTCGCTTCCCCGCAGTTCCTGTGTCACCCTCTCCTGCTGCCTACTCACCTCCGCCTTCCGGATTCGTCACTCATCACCACCATCTTGGACTGTGCATTGCTCCCAGCGTTGTTTGTGTCTCAAGTACTGTCTGTATCATTGTCTTCATTAAATATCATTAATCTCGCACTTGCTTCCTGCCACTCCTTCACCCAGTCGTTACAGCATTACACTTGGTAAACCTGGCACAGACATACACTCTCCAAAAAAAAAAAAACAAGAAATGGTACAAAAGCTGTCACTGAAATGATATCCATTCATGACACTTGCACTAATATGTACCTTTTAAGATACTAATAATCCTAATACTAATGTGTTGTCAATGTGGTGTTTTTTTTATTTATTTTTTCTATTTGCATGCGTTTTATCATTTACAGCCCTTGAGCTCGCTCGGCTACTGTAAGTAACACTATCTGAAGTGAATATTAAAAGGCAAGAACTGAACTAATAATTGTTTTCATATAAAAATAACAGCATGGCATCACCACACATAAAATTATAACACATGCAAACACATTCTTTTGTCTGTGCATTTCCCTTTAACACATGTCACTTTAAACTAAAGCAATGGGCACAATATACCTCCCACATATCCATACATAATCATGCACACGAAAGTTTGCTGCAAAAATGCTAAACACTGCAAAAATGTTTCCATCTGTATAGCTCTTTACTGACAAAATAGAAACCACAACAGTAGGTTACTGAGATTGAATTCACATATGTAAAATAATAAATCATAAAAAAATAAATATTTTTAACAGTAAGGTAAATTCATGAATAAATATTTGCTACAAACTTAACTCAAGGCACCTGTGGCCTGATGTTCCTCAAACCAAGAATTGTATTTACAACATTCTTTTTTTACATGAGCACATTTTTTTTATTATTATTTCTCAGACATGTGTCATACATCCTGTTATCTGTTTGTCAAAAACATTGTCGTTTTTTTTTGTTTTGTTTTTTGGCACTTTAGCATGGACAAAATTTTTAATAAGGAAAGCCATGTCTGGAGGTAAAATCTCAGCGAAACCACTAAATGAGACCGTCTTCTCTTGGATAAACTGAATTTGGTTAAAGGCCCTGAAATACTTCAAGTGAACTCAAAGGATGAACTGGTATGACAATTTCAAACTAATTGGGAATGCTATAGCTTTCGCCTGGAATATAATATAAACTCCTTGATTGCACAATTCACTCCATCCAGGCTCCAAGAACTCTGTGGGAAGCTGTAATTCCATTCGTGTCCTCAAGGAGAATTCCCTGAATACCATGACCCGTCCCTTGAGGCATTGCAGCGAAGCAGCGGTCTTTCCTCACATCATGGTTCCTATGGTTCCCATCATGGTCAGATACTCTGTTAGGAGGCAGGAGAGCAAAGTGTGTGTGACGAATTTCTGACACAAAAGATCTGCAGGAGCCACATGCCACAGCCGCCTGGAAGCCCCTCCGAAAGTTCTGGTTGAAGAAGCCATAGATGATCGGATTAACACCACTGTTGAAGAAGGCCAGCCAATGAGCTACGGGAAAAAGATAGCTGCTCAAGAAGTCAATCTGTTGGTGGTCTAGATCCTGATAGTCCGTGAGAAGCATCAAAGTCCAAAGCGGAAGCCAGGAGACCATGAAGAGAATGGCAACCATGATGAGCATCTTAATGACTTTCATTCTCCTCCTGGATCGGACTCGATTCTCACGTAAGTTGTTGGAGAGTTTTCCAGCGATGCAGCCGTACATGATGCTTATGATTCCGAGTGGGGCCAGGTACACCTGGACGAAGATGACCAAGGTATAGACTCGCCGCATATCTGCTCTGGCCCAGTCCTCAAAACACATGAATAGTGGATATATCTGGTTGTCCTGGACCATGTACATGTCATCCAGTTGAATGACTGTTAGGGTTGTAGCAGAAGGAAAGATGATGGCAAAAGCAAGAAGCCAAATGAAGATGATGGCGAAGAATGCAGTGACAGGCCTCAGGCGGTGATGGAAAGGGTAAACGATCCCCATAAACCTGTTAAGAGACAAGCTTAATATTTGAATACTCAATTCAGAACAGGGTTATTATAGTTAAATAAGAATAAAATGATTAAAAACATTTTGCACTTTTAAAAATAAGCTGAAATAAATAAAAAATTAGACAAAAAAATTACATTGAACGATAATTATAATGCTGAAATACGTATCAATTGAAGCACTTAAATTTCAAGGAATAAATAAACAAAAATTTAACTAAAATTACACTGCCTTACAGTGAATACATTGCCCTGAGTTCTAATCACTGCCACCTGTGATCAATGGCCACACTCATCTCCAGCGCTATTTACCTTTGCCCTGTTCACTCAGTCACTGTCTGAGTTGACTTACCCGGATACCTACCTTGTGTACTGTTCTGCTTGTCTCTGAAGCTCCGGTCTCCTTCTCCAGGCTCCATTGTGTTCATCACCTACCTGTAAAATAATATAACCATCATTGATTACCATACAGTGACTCAAGACCATTGGTGTGTGCAATACTACTACTACTATTATTATTACCTTTATTTAACTGGGAAAAAGATTCACTGGGATTAAAATCTCTTTTCCAGGAGTGTCCTGGCCAGTGTACTTACATCGTTAAAGGACATTACTTCTATCCCTTGCTCTGTTGTCATCGCTATTACTTACCTTGTGCAAAAATATCATCATTTATTACTGTTGTTCCACCAAACTGAGTTTGTGTTCCCTGACACACAAAACAATAGTCTGAATAACCCAAATAGTTATATTTACATAACACTGATTCAAAATACTCTTTAAATTTGACTGAAGAATGGCTTTACATCAGAACTTAATATTTATCTGAAAACAAACTACCAACCCTTATTTCTTTCAAAAATTGCATTAATTTTTCCATATTGAACTTTTTCCATACAGTGTTATTGTGTGATCACTGCCTGTTAAGCTCAATAGTATTTTGTTTGGTTTATTTGTTCAAAATAAATTTTGGATTGAATTTGAATCCGGTTCTGGCCTCAAAATGACTTACAATTATTTAATTAATGAAGACAAAAGCATTGAAATCAGCAAAAATAGCTATAGGGTTATTTCTTATTTTAACCAGCCCCCCTCATAAATTGTATTTCATTTTATTTTATTTTTTTGAAGATCCAGGGTTTCCACAGTCTTGGCCTTATTTAAAATGTGTGATTTCTAGACCTGGACTTTTTTTTTTTCACTCTTTACACTTCATGAGCATTTTTAGAATGAATAACTTCAATGTAATTCACGAACAGCTGGAAAATACATGTAAATTTGAATATTTTTGTGGACAATGGAAGGAAGTCAAAAAGGTTGAAAAACGCTGGTCTAGATTCTTGTGTCTTAAACATTTCCAAGGAATGCGTACATTAATTTTTTTGTCTGAGGCATCTACAGTAGCTAGTGTGCTGTCTCAGAAAAACAGGTGTATGATGCTTCTGCTTTGTTGTTGTTGTTTCTAATCTTGTCTCCAAATTAAAGTAATATCAGAATCATTATTTGCTTTTCATTATACTTACATTGTGACAGATTCAAAATGCAGGCACTCAGTCTCGTACATTGTCAATCAGATTATTTTTCAGTGTTAAAAAGAAGAAAAGTGCTAAAGAAGAAAGTATAACATTCAAAACAGACGTAGCTGTCAAAATGAGTGACAGTTCAAGGGGCCCTTAAGCTTTGAGCTTGAAAAGTAAATTCCTAGCTCTGACTGCTTTAATGCGATCACGCATTAAAGTAGATCTCCACACATCTTCAACATCAGCATCTTAAAAACATCAGCAGGGATTTTCCAACAAATCAACAGCAATAAACCAACCTTTTCTCTCTTTAAATTTGGTTTAGATACTATAGTGTGGAAATATTCTCCAGATATTTTGGACACTTCAGTTCACAATGATGTTGTTGCTCTTCTACCTGATTAATAAAAGGAATCCTGTGCAGATGCAAAACTGCGCAATTCAACTAGAATTCATTAATACTTCAAATTTAAGCGAAAGTGTGTCATTTAACAAACAGAATTGCAAAAACAATATTATTTTCAAACAACACTTCCAGTAACACACTGGTTAACTCAAATAATGTATCAAAAAAAACACATAACAGAATTACAGACATTGGCACTGTGCCTGTAGCCTTTAATTTGCAAGTAAATTGCATTAAATTAGCATAGAGCATCGCAGCAAGATCGGAATTATCAAGGAATGCTTTCTGAGGTTGGATATTTTCCATCAGTGCTGACCTGTATTCCCTGAGTACAGTACATGCATTACATTAAATTTCATGCTGCAAACTTCCATGATTTTTAACCCTGAAAAGCAGACAGACAGATAGATGTAATATATAATATAATAACCAATCATTACCTGTCCACTGCTATGGCAACCAGGGTGAAGACAGAAGCAGACACTGACATGCCCTGGATCAGGTTACTCATCGTGCAGGTGATCTGACTAAAAGGCCAACCTGTGGAGAAATCAAGCAAAGAAATCTGAATGTAATGGAACGGTTTCTATAAATATTCTTCCTCTTTTGAAAAGTCTTAGAAACAATAAAGTGGATTTCATCTGTTGCCACTGGATCAAATAGGACCAGCAAAAATATATTCGTTGTAGCTCCCATTCACCACTATAGAAGTTTACCCAACTATGACGACTTCCGCTTCTGAGAACCCTGGAAATGTGGGTCCATGAAGATGATATTGATAATTATGGGTTGGATGATGAAGATGATGGCCCACTGACCTGAGATAAGGCTGTCAATCAGTGTGGTGGGCACACAGAAGATGCCCACCAGCAGATCACTAATGGCCAGGTTCAGGATGAAGAGATTAGTGACCGAACGCATGTTGCGGTTCCTGATGACCACCAAGCAGACCAGTCCGTTCCCCACTACACAAAGCAGCAGCACCAGAAGGTAGGAGAAGATGTAGCTGACTGCCATCCCTGCCGAGTGGATGTAGTACGGCAGGAGCGTGCAGTTGGCCAAATTGAAGTTGACAGCATTGGGATTCAGGGTCATTTTGTTCATTCTGAGTCTTGAAAAGAGAAATGACAATCCATTCTGGTAAAATATTCACATTGTTTTAATCAAACATGAAACTAAAGCTGCACAGAAATATTGAAAAGAAAGCCCCCAAAAAATTAATTGATAATAAGATATCAGATTGCTGGAAATATCTCAACTACACCAAAAAGGACTTTGTGTTCTAAAAAATATATATATTATAATAAGCTTGCTGTGCTCTATTCATAAGTGAAGTAATTTTAGCAGGAATAAGACTTTGATTTATTTATGAGCTTGCGTAGCCTATAGTGTAAACTTACGGAGCTGTAAAGTAGCAGATTTGAATTCAGATTTAATATTGAAATAATGCAATGCTTTTCAGTGGTTTATAGGATTTAATAAATCTTAAAACAATATTTTTCTCTGTTGTGCATGTTGAGAATTATTCAATGTACAAACACTAAACTTAATAAGCTCATCATCTAAAGAATATGGAATATTTCAATGTATTTTTCTTTTTTTTTATGAGAATACAATAAAAACAACACCATAGAAGAGTCTTACGACATATACATGTACGTGTATGTCAAAAAGACAAAAAGATCGCTCACCTGTTGATTCTTACACGTGAAATATGCGCGTTTTAATTAAATCCACTTGTCTGATGAGCAGGTTGTTGTGTTGTGCTGCAACGGCTTTTCCGACTGCAATGCGCAACTGTTCTATGCCTTCTTAGGGTTCTTCATTGCCTTTGCTCTTCTTCTGCCCAGGAGCATGCAGAAATCAGCGCAGAAGCTGTTCGTATCTCAGCGGGAGCAGCACGCGCTTGTTGTGCTTTTACACTGGCTGGGTCTATCAAGCGCAGCTGAACCGCTACTTGTTCTGCAGACGAATACCCTATCGTCCATTCGGACAATTGATTTATTTATTTGTTTATTTATTTATTTCCTTCCTTCGGGTGTTCTCATCCGACCGGTGTCTGTAACGTGCTTTGATTTATAAGGGCAGCAAACTCTGCTCTGATAGTGTCCCTTTCCTACTGTCCCACACACATAGGCTATGTATAACATGCTGTATATATCCTATATAAGTAACATGATAAAAGTAATCTTAACGTTAAGATATAGGCTAGCTCTAGTTTTAATCAATTTATTTGATATTATGGTGTGTGTGTGTGTGTGTGTTTCGTCTCAACTCAGATCTGTTTTGAACAAGAATAATGCACTGTGCCTTAGTTTCGGCGCCCATCACTTCTGTTCAAAGCCCTGCAGTGACGTCTCTCTGTGCGTCGAATGCACCTGTTAGAAAAATTGCGCTGCTCACTCACTGCTCCGGTCGAGCTCGCTGTTGTACGATTTCTGAAACGACAGGGGGTGACTCAGAGTGATTGTCCAATCACCAGGAATCGACGGGGAGTAGTAGACCCCTGTTAGTAGCTTGCCTCTGGAGTTGCTGAGTGAATTAATTAATATATCACATGGTTAGGTTGTGGGTCAGTTTGGAGGACACAGTTGAAAATGTTTGATTTTAGTAGGCCTACACTTCAGAAGGTTGTTCACATCACATCAGTTTCGTTTTATTTATATATATATATATATATATATATATATATATATATATATATATATATATATATATATATATATATATATATATATATATATATATAGGCCTATACTCGCAATTCTGACTTTCTTCTAACAATTATAAAGACAGATTTGCGTGATATAAAGTTGCAATTCTGAGAAAAATAATAGCCTAAGCATTTTTTTCCTCAAAATTTGACAACCTCATTTATGTAGCCAAGCCTATATGCTATCAGTTTAAAAAAAAAAAAAGTATATATCTCGCAAATCTAAAGAAAAAAACGTGGGAGTTGCGAGTTTATATGAGTGTCGAGGCATTTAAATTTTTGCTGTTAGGAAGTTCTTCACGCAGCTCAGAGTCTACACTGTCACACATTCTATTGAGGTTAAACTTGAAATAGACTTTTCCGGGAATTGAGAGTTCCATGCCTGTTTGCACAGACTGCACATCCAGGTGATCACACTCTCACCGTCAGCCTTCAGCATCTCGGCTGCTATGCCGTCGTACCCCAAAGACTTGTTGTTCTTGAGGCTGGAGATGGCATTGCGGATTTTGTCCTCCAAGAAATCAGATGTATCAATGGGAAGTACCTGAAGTGGGTCTTCCACAGACATGGCAGACAGGACTCAAGTCCTCGGGGTGTAAGCTTCTGTTTTGCTTCCACTGGCATCCTTCTTGGAGACTACAGTAGGCTGCTTTACTTTTGGAATGCTTTGGTCTGTTACATATATGCATATATATATATATAGGAACAGGGTGCTAACCTGAAGCCTAACTCTCCTACTTTATTCAGGCTTGGGACTGGCTGGTGGCTAAGCTCACCAGGCAGAATGTGAGTGGAGATGAAATTTGGAACCCCCAGAGGCCTGGTAACCCAAAGCATGGCACTAGCCTCCTGTGCTGGTGTGAATACTGCAAATGAATGGAACAGAATGGAACGTTCAGAGAGTCAAACATGTACAGAGAAAAAAAGCAGAGAGGAGCAGCATCCTACATTAGATGAGGTGATTGCCTGGTCAAGGAACTTTGAGATGAAGTTGCGCTCTCCAGAGGGGTGGGATATTTTCCAGGAGTTCTTGTGATCTGAGTACAGCAGCTATTTCTAAAAAAACTAGGATCATTTATCAAAACTCCCTCTTCATTTTTTCACTAAAAGAGGTCAGCTTGGATTCACCAGTGAGGGAAGTCATCATCCAAAGCGTAATAGATCCAAGCAGTATGATGTAGCCTATGAAAAGGCCCAGCTTCAGACCACCCTCACCCTCATGTGCAGAGACACCTTTCCCCAGTTTTCTCAAATCCTCGGTTTAAAGAAAACAGGCTGGTTTCAGGCCAAAATGCTCTTGCATGGAACAAATCTTCACGCTGCAGAGAATTGTTGAAAAGTGTGGAGAACTCATCACTCTGGAAGATTCTGCTTGCCTACGGCATCCCACCAAAAGTCATAGGGGACATTGAGCATATCTACAACACATCCAAATGCAGAGTGAGTACTGAAGATGGATATAGTGACTGGTTTGAGGTGGTGACCAGTGCAAGGCAAGGATCTAAATCCACCCCCACCCCCAATACTATTCACTATCACCATTGATTGTGTGGTGAGGAATGTAGCACTGGCAAGGGGATAGAATGGCTGGAGGGACGAACATCCAGGATCTGCAGCTACTTGTGGACAACATCAGCAGTTATGCTAAAAACATTGGCCAGACCATCAATGGAAAGAATACCAAGAATATGCTACAAGGCAACCACCCAATCTCAAGAGAGGTCTTCATAGACAATAACAGGGTAGAAGAGGTAGAGAATTTTACTTATCTTGGCAGCTCCATCAGTAGAAGTAGGGACATTGAAACAGGAACTTAATTGCCACATAAGAGAAGCTGGAACAGCCTTTAATCAGCTGAAGAATATATGGCAAAGCAGGAAAATTATGCTCGAAAACAAGTCCTTTACAGCAGGGAAACTTGCCAGTTAAAGACTTCCCAAGAGAAGAAACTGAAACCTTGGAATCAAACAAAATGACTTTGTGAAAAATCAACAAGTCAGGGAGAAGTCAGACCTTCCACCGGTGTCAGAGACCATCTGCAAATGGCACCTCCAGTGGCTTGGTCATGCACTGCTCCCACAGAATGGCTCACCAAGTGTTAGCCTGGATGCTAGCAGACTGGAGAAAAAAAGGACGACCCAAGATGAACTGGTGACAGACTGTGGAGGAGGACCTTGCAATTGTCAACCGGTAATGGAGTGAGACCAGATGGCTGGCAGAAAACCACACCTGCTGGAGTGCTTTGGTAGCCTCATGCATCTAAGTACATGGGAGCTTCTAGGTCTAGGCCACACTCTGAGAAATGCAAATTAGCAGCCTATTCGTTTGTGACCAACTTTGTGACCAGGTCATAAAGTAATTGCAATATTAACAAATAATATGAGACATATTTACATGAATGAAAGAATTCAAGACCTTTGATGCTGGGCAAAATGCTATGGTATCTGACCTTGGGCATAAATATGAACAAAAGTAGAATCCTTCAGATAGACTATGGGTCATGTTAATTACCCAATCTGATGGGAAACAGGTCATGTTAAATGTTTAGAGGTGTCACAAGATTTTTACACAATATTTTTAAGAGATCCTCAATGACGAAATACAGTACATGACTGGAAAATGGAAAATTGAAATGTTTTAACTAATCATATTGTAATGTCATTTCAGTTACACTTTCTGTGAATGAAATATCATAGGTAGCATAGTAAAATATACAAACACTATAAAAGGTTTTGCCACAAACTCAACTGCCTGGCTTCTTCTTCCTGTATTCTTGGATTAACACATCACAGCAGCGGGGTTATTAGGTTTTTAGCAGATTTAAGAGCTGCTGATGAACATGACATGGATCCTGTTTTTCTCAACTCTTTACTTTTTCTGAACAACTTCAGGTCATAAAGTCTCTACTAATGAGCTGACCAGTTGAATCAGGTGTGTTAGATGAGGCAGACAGTGCTGAAGTGTTCAGGACAGTTTTGAAAACCATTTCAGAAATAGTTCTAAGGCAGCTTTAATTGCCTTTTTGTTAACTGATGACTTAACTGATGACATAACTACAACACTGCCTGCTTGTAGTTTCGTTCACGTTTTGATATGAAATAATACAGCATGCACCACCACATTTGTGTTTGTATTGAAGAGCTCAGGCCATGAGCACAATATAATGGCTGACAAGACAGGAAAATTAGTTTTTACTGACATACTGTATGACCTGACAAGATCTCATCTGAACGCAGTTCACTGTTGTTCTACTGAAACTCCCTCGTCACTTTTATCTTTTCCATCCTCGTTTGACTAATGTCTGGCTCTGAGGCAAAGTTAGAGTGCGCACCTCAAAGTCTCGTGCTTGATATGGCTGTAAAGATGTTTTAAACGCAATTCTTGTCAAGAAAAAAATAGATAGAAGCAACAGTTGTAAACGAGGGGGGGGGGCACCCTAGCTCCGCCCCTGCATTAATTGCACTAAATAAGTTTAAGTTTTAAATAAAAAATTAATTGCTTGCCTTAACGTGCTAATACTGAGAGCACTTAAATAAATCAGCATTATTTTCTTAGTCCGGGGCTTAGATTTTTTTAGTTTTGGCTAAGGCCAGTGTTGCCACCTTGTGGAACAACTGATTAATGCAAAAGCAAATCATGTGTGTCCTGCACATACAAAATATGCAAGGTCATAAAAATCGATTGGTGTGCATAAAGTACTATTTTCTTTATGTACTATTCTCTAAGTACTATTCTGGTGACAAAATGTGCATACGTGGACCCTCGCAAACATGTAAAAACTGAAGTAGCAGTGCCAAAGCAATTCGTAATTAGAGTGGGAGCATTATGCACCCATTGTGCTTTCAGATTTGCAGTGTTTATAGCGTGTACTGCAAATACAACTGCTGCTTCTGCTCTCTTCCTGCTACATGCTGACATGCCGCTTCTATGTGCGGTGGAAATCTCTAAACTGTTAACATGGCCACCAAAAAAAAAAAAAGTGCTGCTTAAGCTCTGCTTATACGTGTGGTGTGAAACTCAGGTCAAAGGACTGGATGCTAAACTGCCAGATCAACAGAGGTGGGAGTCACACATGTACAAGTCACAAGTCATAAAACTTGACTCGAGTCCCCTACCTCTGATCATCAGATTTGGAGTCTTTTTGGTGAGCCATAGGTGGACCTCTTTGCTTCGCAGTACTCAATGCCCTTTGGAAGATATTTGTGTTGTTGCAGGGTGGTCCTACCCGCACACTTTTTATCAGGTTTTACCACCTGGAATAGGATGTGGCTCCTGGTTCCCAGGCCCTTTGTACATGAATCAATCATCTGAGTTTAGTTTGGTTATTACTCTTTATGACAGATGCAGCAGTGGTTAGCTTGGCGTGTGTGGTTTATCATTCCCATTGCATCAGTCCTACACAGTGTTAAGTGAACCTGGGAAAGGGAATGTCTCAGATTATTTGTGTAACCCATGTTCCCTGAATAGATAAAAAGACACAGCATTCACTGCCACTGCTAATCATGGGAGATTTTAATATTCACGTTGATAATGCAAATGATACATTAGGACTTGCGTTTACTGACCTAATAAACTCCTTTGGAGTCAAGCAAAATGTCACCGGGCCCACTCATCGTTTTAATCATACACTAGATCTAATTATATCGCATGGAATCGATCTTACTGCTATAGATATTGTACCCCAAAGTGATGATATTACAGACCATTTCCTTGTATCGTGCATGCTGCGTATAACTGATATTAACTATATGTCTCAGCGTTACCGTCTGGGCAGAACTATTGTTCCAGCCACCAAAGAAAGATTCGCAGATAACCTGCCTGATCCATCTCAACTGCTATTTGTACCCAAAAATACACATGAATTAGACGAAATTACTGACAACATGGGCACTATTTTCTCTAATACATTCGAAGCTGTTGCCCCCATCAAATTGAAAAAGGTTAGAGAAAAACGTACTGTGCCATGGTATAACAGTAATACTCACTCTCTCAAGAAAGTAACTCGTAGTCTTGAACGCCAATGGAGAAAAACTAACTTGGAAGTTTTTAGAATTGCATGGAAAAACAGTATGTCCAGCTATAGACTCTAAAAACTGCTAGGGCAGAGCATATCCACAAACTCATTGAAAATAACCAAAACAATCCAAGGTTTTTATTTAACACAGTGGCTAAATTAACAAATTACCAGACGCCACCTGATTCAAATATTCCACCAACGTTAAATAGTAATGACTTTATGAATTTCTTCACTGATAAAATAGATAACATTAGAAATACAATAGCCAATGTAGATTCTACAGCGTCTAACACTTCAGTTTCATCCATCGCGATTCGCACCAAAAGATAAACTGCAGTGCTTTACAAATATAGGACAGGAAGAGCTAAATAAACTTATCACTGTATCTAAACCAACAACATGTTTATTAGATCCTGTACCCACTAAATTACTAAAAGAGCTGTTACCTGTAGCCGAAGAACCGCTTCTCAATATCATTAACTCGTCGTTATCTTTAGGTCACGTCCCAAAACCATTCAAGCTGGCGGTTATCAAGCCTCTTATTAAGAAACCAAAACTAGATCCTAGTGTACTGGCAAATTATTGGCCCATTTCAAATCTTCCATTTATGTCTAAAATTTTATAAAAAGTTGTGTCTGCTCAATTGAGCACCTTCCTGCATAAAAATGATCTGTATGAAGAATTTCAGTCAGGTTTTAGGCCCCACCATAGCACAGAAACTGCACTTGTTAAAATTACAAATGACCTGCTCCTTGCGTCAGATCAAGGCTGCATCTCATTTCTAGTCTTACTTGATCTTAGTGCTGCGTTCGACACCATAGATCATGACATACTCATAGATCGATTACAAAACTATACAGGTATTCAAGGGCAGGCTCTAAGATGGTTTAGATCCTACCTGTCCGATCGCTACCATTTTGTTTACTTAAATGGGGTGTCATCTCATTTATCATCAGTAAAATATGGAGTGCCACAAGGATCCGTCCTAGGTCCCCTTCTATTTTCAATATACATGTTGCCCCTTGGTAATATTATTAGAAAATACGGAATTAGCTTCCACTGTTATAGCACAGCTATATATCTCAACGAGACCAGATGAAACTTCCCAATTATCTAAGCTAACAGAGTGTGTTAAAAATGTAAAAGATTGGATGACAAATAATTTTCTCCAATTAAATTCGGATAAGACAGAGGTATTAATTAGTGGACCAAAAAATACCACACAGAATCTTGTAGATTACAATCTGAAGCTAGACGGATGTACTGTTACTTCCTCTACAGTCAGAAATCTGGGTGTTATATTGGACAGCAATTTGTCTTTTGAAAATCATATTTCCAATGTTACAAAAACTGCATTCTTCCATCTTAGAAACATTGCCAAGCTACGAAACATGTTATCTGTTTCTGATGCAGAAAAGCTAGTTCATGCATTCATGACCTCTAGACTGGACTATTGTAATGCACTTCTAGGTGGTTGTCCTGCTTCGTCAATAAACAAGCTACAGGTAGTCCAAAATGCAGCAGCTAGAGTCCTTACGAGGTCAAGAAAATATGATCATATTACCCCAATTTTACAGTCTCTGCACTGGCTACCTATTAAGTTCCGTATCAGTTACAAATTATCATTACTTACCTATAAG
This sequence comes from Carassius carassius, assembly GCF_963082965.1. Classification (NCBI taxonomy): domain Eukaryota; kingdom Metazoa; phylum Chordata; class Actinopteri; order Cypriniformes; family Cyprinidae; genus Carassius; species Carassius carassius. The sequence continues at coordinate 18,352,479 of NC_081803.1, forward strand.
GCCCTAAATGGTTTAGTTCCTGCGTACCTAACTAGCCTTCTACCACGCTACAACCCATCACGCACCCTAAGGTCACAAAACGCTGGACTTTTGGTAGTTCCTAGGATAGCAAAGTCCACTAAAGGAGGTAGAGCTTTTTCACATTTGGCTCCCAAACTCTGGAATAGCCTTCCTGATAATGTTCGGGGTTCAGACACACTCTCTCATGTTTAAATCTAGATTAAAAACGCATCTCTTTCGCCAAGCATTCGAATAATGTATCTCTTAAATTGTGAGTGTAGTTGCAACTGCATTTTTATTCTTTAGCTTGGGTTAAACTAATTTTACTTTGTTGGATCAGCAGCTATGCTAATGATGTCTCTATTTTGTTTCTATGTTTTGCCACGGGATTTACATCCCGTGGTAACTAGGATTTACACAAGCTCCAGTCTGGATCCAGAACACCTGAGAAGAGATGATGCTGACCCTCAGAAGACCCCAGATGATGCTAACCTTGAATCAACAAACAGAACTAACAATTATTGCTACATGTGTGACTGCATCATATAATTACTATTAATTAATAATATTGATAGTTCATCGTCTAGCTGACTACGTCTTGTATTATTATTATTATTTTTTATTTTTTCTAAAATCCTGTCAAACGTGCACAAACTACTAGCTACTACTAAATATTGTAGAAACATAATTTTCTGTAAAGTTGCTTTGTAACGATTTGTATTGTAAAAAGCGCTATACAAATAAACTTGAATTGAATTGAAAAAAAAAAAGCTTCTCGCACTGTGTAGAGGCTTCTTCAGAAGAGAATCAGTGGAGTAGATGATGTGCTCACTATTATTGGGTGAGTGATGTAGCACTGTTGAGGAGTAGTCCGCGTCATCAGCCAATGAATTGGCAAGATTTCATATATGCTTTTCAGACATTCAGCACCACTCCCATTGCATCACTGGTTACGCAAGGATTTTTGATTGATTGAAAAGAACTGGTTCATAAGAATAATCAATTCAGGATTCTTTATTTATTCTAAGGAAAAAATACAGTAATGTTTATTAAATTGTATTATATATTTTTTTAATAAACAATTATTATTTAAATTAAAACAATTTGTAGAAAATTTCCTCTTGCAAGAAAACAAACAATGATTACAGGAATTAATGATTCTTTGCTACCAATGAATTTATGAAAGTCACCACAATGTGGCAGTAGATAAGAAAAATACCTTCAACAAAAAGACCATTTTGGAAATGAGAGAGCAACAGAGAGAGAGAGAGAGAGAGAGAGAGTAAAACTGTTTTCCACGTTTTTTCATAAAGTATCCATGTCACTCCCCTTTCCTATTCAAGATAAATCCCCAGTTTCACAGAGATACAGACAACACCACACAGAATAAAATTATTTTATGAAGTTTTCAAATGAACTCGAGTCACGTTCAACATATGCCTCAAGGGCACACTGAGGGCCAGCATTTCTAGAAGCCTGAAACACATCTGTGGCAGCAGTATTAGAGCTATTTGAGTGTGTGTCTTTTGTGAGGAAGTGATCCAGGCCGGTCTGACTGGAGCTCTGGGACTCTGCCATAGACATGCACTGTCACTGAGACCAGACCTGCTCCAACCTGGATGGATCAGAGACTACAGAGGCTGCAGAGGAAATCATCTCCACCATAGTTGGATGTTTTGGTTTCAGGCTTTGCTGGGAATTGCCATTGACTTTTGGAAGTTTGCAATTACCAGACTGGAATAATGTCCATGGACTGGCGTGGAGGTGAAAGGCTGCTTATTGTCTTGTTTGTGATGCTTATCGTGGGGCTCAGCCACTGTGCTGGACAGAGCTATGAACGCTGGGAGGCTGGGTCCTCATGCTATGGAGGATTTGACCTTTACTTTGTGCTGGACAAGTGAGTTTTTGTTTTTTTCTTTTATGTTTTTTCTTTTTTTTTTATTACCATTAGCTTTGAGAGTGTCTTATGAAATGACACCTGAGAATCTTGCTGGTTAGATGGCCAAAAGTCAAGCAGGCATTCATAGTTATTAGGTCTCCCACGAGACAGATCAGGCAGCATGGAGCATCATTACAGTCTTTCATGCTCTTGCTGCTGCCAATCAAGTGTGAATCATAAGGTTTGAATGTGCCCATATATCTGGCATAATCTGCAATATGAAGGTCTTTGAAATGTAATAATATACCTAACATGTATATTCTCTGCAGCATATTGTAGGTGTTTTAGAAGGTTAGCTCCTGTATCACCTAGGTGGTTTTTGTGAGAAAGCATGAAAACATATACACGGTCATCTCATATGTATATACTTCTACTAAATTATACATGCTCCACTTACACAGCCCAAATCCTCAAACACAGAACTGTGCTGCAGTACTAGATCTTCTTTTGCATTTTTTAACAGCTATGTGGATGCATATGGAAACATTTAGCATAAAATAGTAACTATGAGGATAACAACCCACCTCCAGAAAACAGAAAGAGCTTGGCAAAGACAAAAAGAAGCAGAAAAAAAAAGAAAGAAAAAAAACTGCATACTAAAGTCAGCTTTTAAGAGTGTTGAAAAATACACTATGAGAGTTCTTACAGATTACACTATGGTTGTGGGATATTTTGGATTTAAATGATTATTTTCCTTTGTCTAGCTAGGTTAATGATGTTTTGCCCTGGGTTTGGTTGCTTATAATATTTAATATATTCAGTTCAAGAACAAATACAAAAGTCTGGAATAATTTTAGGCTCATTATTCCATAGAAAAGCGTAGAATTTTAGCTAACATGAGGTTAAGGTGAGGGTATCTGAGTATAGCGTTCAGGGGTGTTTGGATTTCTCGTGTGCTGAACCTTTTCACCAGCAGGGCCAGATGTTCCAAAGCCTTACAGAGTTGTTTTGAGGCAGAGTTCGCATCTGAACACAAATTAAATGTAAATGAGAAAGAGACTGGGGGGAGGGAGCGAGAAGAGGATAATATTCTTCATTTCAAACAAAGATAAACTCAGAGAAAAGACATGTGAACAGTGAAAACCCTTTAATGAATTTAGAGTACATTTATTTAATATGCATGCAAATCTCGGGTTAGAACAATGCCATCGCTGTGTAGGACAACAGCCCAGACTATAGTAATAAGTCTTTTCAGTGATGATTGCAAAGAATTAACTAACAATGCAAGTTTAATTTCCTGTTGGAACAGTGCAGAGTACAAGCACAATGTTGATATGCCTCAGTGTATGGTCTCAGACACAGATTGGCAAGTGGTTCTAGATCTGAAATACATTCAGAAAAAAAATAATTCATCTCATTAAAATGGACAGCCAGCTTTCTGGACCAACAGAAAACACCTCGAGACTCAGATGGTCTGGATCTTCCCTCATGTCAAAATGTTCAAATAAATTCATTTAAAATTGAATGACTATGATTCATATACATCTGTAGTCTTTTATTTACAGTTAAAGAATGTGGACTGGGTCTTAGACATAAACTTTGGCTTGGATCTGCCTCTTGGATTATGGTCCCTGACAAAACATCAACCTATTTCAAAAGCATTAAAGGTGATAATGACCTCAACTAAAGGTTGGTGACGTTTTACAGAGAATTGACAAGAAATCCATATTTCTAAATGACCACTGTACAAAAATGACCCAGTGTTTCAAATGAATGCTGTAATAAATTCAGTCTTTCTTTTTTTACCAGTTCATTGAAATGCATGGCCTTTCATGGTTCTTGAATTATATATTTGTCTGAAATTAAACACAGAAAGGTTTAGTCTTGGTCTGGATCTTGAAAGGCCTGGTCTTGTCCATATCTACTTATGAATGAATTTAAAAAATAACTCAACTAGAACCCAATCTAAATATAAATGTGCATCACCATCTGTTGAATTTATAAAGACAGAATTAGCAGCACTGGTGTTTTTGTGGGGGTGGATGTGCACGGAGAAAAGCTTATACTGACTTTGGATGGCTTTGACGTCGCTTACGTAAGCTTAGCATTCTTTTTTGATTTGTCTCAACCACAATTGGCCGCCGGCCAGATGAACTATTACACAAGCTGAGCCATGAAAGAAGCCCACTCAACAGAGTTAGTGACTAGCTGCTCAGATATCATTCTCTGTGTCAGAAGCTACTTCCTAAGACTGTTGTGGACATACTGCAATGTAAATCTGCAATAAATCTTGTGATAATGTCTCAGACTGCAGTCATAAATGTCGCACCTTCTGAGATGACACATAGACCTGTGATGTCTTGTGATGCTCTTTCCCAATGTGTCAATGAGGCGAAAGGTGTTTTCAACTAAATCATAACTTAAAGATTCACCGGCATAACCCCTTGCACTGAAAAACAGTACAAAATCCATTATATGTGTTAATTCCATTACTTTCTATGCTTCCAAGTTGTTGATTTCTTTTACAGTGGCCTAAGAAAGTATTTGGACTCTTAAGCAACACTTAATGAATTTCATTGGATTAGACGTAAAAATATCAAAGTGACGTTTGTCAAAAAAAAAAAAAAATTAAAAAATAAAAAGAAAGATAAAACACGCTCAACAAGCAAAATAAGCAAAACATTTCAGAAACAAATACATTTGTTTTAAATAATAAATAACACTAAAAAAGAGGAAAAAACCTTTACTTTGTCCGATATAGTGTGTCCAATAAAATCACTAAAACACTCACTAAACAAATATGAAGAAAAGTTAGTATTTTTGTGAAAAAGGTTGATATTTTACCTAATGAAATTAAATGTATACATTTTTAGTCACTAAACTTTTTTACTGTATGACAAAAATTGTGGATGATTTTTATCCTTAAAATGTTATTATTTTATCCTTAATGCATAAATCTGTATTGTCTTTGACATAACCCGTCTTCATTCTCAGGTCTGGAAGTGTACAGCACCACTGGAATGAGATCTACTACTTTGTTGATCACCTTGCACACAAGTTCATCAGGTGATTCTGGAAGAAACTCACGTTGTATAGTTATTTTGTTGTTGTTTTTGTTGTATTGCAATCAGTTTACTGTCATTATTATAATCTATTTAAATCTGTTGAGGTTGAAATGAAATTGTCAAAAAAAAAACTTCACTGCAGTAAACAATTTTGAGTTGCCAGTCACTGTCCAAAAATATCACAACATATAATTAAAAGGCTGCAAAGCCAATTGAAATACTAAGGACATGACAGCTTGTATAGAAGAAATAAAATGCTACAGTATAATGGAAATCATATTAGGTCCAATTAATGCCAGCTTGAGCGCAACTGCAGCATAAATATCATGAATGGTCTGTAAATAAAAAAAATAAAATCTTACCGATTATGCTCTGTCTTTAGCCCCCAGCTCCGTATGTCCTTCATAGTCTTTTCAACGGAGGGAAGGATCTTGATGAAACTGACAGAAGACAGGCAAGCGTTCAGAGCACATACTGTGATTTCATACTACCAAAAACTCTGACTGAATATCTTGGATTACTTTGATTTCTGTGTACCTGCTGTCACTTTTATTTGTATCTTGTGTTTATTAAACAAATCCAGAAGAGCAGGGAGCACTCATTCCCATGCTGGTGACCGCTCTTTTGGCATAGCTGGTCCAAAAAAAAAATTGCATACATTTTTATCTATCTTGTTAACTATGTTTTATTATTTATTTAAACAAAAAGCAGTACAAAATGTCAAACGGCAAAAATTAAATGTCCAGGGATCAGATTCGTGCTGGGCTGGAGGAACTTCAGATAGTCCAACCAGGTGGAGACACCTTCATGCACAAAGGTTTTCAGAGGGTAAGAAGTTTTTTGTTGCCTCTGCTTCCAATAAATAAGTAAATAAGAACAAAAGCACTGGTCATTGAAGCAAATATCTATGTGTTTTTTAGGCAAGCGAGCAAATATACTATGGAACAGGAGATGGTACGTTATCACATTTAGATGGCTTCTAAGGTGACAGATGATATTGACCAGACATTTTAAAACTTTAGATTGATAGATTTTTTTTAAAGTATAGTCTACTATATATGCTTTTCAGCAGTGCTACAACAACTTCAAAAGTTAAATTAAGAGGTGGTCATATTTACGAAATATGGCCTACTGCGATTTCAATAAAACTCAACACGAGAGGGAACTTCGTGGAAGACTTGCACATGCAAATTTTAGGTTCGGAAAACCATGCAAGCTGTGCATTATTCACACTGGAAATGTTTGTACAGTACAGGCCCGTCCTTAGCTGATGCGGGGCCTGGTGCCACATAGGGAGGGCGGTCTCCCGGGGTCCGTTTTCTGCTGGGCTTCATCAAGCACACCAGTTGCACCCCATTAGTACAGCCCTGGTACAGCTTCACAGCAGCGGCTCCAAAGCTACATGTTTCTTTACAAAGACAAGTCAGTAATAAATGTGAAAGTTTGTTAACATGGGGATTTGCATGCAAATGGTAAACAACAAAAACAGCTCTGATCATGTTCTTTCAGTCTACTTCAAGAAATTACAGGCAGCAATTTTTAAATAAATAAATCTCCAATGCTGAAAGTTGTTGAATTATTCATGCTCTGTACAGTTTTAGAGGTTCTGTGACTGTTAGTTTCTCTCTTTTTGCTGTTAGGATACCGCACAGCGAGTGTCATCATTGCTCTGACAGATGGAGAATTACGCGAGAATGAATTTGACTTGGCAGCCAGAGAGGTGAGACCCTAAACCTTGGATACTTTTACAGAACTGACATATTTTCCTATTCCTATTCTCTCCCCTGAGTGTGAAAAAATGAACTTCAAATCAGCAATCTTTAGCTATGACTTTACCTGCAAGCAGAGCAGCTATTTATAAAATAAGCCTTCTTTCTCTCAAACTGTGTGTCCTTCATTATCTTGATCATATTTGCACAGTCTGGTATTTCACATGAGCTGACTCTAATGACCCCATATTTGCAACCCAATAAATTGTTCTGATCCCTTTCTTTGTGTATAAATGGCAGGCTGGTCGCTCACGTCAGCTGGGAGCCTCTGTTTACTGCGTTGGAGTGAAAGACTTTAATGAAACCCAGGTGAGGTGGCATCTGCACAGAGGTCAGAATGATATGGCTATTCATTGTGAGCAGGTCACCACAATCTTGATCTTCCAGTATTTGAAATACAATGTAAGAACAAAAGAATACAGAAGCATTTTTCATGATTTCTTATTTGGTCGCAGCTGGCAACAATAGCTGACAGCAAAGATCACGTCTTTCCAGTTAATGATGGCTTTGAAGCCCTGCAAGGGGTCATTGATTCGGTGAGTGGATGGAATTAAGTTTAAGTTACAGCTACTATCATTTCTTTCTTTTGATGATTTTATTGATATATCAAAGGAGCAATGACATGCTCATTTAAAAAGGACATCTATGTCTTGCTCAGAACATTAAAATACAATGCATTTGTCTCTTCTTACCTCAGATCCTGAAGAGATCTTGTATAGAGATCCTCGCTGTGGAGCCCTCAAGTATTTGTGCAGGAGGTAAACAGACATCAGGCCTGAATCAAAGACTTGTTTCTTTTTTTTCTTTTTTTGTGGCAGGGCCAATGAAAACGTTGGGCCAAACAAAAACAAAACTTTTAAACATTGCCCCAACTGGGCCAGTAGAAAAATTCCTTACCACTGAGCCCTGCTTTTTTTTTTTATTTTACTTTTTTTTTTTAAATCAGGAAACACCATGTATTTTACATAAAACACAATGTGCTTCCTCTATCCCAGAATCCTTTGAGGTGGTAGTTCGAGGGAACGGATTCCTTCATGCCCGCGATGTGAACAGAATTCTTTGCAGCTTCCGTATAAACAACACCCTCACCGTGAGTAAGTGAAAACAGCACAGAACGATTCCTGTTCCCTACACTGCCAGCTGCTGAATTATTAAAACTTTATCCTGTGTTAGCATTAGTTGCTTACCAACAGTGATCTCCTCAACTGATAGAAACCTTCAGTTTCCAGAGTCCAGGCCAGGCTAAACTCACTGGCAAATGTAGCTACATTAGCAATGTGGTCACTCATGTGGCAGTGCAGACAGCTTTGTTTTTGTCTTTTGTAATGGTAAAAAAAAAACAATTAAATCCAAATGTCAGTATGGCTGTCATGTTTTCTACAATGGGACGTGAGCTAGCATGCTGCCCGAAAAAGTTTGGCCACAGCACTTGTAAATCACAAGACTTGACTTCAACGCAAACCACATGTGCACAAACACACATCCACACACCATTAAAAACACACCATGGAAAATATTACGAGAACTTTTTGTTAAAGATATTAGATGGTTTTATTTTTTTTTTGTATACCGTATGTAACAGTTTGATAAGCAAGTGCAGAGTTAAACCAATTTTAGGTTAAAGTGCCAAATTATATTCCCCATAGTCAACTCCTGCATAACTGTTATATTGAGTAACAAATAAAATGTCTCCACGCACAGCTTGGAATGCTGGATTTATCTTGGAAGCAAATGGTTAGAAATCGGTCTGCTGCGGTGTTGATGTCCTAATGATTTCTGAACATCTATCCTTCTCTCACAGCTGCTGTTTTACTTAAAGAATATCAGGTGGCATGGGGGAATGCAAAAAAGCCCATCTCACCAGTGTGTGTGCATGGGTCTAGGCCAGGATAAATAGACTTAGGAGTCAAACATTTTCCAGTTTCTCATTTTTCATGTGGGGAAAAATGACAAGAGAATATAAATTCTGCCCTTTAGTTTAAGGCTGAACCAAAATGGTAAGGGTATGCAATACAGTTTCTGTGTTTTTCATCTGAAAATAATTACTAGAGGTTATTGCAAAGGCAAGCATCACTATACATAGTGGCTTTTCAAACTTCTGCGCATAACTTTTCATGAACTATGATACAAACATGAATAACAGCTCAAATCATACGGCTTATTTGGAAGAGGTATAATTTTATAAGAAAATGATCAACAACACCCGATGGATTTACAATAAGAGAGGGACTTGAGTCATAGCTGCAAAACAAAATATCATAGAGGGTGGACTCTTTTGACTTGAGCCAGTAAGCAACCACCCAAAAACAGTTTAAGAACTATATAGATACACCCTTGCAGTCACCCAGACCACTTCAGCATCATGCCATTGAATACTGTATTAAAGGAATAGTTCAACCAAAAATGAAAATTTGCCTAAATTTACTCACTCTCAAGTAGGGCAGGGTATCAACCATTGAGTATCGAAAAAATACCATTGCATTGAGTATCGAAAAATGTCTTATCATTCGGTACCAAATTTCGATTCGCAGATCAATAGATGTTCGACTTCAAAGTACTAAAAGATGTGGAAACTAAAACGTATCCTAAAAGATGTGGAAACTGAAAACTATTTGAACTTTTTTTTAAACCATTGGCACTGTGTAATTTACGTTGGTTACATTTTGTTCCTTTGTGCCCTTTTGCTTTGTTTTGTTTTGTTTTTTTGCTCCTTTGTGCAGTGGCTCAGGAAATGATACGTCGAGTCTGTAAAAACATCAACTTTTTTCTATTTTTTGAGGTAATGTGTAATGTAATCTTGTTGAAACAGATTTTATACAACTGGTATCAAAAAAAAGTATCATTCAGGAAATGGTATCGAAATCAAGGTATCGGACAGGTATCTGTATCAATATCGCAAACTAAATGTATTTATTTTTAATGATACCCAGTTCTACTCTCAAGCTTTACAAGGTGTAAATGAGTTTGTTTCTTCAATAAAACATATTTGGAAAAATGTAATGGATCCTCTGCAGTGAATGGGTGCTGTCAGAATGAGAGTCAAAACAGCTGATAAAAAACATCACAATAATGCACAAGTAATCTACACTACTCCATCAATTAATGTCTTGTGAAGAGAAAAAGTGCTTGTTTATGAGAAAAAAATCTATCATTATGACTGTTTTAAGTTCAGAATGTTGCTTCTGGCTAAAGTCCCTTGTCCATAATATTGCATTTTCTGTGAAAAAGAATCAAGAGAGAAATATGATACATTCATGACTCTGATAAGAAAAGCTTAGAAAGCTCAAAAGAACAGCATTTATTAGAAAAAAATATATATTGACACATTATAAATGTCTTTAGTGATTATTTAGACTTTGGCAAAAATTATTTATTCCTTTAAAAAAATTTTTTTTACTTGCTCCGAACTTTTAAATGGCAGTGTATTTTTTTTGTAAGGGTGGTTCAGACTGGCCTATTCAGTATGTTGAGCTGCTGTTAAATTATCCACAAACACCTTGTAAAATGATAACAAATCACAGATTTCAAGCCGGAGGACATTCACCAATCTGCTGCTTTTTCTGTGTGTTGTTATTCTCCAGTGAAGAGGCCTCTGGTAGTTGAAGACACATACCTGCTCTGCCCAGCGCCTGTACTGAAGGAGGAGGGAACGTAAGTGTTGCTGGAAACTTTCTCATCATCTGAAGCAAATAAAGCTAGAATGGAAAGAGAAAAACACAAGCCAAAATTAAATTAAAATATAGGACAGAAAGACGCCCAGCACTCTCAAAGTAACTCTTCTCCCATGCACTTTAGCATTTTCAATTTAAACTGCTTGTGAAGCATTGCAAATGCTTTAATATTGTTAATTAATTGTCATAACTGTTGTAAATGTTCATAATTTTAACCTAAATGAAACGTAACTATGTAACTTTACTGTAAAAATAATGCAAAAAAAAGAATAGAAAAGATCAATTTAAGCAATATATAATTACATGTAGTCACATTTTACTGTACAGTGGAAGCAGTAAAAGGATGTTCCTGCATAACCCATTACATAAAAGGAGGCAAAGGAGCAGCAAATCAGCCTATTAGAATGATTTCTGAAGGATCATGTGACACTGAAGACTGAAGGAATAAATTACATTTAATGATATTACAATAAAAAGGTACAAATTAAATTGTAATTTTACAGTATTATTGTTTTTGTACTGTATTGTACATATTTTGATCAAATAAATGTATCCTTGGTGAACATTTCAAAAACTAAACAATTCTTACCAACCACCTAAGTGTATTTTATGTGTAATTTAGCACAACTGGAATACTTTTTTGTATTCAGCAGGAAATCTGCAGAATGGGATTAAATATAAAAGTGACGTGACATTCAGCCAAGTATGGTGACCCATACTCAGAATTCGTGCTCTGCATTTAACCCATCCAAAGTGCACACACACAAACAGAGCAGTGATAACACACACACACACTGTGAACACACACCCAGAGCAGTGGGCAGCCATTTATGCTGCAGCGCCCGGGGAGCAGTTGGGGGTTCAATGCCTTGCTCAAGGGCACCTAAGTCGTGGTATTGCCAGCCCGAGACTCGAACCCACAACCCTAGGGTTAGGAGTCAAACTCTTTAACCACTAGGCCACGACTCCCCTGTAAATATGGTCAATGTGTTAAACTGCACTGAGAAATATAATAGACAAGATATTTCCTGACTGGATCATTCTTTTGAGACAGTCAGCCCAGTTTTGTCTCTCTCTGTTTCGGTCATAGGACTGCCTCCCTCCATGTCAGTATGAACAACGGCCTGAGTTTTATCTCCAGTTCTGTGACCATCACGACTGTCAGCTGTGTGAGTACAGTAACCCTGCAGGGCAGCAGTGCCAAGCCCACTACCACAGTTACACTGGGCAGAGCCACTGCCAGTACCACTACACTGGGCAGTACCTGTAGTTCAGCTCCATCTTCAGTCTGCCCTCTGAACACAGTCAGTATATTCTGTCCTACTTGCCCTCTCTAAAAATTAACACTCATCTGGTGGGGTCCCATTCCAAGAGAAAACTGTTAGATCGCAGCATTTTTTTTTTTTTTTCTCAAGCTATGTGGAAGCCAAATGCATACGCAAATCAACACGGTGCAGAATGTGCCCTTGTGACATTGTTGTGTATTGTGGGGTTAAATATAACTCTGAAAGATCTTTTTTTACAGGTTTCACCAGATACTATATTTGACTTCACATAAGGTTTAAAAAACAAAACTAAATAGAAGATGTCTTTTTAAAGGGGTTCCTTGCATAGTCCCTCATGCTAAGATCAAGATAGTGTTTTAAAAAGCTTGCAGCATCTCCTATTACCATTCTCTCACTAAACTACATTACACTGCACATTTTTAAGTGGACCCCCATCCAGAAGGGTTTTGAGTGTGGCATGAGGAAGATTATTCAATGTTTATGTCCTTTGGACTATAAACCTCCACTGGATGTGTGTTTCTGCTCTGTCCATCAGACCGACGGAACGTTCTTGGCCATAGCACTGCTGATACTGCTGCTGCTGATCACTATGGCCACACTCTGGTGGTTTTGGCCCATCTGTTGCACAGTGGTAAGTCTCGCACTGGAGACCCTCATCTCAGCTTTCTTTTTCAAAAGTTACCCCATTCAGAGCCCAAAAGTCTTGCTAAGAAGTGAGATGGAATAAATAACATTTGATTTCCATTGAATCTGATTTCCATTCCTTCAAAAATGATACCTGTGACATGAAGGGCTACAACATCAAAAAATAAAGGCATTTATTCGTACTTCTTTCCACAAAAAAATTGTAACTGAAATTAATATGCATTCTAGTATTTGCATATTCCTTGGTTACAGATTGGATTTGTCATATTTTTTAATGTATTCTAGTTTCTAAAGGTGTAATAATAGATAAGCATTATAATGTGATTATTATAATGTACAGTATATTATTACTGCTTACAGTTATTCATGGGATCATAAAATGCATTATACAGCGCATTAACCAGACATAATTAATGCCATAAAATGCATTATATATAAAGGCTTCATACATTTTAGTGTTAAGACAATTTATTTTCGTTCTTATCTCAACAGATCATCCATGAGCCGCCGCCACCAGTCATGGACGACAGTTCGGTAAGAGATCCTGAACCGCTTCAAGATCACATACACTAACACAGCCAGATGTTGGGGGGAAAATCTGATTGTGTGTCCATCTTCAAACCTGAACATTAAGTAACTTAGTACCTTTAAAGGAATAATGCATCTAAAGATGAAAATTGTGTCATCATTTACCTACCTTCATGTCGTTATGAACCCATGTAATACTTTGGCTGCTGCTGCGTCACAAAAAGGAGATAGTTAACAAAATGCCCAGGTTGTTATATCTGTATACATGTAAAATGGATAGTACATGGAGCTATTAAGCTCAAAATATGATTAAAAAAGCACATTAAAAAAATAATACATGCATAGTCAATATGACTTTTACACTACATTCTAAATCATCTGAAGCCATACAATAACTTTGTGCAACAGTGCTATATTTAAGTCATTCTTCTATGAAAATCTACCCCTCTGCCGTAGCTCTCAAATCACATTTTGAATAGCTGGAACTGAAGTGGAGAGGGAGATTTTAGCAAATAATAATTCAAATTGAATGTAGATTTTCAATGCTACGCCTTGGTGTCTTGGTAGGATCAGCAGTGTTTTTGTTATCATCATGGAACAAATTTTAATCGGAGGGCTTTGCTTGTGAGGAGACGCCAAATGACATTTGTTCCAAACATTTGCTCGGCAAAGTTTTCACAGATGTGGCAAACTGATAATGACAAAAGGCAGAGAGTGTCAGAAAATTATGTGATTTCAGGTCTCGAATTTCAACTGAAAATCCACCCTCTAATGTAGATGAATCATAGTGATTTTTACCCTTTTTGACCAGGATAAAAGTAAACATCTGGAGACGAAAAGACAAAGAGCAGTTCCACTGCTGAGGAATTTTTGTACTGCCTCTTAAACGTTATGAATTTTTGAGAACAATTTAATTGTCCACAGCACATTTCAACCTGGACACGTTGTAGCTCTTCCACTTTCCAAGTCTCCGATTGCTCCTTCAAAACAGGAAATTCCAGAAGCTTAGAGCAGGTCTTTCGGTGTCTGAGGTGTCAGTCTGCAGTGGAAGTATAAACTCCTGCCCTCATCGCTTTAAAAATGTATATCTGAACTTAACTTCAGAAAGATCAACAGTGCTGTACAGTCCTAGGGATGGGTCATGATGGTGTAAAAATGATTCCATATTCCACAAAAATATTAACCAGCACAACTGTTTTCAGCATTGATAATAATAATAATAAATAATTATTGAGCAGCAAATCAGCATATTAGAATGATTTCTGAAGGATCATTTGACACTGAACACTGGAGTAATGATGCTGAAAATTCAGCTTTGCATCACAGGAATAACTTTATTTTAAAATTAAAATAGACAACAATTATTTTAAATTGTAATAATACTTCACAATATTACTGTTTTTACTGTATTTTGGATCATATAATAATAAGTCTGGCCTTGATGAGCATAAGAGACTTTTTTCAAAATCATTTAATAAAATCTGACCAACCACCCCAAAGCTTAACTCATGCTTTAAAATGTAACAATATATTTGATAAATAATTTTCAAATGCAATGTTCAAACTAGTTTTATAAACTTTTTTTCCCCTTTATCTTTTTGCAAAATGCTTCTTATTATCCATTTATCAATAAAGTCATTACAGTTCACACATGGAAGCAGTTCAAAGCTGCATTTAAATTAGTTATTATTTTGATTAATTTAACGTTCAAATGTAAACACTTGTTTTAAACCCTAAAGACAATGCTGGATCATTAGCAAGAATCATCATCAGACTTCATAACATTTCTGTTTCTGCAGAAGATATCTAGGGTAGTACTCAAAATAAAAATCAATAAGTCAAGCTCATGCTAAAAGTTCATCTCAGAAAGTTCTTTCTCCCGACCTCATTAAAACGGTTGCAGTCAGACTGCGAGGGAACATATGGAAGCCTGATTCCGTCTGATTTGTTACGATCTATGAAATCCAGAAATATGCTGACATCATTTCCTGTCTGTGCTTGGAATAAATGAGTGTTAGATTGTTTTCATGAGAATAAATAATGACTTCATTCTTGAGCACCCTTGAGCATAATTAAATTAAACAAAGGATGCATTCATATGTAATCAGCTCTTCTAAACACTTCAGATCATGTCTCTAGTGCCTGATAATAACAGGGTCAGTTTGGCTAGTTAGCATGAGCCAAAGCATCTTTATCCATCCTCCTTTTTTGTAAGCAATAGTAAATATTTCATTATATTATTGAAGGTGTTTTTCAGTGCCAAGTTAAAACTAATGGAACTTGGCATATAATTACAATTCAATCAATTCTTGATTATTAAAACCCGCTCTACAAGGTTTCTTAATCGATAATCCATGTGTACTTAAGACTGTCTTGCTCTGAAGGATGAAGAGGATGAAGCCAACCCAAAGAAAAAATGGCCAACGGTGGATGCCTCGTATTATGGTGGGAGAGGAGTTGGTGGCATTAAAAGGATGGAAGTAAGGCAAGGGTGTTAGGACAGAAAAGAACAGCTTCCATTCGCTCCAGTCCGCTGCAATGATATGAACGTGTATGTGTGAGTAAAGGTGCGCTGGGGAGATAAGGGATCCACTGAAGAAGGAGCCAAACTGGAGAAGGCAAAGAATGCTCGGGTGAAGATGCCAGAGCAAGAATTTGAGTTTTCGACCACAAGGACCCTAAACAACGGCATGCGGAAACCCATCTCCCATCAGAAGTGGTACTCACCAATCAAGGTAGATTTTGAGGGGGCCTAGAAGAGAAACCACATGTTTAGTTCACCACATTAAGCATATAAACAACTAATACATCACATTTAGATATTTTAAATGTTCAAATGCATTTTGGGGGAGTTGTATGTTATGCTTCAGCCAGTGCTTTCATTGATTCTCGTAGAGAGCAATGCGTTATTTACCAATTCCTCAAGATAAACCATTACAATTTGATTAGAATCAGGGGCCTACAATTGATACATTCATATTATGGTTTTGTGTGTCTGTTTTACACAACTAGTTAAATTTTTTTTAACTCAGAAATGCAACAAAAATGTAACATGAAGATTTAATTGAACCTGAATTGGAGTATTGCAAATTCTGTATCCCATTTGGGTCATCCACAACTAAAAATACATATTAGGTTTTTAAATAATCAATAAGGGGGGGGGGGGGGTCAAGTCACACACGAGATTATTAATTATCAGTGCTTCATTGGCTTGTGCAGTAATATAGTTACGTTGGTTTTAATATAGCCAATTTTTCATAATTGTAGATAAAACAAAGATTATTGGAGTATATTTAATAAGAATATACTATTAAATCTTTCTGTATTAAAATTTTTAAAAGCAATTGTTTAAGTTTTTCCAATGTATGATATATAAAACAAAATGTAATTTTCTATTTTTTTTTTTTAATACAAAAAAAAAAAAAAGGAAATTAATTTCAAAAATAAAGTTGTTAAAATTATCTCATATGTGACTCTGGACCACAAAACCAGTCTTAAGTGTAATTTTTTTTTCGAAATTTTCGATTTATACATAATCTAAAAGCTGAATAAATAAGCTTTCCATTGATGTATCTGATTATTATATCTGACAATATTTGAAAATCTGGAATCTGAGGGTGCAAAACAAGAAAAAATATTGAGAAAATCACCTTTAAAGTTGTCCGTACGATACTTAGCAATGTATATTACTAATCAGAAATTAAGTTTTGATATATTTAAGGTAGGAAATTTACAAAATATCTTCATGGAACATGATCATTACTTAATATTCTAATGATTTTTGCCATGAAAGAAAAGTGTATAATTTTGGCCCATACAATGTTTTTTTTTTTTTTTTGGCTATTGCTAAAAATATACCCCAGCGACTTCAGACTGGTTTTGTGGTCCTGGGTCACATATCTTATTATATTTGATGACAGTTTTATGGTGCTTAATTCACCATGCTTTACTGGTGAACAGGATTGCATTGCTGGCAAACCGGTGACAAGAAGAAAAGCATCTCTAACCAGCCTGAACCAGAAGGAAAATTCATGCTGGTATAATTAAGCCAGGGATGGCATCTTAAAAGGTTTTGAATTAATACAAAGAAAGGCAGGAAATGTTCATATGCCAGTACGTCCTCACAAAAAACACAATACACGGCAGCTATAGATAACCCAGTACGGTGTCATGATCATGGTATGGTCATCTGATTGACAACGAATGACGTGATTATTCATTGAAAGACTGGAAGGAGCTCAGAAGAAGCGGCGTGTGCTGTTGTGGTGGTCTCAGTCAGTCCAGGAAGCAGTTCTTGTATTGTTTCGTAATGTCTCTCTCAGATGGAAGCGGGGTTAATTTAAACCAGATTCTGAACTGAGCTGACCCAAGGGAGATGAGCTTTGCAGAGCTGGTCCATTTCCTAACAAAACAAACTCCTTTTATCTTTCTCTGCCACCTTCTTTCCTCTGGATTATGCTGGGTATCAGTCCACTCTGAGAGGCAGAAATGAAACACATATACAGGTTGAGAAAAACAAAGAGAAATTCTGTGTACAGTTGTGGCCAAAAGTTTTGGCAGTGTCATAAATATTGTGATTTGCAAAGTTTTGCTGCTTAAGCTGTTTTGGAGTGATAAGAAGCATTGTAAATAATTGCTTTAAGCTTCATTGGCCAATTTTTTTGGGTTACTTTTCACAAAAAGAAACTGACTAATCATATCAGCAGCACATGTGAAAATGTGAATGAATAGCCTACTAGTCAGGTGAAATCACTATCATACTTAATAGATTGTAAGAGCAGACTGATGGAGGGAAGAAGCACTTCCAATCATTATGTTCTTGTTGGCAATGGTACCTCCAAAAAACACGTGCAGCCATCATCACTTTGCATCAAAATGGCCGCACATGCAAGGAAATTGCTACAAAGAATATTGGATCTGAAAGTCCTGTGTTGTGCCAACAGTGAAGCATCCTGAGACCATCCTTGCGTGGGGTTGCTTTTCAACCAAGGAAGCAGGCTCTCTCATAATTCTGTCCCAAAACACTGCCAAGAATAAAGAATGGTATCAAAACTTCCTGCAAGAGCGACTTCTTACAACAATCCATGAGCAATTTGGTGAGGATCCGTGCATTTTCCAGCATGATGGAGCAGCATGTCACAAAGAAAGAGTGATAAAAGAGTGGCTCGAAGATAATTACATTGAAATTTTGGATCTGTGGCCAGGTAACTCCCCAGATCTCAATCCCATAGAGAACCTGTGTTCAGTCCTCAAAAGGCGAGTGGACAAAAAGAAGCACACACATTTTTTATTTTTTTGCACCAATAAAAGCCCTTTAAAACGTATTATATGCTCATCATTGTTTTTCAGTAAACCCTAGAAACATGTCGTAAAATAATCTACAAATACTGAAGCAGCAAACTTTGCAAAACACAAATTTTATTTGACCCAGATTCAAGATATTTACTCTCACTAAAGTCTCCATTTAAGCCAACAACTTTTCGAGTAATGAAGTGATGTTATCCAGGCCAGCGTATGGCAAATGTTACCAATAACTTCTAAAGGAACACAGTTATTTACCTCAGCGTACGATTGGAGGTTTCAACAGGTAATATTCTGTTGAGCTACACTGAAATATTTCAATTTTTTTCATATTGGACACATTTGTTTACTAAAAACTGTTTCAATCTGTTAAGTTTAATGTAAGTATGATAATAATAAATGGAAATCTCTAAGAAATTTCTACAAAATGCAAAAATCCTCATTTAGTTATTACTGTGTGGCTCAGAGCACCACTTAAGATCAGCATATTAATAAAAAAAGTCAAATAAATAGAAATATGTAGTCAATTTAATGAATGATTAAAATAGTCGTTAAAAGTAACAATAAAAACAATATGCATATCATTTCAATTATTTTAATTGATTTCCACTTTCTTATGTGGAATTAACCAATGAACTTTGACACACTTTGGCCACCAGTGAATGCAAATTAGTAAATTAAATTAGTAATAAATTTATTTTTTTATTTTTTGTTTATTGTTACATTAAACTAAATTATTAAAAACTGTTACATAAACAGCTTTAAATGTATTGATCTGAATACATTAATAATTGATTTCAATTTATTTGTGTGGCACTCAGTCCTCAGTACCTGAGGACAGTCACAGGTAGTATATGAAAAAAACTGCCTTCTATAAATTAAGCAGTTATTTTTACAGCCAAATAATGAGAAATGTTAATATTCATTGAACTGAAAGTACTGGAGTCAGATGTCTGGTCCACCAAATTCCAATTTTAGGAACTGACACTGTTCTGCCAGCTTATTCTATTTCTTTGATCCAGACAAGAAATTGGAAAATCATCATTTAACAACCTGCATAAAATGAAATTCCAAAGATGAGTACCATAGGGCTCTGTCCGTATGAACTGCTCTGTGTGTTTTTTTTTTTTTTATAAAAAATAAAAATTTTTGTGACTGAGTGTTTGCGTTTTTCATCTTCCAGGGGAAACTGGATGCCTTGTGGGTGTGGCTTAGGAGAGGATATGACCGCGTGTCAGTGATGAGACCTCAGCCAGGAGAGAAGGTAACCAATGGTGTCATACATACTGTAACACAGATGCTCCATATTATTAACAATGCTGTCAGTTTGGGGCATGTGCACACTACTGGTAAGAGGTTTGGAATAATAAAGATTAAGAAGTCTCTTATGCTCACCAAGACTGCATTTATTCAATAAAAAAATACAGTAAAACTGTAATATTGTGAAATATTATCATAATTTACAATATTTATTTTCCATTTTGAATATATTATAGAATGTAATATATTCCTGTGATGACAAAGCTGAATTTTCAGCGTAATTACGCCAGTCATGATTCTTCGGAAATCATTCTAATATGCTTTGTTTGGCTCCTCAAAGAACATTTATTATTATTATCAATGTTAAAAACAATTGCTGCTTAAAATCTTTGTGGAAATCATGGTACACTAAGAGGTTTGGAGTTAGCACCAAGAAAAAAATCGTATTAATTGAGCAACAAATCAGCATATTAGAATGAAAACTCTGCTGAAAATTCCATCAGAGGAATCAGCCATCACAAATTCAAATAGAAAACAGTTATCTTAAATTATTTTAAAAGAACATGAGCTTATGAGACTTCTAAAAATAAAAAATAAAAAAACTTTATTATTCCAAATGTTTGACCAGTAGTGTATACTTTATTAAATAAACTTCTTATCAAACTAATTTATTTTTAATGATACTTATACAGCATAGACATTCAGAAATATAAACTCATTATTTCTTACCTCAATGACAATATTTTTAAGTAAGAAAAACAATTAAATTCTGTTTCCACACAAGGTAATAGAAGGTAATGCCAAAAAGTTGCAGGCAGCTTGTGAGGAACACATGAAAAACATTGTGAGGTATATTGAGGATGAAAGAAGGCCAGCTGTTAGCAATAAGTGCAATAGCGGCAGATTGAAAGTACTCGGGACACTGGCTCGGCTTCAGACCAATATGACCAATCAGCTAATATTGCTCCTGCCTAAAGGAATGCAGTCTGCTTAAAGCATTAACCACCCTCCCCTGTCCCTCAGAAGAATGCACTGAGGGGAGTTTTGGGGTGTCTGATCTGCTGTGGTTAACAGAAAAGGAAAGTTGGAGAGAAATCAGATGGCCTTTAAAATTATAGCAGTGAGACTGCTTTGGATCTTCACAGGCAAACAAGAGCTTCTGTTGACTCTTTAGAGCTATATTAAACTTCACTGAACTATATAACACAAAACACTAAACTGTACTCAATTCATCTCACAAATTCTTTCATTATAATTCAAAGCCATACCGTGGAATAAGAATTCTTTTAAAGTAGAAACTCTTAAAGGTGTCATAAGAAATTAGATTCTCCTTCATCTTGAAAAGTCAAGAGTTTGACATAATCAATATACATGCTTAATAATCTTCCCAAAACGCATGCCTTGAAATTAAAGTTCCTGACATAAAAAAAGGAAATATTAATATACACTTATGTTCAAAAGTTTGCGGTAAAATGTTGTTGTTTTTGAAAAATCTTATTGTGTACTTTTACTGTGTAATATTATGAAATACTATTTGCAATTTAAAATAACTGTTTTCCATTTTAATATATTTTAAAATGACATTTATTCTTGTGATGGCAAAGCAGAATTTTCAGTGTCATTACTCTAGTCTTTCATGTCACACAAACCTTCAGAAATCACTCTAGAATGTGACCATGGACCTGAAAACCAGTTAGCTGAGATTTCATCCTGAATAAATAAGCTTTCCATTGATGTATGGTTTATTAGGATCTGACAATATTTGGCCGAGACAACTATTAGAAAATCTAGAATCTTAGGGTGCAAAAAAATAAAATAAAAAAATCTAAATATTGAGAAAATTTGCATTTAATTTTTTCCAAATGAAGAACTTTCTTAGCAATGCATATTATCTTTACTTAAGATCTTTACTTAATATCCTAATGATTTTAGGCATAAAAGCAAAATCAACAATTTTGACCCATACAATGTATGGTACAAATATAGGCCAGTGACTTAAGACTGGTTTTGTGGTTTGCTGCTCAAGAAACATTATTATCAATGTTTAATATTTAATATATAAATAAAATAGAAAGATTGAAATAATCAATTTTTTTACGTTAAATGTAAAAAAAAAAATCTTACCGAACTCAAACTATTGAACAATAGTTTATGATGTCACATTTACGCGTCAACACCTTTTAAGGTTTTCAGAAATACATGGCTTAAAAAAAAACTTAAAAAACATGTTTTACCAATTACTCTCAATAGAAAAAGTATTATATGACTCCTTGAATACTTTATTTTTGTTTTCTTATATGAAATACATTCTAAATTAATTGATTTTAAATGTTTGACTCTCTAGGGTCGCTGTATGAAATTTACCCGTGTGAAATCCTGCCCGCCCCCTCGATACCCGCTTTACAACAACCCCTCCAGCCACATCTATACCCTCCCCCATAGCCAATGCCCTCCTGTCCCACAGGGCACCCTGCCGCCCACCCCACGCTGCTCTGCCCACTCTCCAACCTCCATCCTGCCCCCTTTGCCATCAACCCCACCCCCAACAGCCATAACCCCTCCCCCTTACACACCACCTCCAACCAGAGCTCTTCCTCCTACCTGTCTGACAATCAATGTGACTCTGCCTCCCTCTCCACCCACACCGCCGCCACCAACAAGCTTCCTACCACCTTTGTCAGCCATCACCTTGCCTCCGCCCCCTCAGGCAGCTCCGCCTGGACGAGCCCCGCCCCCTTCTCGTCCACCACCACGCCCAGGCCCTGAGGAACCACAGTGCTACCTGGACTGAGTAGATCTAAATGACAATGACTAATGATGGGATTAAACGTGGCAGTGACTGTATTATTGCACACTTGATTCTGATTGGTTGACAAACATGTCTAAAACTGCACCTTTATGAAGTAGTTTTGAGGTTTGTTGACTTTCAACTTGCCATGTTCTTCGCAAAATGTTTTGTGGTTTTAAATTAACATAACATCAAAGAGAGTCAGAGCAAAAGAACCAGAAAGAGATAAAAAAAATTATAAACATTTAGATTTTTGAAATATTTAAACTAAAATTTTACATTTATGTATTGACTTGCATATGAAATTTCCATCCATTTGGTTTGCACAGTTCACATGAAAAAATAAACTTAATGTGATGCATATTTGTCAGTCGCGGGAAAACGGGTAGGATTTCTGTAATAGTACTAATAAACTGAATGCGTTTACACAGTAACTAGGTTTATATATTTATCATCTATAAATAAAAATACTTTCAATCAAACTCATTTTAATTAATTGAATAGGCTATTTGTTTCACGGCTAGCCATATTTCAACCATTTTAAATGAATAAATTGAATTATTTGTGTTAATTCTAAAGAAACTGAACAAATGCTTTTTGATTATTTGTGATCATTTAAATAAGATCAAAAAGACAAAATTATGTCATTAATTAAAAAGTGCATCTTACCGGTTTCATTTATGCATGACTGGCAAATATGCATCATATTAAGTTTATTATTTTGTATTATATTTAGACTGTTTAATGCAAATTACATAATGTTATTTTATATACATTTCAAATAAATAGTTCCTTTTTTTCACTGTGGAATTTGACGATAGACCATTAAATAATTGAAAACTAATGCATTTTAATATTTGACACTTCAGCGGTCTGTTGACAGTTATTCTATGCTAAAAAGTAGCCACATTTTAATGCCTACTGGCTCCAGTGTTAGTACATAATGACTGTAAATGATTGACATCATTTTAAGCATCTTAACTTAGCTTGGCAGATGCATAAGAAAAGTTTGAACGAGAAGCAGCTGTAATACAGGTCCTGTTGTACCTGAGAGATCCGGTTCAGCTCTGATGCCTTTTGAAGATGTCAAGAAAACATCTGCAGGATAAAATGGTAGGATTCAAGTGACTGCATGAATAGATGGAAACAATGACAAAACGATTCAAAGAGTTCAGCCTGTAGTCCTAAAACCCAGGAGAGAATTAGCATATAACATATAACATTGGAAAGTTTCCTCAATTTAGTTAACCACAAACCATATTTTACTCATGAACTGAAAACAGCTATTCTTGCAACCCATTGAGAATGAATTAGCCTTCCGGATTAGCCTACATCATGCCTGAACAGCATTATTCCAAAGAAAATTGTGTGACTGACCTGAAAAATAAACGCGGTTGATATTTAGTGTTACGATCTGGATGAAGATTTGCGGAATGATGCAGGCTTTTGTTTTGTATATATGGATTTCCAAACAGCTGTGCTAAGAATAGATCAGTATTCATAAGGTACTTTATGATTTTCTATTTAAAATGTCTACTGTTGTGCTGTTTGCA
This sequence comes from Carassius carassius, assembly GCF_963082965.1. Taxonomy (NCBI): domain Eukaryota; kingdom Metazoa; phylum Chordata; class Actinopteri; order Cypriniformes; family Cyprinidae; genus Carassius; species Carassius carassius. Next base: position 18,376,224 of record NC_081803.1, read on the forward strand.
AGTGCTGCATTTAAAGGGATAGTTCATTCAAAAATGAAATCGGTATCATTTACTGACCCCCAAACCCTACTGACACCAAATGTTTTGAAGACAACTTGTATATTTTCCAGTGTATTCTGCTAGAGAATATCATTCAAGTTTGAAATGGTATGATATTGAGTAAATTACCAAAGAATTTTTAATAATTCTATAAACTATTCATTTAAGCATATGGCAGTCCTATGATTTTTAGTTTGAACTGTTCTGTTTCTTCATTTTACCTTGAACATTTTTTTTTTTTTTGGATGTTGTTGTTTTTCATGCTGAGTTTAAAACTTGTGCTTGAGCTGTTACAGATGTTCAGAGCATGTCAGGCTATTCCTTTGTAACGAAGAGCATGTTTTTACACGCTTCAATTAAATGTTGGAATTAATATTTCTGTGTCAGCATTTATATGTGGGCTAACAGCACAATACCTTGCTTTCAATGGATTTTGGTAAGTACCACAATTTTAATAAAGGAAATAGTGTAGAAAGTGTGGCCAAGTATGGTGTCCCATACTCAGAATTTATGCTCTGCATTTAACTCATCCAAGTGCGCACACACAGCAGAGTAATGAACAAACACACACACACTGGAGCAGTGGGCAGCCATTTTTGCAGTGACACCAAGGGAGGGTTTGGAGCCTTGCTCAAGGGTCTCACCTCAGTCATGGTATTGGAGGTAAAAGAGAATGCTGTTTATTCCCCACACCTACAATTCCTGCTGGTCCCGAGACTCGAACCCACAACCTTTGGGTTACATAGTCCATCTCTAACCATTAGGCCATTTTTTAATATAGCCTGTATAGGGTTTTTCATGTGCTTTACTGTGAAGACATTATTTGTTTATCTGTTGTAACCAACTTTTTATTAAAGTTAATAAATAACCAAATGACCACAACCATTGAAATAAACTACTATTAATTTTTTTTATGATCAAATCCCTTGTGCTGCATTTACTTGATCAAAAATACATATTAATATTGTGAGGTAATGTTACAATTTAGAAGAACTATGATTTATTTTAAAATGTAATTTATAACTGTGATGAAAAAGCTGAATTTTTATCAGCATTACTCCAATCTTCAATGTCACATAACCCTTCAGAAATTATTATATTTGCTACTCAGGAAACATTTCAGATTTTTATCGATGTTGAAAACAGTAGTGCTGCTTAATATTTATGTGGGAAACAGGATAAATTGATTGTACTTTAATTTATCATATATATATATATATATATATATATATATATATATATATAAGAAATTCCTTTTTCTCCTCAAAACCTCACAATCAGAGGCCCTGGGGCTTTAACTCTCGGGGGCCCTTGTGCTGAACATAAAGCCATCATTACATTAAAAAGAACCCAAATGACTTTATACATGTTACAGATCAACAGGGTTCAAACTACTTTGTTCTTTGGCTGATGTCACTTAAAGGTAATTAATAGAAAAATAGCAATTTATTGCTCTAAACAGCTTCCGCAATTTTCTGCTGGTTAATGAAAGTGAAAGTGACGTGACATTCAGCCAAGTATGGTGACCCATACTCAGAATTCGTGCTCTGCATTTAACCCATCCAAAGTGCACACACACAGAGCAGTGAACACACACACACACTGTGAACACACACCCGGAGCAGTGGGCAGCCATTTATGCTGCGGCGCCCGGGGAGCAGTTGGGGGTTCAGTGCCTTGCTCAAGGGCACCTTAGTCGTGGTATTGAAGGTGGAGAGAGCACTGTACATGCACTCCCCCCACCCACAATTCCTGCCGGCCTGATCAACAATTAAGTAAAAACTGTAATATTGCGAAATATTATTACAATTTAAAATAACTGCTTTCCATTTTCATGTATTTTAAAAGGTAATGTAATCCTGCACAGTAAAGCTGAATTTTTTAGCAGCTAGTTACAGGAGCATAAGTTTACATTTACTTGCTTATAAGATAAAAAGTTTATGCTGCACATACTCCCATACAATACATAATGCAATAATGCCTTGCATCCTATGGCAAAGCTGACAAGAGAAAATGAGCATGGCTTGCAGCGCTTCAGTTAAAATACTGTGTGTAAAATAATAAAATAATGTGTGTTCTAATCATTTAGACACATGGACAAAATCCCCTGATTTTTCAGACAGATCGGAAGCTTTATGTTGGATTATAGCGTGCGTCTGTTTACAGTGCAGCTAAACACAGGCTTCTTCATGTCATCTGCCCAGTCATTAAACTTTGAGTTAATATTAAGTGACCAATACAGTATTGTGCATTTTGCCAGAGAAAATAGAAATAATTACAGAAGTATAAAAGCATAGACAATACATTATAAATGTGGGATTCACTTCTCATTCTTAATATCTTAAATATATTCATTCTTTCCAGCATCGCTGGGGCCAGGGCTTCATGCTGTTTATTATTGCAGATCTTAACGTGGCAGTGGTTTCTGGCTCTATTAATACATATCTGTCTCCGTCACAAAGGCTTTGTGGCCACGTTTGTTGATTTGTGTAATAATCTTCTCAGTGGCAGACAGACCCACAGTCCTGTGGCTGATGACATCAGCTCTCAGCTCTCAAGAGCCAAGTGTAGTAAATGCCTAAGAGAGGGATAAAAGATTCAATCGCACTGAAATGTGGCAGACTGACCTGTCAGAATGACTTCACGGTTGGTTACTGCTGTAACTGATTCCTTGTTGCATTGCCCCTCCTGAAAAGGCAGTAAACATTTCAAGAAGTTTGTAATACATTTACATTTATGTATTTAGCAGATGTTTAAATATAGGTTGTTTTATTTTTTATAGCTTGTTAACCCCTTTTTTTATTATTCTTATTGTTACTGTTAGAGTATAAATGATGATCAGTTTTTGTTTATTGCAGGACCACCACTATAACAAATCTTTGTCATTAGACCATGATAGATAGGAGCAGGAGACAAAGTGCTGGTTTTGAAACAAATACACAGGGTGGAAAATTCCATTCTGTGCATGTGTTGCTCCAAATGTGCCGGAATTCACAGGGACAATTGGCCACAAAACTAATGGAGAAACTATTAAAAATGTTACGTGTCACATAATAGATGAAAAATAAAGTGAATGTTAATGTACATAAAATTAAATGTCTATATACAACCTTAGGTCAAGGCAAGTCAAAGTTTTTCCATTACAAATGAAAGTGTCTATTCACAGAGGGCTGAAAACTGCAGTTTGATGAACCTCAATGCCCTTTTGGAGGACTTAAGACACTCCTCTTTTCTGAATTTACAAAAGAGAGTCAAAGGGATTTTTGTCTTGTATCCTTGTCTTAGCGGTGTTGGTATTGGCAGAAGCACTATGGACACATGAAGAAAAATATACCTGAGGAGACTAATGGATTTACATAAATCAGAGAATACACTGCCATTCTGCTTCAGATGCAGAGAGGTGTTTAAAGGCTTCTAGCTTCAAAAGCAACTTGGGCGTTTTGATGTTTCCGTTTTCTCTGGTGTTTCAAAGAACAGAATAAAGTGATCAATTAAAGGTGAAGGTCGATATATGAAATCAATCTGTAGGCGGCTCATGCTGCCATTCTGTTTCAGAATCCCTTTCACACAACTTCAAAAGATATGAAGTACTTAAGAAGTTCTTGAGCTCTTAAACAGCAGTGGAATCTGCCAGCAGTCTTTAGCTGGAGCCAGTTAACAGCAGCATATTGGCTATATACACACACACACACATATACATATATATATATATATATATATATATATATATATATATATATATATATATATATATATATATATATATACACACACATACATACACATACACATACATACACTTACACACACATACATATATATATATATATATATATATATATGTGTGTGTGTGTATATGTGCATATATATATATATATATATATATATATATATATATATATATATATACACACATATATATACACATATATATATATATATACATACATGTATACAGTCGTTGCCAAAAGTTGAGAATTACATAAATATTGGAAATTGGAAAAGTTGCTGCTTAAGTTTTTAGAATAACAATTTGCATATACTGCAGAATGTTATGAAGAGTGATCAGATGAATTGCATAGTCCTTCTTTGCCAGGAAAATTAACTTAATCCCAAAAAAACCTTTCCACTGCATTTCATGGCTGTCATTAAAGGACCTGCTGAGATCATTTCAGTAATCGTCTTGTTAACTCAGGTGAGAATGTTGACGAGCACAAGGCTGGAGATCATTATTTCAGGTTGATTGGGTTAGAATGGCAGACTTGACATGTTAAAAGGAGGGTGATGCTTGAAATCATTGTTCTTCCATTGTTAACCATGGTGACCTGCAAAGAAACGCGTGCAGCCATCATTGCGTTGCATAAAAATGGCTTCACAGGCAAGGATATTGTGGCTACTAAGATTGCACCTAAATCAACAATTTATAGGATCATCAAGAACTTCAAGGAAAGAGGTTAAATTCTTGTAAAGAAGGCTTCAGGGCATCCAAGAAAGTCCAGCAAGCGCCAGGATAGTCTCCTAAAGAGGATTCAGCTGCGGGATCGGAGTGCCACCAGTGCAGAGCTTGCTCAGGAATGGCAGCAGGCAGGTGTGAGCGCATCTGCACGCACAGTGAGGCCAAGACTTTTGAAGAACTTCTCTCCAAAAAAAAACGTCAGGGACAGATTGATCTTCTGCAGAAAGTATAGTGAATGGACTGCTGAGGAGTGGGGGAAAGTCATGTTCTCCGATGAAGCCCCTTTCCGATTGTTTGGGGCATCTGGAAAAAGGCTTGTCCGGAGAAGACAAGGTGAGCGCTACCATCAGTCCTGTGTCATAACAACAGTTAAAGCATCCTGACACCATTCATGTGTGGGGTTGCTTCTCATCCAAGGGAGTGGGCTCACTCACAGTTCTGCCCAAAATCACAGCCATGAATAAAGAATGGTACCAAAACACCCTCCAACAGCAACTTCTTCCAACAATCCAACAACAGTTTGGTGAAGAACAATGCATTTTCCAGCACGATGGATCACCGTGCCATAAGACAAAAGTGAGAACTAAGTGGCTCGGGGACCAGAATGTTGAAATTTTGGGTCCATGGCCTGGAAACTCCCCAGATCTTAATCCCATTGAGAACTTGTGGTCAATCCTCAAGAGGCGGGTGGACAGACAAAAACCCACTAATTCTGACAAACTCCAAGAAGTGATTATGAAAGAATGGGTTGCTATCAGTCAGGTTTTGGCCCAGAAGTTGATTGAGAGCATGCCCAGTCGAATTGCAGAGGTCCTGAAAAAGAAGGGCCAACACGGCAAATACTGACTCTTTGCATAAATGTCATGTAATTGTCGATAAAAGCCTTTGAAACGTATGAAGTGCTTGTAATTATATTTCAGTACATCACAGAAACAACTGAAACAAAGATCTAAAAGCAGTTTAGCCGCAAACTTTTTGAAAACTAATATTTATGTAATTCTCAAAACTTTTGGCCACGACTGTACATATACATACATATACATATTTATACATATACATATATATATTTTTTTTTTTTTTGAAAAAAGTATATATAAATGATAATTGCTACTGCAAAGTCTCTTTGCTATAACATTTTCAGGTTTCACTCTAATCAACGTGGCATCATTGTAAAATCTGGTGCCACAATAAATAAAGTGGCAAATTTTGACAAATTGTAATATGAATCAAAGTAATGGTTCAATATACAGTCGTGGCCAAAAGTTTTGAGAATTACATAAATATTAGTTTTCAAAAAGTTTGCTGCTAAACTGCTTTTAGATCTTTGTTTCAGTTGTTTCTGTGATGTACTGAAATATAATTACAAGCACTTCATACGTTTCAAAGGCTTTTATCGACAATTACATGACATTTATGCAAAGAGTCAGTATTTGCCGTGTTGGCCCTTCTTTTTCAGGACCTCTGCAATTCGACTGGCCATGCTCTCAATCAACTTCTGGGCCAAAACCTGACTGATAGCAACCCATTCTTTCATAATCACTTCTTGGAGTTTGTCAGAATTAGTGGGTTTTTGTCTGTACACCCGCCTCTTGAGGATTGACCACAAGTTCTCAATGGGATTAAGATCTGGGGAGTTTCCAGGCCATGGACCCAAAATTTCAACATTCTGGTCCCCGAGCCACTTAGTTCTCACTTTTGCCTTATGGCACGGTGCTCCATCGTGCTGGAAAATGCATTGTTCTTCACCAAACTGTTGTTGGATTGTTGGAAGAAGTTGCTGTTGGAGGGTGTTTTGGTACCATTCTTTATTCATGGCTGTGATTTTGGGCAGAATTGTGAGTGAGCCCACTCCCTTGGATGAGAAGCAACCCCACACATGAATGGTGTCAGGATGCTTTAACTGTTGTTATGACACAGGACTGATGGTAGCGCTCACCTTTTCTTCTCCGGACAAGCCTTTTTCCAGATGCCCCAAACAATCGGAAAGGGGCTTCATCTGAGAATATGACTTTGCCCCAGTCCTCAGCAGTCCATACACTATACTTTCTGCAGAAGATCAATCTGTCCCTGATGTTTTTTTTTTTTTTGAAGAGAAGTGGCTTCTTTGCTGCCCTTCTTGACACCAGGCCATCTTCCAAAAGTCTTGGCCTCACTGTGCGTGCAGATGCGCTCACACCTGCCTGCTGCCATACCTGAGCAAGCTCTGCACTGGTGGCACTCCGATCCCGCAGCTGAATCCTCTTTAGGAGACGATCCTGGCGCTTGCTGGACTTTCTTGGACGCCCTGAAGCCTTCTTTACAAGAATTTAACCTCTTTCCTTGAAGTTCTTGATGATCCTATAAATTGTTGATTTAGGTGCAATCTTAGTAGCCACAATATCCTTGCCTGTGAAGCCATTTTTATGCAACGCAATGATGGCTGCACGCGTTTCTTTGCAGGTCACCATGGTTAACAATGGAAGAACAATGATTTCAAGCATCACCCTCTTTTTAACATGTCAAGTCTGCCATTCTAACCCAATCAACCTGACAATGATCTCCAGCCTTGTGCTCGTCAACATTCTCACCTGAGTTAACAAGACGATTACTGAAATGATCTCAGCAGGTCCTTTAATGACAGCAATGAAATGCAGTGGAAAGGTTTTTTTGGGATTGTTCATTTTCATGGCAAAGAAGGACTATGCAATTCATCTGATCACTCTTCATAACATTCTGGAGTATATGCAAATTGCTATTATAAAAACTTAAGCAGCAACTTTTCCAATTTCCAATATTTATGTAATTCTCAAAACTTTTGGCCACGACTGTACAATTGTTTACACAATTGAAAAATGTGACCAATTTCTCACATACCATGAGGGCCTCGAGTCAAACGGAGTTACTTTCCGATCTGCCTCATTTACCTCATCTAATGGATGCTCAAAGTTCTTTGCCCAATGACAGCCATGTTTTTTCAAGATACATGAATGGCCTTATAGACAGATATGGCACTTTGGACACAGTCATTCATGCTAATTTTCAAGTCAATCAGACAAATGGTTGTGTAGTTAAAAACTAAGTTTTTGTCCTATAATAGCACCCCAACTTTTTTTTTTTTTCATGCAAGCTCAGATAGGGGTAACATCCAGTTTGATGTTAATACGTCACTCTGCTCAAAAGTTATAGCCATTTTATAGCTTGTAAGTCCTGCAGGTGTTCAGAAAGGGATGATTAAATTATGAAGGAACAGTCAAAAACAAGACATTTTAACAGAATGGATTTATCATACAGATAATACACAGTGAATATACAGCAGATTGTTATATAGCAAAACTACAATATGCACTATTACAGATCGTAAAAGTGCTTCGATGATTTCACTGCATTAGATGGTGTGGATGCGACCGTCAGTTACTTACAGTCCATTCCAGTCCAGCTTAGAACGCACAGTACCTTGGGTTTAACAAGAACGGAAAAGAAACGTGATTCTCCAGCTATTTTTACCTGTCATAAGGCCTCAACACAATTCTGTCACCAGGTTCTGGAAATTCTTCCAGCTTTGAGACTCAAAAAGGTAGTTAGTTCTTCAAAAAGCTTAAAAACCATTGAATAGTTCCATCAGCTGCTCCCTGTAAACTAGTAAACTGAAAGCAACAAACTTCCTTCATTTTCACATTTTGCATCTTTTATTAATACTATGTATGATATATATATATATATATATAATAATGCATGAACCATTGCAAAAAGAAATTGGATGAATATACGTGGATTATAGACCATTACATCAATCAAAAGATGAAATCGCTCTCTTCATGCCTGGTGGAGCGATGCACAGAGGAAGAACATCGTAGTGAAGGTAAGCTAAAGTGCTGCGGTGATGCCAGATGGCGTCACGAGGACTGAGGTAGTCGTCTCATGATTGACTACGCCAGGATTGCTTCCACCACAGATATAACTAGCACTGGAACGGCACAATATTCTCAAACCTTAAGGCTTTCCCAATGGGCCCCGAGGTTGGAAGGGGGCTGCCAGGAAGGGGTCCATCACTGCTCGAACACCTACCATCCAGGAGTGAAGTGGTCCAACGGCGACTGAGCTCACGGCCGCCTGCTGCCCCACACTGGAGACCACGCGGTGGGCTGCAATGGGTTGCTGGGGCATCGGAGCCTCGACGCATTGTGGAAACCGGATTTGACTGTGCACCGGTGGATGGGGCAGAATTTCGTTGCCATTTGTGCACCTCGTTAGATGTTGCGGTCCAGACGGATCATTCCTTCTGCAGAATGGGGCCTGGAGGAAGACATCAGGCTGCGGATGGACTCGTTGAAGTTGAGGAAATGGAGCGCCGGTGAAGATGTCCCTACCATCTCGTCCACATCCAGGGAATGGGGCATTTGAGAAGATGTCTGGGGAGGACGATGGCGAGAGTTTGAGAGCTGTAGTGTTGAGGAGTTTGGAGTCCAGCAGTAGAAGCTTTGAACCACTGCTCGCATGCAGAACCTCTTCTTCCTCTGCAGGAACATCTGAGCACTGGATGTTATTGGCTCCTGATGAAGAATCATAGCCGTTGATGTTAGGCAGATCATCTGCAAGAGAGAATAAATTCAAACAAATTAAAGACTCCTTGTGGTCATCAGTTTTTTAATGTCTACATGTCTATCTGATGGTTAAAGGACAAACCATGTGCAAATTTATCAGTCAACACCACTGCTGAGCATTTTCTCCTTAAAACTGTGGTGTACCAAAGACAATCTCAGAAATTCAGTTTCCTACTTTAACATACAGCTAACCAATCTCCTCGATTTGCAGAGTGGGACTTTTCATATCATTAGCAGTCTGAGATGGCAAACAGGAACATGGTTTGGGTGACATTAAGACCACATTATTAGCTGTTTGATAAAGTAGTCAAGTCAAAGGGCAATAATTTCAATTACCAATATAGGTCTGACACTGTAGGGAGTGCTGAATAAAATGCATTACCATTCTGATGTACTGTATGGACTTGTAGACGAGCCTTTATAATTCATTCATGAGAACATGAACACTGTTTTTATGTTGAAATATGTCATTGAGGTTTAAGGGATAAAGGTAGTGACTGTGAGGGAACTTTTAAAAACAAAAATTAAAGGGGAGAATGCTTGCACTGTTAAAAAATTAAAAATCAGTAAAAATTACGGGGGCAAAAAGTAAATAAATAGCTACAGTACAGGCATCCTGGAAAGTTCTACAGGACTGGTTGGTGAAATGCTTTGTTTTTAAAGAGAATGACAGCTGGTTTATGACAAAGATGAATAAAAATAATAAAAACAACTATTTAAAAGTTTTTAGGAACATTAAGACTTACAAATAGAATGCAAATTTATGGCAAGTCATAAAACGTACTGTCTATCTAATTAAAAACAGTGAAAATGTTGAATCTACCAAATTATTAAAATGTTTTTATCTTTGTAATAAACTGACAAATCAGAAAAAACTGGTGGAAATGAGAAAGACGCATGATGAATCAAAGTTCATCCCAAGTAGCTTTTCCACAAGCTGTGGTGAATACCAATAAATAAGAGGCACACAACATCATGCACAAAAAATAATAAACACCATCTTGTCAACACACGATACTAAAATAATGCAATAAACATTCATTTACAAACATAAGATGTAACATAAAACCCTAATATACATTAATAATAAGAAAAAAAATATAAGAAACCGTTGGTCCAATAGACAAAAAAAATCTAATGTCAATTTGTTTTTTCACTAAATTATAAGAGGACTTGTTCTTTTTTACAATTTTCACAATATAGAATAAGGATACTGTTAACCAATCAACTGGTTTTTAATATAGCATTAGTCTTTTTATTGCTAAAAAAAAAAATTATATGTTTTTTTTTTGTTTGTTTTTTTTACAAAAACCTCCATCATCAGTCCAACTAGACTATTCAAAGAAACATCTATAGATGTCCAAACAAACAATGTGAACACTAACATGACCACCAACATTAATCATCTATTTAGGATGTTACACATTTCACATGAAAAGAGGTTAGCCAAATACAAAAGTGGTTATTTGCATATAGCAGCAGCAGAAACGGCTTTTACAATCTTCAAAAGTGCAGCTAATCGCACCTTTGAAGGCGGCTATTTGTGATCTGCAATGCCAATGGAAAAAGCATGGCCTGAAGCACAATACCAAATTAGGCTGCTTTTGCACCGAAGCTCGAATTTATTTATGAACTCCCTGCTTTAAGAGCTCATCTAAAGTAAATTCTATTTTAATGGAATGAATCAAAGCCTCCTAAACTGCAAAATTCCTACAGGCCTCCTGGCAAATTTGACTGCACTGGCTTGTGAAACAATTAGTTTGAATGGCGGTTGGTTTATGACTTTGATTAATAAAAATAATAACAACAAACATAAAAATTAATACTTAAAAGGTTTAAAGGCTGATTCAGGTCTGGATGCTGTAGAATTAGGTCATAAAACCAGAAAGGTACACAGACGTTCTTTAAAAAATGTTTGTACAATGTGCCCTAATACGGAGAAAGGCAGATGCTTTTTTCTTGTTTTGTGATTCTGCAGACGTCAAAAAAAAGATTAACTTAAGCCACCTGGCGTTCTAAATGCTATTTTGCAATATCCTTGGCTTACCAAATGGGCACTGTCTCAGTAAACACACATTTAGATCTCGGGTGGAAATCAATATGATTTACTTTTTCCACCGCAGTCTTACAGTGCCAAATGCACAGGTGTTTTTTTTTTTTTTTTTTTTTTGAACTTTCGGTCGGTGTTGAGAACGAAAGCTCAAATGACAAAGGAGGAAATGAGGGACGAGGAAATCTTACCTGGACAAGACAAGGCTCTGTCAGCCAGACCTCCAGCAAATTTAGTACCATGATAACTAAGAAAAACACCTTCAGTATGATCAGATATTTATGACAGAAGGAAGAAATAGATAAATTTGATAAATGTCTGACCTTTCTAAAAACGTAAAAAAAATAAATAAACCTTAAAATTTTGGTTTAAAAAAAAGAAGTAGTAATAAACAATCAAGTGCATTTGTTTGACACTCATCTTCATAAATTTTGGTACAAAATAATTTAAATTGTTTTTTTTGCATTTTTCTCTGTTTACCAACAGTCAGATGCATTTCATTCCCAAGGACTAAAAGTCTTATAATTTCTGATTATATTATAGTATAATTAAGGTTCATTGATGTACATGATTTGCTTGACTGCTGAGAGTGCAAAAATGTTTCAATGGATAAATAATTAACACTGGCACAATTTACATTCACATTTACATTTTATTTAACACCCCTTTCTTTGTTTAATGTTTTTCACAAAAATAGAAGGTGCACATGAACCCATCACTGCTCTAACACTGGGCTGAGGGCGTTTGCTACAGAGACCAATCGGGTTCCAACTCTGAGGATAAACATGGTCATAAATATTGTTTTTCTCTGAACAAAAACAGCACATAAAATCATAATCTTTGATTTTTGCACAACAACTCAAGTCGAACGCTACCCGCGGGGCAGAGACCTCTACTGAGAACTACAAGATGGAGCTTTAGGATTGCATAGGTTTACATGAGAGTCTGCGAATGTCTGTACAGATGAGAGGCGAGGATATAGAGAACCACCTCATAATTGACACTGCCAACAATAAATATTTTTCTATCCTCCACAGAGGATCGCTGAAGTGCAGTGCTATTCTGCCTTCAAGCAAACAAAACACCTCATAAAACATCCCAAACTTTCATGGAATTTTTCCATTTACAGAACTTTAGGGTGGGCGGTATAACTAAAAACCTCTATATATCACGTTAACGTATACGTCGTCGTATATTTATTAGTTGGAAATCCAAAAAATGCATGTTTATGAGTTTTTTTCAGCAAAGATTTAAATTATGTTAAAAGAATATCACGTCAAATATATGCTGTTCTCCTGAACTTTCCAGCAGCACAACTTTAATGTTGATGATGATGATACTAATAATAATGGTTTGTTGAGAAGTAAATCAGCATATTAGAATGATTTCTCAATGATCATGCGACACTGTGATCTAATGATGCTGAAAATTCAGCTTTAAAAGAACATATCAATTGTTTTGAAAATAGGCATTTTTCAACTCCCCTAGAGTTAAACAATTTTAATGTTTTCAAATCCATTCAGCCAATCTCCTGGTCTGATGGTAGCACGTCTAGCTTAGCTTAGAATAGATCATTGAATAAGATTAGACCGTTAGCCTCTCACTCAAAAATGACCAAAGAGTTTCTATATTTTTCCTATTGAAAACTTGACTTCTGTAGTTACATCTTGTAACGAAATCGACAGAAAATTTAAAGTTTTTCTAGACCGATATGGCTAGGAACTACACTCTCATTCTGGCGTAATAATCAAGGAAATTTGCAGCCATAACATGGGTGCAGCAGGTGCAATGATATTACGCCGCACCTAAAAATAGGCTACCGTTGGAAGTTAGCTGGGGACTATTTTCAGGCACTGGGTAATACCATTGGATATCAATGATCTATGCTAACCTACAGCTAAAAGTGTTACCGCCAGACCCGAAGATCGGCTGAATGGATTCGAAAACGGTAAAACTCAACTGTTTAACTCCAGGGGAGTTGGAAAATGAGCAAAAAAAAATTATACATATATACATATACATATATATATATATATATATATATATATATATATATATATATATATACACACATATATATATATATATATATATATATATATATATATATATACACATATATAATTTAAAAGTTTGGGGTATATCTGGCATCAAATAAAAATCTCAAGTAAAAAAAAAAAAAAATTCAAACAGAAATAAACTGAAAACAAGTTCCAATTTTTCTAATCACATAAGTCAAATTTGACAGCATGGGAAAAGTCGTTAATATTTCATAACTGTGCAAATACATCCAAAGTGATGCAAGTATAGCAAAATCTCTATGGGACCACCCAGCATTACTGCAGTTGCCCTTGTGAAACGCCAACCACGGTCAAGTTTATTTCAATGGCATTTACAGATTCATTTTTTTGACCCCCATTTTGGATCTGATCAAATGACTTAAAATTCTATAGTATGGCAGCCAGTGAATGGTAGTCTGCTAATATTGTACAGCATCAACGCGAGCATTTTCCCTGCTCTCAGTGGGTCAGTCTTATGACTCTCAGTGAATGAAAAGAGAACCTGTGCTTGAAACAGAGGTGCCTGCTGCGGGTCCAACTGTCTGAATGAAGCAGATAAACGACCTCACCACTTTCAACAACTAAGACTAGCTATTTATTTACCTCATGTCCACACACACACACACACACACACACACACGTAGAAGTACTGATATGATGATTGGCCTCAGGCATGTCTTAACTTCATATTCATAAACACCGCCATGCTTTGATATGCGTCTGATTCACGAGGATTGTGCAAGAAAGCATGGCATCAGGCTGTAGTTTCAAGGATGATTTATATACGTACGGCGTTGAGGATTGTAGAGCATTTCCCTCAAGACTACAACCCGTTTTTGTTGAAGATAAACATCTCAGAATAAAAGGCAATGAAAATCCGAAAACAAATCTAGTTGATTTGTTTACGAATGGTGTCAAACTGTGTCAGGATGCTTCAAGATTGTCCTCTTTTCTAATCGACTTTGTTCAGCAATGACGATCTGGCCGTTAGAAGATGAAACCGACAATTTACATTCGCAAACACGTTTCAACACAGAACAAAGAGATAGTTTCCTTTTAAATAGGTTTCATATACACATGTCTGCATTTATATATGGATACTTGATTCATACATTCATTCTCTAACACTATTCATATTCACATATAATCTTAACTGTATATGAAATATTTATTTTAAATTATTTCATTATGTATACTACGGGGTAAGATTGAGATCTCTGAAGGAATTGCTGGACATTTGGACCAGATGATTTATACACAGAAAAAATCACTTTTGAGGGCGGGAGGGTCGCATACTGCAGATATACACCAATTTACATTGTTTCAAGTCAACGTACAACATCAATAGAGCTATTTACAAAGAAATAACAGAGAAATTATGGTATGGAGGTCATGAGATGGCGAATGAGTACCAATGATGGCAATGAGAAGCTTCTAGCAGGTTTTGAAGTTTTAAAATGACTCTACATTAAGTTTTAGGATCTGTTCATACCCTGCGATCAGTCTGGGTTAAGATAAATTGCATGCCTACCTGCCTGTCTGTAAACATTTGTTTCGATTTGTACTTTATTTTCTGTCTGGAGGTAGCCAACTCCTTGAGTCTAACGACGAGACGAGCTTCCTGAGTGCCACTGAAGACACGGCTAAAGACTGAAGAGAAGAACAATTTTGATGTTTGAAGCTCAACGCTCTCACTCTTGACTGTGTGGCAGATGAAAGTGCGCATGTACAAAGGAACAACAGATATGGACACAGTAGGAAACCAGGTTTTGAGCCTGGAGAAAAAGGTTGCACCAGAGTTGAACAAAAAGTTGAACAAACTCATCAAGGAGATAAACATCATGGTGCAGGGGAGGAAAGCCGAGTTATGTCAAATCAAATGAGCGATGATGATGAGGATGACGAGAACTGCGGCAGGGAAAGAACATAAAACGGAAGATGTGATGAACAGGAAGAAACTGAAGTGACGGAATGAAGAAGAACTGATTAAAGAGGGAAATGGACTATAAAAGAGGGTGGAGGACAGGACAAAAGATTGCAGGAGGGATTCAGGGTTAAAGACAGAAGACTACAGCGGTTGGCGTCATCTTCAGAACAGCAGGAATTATCTGTACGGTCTAGAGGTCGATGAGCTGGTCCACCAGCAGCAGGGAACGGGCCAGGTTGGGCAGGCTGGACTCAGAGCTGCCACTGTTACTGCGAGAGTGACCTCCTAGAAGAGGCCAAATGGACAGGAAGGTTAGGGGAGGAGGGAAGGGAGGACAGCCAGATTAAGACAAGGCCGAGAAAGGGGACAGCAAAAGAGAAAGAGAGAGAGAGATAGTAAACATTTAGAGAAGTCAAGAGACTCTTACGAAACTGATTTTTTTTTTTCTCCAAACAAACTATAAAAGGAATTTTAGATATTTGATTCAGCTAGAGCCTTCACATGTAAAATGTAAAAATATGAGATTAATAATTTATTAGGAGAACCTCAGTGATTTGTGCACCATTACTGAATTGGTAGTTAAAATAAAGATAATAAAATTAAATAAAAGGGGGAAAAAAATTCAAACCGAGACATGATGCCATAGGAACCAAATGAAAGAAATAAGTTTAAGTACTAAAATGACTAAAACCTAAAGTTAATTAAAATATATATTTAAAAAACTATGACAATGCACATAAATAAAATTATTAAAACTTGAAATTAAAATGAAAATATA
Organism: Carassius carassius; assembly: GCF_963082965.1. Lineage (NCBI taxonomy): Eukaryota > Metazoa > Chordata > Actinopteri > Cypriniformes > Cyprinidae > Carassius > Carassius carassius. The sequence goes on from NC_081803.1 coordinate 18,392,114, forward strand.
TAAATGTAATCCAAAGAAGCTAATTCAAAATATTACTAAGTACTATAATAATGCAAAAATAGAACTAAAATAACAATGACTTGTCTGAATTAATACAGAAAAATAATAAAAAGAACATGTTCTTTTATGCAGTGTCCTTATTGGTTATATGCAACAACAAATACATATACATGTTTGTGTGTGTGTGTGTGTGTGTGTGTGTCTGTACCATCCAGTGCAATCTGATTTGAAAAAGAATGACTCTGTGAAATATGAACCACACTCAAGTACTTTTGTCATGTATGACTCAAAATAAATTGCGAACTAGTACTTGTATAACTGTAATACTGATTTACTGTATTTATAGCGCCTAAATAAGCATAATTACAGATTGACATACTTTTCTTCAATAAATGGTATTAAATAAAAACAATGTTTTTGTATGACTGTTTTTCATATATAGGACTAGTTACTTCCTCAAAAATACTTATAGAATAGTTAATGGAACTGGATCCAGAATTTCTATTGCCCTCTGTATTTTTTTCTGTATTTCTGCAACTGCCAAAAAGAATGCACTCAAAATGTACAGTTCTCACATATGCATAACTGTTTGTTTTCATTATAAATGACAGTAAGACGCAAATTGCTCACTCATTCTTGCAAAAAGGATTTGGTTCCTCAAAGCTTACCTTGGGAGTTTTTGGAGACCAGTACTGGTATGGGGTCAAATTCATCTTCATTGGCTGTCTCAGCGCTATGAGGCTCAAAGCCTGAGATCAAACAGGAGTCTGCAGCTGAGAGGCGATGAGGGTTGGGGCAAATTACAGTTTAAGAGTAAAAAATTTAAGAGGGGGGTGGCAGGGAGAGACAAAGATGGGTGAGGAAAATACAGCACTGTTAACCCTGAAATTCTCACATTAATGTTTCTGGCTGACACTTTCCTACCAAAGCTAAACAAATGTCAAGAAAGTGCATATGGTATGTTAATAATAATATTTATTTTTTATTTTTAATTAAACTTTACAGTTTTACCATTCTTTACCTCTTTTATGCCTCACCACTTTGCATAAACTATAAATGCAGGCAAAACAAAAAAGTGATTGGATGTACCTGGAATATTCTGGGAGGGGGCTCCTGAAACAGGCGCAAAGTCATCCAGAGAGTAGGCGGAGCCAGAGGGGAGAGGACAGCCCAGCATGGAGTCCTCTCCAATCAAAGGGTCTACAGCACAGTGGCGAGCAACACCAGGGAAATACATGAAATCCTTTAAGTCACATGAACTAAATTAAAATCAGAGGGTCATGTTATTTAAATTTTCAGAGGTTCACTTTTAATCTTAGTGAAGGGTTTTCTTTAGTTGGCAGGACCATTTTCTACTCTTTTTCCTGACACTCAAAATTAAATGAGTCAAACAAAGTTTGTTCTGCCCCATTTGGACACCAAACGGGCATTACTGACATGTAAATGTGGATAGTTATGTGTTCAACATCTGTCAGAAAGTTGTTTTTAATATATAGAATGGAGCGTTTTGAATTGTAAAATTTATGGTGTTTATTTAGAAAAATGTTGCAGAAAAAATGGTCCACTGTCTATTGTTAATATGAAGCACAGTTCACTCAGAAATCACTTTTAAACTGATGAGCTTTCTGTTGGGCAGCACAGCGATTCTGCATGACCAATTTGAACCCGTTGCTAAATCTAAATGGGAAATCTTTTGGCCAAAGGTGAAATTCCGTGGAATTTCCATGGAAATTGCATGGATTCTTATTGAAATGACTGGATTTTTGTCCGTGAAACAATGGTAAATGTGACCACACATTTACAGTGTTTTATTATACAAGGAATTAATTTATATATAAAGATAAAAGAAAATTGTTTCCTCATTGCATGACCCCTATAATAAGTTCTGCAATTTTGCATTGATTGATGTATTGCTCTTATCTGTATGATCAAAACAGTGTAATTTAAGTTATTTTCGGGTTATCAAGAGAAGATGCCTCAATGCGTATACGCGAGGATCGACTCCAGAGGGTTAACAAACATACTAGATTCTTAAAAATGTGGGGGAAAAGGATACTGATGTTTTTAATGTGAGAAAATAGCCTCAGGCCCACACAAAGAAAAGATTCTGCATCCACAGAAGTATTTGACAGGGTGCTACAATGCTTGGCAAAGACGTCTGTTTCTAATGCATATTTTTACCTCTCAGTGCTGATGATACTGGATCTGCCTCCACAGGGTGTAGCTGAGCCTGAGGGGGCTCTAAACCAGGAATCAGAGTCTCCAAACACACTTCCGTTTTGGCTGGGAATAAGAGAGTGAAGAAAGTACAAAGAAAACAGACAATGCCACATTGTGAATTATTTGCCACATCATCAAACAGATCACTGGAATCTTTCATAACACATTTAAAATCAAACATCCATTTTTAGTCTGATGGACCATGCACAATTTCTTTAACAAGTGACTCTATTCTCTCAATAATGGACATCAGAAGAACTTCCTTTTGCTGTTTTGAGATTTACATGATGATTAGATCCTTTGAGCCATCTTGGAAAGGAGGGATGTGCAAATCATAAATAACTACAGGTGTACCTCAGGGTTCAGTGCTGAGGCCCTCATCTTTTTGATATACACAATATTTATGAAACCCATCACTATGCAATAAATCAGCTTTTTCTAAGACTACTCTAGAAGCTGTCCAAACCTTTTGTGAGTTGAATTCTCAATGTTTATACAAACAATAATTAAAGTTTAATTTCATGTGGCAAGAAGACAAAATTCCAAGCTATCACAAATATTACAGGGATTGTTTACTCTGCATTACATAACAAAATTTAGGGGGAAAATGTCATGTGTCTCAGTGAAAAGGACAGTGTTTAGTTTAGCTTTTGTAAAAGAGGCAAGCATCCAGTGAGTCAAAAGCTGATACCATCTCTAGTGTCATCAATGGAGCTACCAAAGGGGTCAGCCATTGACAGCAGATCAGGCAGCATGAAAGAGGTATCTGGAGACTTCAGGCCCTCTATCAGTTTCTCTGTAAGTCAGCAAGTGAAAAAAGACAGTTAGGCAGAATAAACACAGAAATGTATTTCTACAAAGGAAAAATAAAGGACAATGGAGGTTTTGAATTATAAATAATTCGTTTTGTATTTTTTCCAATTTCTGAATGTTTTACTTGAATACGTGACACTCTAAAAAAATATCTGAAAAAGCACTTAAGTAGCTTTATGGAATTATAATTTATATTTTGTTTCTTTTTTCCATTTGCATTTATTCTTTTGCTTTCAATTACTTTTTAATATTATTATTAATTCTTTATTTCAAAAATCACTAGAAAAGGATAAAGTCAGGTTTGTTAATTCCTTTAAATAAAATAAAAATATTAAATAATACATTAAGATTTTGTGATTCACAACATTTAAAACCATTGGTATTTTGGTAACAATTGCAGTTGTGTGATCACTAAGGTGCTCACTAAGAAGGTAAGTAAGGCTGGCTTGGATATCTGGATTACCTGGCACAGCTAGCAAACCAGCTCCTGATTCCAAGCCCAAAATGTCAGCAGGTCTTTCAGCTGTATGAGAGAAACAGAAAATGGAAATAATAAGGTGGTCAAGAAGCACTGAACAGTCAGTGTGAATAGAGCAAGTTGGACTGGACTGGTGAGCCTTGATTCATCTTAAGGAGTCTCCTGCTGATTCCTGCAGTTCAACTACCTCAGATGTACTGAACATGTGTCATCATGTAGCGAGGGAGGCCATGAATGGTACAGAAATAAAGAGAGACTGACGGCACATGAATGGAATATCAATAGCCAAATACAGAAAAACAGGAAGCCAGGATGTCACTATCAGGGTAATACTGATATCATATAATTTAAGATAGGAAAATTAGTGATGACAGTACACTTACCAGAAGATGGAGGAGTAGGTTCTGCAGCCTCCAGCCCAGGAATAAGACTCTCAGTAGTGACAATCAGAGGTTCAACAGGTTCTGCAAACAGCAAAAACACTCATGATCATTTCAATTTCAAATTTAAAGGGATAGCTCACGCAAAAATGAAAATTCTGCACATCTATCAGTTTTGCTGTGTGCTTTGGATCATTGTCATCTTGAAAGGTAAACCTACTTCCCATTGACTCATTGATAAAGCCTTTGAATTTTTTTTTGTATCCATCTCCTGACTTGTGCCTGTAAACAAATTTATCAAAAGTGCCTTGCCACCCATATTTGATTGTTTGCTTCAGTTTCACTAACAAAGAACTGAAATGCTCCAGGAAAAGCTCTTTTCATGCTGAGCTTATTAAAATGACCACAGCTGATCACAGATGAAAGTCAAATGGCTTTGTGTGCCATTGAGAAGGTGTTTTAATACACCTGATTGAGTTTACAAGTCATTTTAGTAGGGGGTGATGCTTTTTCCAACTCAGTGATTCAGTTTTTTTTTTTCCTCACATGTTGGTGTTGTGTGATTATTTTAAACTGGGGGTGATTCTTATTATGTCCACTGTATAGTGGGAGAGGGAGAGAGAGAGAGAGAGAGAGAGAGAGAGAGAGAGAGAGAGAGAGAGAGAAGGATGTGCACTGCAGTAAGGGTTGACCGGTATTGTTTTTTAAGTTTTTTTTGTTGACAGCCGATGCCTTGGAAAGCCGGTGGCCGATATAATTTAGTTTACCGTATTTTTCGGACTATAAGTCGCACCTGAGTATAAGTCGCATCAGTCCAAAAATACGTCATGATGAGGAAAAAAACATAAGTCGCACTGGACTATAAGTCGCATTTATTTAGAACCAAGAACCAAGAGAAAACATTACCGTCAACAGCGCTCTATGTCTTCAGTGTAGACTACAGGAGCACTGAGCAGCATAGAGCACCCTCTGACGGCTGGAGACGGTAATGTTTTCTATTGGTTCATTTCTCTTGGTTCATTTCTCTCGGTTCATGTCAAATTAATTTTGATAAATAAGTCGCACCTGACTATAAGTCGTAGGACTAGCCAAACTATGAAAAAAAAGTGCGACTTATATTCCGGAAAATACAGTATTTTATTTTAAGGAATATGAAATCATTTGAAAATGTATTAAAATATAAATGTGTTAAATAAATGGCAAAGTATTTTTCACAAATAAATATTAATAAATATATTAAACACTGTAACCAACAGGGCACTCAGTATTCAGGGAAGTTTGTGTGCATTAATCTTTTTGGGGTTTTTTTCAAATAAAGCCAAGGTAACACTCATTTTACAGCACACAGTGAAAATGACATGAAAACGGCAGTATTTTTTATTAAATGTTTATTAGACATCAATGATTTGTTTAAATTATATAAGTGCGTATTTGCTGAATGCTGATGGCAAACAAGAAAGTAATATAATGTTTGCCGTTCTATTCCAAATAATATAAAAGCAATAATTCTAAGGCTTTTTGTAAACATTTTAATATTTTTTTAACCATTCTATCTGATAAATAGACAGACTTATATCCATATTTCAACAGAACTGTTAACGTCAACAGTGAACATGAGGGAGAATGTGAGCACTGTGTGTTCAGCACTGCCGTCCAAAGCACCATCAAAATAAATGTCAGACGCACCATCAAAATAAAAGTCCCACCTCGAATGCATCGGCCAAACAGGAAAACTTATTGGCCGATGCCTATATTTAAAAAAAATCAAAATCGGCCTCGGCGATATATCGGTCGACCACTACACTGCAGACTGTGCAATGATAAGATGTACCAGAGTTTTATAGAAAGCAAAGTTACCATCAGCAAGTTTGGTGAAATCTTTGTTGAGTAGGTCCTCAGCCGTGAGTTTGGAGAAATTGTCGTCACCGAAAGGATTCCAGGTGGGCTGGTCTGGGGGGCTTGTCAGGCTAGCAGCTGAGGCAGGAGCTTGAGGGACAGAAGTACTGCCCTGCTGGGCAGACTGGTACACACTCTGCTGGGAGGACTGGGGAGAATTGGATGGGGTGGCGCTGACTGACCTAATTGTGCCCAAATAGAGAAACAAGTATTAAAAAAAAATCAAGTTTCAAGTAGGTTCAAATTTGACAGGACATTTTTTTCTTGCTATGTAGGCTATATAATTAAAGTATCTCACTCTATATTTATAGATTTCTCACTTTGACTTGTTAAGGCTGGCTTCTGCTGTGGCTTCCTGCAGCTGCTGAGTGGACTGGCTGACCGGCACACCGAACATAGCGCTGTGAGTAACATCACTCTGGATACGTCTGTGCCCTGCCTTCTGGGCCATCTTTGGGGATGAAGGAGGAGTCTGGGACAGGCCAGGGGCTGCAGGCTGAAGAGATGGTGAAAGGACAGCAGGATAAGCAAGTAAGAACTCACAAAATATGAAAGATATCGGAGTGTGACAAAATTGAAATTTAAATGCAGTGAAATGGTATGAATTAAAACAAAATAGAAACATGAAAAACCAAATGTGATTGACGAAGTGCTAATGAATGCAGATAATTAATAAACATTAAAACTGAGAAATAATTTCCAACATTAACTTTTTCTCTATAGCAAAGTGTATTTGTGCATTTGTATTTAGCAAAAATGCATTAAATTGATCAAAAGTTAAAAAATATTTCTACATCTGTTTGTTTTTTTTACTTTCTATTAAAATACTGAAAAAGCATCACTATATAGAAACATACGGTTTCGATTACTTTTCGATTAATCGTCCAGCCCTACCATAAAATGAACATTTCAGTAAATCAAAAATGAAAGCATACAACTGATTTTAACAAAAACATTGTCTGACAGTTTTTAGATAATTTTCAGAGCAAATAAACCAAAACAAGCAAACATCCATCACGCAAACAATCAAAACCATCTGTGCTGATCCAAAACAAACCAAGGATGGACAGATGGATGCAACACAAAGGATGAGGAGGCATGAGGTGCATCATTAGTGAGAGTGAGGCTGCCAGCTCTTTGAATCAAATGGGACAGAGCAGCATGCACAGGATGGAGGAGATTACCCTCTCTTCTGCCTTCTCTGTGCTGATTTGTGATTGAGGTTCTGGCTGCTGGACAGTGGGCGGCACCGCTGCAGGCTCAGCCTGTGCTGGAGGCGGGGGCCCAGCCGGCTGAGTGGCAGTGGGCTGGATGGGCACCGGCTGCTGCTGAGCCGCAGACGCCTGCTTACGACGGGCGCTCCGTGCGGGTGCGGTGGGTGGGACGGGGCTGGATGGAGGAGGAGTGGCTACAGCTTTCGGAGGGGCAGGGCTGACAGCTGCAACTGGAACACCCCCTCCTGCGGCTGCGGCAGGGATGGGCTGCATGGGCTGTCACACAGACAACTACTATGATGTGAACCATAAATGGGACTTTTACATGTGACTGTTACTTTAGTTTAATAAATGCAATCTAAAGGCTGGAGTTGTTTTATAGGACTTCAAACTAATATACAGATTGGCATCTCTCACAACCAATAAGTGAGTTTGGGGTGGGTTATTTGTTCATCCTACCAACTGGAAATCAGTAATTTTAGCCATCACATTTGTTTAAATTAGCTGCATAGAAATTACACGCATTCTGTTATGGAATTAAATTTAAAGACGTTTAATTAAAACAAAGCTGCACTACTTTTATGCAATTTTATCTCAGTTCCTGGTCAACCAAACTTCTTGTAGCTTGTAATCATAGCATCCTTCCTGCTCTGTAATAGAATTTAAAATGAAAAACTGAGCACTGTAGGCTTTGATTAGTTCAGTGAGGTACTCACCGTTTTCTGCTGAGGGACCGGAGACGTCTGGGCTTTCTGAGACTGAAGCGCTGCAGCTGGCTGAGCCAAATTCACACTGACAGCTGAAAAACACAGCGATCAACTGAACATTTTAATAATTACTTTGAATGAATAAGATCAACACTTAAATGATCAGAAAATATACATAATAAGAGGACTCTGCCAAACTCATTACAAATTTTTTCATACATAATTTAAAAAAACATTTTAACAAGAAATTCACACTGACAGCTGAAAAACACAGCGATCAACTGAACATTTTAATAATTACTTTGAATGAATAAGATCAACACTTAAATGATCAGAAAATATACATCATAAGAGGACTCTGCCAAACTCATTACGATTTTTTTCATACATAATTTAAAAAACATTTTAACAAGAAACATTTACAATTATATTATAAACATTTATAAAATGTAATGCAATTTTACATCTAATATTTATAAGAATTACATTAACTATATATCTGTGTAGAACATGTTAATGTTAATTAAAAAGTTATTACATAGATGTACATTTATAACAGGCTACGAAACAAACATTTACAATATGCATTTAAAATGTAATACATTTTACAGTAACAATAAGCTTTTTAGTATTTTATAATATGTATTATAATTGCATGTAAACAAAAACAATAAAATGTACCATTAATAATGTTACTAATTTTGTTTAATACATTAAATTTATGGAGAAACATGTCTGCAAGACAGCTATTATGATTCAGTTCTACTACTGGTTCAGAGATGACATACTCTAGCCGTAAGCGTATTTTATGCTAATATACAGTAAATGTTGAAGAACAGTTCATAATACTGGTACCTATCGACTGAGTGGCCACGACGGGCAAGTTGGCTCTCTTGCGTGGGGTCAGGGCAGCAGGCTGGATGGGCAGGATGCCCCCTAGTGCCTGAGACTGGGATTGCGCAGCTTTGGGCCGCTGGCGTGGGGTGATGGAGGTTTCAGTGGTGGGAATAGGGTCTGTAAGTCTGCGGGACAAAACATAGACACACTTTCAGGTTAAATTTAATGACCACGGTAGCATGGAGTAATATGGAGTCTCTAATCATGTACCTCGCCTTGGTCTGAGTTTGGCTCTTCTTCGCAGCTGCTTCGCTCGCTCGGATTGGCTCAGGAAGTTTAGCAGGAATGGGAGAATTCTGGGGGGACATATTTCAGCTTAGTTTTGTTTTAATGATTTCAGGCATTCTTGCAGGCTGACACACTCAAGCACCCAATCCAAAAACTGATCCCAGAGGTAAAAGCACTGACCCAACAACAGGCCGAGAGTCACTCCAGAGGAGAGGAAGCAAAAAGACTAACCTTGACGTTTTGGACAGGGCAGTCCCGTCGGGCCAGTTTGAAAGCAAAGTAGGACACCTGATAAATGTCAGGCCTCTTATCAGGGTCCGGTTCCAGCATGTAGCCTGACAAAATCACCACCACAGAGGGAAGGAAAGAGGAGAGAGAGCAGGAGAAAGAGAGATTGAGCATCACCAGGTGACAGATAGAAAAAAAGCAGAGCGGATGATAATTATGAGTGTTTATTGATAGTTGAAGTTGAAGGAATAGTTCATCCATCCAAAAAAAGATTCTTCATCATTAACTCGCCATCAAGTTGTTCAAAATCAATATCTACTTCCATGAAACACAAAAGGAGATGATTTTTAAGTTCTTCTTTATATGCTTACATCGTGTGATTGGTTCGCGAACCAGATATCACTACACTGCAGAGTTTTGAACGGTCTCACAACAAACCCGGAAGAGAAGACAATGCTGAATAAAGTCGTAGTTTTTGCTATTTTTGGACTAAAATGTATTTTCGATGCTTCAAAAAATTCTAACTGACCCTCTGATGTCACATGGACTTATTTGAAGATGTTTTTATTACCTTTCTGGACATTGACAGTATACCGTACACACATTTTCAATGGAGGGACTGAAAGCTCTCGGACTAAATCTAAAATATCTTAAACTGTTCCGAAGATGAATGGAGGTCTTTCATTTTGGAACGACATGAGGGCGAGTCATTAATGACATAATTTAGATTTTTGGGTGAACTAACCCTTTAACCTCTGAATTTTTTGAAGCATCGAAAATACATTTTAGTCCAAAAATAGCAAAAACTACCACTTTATTCAGCATTGTCTTCTCTTCCGGGTCTGTTGTGAGACCGTTCAAAGTGTAGGGATATCTGGTTCCCGAACGAATCACACGATGTAACAGGATCTTCTTCAACCAGTTCAGCAAATCGAACTGAATCGTTTGAAACGGTTCGCGTCTCCAATAAGCATTAATCCACAAACTCCCTCGGAGTTAAAACAAACCAATATCCCGGAGTAATTCATTTACTCAAACAGTACACTGACTGAACTGCTGTGAAGAGAGAACTGAAGATGAACACCGAGCCGAGCCAGATAACGAACAAAAGATTGACTCGTTCATGAGTCAAGAACCGGTTGCATCGGTTTTTGGATCACCAGTACTTCTTTTGGACAGTTCAATTCAATAAACCTGTTGAAGAAAACAGTTCAGTTCAATCAGTTCAGAATCAACATCAAAAGAATCAGTTCAGTTCAGACGCTCTGTGTGTCAGTCTGCTTTACGCTGAATCACAGATGCACAGTATCATCAACTCCTCGGTTCTCGAATCGGACGCGTCTGACAGAAACGGTTCTTGACTCGAGAACGAGTCAATCTTTTGTTCATTATCTAGCTCGGCTCGGTGTTCATCTTCAGTTCTCTCTTCAAAGCAGTACAGTCACTGTTTGAATAAATGAATTACTCCGGGATATTGGTTTGTTTTAACTCCGGGGGAGTGTCAGCCACATTAAAAAAGTTAACAGTTTAAGTCATTTGTGGATTAATGCTTATTGGAGGCGCGAACCATTTCAAACGATTCAGTTCAATTTGGTGAACTGGTTCAAGAAGATCCGGTTACATTGAATGATTCGTTCACGAATCGGATATCACTACACTGCAGTGTTTTGAACGGTCTCACAACAGACCCAGAAGAGAAGACAATGCTGAATAAAAGTTGTAGATTTTGCTATTTTTGGACCAAAATGTATTTTTGATGCTTTAAAAAATTCTAACTGACCCTCTGATGTCAAATTGACTACTTTGAAGATGTTTTTCTTACCTTTCTGGACATGAACAGTATACTGTGAACACAGTTTCAATGGAGGGACTGAGAGCTCTCGGACTAAATCTAGGTCTCATGGGTTTGGAACGACATGAGAGTGAGTCATTAATGACAATTTAGATTTTTGGGTGGACTAACCCTTTAAATTTTCCTCACACAAAGCGGACACTTTTATGCAACGCAGCAGCATGACTGGAGCCCAAGACAGCCCATGGCACCTCAGTCTATCTTTCTGCACGACCATTTGAAGTTCAAGACATTGACGCCTGTATAGCCTTCATCCCTCCTCCAGAAGTCTGTGGTCAATAAGCAACGCCTCATTGTACCATCACAAGTAACAATCAGATAAGAAAATATATGCTTTTTTCTTTTCCTTAATCCTCCCTGTTGTAGCCTTTACTATTCTAGATAATGTCTTACAGTTTGTATTATAAGTACTTCTTTATTTTGCAAAGATACAACTATTTGAAAATCTGGAATCTGATGGTGCTAAGAAAATACTAAGAAAATCGCCTTTGAAGTATGAATTCTTAGCAATGCTTATTACGAATCAAAAATTTAATTTTGTCATTTTGGACAGTACATATAATCTAATTCCATAATCAGTCCCCTCTGCTTTCACTAATGACTAGGACTTTCTCATTCCCCTTTGAGTTCAACAGAAGAAAGAAATGACATGAGGGAGCATAAATGACAAGATTTAGTTTTTGGCTGAACTACCACTTTTAAGTGAGACCCACAGCCATACTGAGCCAGTGGTGAGAGAGCAACAGAAACCTGGTGCGGGACGTGAGCAGAAAGAGACCGATACTTACGGATGAGACGGTGCATGTCTGGGGAGTAGCGGGAATTGTCTGGAATGGTGAAGTTGCCATCACAGATGGCCACCTGACTCTCACCGAAGGGCAATGTGAAGAAACAGAGTTTATAGAGCAGACAGCCCATTGCCTGAAAGAATGTAAAGCCCAAGTCACTATACAGTATACAGCCATAATACAATATAACAGCCTTGAATAAAGTTGATTAAACATTATTATTACTACTGTTCTTTAATTTAGGCATGGAAGAGGTTTCAAAAAGTGGAAGAAAAAGCCAAAGACTTTAAATATCTTCTGACTGGCTTTCATATCTTTGAGATGTTTAATTACCCAGATGTCTGCTTTAGTGGTGATGATTTTGCCGTTGTACAGATTCACCATTTCAGGAGCGCGATAGGACAGAGTTGTGTACCTTAACAAAACAGACATTTCTTTTTTTTTTAATAAAACACTATTATAACAAGTGTTATTTTAATGAATGCATGATATATCTGACCATATCTGAATTGTTTAATAGTGTTTTTTTTTTTTATTAATTGGCATCAGTTTAATAGCACTGTATGGAAAGCAGAAAATACAATATATTCTATGACAATTTTATAACGTGCTACACATTATTATTCATTTAGATATAACTTATCAATTTCTAATTATTAGAAGCAATTTGTTAAAATGTCACTTAAAATTCTAGGTTGAAGGATAAACAGTACGGTTTCATTATCCATCATAACATATATTGGCCAATATTCAATTCAAGTTTATTTGTATAGCACTTTTTACGATACAAATCATTGCATAGCAACTATTCCAAAAATGAAGTTTCTACAATATTAAGCAAATTAAAAAAAGATATATGTAAAACAAGAGTGACTGAAATAAAGTAAAATACTGTTATACACAGTGGCGTCTGTAAGAAAAGATAAAATATACAATATTATTGTGAAATATTTGTATCATTTAAAATAACTGTTATAATACTATTAAATTTTAAAATGTAATTTATTCTTATGATGGCAAAGCTGAATTTTCAGTATCATTAATGTATCTTTCCTTGATACAAGTTTCTTTCCGATCCTAAACATTTGAACGATACTGTATATGATCTCTCTCTAATATCCCCAGTCTTCATTAACACCATGTTATAATCTTGTCAATATTAAAGTTAATGAATCAAAAATCATGCAGTGCTTTTTGCAAACCATCATTTTGTAACACTATGTATATCCATTCTGAAAGTGAAAGTGAAGTGTAGCCAAGTTTGGTGTCCTATACTCAGAATTTGTGTTTTGCATTTAACCCATCCAAGTGCACACACTTTGCTGTGGCACAGATGGGGGTTCAGTCTCTTGCTCAAGGGTCTCGAACCAACAACCTTTGGGTTACAAGTCCGTCTCTCTAACCATTAGGCCACGATTGCCCCCACTGATCAATACCCTAAATGATCAATAGCCTCCTCTAGCATTTGTGAAGTGATTTCACTCACCTCAGGTACCGCTCATGAGAGAAAATGTCAAATAGATAACATTTATCATTTCTATGCATTAGGGTTATGCACATTAGTAAGAAATGTATTAAAACAGTGGATTTTATGAGTAATCCCTCTTCTGCTGTACTCCCAATGGTTATAAAACAAATTCAATTTCACAGAAACTGGCTGATTGGAAAGAATTACTTTTTAATTTCGTCCTCCACCACAGTCACGCCGTCATTCTGGGGGTTCTGGAACTTCATGGTGGCGCTGCCAAAATCACACAGAACATAGTGTCCTCTGTCATGAAGGAGGATGTTTTCCACCTGCAAAGAGAGACAAACGTCACAGGAGATGTTTTTCTCTCCAACCCTACTAATCAAGTTGTTCGCTCTGAAGTGGTTTTTACCTTAACAGTCAGTCACACAAGGCTGTTAAAGGGTTAGTTCACCCAGATAGCAAAATTATGTAATTAATAACTTACCCTAATGTTGTTTCAAACCCAAGACCTCCGTTTATCTTTGGAACACAGTTTAAGATATTTTAGATTTAGTCTGAGAGCTCTCAGTCCCTCCATTGAAGCTGTGTGTACGGTATACTGTCCATGTCCAGAAAGGTAAGAAAAACATCATCAAAGTAGTCCATGCGACATCAGAGGGTCAGTTAGAATTTTTTGAAGCATCGAAAATACATTTTGGTCCAAAAATAGCAAAAATGACGACTTTATTCAGCATTGTCTTCTCTTCCGTGTCTGTTGTTAGAGAGATTTCAAATCAAAGCAGTCTGGATATCCGGTTCGCGAGCGAATCATTCAGTTCACCAAATCGAACTGAATCGTTTCAAACGGTTCACATCTCTAATACGCATTAATCCACAAATGACTTAAGCTGTTAACTTTTTTAATGTGGCTGACACTCCCTCTGAGTTCAAACAACCAATATCCCGGAGTAATTCATTTACTCAAACAGTACACTGACTGAACTGCTGTGAAGAGAGAACTGAAGATGAACACAGAGCTGAGCCAGATAATGAACAAAAGACTGACTCGTTCACGAGTCAAGAACCGGTTGCATCGGTTTTCGGATCACCAGTAGTTCTTTCGGACAGTTCGATTCAATAAATAAACCGGTTGAAGAAAACGGTTCACCGGTTCTTTTGCGCTCGACATAATGGCGTCATTTGCAATGATTGCCCTTGATTCAAGCCTTCAGTTTACCCGCGCTCATAACACTAGCACAGAATCAGTTCAGAATCAATCACCAAAAGAATCAGTTCAGTTCAGGCACTCTGTGTGTCAGTCTGCTTCACGCTGAATCACACATGCGCCGTATCATCAGCTCCTCGATTCTTCTTATCTGGCTCGGCTCGGTGTTCATCTTCAGTTCTCTCTTCATAGCAGTTCAGTCAGTGTATTGTTTGAGTAAATGAATTACTCCGGGATATTGGTTTGTTTGAACTCAGAGGGATTGTCAGCCACATTAAAAAAGTTAACAGCTTAAGTCATTTGTGGATTAATGCTTATTGGAGACGTGAACCGTTTAAAACGATTCAGTTCGATTTGGTGAACTGAATGATTTGTTCGCGAACCGGATATCCAGACTGCTTTGATTTGAACTCTCTCTCACAACAGACCCGGAAGAGAAGACAATGCTGAATAAAGTCGTCGTTTTTGCTATTTTTGGACCAAAATGTATTTTCGATGCTTTAAAAAAATTCTAACTGACCCTCTGATGTCGCATGGACTACTTTGATGATGTTTTTCTTACCTTTCTGGACATGGACAGTATACCGTACACACAGCTTCAATGGAGGGACTGAAAGCTCTCGGACTAAATCTAAAATATCTTAAACTGTGTTCCAAAGATAAACAGAGGTCTCACAGGTTTGGAACAACATGAGGGTAAGTTATTAATTACATAATTTTGCTATCTGGGTGAACTAACCCTTTAACAATGATTAATTCCATCAAGGGTTCAAACTGAAAGTTTCAAACAATTTCATATTCTTAGAAAATAATGAGAAGTACAAAAAGAGGGGAACGAGCAGAAAAAAAAGACAGTAGAAAATAAAGGAACCTTGAGGTCTCGGTGGATTATGGGAGTTTTGTACTGGTGCAGACGTGCCACAGCCTCACAAGTGTCACAGAAGATCTGGAGCGCTTCCTGTTCGCTGAAACCTGTTTGCAAACGCTGGTTCATCAGGTTCACCACCTGACCGCCTGCAAATAAACAAATGTAGCGATGGCACGCGTTACAATACTTCAGTTTCAAATCAATACTAATACCACATTTTGGAGAAATCTTAAGGCAGAACAAATCAAAGCATTTTCCATCTTTTTGAATCTGTAGATTTCAATTCGAGTCAGAAATGTCCACTTCAGCAGCACTTAGACCATACCGTACAGTTTTATTCCTACCATATTTAATTCACCTAATTTATATAAAATTTTATTCCTAAAAATATTTCAGTTTTTTGGGGGGCTGTTGACAGCATTTTATGAAAGAGATCTAAAATCCCCCTTTAACTCTAATATCAACTAAATTAATTTCAGTTCTGGAAATGTATTTAAATTTGTGCACCCTGTGAATATCAAGATCACGTGAGAGTCGCCCCTTCTGAAAGTGAACACAGTACATCCAAATGGTTGGCCTCTAGTAAACACATTTAAAAGAAAGAAACAAGCTCTTTTGGAAGAATCAAAGAACCAATCATTTATTTGAGGCTTTGAACACAAAATGAACCAATATAGACACAGAAAGCTTTTCACATGAAGACACAAAAACTTTTTAGAATCACCATAAACCACAATGAGATTTAGCCTTTTGTGCTAGTGCTGTCAGGAAATGTTATAGTAATTTGACGAATGAAAAGCTTTCTCAAAGTACAACAAGATAAGGAGAAAAGGTCACCTCAGGCTATGATGGAGGCCTGAAATCTATATAAAGAATGCCCCCAGGTGGATGAACTGTATAAATACAGCACAAGTTCTGCATAAGCAATGATCAGGGATGCCATAGTCCTAAGAATTAGACATTTTCCTAAGAATTAATAACACTTGAGACATCAATATTACAGATTACAATGCACTAGGGGTGTAACTGTACGCAAAAATCACGGTTCGGTAAGTACCTCGGTTTTAAAGTCACTGTTCGGTTTATTTTCGGTACAGTAAGGGAAAGAAATGCAAACATTAAACTGCAGGATGTTTATTACTATAATGATGTCTCAAGGAATGCTAACAGCAGGTGGGGGTCCGCTAGCCAATGGCGGCACCCAGGGGTGCTTCAAAAAAATATAAAACCCAGCCCCCCTGGTGTCACCGGGCCTTAGAATCAGCTGCAGGGCAGGATTTGCGCTGAACGCGGAGTTCCGCCACTTAATATGTTCGTTTGGAAACACGAAAATGTACCTATGTGCCGCATACGAAATGGAAAAGCAGACTTACCTCTGCAGAAGTCCATGAGGATAAACACCTCCCACACGTCTCCTCCTCCTACAGCCGTGATGCTGGAGTCCAGGAACCCAACGATGTTCTTATGACCACTGAGATCCCGCTGGAACACAGTCCACAAAGAACAAAAAGAGTAGGAATGAGTGAAATATAAAATATATATATATATATATATATATATATATATATATATATATATATATATATATATATATATATATATATATATATATATATATATATATATATATATATATATATATATAGAGAGAGAGAGAGAGAGAGAGAGAGAGAGAGAGAGAGAGAGAGAGAGAGAGAGAGAGAGAGAGAGAGAGAGAGAGAGAGAGAGAGAGAGAGAGAGAGAGAGAGAGAGAGAGAGAGAGAGAGAGAGAGAGAGAGAGAGAGTGAAATATTACAATTTAAATTTGTATTTTTTTATTTTTAAATATTTAAAAATATAAGTGATGGCAAAGTTGAATTTTCAGCATCATTACTCCAGTCCTCAGTGTGATCCTTCAGAATTCATTTTAATATGTTAATTTGGTCCTCTAGAAACACTTGTCATCAACATTGAAAACAGTTGTGCTGCTTAATATGAAAACCCATACATTTTTTCATGATTTGTTTTGATCAACTAAATGTCCTTACTGTCAATTTAGATCCATTTACTGAATAAAAGCATTAATTTCTTTGAGAAATAAATTGTACTGACCTCTTTTAAGTATTTGAAGTGATGTAAATCAATGTAAAATGTCTCGAATGTCAATTCTCTCACTATTGCTAAAGCATAGAAGACATTTCATCACACTCACCATGATCTGGATCTCACGGTTGCAGACCTGCAGGTCATGTTCGTTGTTAACGTACATCCTCTTCAGGGCACAGCGCACTCCCTGACTGGTCCGCACCAGGAAGACAATAGCGAAGCCACCTACAAAGGGAAACACAAAGTTTATGTGGTTTTACTGAAAACGTGATCCGAAAAAATGTAAGATATTTACAACACAACACCGCCTCCCTGTGGAAATCAGCATTGTATACTTACATATTAAATAAAAATATTTTATTATATGAATATAAAGACACATACTGCATACATATTTTTTGTGTGTTAAAAAACAGTTTCCATTATTATTATTCTTAATTATTTAACTTCATGTTTCACTATTTGTATTCAATCACTAAATTCTGTTTTGTTTTAGTGGAAGCACTCAGAAAAAGCATAAGCAATCCATGCTTCTATGACTAGACATCAGAGGCTGTATATGTCTGCACTCAGATTTGCTGTGTTGGCATAATGTGGTGTTATTCCTCAAAGCAGACACATGGGAAACTGGTGGAGGAAAGTAGGACACATATTTCATCAAGGATCTTGCACTAAACGAACAGTCGATTTACAGTCAAACAATCAGCGAGATTATCTCTCTGCAGAACAGCTGCTACTGGTTTTATATTGCAGAGCTGAGAAAAGATGCTGAGAGGTGTTTGAACAGGACAGACCAGTCTGAGATGCACCAGGCCTGAAAGTCTATTAGCTTTGTTACTAGTTCCATCTGTGAACTGGAAATCAAATTAAAGTGAGCAAACAACCGTTTCCTTTACATCACTGATGACACATGCAATTCATGATGATGCAATGAACGCTTGCCCTCTAAAACAGCTTTCTTCTGTCCACCACAAAAGAGGTTTTGGGCAGGATGCTTTTTATCATATTCAAAACTTTGACAGCACCTGGAAAACATTTACTGTCACAGTGTGGTGTAAATGTAGTGTCAATGTTATGCTTAATCTCCCTTTGAGGAAGAAACCAAACCAGGTTTAAAGTAGGGCTGGGCGATATACAAAAAAAAAATGATATCTCGATATTGTCAAAATTTTTACGATATTCGATATATATCTCGATATGTTTGCATTTAAATAATAAAAAATAAAACATGATTTTCTTTTGCCCATTAAAAAAAAAAAAAAAACATTTAGATTAAACAGCTAATTTAAGCAGTTAAAAAATCTAGACCAAGAGATCACTTACTGCTTTTTATTAATGAATACATGTAGGCCTATATGTAACTGAAGCAGTGCAAATTAAGTAACAGTTACAGAAAGTGCATTCTGTCAACTTTTTAGTGCATGCAATTCACAATTTAAACTATGCAACTGGGATAATTTTAATTTTTTAACAAGTTTTTAAGCTAAGAACACAAGTCTGTCAACTGTCTGTGGTTTTAAGAGAAGCTCTGTGGCATGAAACTGTTCCTACTGACACTAAAAACCCTCTTAGATGGGGAGTTAGTTGCTGAAGCACATAGCTATTTGTTATATATAAATATATATAAATGAATACCAAAGACTTTTGCATTCTCTCTGTCTATATTATGGAAACTGGTAAACATATCAGTGAAATTCCCCAATAGTAATTCCAAATGGCCATAGCCTATGTTTCTCTATTCAAACATCAGCGGTCGAGTAAGTGCATTTATTTTGCGATCACAAATGCAAACAATACAGTTGAGATCTCACGACAGAACACAGACCGGCTGAACGACGCTTTAATTAGATCGCTCAATTCCAGTTTGTAAGTGTTTTCAGATTATCGTCAGCGGCTCTTCCGCAATGAGGAGTGAGCACGTGCGCATGGTTGCCAGATTGTTTAAAATAAGCAAACACCGGGAAGAAAATGTATCCTTGTAACAGTGGAGCTCTGATTCGGAGATTTAAACTCTTGTTATCTGGCAACCGCTATCATTACAGCTCTCGTAGTAGAGGGGCGTAGAGCAGTCAGCAGTTACAGGCTCCTTTTTTGGACACTCGGCGCGTTCTTTTGGGAAAGTATGCTTGAATTTGAAATATTCGATATTCCCGATATATTCAAATTGTACATCGTCGTCAAAATTATTCCGATAGTATCGCTAATATTCGATATATCGCCCAGCCCTAGTTTAAAGCAACACGAGGGAGAGGAAATAATTACAGAATGTTTATTTTTGGGTGAACTTTGCCCTTAAATTTCTCATTCAAAAATGGATCTTTGAATCAACATCAATTATATATATATATGTGTGTGTGTGTATAAATATATATATATATATAAATATATACTTTTTTTGTTGTTTTTAAAAGAAGTATTTTATGCTTACCAATGCTACATCTATTTGATCCAAAAAAAAAAGTATTATAGTAAAATAGTACACATTAATATAGCAATTTTCCATTTATTTATTCCTGTGATGCAGAGCTGAATTTTCAGCATCATTACTCCAGTTTACAGCTTCACATGAGCCTTCAGAAATCATTCTAAGATGCCAATTTGCTACTCAAATTTTTTTTTTATTATCAATATTGAAAACACTTGTGCAGCTTAATTTTTTTTGGGAAACTGTAATACACGTTTGTTTTTCAGGATTTATTATTTGACAAATAGAATGTTCAAAACAACACCTATTTAATGGATGTCTTTTGTAACAATGCAAAAGTCTTTACTGTCACTTTTGATCAAATTAATGCATCCTTGCTAAATAATCCATATTTTATAAATATTAAGAAAAATTGCAATGAACGAACCCAAACTTTTTGAACAGTATTGTAACCTATATCTTTTTAGTTTTTACCCAATGTGCTCCATTATTTTTTTTTAAGCACAAATACCCCATATAGTCTCTCAATGAATATAAAAACTGCATGCTAATATTAATTAATATAATATTAATTCTAAAAAAATATAAAATGCTTTTTGAAATAGTTTTAGATGGTGTATAAGACGTCACAGCACAGGACATGTCAACACCCAAGTACAGATGAGCAGGGATTTCCAGACAGAGGATTTAGATCACTAAATAAAGCTGCCAGAGGGTTTGAGAAGAGTGCTGAGATCTGAGCACAGTTCATCATCAGGCCATGCTACATGTTTGCAGGATTCAATTATCTGTAACTAACTACCGTACAAAACTAAACATGAAGTTGTCATAAGTCAACCAGGCAAATTGATCATTCAGTATTTGGTCATTTTAAAATGACCAACATTTGGCCAATCTGCTTCAGCAATTTTCAGTAAATTTTGAGAAAATATTGCACACATATACATATGACTTTTCCAGGCATTCACAATACTGGATAAGGATTTTTAAAACCCATTTTTGAGACTGAATGAAATACTGTAAAGCTGAATTCTAAACTAATTCATTAATTAAACATATTTCCCTGATATTTCCAGGTTGCCCTTGAAAATGTTAGTGTTAGCACTCTGTAAAGTCTGTACAATAAAACAACATCTATAAATGTCATCGTCAAATTTGAATCCTGGTTGTAGGTTCAAGGCCTGCATGGAAAATTTTACCTTCTGCCAGAGTTTCTTCTACAGTGACCTGGTGTCTTCCTACAGTGAAAGCCCGTCCGATGAAATTCCCACCAACACTGCTGCTGGACCCAGAACTTCCAGCTCCCCCTCCGGAACCGGGTCCCGAGCCCACCAGCTCCCTCCGGGAGTCAAAGAACTTCTTCATGATGTATCAACGATCCCCTAACTAACGATACTTATTTGAGCCTATAAGAAACTGAAGTGGCTTGCTTGTTCTTGTGCCAGAGGTCTAGATCAGCTGTGACTGTCAAACATAGACTCCCAGCCCAATTCTGGTGCTGATCACAGCTCAAATGAACCGTATAGCAACAAAACCGTACTAGTAAATGAAAACAAACAGTATATGTACTAGATTAATACATCACAGTTGAGTACTCCCAAATCAACAGCGTCTGTCAGTGATGGCCTGATATGATTAAAGTGTTTGTCTAGTGTTTATATAAGGGACACGGGCCCATATCACGATATAAATATTTAAATAAAGTCTAAATCAATGTAACATTCAAACCCTGTTGAAAAATCAGACGTGAAGCGAAGAGAACATATTGTTTTGCTGGATGAAAGTCAAACTCTCCATCATCAACCAGCTGTGCAGCTCATTAACATCTAAAAAACCACCCACTTTTCACGGAAAAACAGATGACATGCGGATATTAATCAGAATAAGCGATAATTTCATGAGTTAAACACCCATAATCATATTATTTCGTTTCTTGTTTGATGAAAAAAATATATATATCATTTAAATCCAACACATAGTCAGCTAGGCGCTAACGCTAGCATTCCTGCAAAACCTTCTCAGACGCATATGCGCGCTCCCATCGGAGCGAGGCCTGCCGGTGAACGGTGAACGGATGCGGTTCGGTTTCAATCGGACAGAATCTAATTCAGGCAGAAATGAGCGTGTTGCTCATGGCGATTCTCGTCTGCCGCTTTGGTTGCTGCAGATGCGCCAGCTAACCGGAAACCACACCGGAAGAGTGAAGCTAGCGCTATAGAAACTACAATAAAAGTCTGAAATTCTTGATAATTAAAGTCGTTTTCCCTTTCAGTGGATGATCAGCGAAGGAGGCAGTGAAAATGCTGACCTTACGAGGTCAAATCAAATATTATATTAGCAGAGTGTTTAATATGAGCAAAGTGTGTGTGTGTGTGTGTGTGTGTGTGTGTGTGTGTGTGTGTGTGTGTGTGTGTGTGTGTGTGTGTGTGTGTGTGTATCTATCTATCTAACACACGTTCTGACAAAAGCTACTGGCTACTAATAAAGATTTATCCTGATTGCAACGTTTTGGAAAGATATTGACTTTTCTTTACAAACATTAAATTGCTACTCAGATTTTTTATTTATTTTACTTTATAATGTTGCATTACAAATATGGTATATAAGAAATGTACTTATATATGGAAAATATTTTTTTCCCGCATATGTAAATGGACATCACAAATATATAAAGCAGTGGTACTTTCAAGTTTGTCAACTCGTACCAAGAGGGGGGCTATAACTTCCTATGTAAAAGACGATTCAAGACGAGTTGACAGTCACTTGTCATGGTCTTTATGTACATAATTACAAAATTACTTTTTTTTTTTTGCTGCAAAATGTCAGCTGGGAGCTTTCAACTTGTGTTTATCCACGATAGAAAAAAACTGCATCCTCTAATGCAATTAATTTTACTTCAAATATATTTGGAAAACATCCGCGACAATAGACTTTAGAACAAAAAGCTATTAAAGAAACTTTTGAAAGTGGCTATATGCAAAGCCGAGACTTGTGACAGACAAACACTGTCATAGTTTCATAGTTTCAGGACACTGTTGTTCAGTCTCTTATCTCAACGTAATATAAAGAGGAGGGGCCGTGAAATAGGAACTGTAGGCGATTCTGTCCGTCCAGGCCAACACCCATTAAAGTTGCCAACAAAACTCAGAAACATTCTCCTAAATCTCCACTCCATTCAGTGTAACGGGTGCCGTGCATCTCTGAATCCTTCAGCAGGTAAGATGCTACAAACTCCAATCCGCTTCCCAAATAAACTTTAACTTCGCTTTCAGGTTATTCTCGTCTCTTTCCGCTCTATAACGAATGTTTATAAAACCAACATAATGTTTTAACAGGCGAACAGAAAACACGTCATGGAAATAGAACGTAATCGTGTATTGATACTTGTTTGTAAAATCATGAAGGTTTCCGCTAACGTTTTTGACAGCACTGAACGCCCGTATTCCGTTCCGTCACGTGACTATTTACCGCTGAACATGATCCTTTGAAATGTGGCTTTCGTTAAAATACAATGAGTCATATTGCTTTGAATAACAAATTAATTAGACCACACACTTTACAAATGAACCTATAACCCACTTTACAAATAAATGACCTATATCGGATAGTCAGCAAGAAAGGATGTAACCACAGGAGGGAAAAAAACAACAAATACAAATTAAATCTCTTTATTATATCTATCGATTGTTTCTCCTAGATCAGTTTTCTTACTTTTTGCTGCTATATAAGGACCCCCAAATATGATGATTTCCTTGTTAAGGATCCCTTTGTTAAAATATAAAGGCAGCTGTACATTTTCACATAGGACAATCTATTTTTTCCCTGTGTGTGAAAAATATTAAATGTAACAAAGACAACTAAATCAAATAATTGTCTCCAAAATTAAATAATTTTCTTTTGCATTGTCATGATTTTATAAACACATTTTAAAATATGATCTAAAAAAGATTTACTTTTAAGTTAAAAAAACTGCAAAAAAAAAGTTACACTTAACATGGTATATGTTAAACATATTTCACTAATATAACAAACCTCATAGATTTGAATATGAATAAAATTTTCATATAATTCTTACAGTTCTAGGCTATTATCTGCATTTTTATTTGCTTTATGCCGTATGTCAAAAGTCTTGTTTCTGTTTGAAGTTCTTCATAGGAATCTTATTAAGTTGATGACTAAATGAATTCTGATTTACAACTGAGAAGAACCCTCCTGAGCAATAACATTTTCCTTTGAGTCCTAATTTGTGGGTTCTACTGGTGGGCAGATGCTGAGCTTTCTCAAATATGAGCTTAATGTTTCATATGAAACACTGCGATATGTTTTGAATGTCAATGAATTAATCTGTGGTGCTGACGCTCAAAAGCAAATGAGGTTAACAGTGTTGAAGTGTGTCGAATATAATGGCAGCAGGCTCTTTGAACGTACAGCACATTGTATGCAAAGAATACATTATTAAAAGGTCTTAAATGATGCACTATAGTCATGGGGCCGCTGTCAGTGTTACACAATGATGAAGTGAAAATTGAGAGACTGCATTGAGAGCCAGATGTCTCTGTGTTTTAAAGGAGGTTTTCTGGGGGTTAGAAAACGTAAGTTTATTGTTTGAAAGGGGAAACTGATACTGAGCATTAGGCTGTTAATTACCGGTTCAGCCTCTTCTGTTTAATGAGCTGAATAGTAAAGTGGAAACTATTTTGCTAGTGGCATCCAAAGGCGTTATTTATTTAACAGTGTCATTAACCCCGTCATTAGATCTCAGTCCTAAATTTCACTTAAATAAAACCCTAACAAACTGGGATGTGTTTCCTAAAAGCAAGCACCAAAACAAACCATTGGCACCAGTAAGAATATGATTTATGATTAAAATGTTTTTAGAAAATGCATCCCTGGTCTTTCATATTATTATAAATGTGTCAAAAAAATGAACTGTTTTTGCTTGTTTATTTCAAAAGCCGTGTATTATAAAATGAAATTGATTACACCACTTTTGCATTTCATCGGTTTAAAAATGCATTTATGTTTTACATGTACAGTTCCCTGTACAATGGTTCCTTATACTACATTCATATTTTTTATAATTGTTGTTTTTATTTCTTGGCTTTAGTGTTCTCATCTAGTCATCTCAAGACTCAAACCTCTCCTCCATCACAATGGCAGCGGTAAGAAAAGTATTTCAAATATGAAGAGACACAATGTTAGTCATTTTTTTCATGTCTGAAACATTGATGCGTTTAGTCTCTCTTCTATATAATTCAAAGGCAATTCAGTTGAAATTAATTGTATCAATATTGTATCAATATCAAATATTTGTAATCAAATAAAAGCATTTTCCTGTGCCAGTCAAAAGTCTGTATCTTGTAAACCTTTTGATATAAAGGCTACCGCATAAATGCTTGAAATTAGAATTTGTGAATTTTGGAACTCAACTCAACAGTTTAAACTTAGGTTTTGCACTTGTTAAATCTGTCTAAAGGTGATGCTATCTCTTCTTTTGCTGTAGTTGGGCGACCGTGGAACCGTGACTGAGGCATCAGGCTTCAACCCAGAGGAAGATGCCCAGAAACTTTACAATGCTATGAAAGGAACTGGTAAGTGATTGACAAATCAGAACCGGGCTTCAAGATGAGCGTATTTACACGATCCATTTTGTTTGGCCATTTGAATAAAATCAGAATAATCACCTGGTTTCACTTTGAAAGTGTTTTATCAGGTAGATCAGTGAACTAAATCTCTTCATATCCAGTTAAAACTGCAAGCTGTGCTCCGCACTGACACCTGTGTGTTTAGCTGGGCTCTCGACCAATGCAGAGCAGAGGATGACTCTTTGGCATTTGTCCTGTAACCGAAAAGGTTTTTCCTCATTGTTGTAGACTTGAGCTTGGCATGATGTTGAGAATGCAGATTTCTAGATAAATGGAGTTCAGCTGATTTCAGCATGAGTTGCATTACGGAACACGACTTGCTCTCACACTGTAGCTGTTTGACAAAGGCTTGCTTGTTGGCCTTGAGTGAGTTGTAAGTAACATGCAGTTTAACACTTTAAATAACAGTGAACTTGTGATTCGGAAAGTGTCAAAATTGTCCATGCAGTGAAAGAAAATGAAGCAATCTCTTGCCATTTTACTATCAAGCATGTACAGGGTGAGACTTTTAGGGTAATGTGCTATTTGGTACTTTAAATTACAAGAAGTTGTTAATTCCGAAAGTGTCAAAAATGTAAATGCAGATATGAAATTGAAAACCGCCATCATTTACTCAACCTCAAGTCATTCCAAACCCGCAACACTTTCTTTTTTTCCTCCATGAAACCGGGGAGAAATTCTGCAGAATATAGAATTCACACACACAAAAAGAGATCTAAGAAACTCTATACTGTTTGAAATTTAGCAGTTAGTAAGATAAAAAAAAATAAAATAAATTTACTTTTATTCAGTCGAGGACACAAAGTTGATAATTTACAGTAAAGATATTTATAATGTTACAAAAGTTTTATATTTTAAATAAATGCTGCTCTTTTGTTTCTACAAAAATGTTAAGCAGCACAAGTGATTTCAACATTGATATTAATAAGAAATGTTTCTAAAATTACGTTTTAAAATGAATTTTAATGAAAATTAAAATGTGGTACATTAAATTATAATTTTTTTCACAATTTTAGTTTCTCCTGTATTTTTTCAGAGTTTCAACAATATTAAAACATAATTTATTATATATGTAATATTTATTATACCATATCAGATATGGTGAGATTGGGGTGATTGAGAAATGAGCGACACCTGCTCGACCCACCGGTCTCGAGTCCCACGGAGGAGATGGAAGGATACAAAACAGGAGTGACGACAGTGAAGGATGAGAGAGGAGCAGGCCTGGGTTTTATTTTATGTTTTGATTTTGTTTGGGTGCATCAGTCGTCCGTGAGGGGCTGCCGCGCTGTTTTGTGTTTATTTTGTAATTAAAGATTCAGTTTGATTGTCCACCGGTTCCCGCCTCCTTCTTCCCGATAATTATGAAGTTTTAATGCGTTACATATACATTTTGTAGCACGTTAAAAAATACAATATCCATTAAGGATGCGTTTTGGAGATAACCAAAGGTTCAGAGAATGCGGTTATCAGCTGATGCTGGTAATCTCAAAATGGTAAAAAAAAAAAAAAAAGGAAAAAATTGACATAAGGCTTACTAAATGTTGTCTACAATTGAATTTTTTTAATTTCATGCCTTACCCACAACTGAATGAATTCCAGGTACCAATGAGGCGACTATCATCGAGATCCTCGCCCATCGCACTATTGCACAAAGGCAGAAAATCAAGGAGTCTTTCAAACAGAGCGTGGGAAAGGTAACACACTCAATTTCATTTAACCAACAGTTGCCATTCTCTGAAGTAAGGTCTATAAAACTCAGACCTGTAGCCTATCATTAACAGGTCTCATTTTGGACCAAAACAACACGTCTTCCTGGTCGAAATTAGGGAAGCTTGTAGTCATGTTCTTATCTTTATGGAAGGTCCTAATGGCAGGGAAGGTGTGAGCAACCGTCAGGTTGTATTTACATAAAACATATGGTTCGCAAGGTGATTAGATAACAATGTTGACCATTCTTGATGCTTCTGTAGTCGGTATGAAGATAGACAAAGCAGAGTATGTATCACTGATAAGAGATGGATTTAACTCCAGTCATTAACTCTTCATGTCAGTGTACACAGTGAGGGAACACATTACATCTACAAGCGGTGTCTTTCAGGAGACATCACTGCTTTATGACTATTATCATAACAGAGTATAAAGAATGCAGTATTGACTTTTATTGCACTTCCTTGTGGTTTTCCTCTATTAATCTGTAAACCTCTGTAACTCTGTAAGCCGGTCAGGGAAACCAGAATCAGTAAAAGTCAGGGTCAGGTCTTGCTGGTCATATTAGTGGAAACACTGAGCGACTACAGGGCATTCAGCATAGCAAGAAAGTGTTAATCATTGTGTGGGAAATTCTGGACAGCGTTCAGGACGGCCTCGTGGACACAACATGCCTTCCCCACTCAGACTTACAACAGATATTACAGTTTTGGTCTGCAACCAACACCATTTTCCAACACCAAATCCATTTGTTTCTTCAGTGATATGAGATGTGGAAATGAAGCATGAATGAATCCATCTAAGAAGAAATATTGTACTTTTAAGCTTGATATGCCTATAGTTTGTTTGCTGTTCTTTCACATGTGGTATGGTAAATAACAATTTATTTAAAAATCCCATTCAGGAACTGGTTGACTGCTTGAAGTCAGAGCTAACTGGAAACTTTGAGAAGGTTGTGGTCAGCCTGATGATGCCCGCCCCAGTGTATGACGCGTATGAGCTGAAAAACGCCATCAAGGTTAGTGAGGATCGGGAAACACCCATTTCAGACAGTATTTTACTTGAATGTGCATGGCTTCTGGTGCCAACCACTTCGAGTTGTTTTGGCTGTACAAAAACAGCCCGAGTAAAAAAAAGCCATTGGCTCCTATAAGAAAATAACTTAGGCGCCAAATAATGTTTTTAGATGCCACAGAATAAATGTGTTTGATTTTTTTTATTATTATTATTTTATGTATATTTTTTTTACATTTTAACATTTCAGTCATACTGTCATGTGTTTATGTCTCTTATTTTCTTGACTTTATCAACATTTTAATCCATCTTGTAGATGACGTGGGAACTAAGGTTCACTTAAAGCGGTGCTTGATTGCGATTTCACTTTTTTGACGTTAGTTAGCTTGTAATGTTGAATATAAACAATATCAGTTGCATTGAAGAGCGCCATAAACAAAACTGTATTTATTGTTTGTATTTCGTTATGAATTTTGAATAATTTTAAAGCTGATAGGCAGGTGCGCCTTAAATAATGAAGTCGATGCGAAAAATACGGTATTCAGAATTTGTCCTCTGCATTTAACCCAAGTTCACACACACAGCAGAGAGTAGTGAACACACACACACACACACACACACACACACACTTGCAGCAGTAGGCAGGCATTTTTCCTGCGGCGCCCAGGGAGCTGGATACCTTGATCAAAGGCACCTAATACATATGTATATGTGTATGTATATATGTGTGTGTGTGGTTTTAGTCACCAATCACAATACCTTCAACCTTTCTCCAGGGTGCAGGAACAGAGGAGACATGTCTCATTGACATCCTGGCCTCAAGAACCAATGCTGAGGTGAAGGAAATCATTGCTACTTACAAGAAAGGTACAGATGTGCTACCTCTCAAACTTATCACGGATATGCACTTTTACATTGTGAAAATTATACAGGTCTACCCAAATATTTTCGTTCACTTTTCTTGTGCTAATAATGATGTCATTATCACAGAATATGGCAAGAGTCTCGAGGACGATGTCTGTGGAGACACGTCTGGAATGTTCCAGAGAGTTTTGGTGTCTTTACTCATGGTAAATAAACAAATCACCTGTTATTTGTGGAGAAGATTATTTGCTGCCTTTACTCATGACCTCTTTTTAATTCACTTAAATATCAACAGTGTCCAGCCGGGGCAGGTGTGACATATGAGATGCATATGAGATGTATTGGTTTAGTTTTTCTGCTTTGCTTATAGGCTGGCCGTGACCAGAGCACCAAGGTGGACGAGGCTCAGGCTGTTCAGGATGCAAAGGTGAGGATTTGGCATGGTTAGCTTTTCAGCAGCACATGTTCAAATGTTTTGGTGTAATGGGTTCTGAATACCTTAACCTGGGTCATACTTTGACATTACATGCTTAGCATATCCAGTGTGATTTGGTAATTGTAGTAGTCTTCAGTGTACTGTGACCCCCAATTTCAATTTCAATTATTTTTATAAAATACTTATAAAAACCTATAGTATTCATCATTGTACAACTAGCTAGTTACTTACAGTAAGTGAAGTCTAAAGAGCATGATGTACAATATAATACAGAACATTGTAGCTGATTCACACTGGAACACAGACCACACTGGAAGTGTTTAATTCACTTAAATATCACTTTCTTGCGACTACACTGGTTGTGCTGCATGTTTCTGATTTATTGAAAAAGAATCGACTCACGAGAGTCATTCATTGAGTATTCAAACTAAAGCGGTCGCACTAAATGTCTTTAAGTCTCACATAACAACAGTTATTCATTCAGGAATCAGACTGTTTTCTTTGTGCTGTAGTTTCTGATTCATTGAAAACAACCAGCAGATGCAAGTTATTTATTTGAGAATCGTACCACACTGGTCACACTGTATTTTTGATTTATTGAAAATAACCATCTCATAAGAATAGTTATCTTGAGAATCGGACTACACTGGTCATGCTGTATGTGTGTATGTATATATATATAAGAGTTAGATCAGAGTTGTTCACTGTGGGATACGACTGGCCACTCTGAATGTTTTTGATTCATTAAAAAGAACCGGCTTGTAAGATTCTCTATGGAATCCAACTACACTGGCTGCAAAACAAAAAGCACTCTTATGGTGCCTTTCTTTACATTAAATCTTGTTTGTATGTTATCTAATGTAGTGATTTATTTTTATGCGTGGCTAATGTGTTTAAATTAAAATTGGGCATCTGTAAATTCTTTGCATTTACTATTCTTTAATGGACGTGTTTCATATTCAGTGTCAGCGAACTGCATGTGGCCTTCAGCCTTAGCTACACAACAGTCATGCTGATCTTACTAATCATTAACAGTATAAAGGGAAATTGTTTCTTATTCAACAGGACATCTATGAGGCAGGCGAAGCTCGCTGGGGAACAGATGAGGTCAAGTTCCTAACTGTACTGTGTGTGAGGAACCGAAATCACTTACTCCGAGGTATCTGTTCATGCCAAATAATAACCGCAATACTCCTTACCACTTCTGTGTTCATTCTAGGAAGCAGCACTGTGTGAAAATTATCTTATAGGACAGTGGTTCCCAATCCTGGTCCTGGAGAACCCCCAACACTGCACATTTTAGATGTCTCCCTGTTCAAACACACCTGATTCAACTCATTAAAGAAGACTCCAAGACCTCAAATGTGTGTGTCAGATAACAGAGACACCAAAAGCGTGCAGTTTTGGGGTTCTCCTCCAGGACCAAGATTGGGAACCACTGCTAGTACAGAACAATGAAGTAGGCTCATGAATTCCACCTTGTGGTCACTGGATGTAAATAAAGTTGGTTGGAATAGATGTAGGCCTACTTCTCATACTGTTCAGTTAAATTGTGTAGTACAGTGTTATTTTACTAATATTTATATACTAATATAGGTTTTATTTTACTTTTTCAGTTTAGTTTCAATTTAATTTGAGTAATTTTGTTATGTGCTTTAATCATTTGTTTGGTTTAATATATATATATATATATATATATATATATATATATATGGATTAATTAATGTGCATGGTTATATTTTTCTGCTCCTTCACTCATTTTATTTAAAAATGCAAAATTAACATTATTCAGCTATTTATTTTAACTACATGGTGTTAACTGAATTAAACAAAGCAATGTGAGATCATGTGACAACTATAGTGTTTGAAACTTTGCATATTGCATGCTGTTTTAAGTAGTATTAAATCCAACCCATTCTCAACCATTTGTCTTTTCCCAGTGTTTCAGGAGTATCAGAAGATTTCTGGAAGGGACATTGAGGACAGCATAAAGCGAGAGATGTCTGGCTGCCTGGAGGATGTATTTCTGGCAATAGGTCTGTCGTGAGTAATATTTAAATTATCTTCACACATTTTCAATTGCATACTAGGACCTAAAAAGCTTCTCTTTAACCTTTGCAGTTAAATGCCTGAAAAGCAAGCCAGAATTTTTTGCTGAAAGGCTCTACAAGTCAATGAAGGTAAATGGAAACACCATCTAATGTGATATTTGTACACATTAGAGATATGACCAGTACAAAAGTCATAATTTCTCTTGTTTCTCGGCTCTTAGGGTTTAGGCACCACAGATAGCGTGCTGATCAGGATCATGGTGGCTCGTGCCGAGATCGATATGCTGGACATCAAAGCAGAGTTCCTGAGGATGTATGGAAAGACCCTTCATTCCTTTATAAAGGTGGGACACAGTTGTTTCACTGAGAATATGTGACTAAACACAACATTCAAAAACCATTTAAAACATATTACAAATACTCTTAACACAAACCTCAGAAATGAAGCAAAGCCAAACTTTTAAAGGAATAGTTCACCCAAAAAGGAAAATTTACTAAAAACGGACTCATTTGCTTATTCAGTATGTAAATGAGTTTCATCAAAACAAATTTGGATAGATTTAGCATTCCATCACTTGTTCAGCAAAAAATCCTCTGCAGTGAATGGGTGCCGTCAGAATAAGAGTCCAAACGGATAAAAACAACACAGTAATCCACACCAATACAGACCATCAGTTAATGCCTTGAGAAGTGAAAAATTGTGTGTTTGTACAAGTACATCATTAGGATGTTTGATCTAGTTTAAACCAGTTTTAGCCAATATACGAGTCCATAATCCATAATCCATTGTCTGTTGTTCTCTCACATCAAAATCCACCAAGATAAGTGTTTAGAACTAAGTGTTTTCACTTTTAAACTATGCTTGATCTGTGCATAGTTTTCTCCTGATTCAGACTAGATTACTTTTTCACTGGAGAAAACCATTTTATGTATCCGAGAACTTATTTAGCTGGATACAATGATCTAAAGTTAAAGGAGTCATACCCTCGTATTACCTTGGATACCTACTGCTGTATTATAGTCTTTCAGGCCCTTCTAAAAAAGAAAAGTGGAAAAAAAATAAACACAGAGCTCCTCAGACCCTTATTTCTGTAGGCATTATTGTCTCGCGAGATCTGATGCGATATTTTGGCTGTCGTGGACGGTCATTATAATAATGCAAATGAGGGGCGCGTTGATTGGTTGCAGGAAGGGGGGGGGGGGTTGACAACGCAGGTAACGCTTTAGCATATCATTACAAACTGACATCATGGCGCAAGTTGTGAATGAACGCGACCGGCTTCCCGGCCAGTGTATAAGTATGAGGCGCCGTTTAGGGCTTAAATCAAACTTCATTCACGCACACATATGAAACACGCTTGCATATAAACTAAGTGGTCACACATACATGTATATGAACTCACGCACATAACGTTACTCATATGAGACACGAGCACAGCACACACACACAAATATAAGACGAGCACAGCAAACACACACAAACTAGACGGCGCCTCATATGTAAGCGTTAGGCAACAAATAAACAATAACCGAATTCATGATGATCTCAGTCATTTGTTTTGTGCAAAGTACGTTAGCAGCCATTCCCCATACCTCGAAGCTAATACTCCTGCCAGTGTTGTGCCTGGACGCGTTCATTGAACGATAGTTCATGAACTCGTTCATATTTTGGGCGAACATGACTTGTACGTACCGCATTACTGCCTGATGAACGTTACTGTGAAGTCGTTCATTCTGGAGTCTGTGAACGCCACGCTCTCTCTCAGTTTAACTTCGTTCAGTAGGATGCCAGATTTCTATAAAGCCTTCTAGGCGAAAACACACCTAAAAACCACCGTAAAACCGGCCTTAATATGTAGCGGAAAAAACACCCAATCTGGCAACACCAGACTCTCTTGTTCAAACGCGTTCATCAAAATGAACAAATCTTTTTTCGAGTCATTTTGTTCACTTAAAGGCAGGGTAGGTAATACATGTATAAACAACTTTCTTCCAAATTTGTTTAAACTTTCTATATATATCAATGCATAATTAAAATGTAAGTACTCTGATAAAAAGAGTATAAAAATCGAGTGACTTTAGACCGTTTAATCTGTATTAAACACAGCTCATTATTTCCATTTCGGGACGAAACATTGGATTGGCTTAGGCGACTGTCACTCTCTCGCAACCATGGCAACCACCCTTTTGCCACACATGACCTGCCCACTTGCGCGTGCACGTTTGATTTGAGGAAACAGCACGTTTGATTCAACAGGCACGGATCCTAGGAATACCAAAACAATGGCAGAGAAACAGCAAGCAAAATTCACAGTACCAGCCTATGCAGTTAGTGAAGGCAAACCAGGCAAAAAAAGGAAGACAGTAACAGTACAAGAAAAGGCAATGAAATAAAGAAATAAAACGCGAGTTTATATCAGCGTGGCTTTCCAGCGATGGCGAGAACTGAGGGAACTCAAGGGGCTGAAAAGTGACTCCTTGATGGCTTTATTTCTGCTGGACAGGTAAATCTTTCTTTTTGTATTTTGATCATACATATTTTTTTCATGAAGCATGTGTCATTAGCACACGTAGCTGCGTAACATAGCTAACATAACATTACTTAGCGAGCCGTAGTAGAGGCTTTGGAAGGAGCCCAGAAGGGAGGGGGTGCAGTGAATGGAAATAATGAGCTGTCTTTAAAACAGTCGTGAGAGGTCTACAGTCACCCGATTTTTATACTTTCTTTTTCAGAGTACTTACATTTTAATTATGTATTGATATATAAATATAGTTTAAACAAATTTGGAAAAAAAGTTTTTTATAAAATTTTTTACCTACCCTGCCTTTAAGGGGCTTTAAATGTTACTATTAACTGGCAAATTCCCCGAACACATCAACCTACGCAATCTTGATCATATTCTGAATTAAGAAATCATTATAATGCAGTCAAAAGTCCGTTTTTGCAGTCAGTTTACAGGGAACATAAATAATTACTTCACCACGAGTCTTTCGTTTATTTGTCTAGTGACAGACGCAATAGCAGCATACAATAGCCGCATTAGCAGTTAGATGCTGTTTGTTACACACAGTAGAGCAATTAAAACACAGTCTTACCGTTTCAATTGCAGACAATTTTGTTGGAATGGCTCTTTTCCCAAGCTTCGATGCCAACTTCGCCTGATATTGCCCGAAATTTGTGAAGGATTTCGGCGTACAATGTTTAGCACAAACACGTAACGATAAACCAGTGGAAGGGTTGAAGGAACCGCGTCATTAAAAATGAATTTAATCCACTGGTCTCTAATAGCTAGGTCCGTTCTTGGTAGAGAAAACACATTTACATGTTGATTCTGGCAGTCAACCACAGAGCAACTCACGTGTGCACTAGTTCCAGCGTCTTTCTCGACTGAATATGAGGGGGAGAGGGGAAGGGCGAGCTTCCTGCTGCGGTGTCCATATATGGCATATCCTGCCCCGTCTTGACGTCAAGACGGGGAAGAAATCAAAATCTCGTATTTGAGTGCACGTGCACGTGGGCTATTTTACAAACCCTGAGGTAAACAAACGCTTCACTTTTAAATATCGGCTTCCCGGCCAGTGTATAATCGTTAGGCAATCATAACATACATTGATTCTCGTGGAAAAGTGCAAATTGTGGGTCATGACTCCTTTAAGAACATCTCTGTGGATTCATTTCTTACAAACACGCAGCTTTTCACTTCACAAGATGTGTGAATTACTTGTAGATTGTTTTTATCAGCTGTTCTGATTCGTTTTGACGGCACCCATTCACTGCAGAGGATCAATTGGTGATGTAATGATATGTTTCGAAATCTGTTCTGATGAAGAAACCAACTCCTCTACACCTTGGATGGCATGGGGGTAGATACATTTTTAAAAAAGTTAAATTTTTGGGTGAATAATTACATTTATTTAAATTAATTTTGCAAAGCAAAAGCACTTCTAAAGGCAATACTAACATTTAACCCATCATGAAACTCTGTTCTGGTTGTGTATTAGGGTGACACATCGGGCGATTACAGTAAGATCCTGTTGGAGCTGTGCGGAGGAGAAAAGTAACTCGTTTGCCGTGTTCATTAGCGTGAAACGCTGTCTCTCACACCAAGTCTACTGCATTTCAAACACATTCCCTGTTTGTAATACCCATTAAAACCAAACAGTGTTGTTTTAAACGAGACCCATGTTTTATTTTGTTTTGTGTTTATTGCCTTGGAATTTATGGGAGTCCTTTATAGATTGGTGTTTCAAATAAATAAAAGGAGAAAAGAACAGCCTGCATTGACTGTATTGATCTGTTGTTGTCTCGTTTAATTTTTTAATCTCCGTACACTCACTGAGGTCAATTTTTTTAAATTACTCTGAGTATAATTTGTTTAATGTACAACATGTAAATTCTGTCTAATTTTGCTAATTGCTCATGGTTTTTTGCATATCAGCATAGTTTCTCTGTTTTTCTAGATTACAGGTTTCACAGACCATGTGCTTCAATTTAATCAAGTGCAACATATTAATCACATGAGTGAATGTGGCATCTGTCAGAATTATGGGGAAAATGACTGACCAAAAAAAGTGCATTTAAACTTTTACCACTAAGTGGTGCTATGCACGTATTCATGTACACTCCTGTGTAAGTCACAAAGACTTACGTTTGTGGCTTGAGTTATCATACCTTGTATGTCTATTAAAAACAGAGAAATGAAAAGAAAAGAAAAATTCCACGAATAGGGTATATATATATATTTTTTTTTTTCAATAAACTGAGTTAAAGGAGGTGCTTCACCTTTAGTAAATGTTGACTGTCTACAAACTAAATTATAATTTATTTTGAGACATATGTGAATACAGTTTTAAACCCTGATTTGCCTTTTTTCTGGCAATAAATACTAAAACATAAAAATTACAATTTTAATAACTTAAAGTTTTATTTATTTGAAGACATATATTTTTTCTTGCTTTGTTAGTTTACAATAAACCTACTAAAATGACAAAAACACCATAAAATCACAAAATATTAATAGAAATGCTTGCTGCATGACTTGTATGTTCCAATACAGAGAGAATCGTATTCATGAAAAAAGGCTGATAGAGAACAAGCATCAAGGTTTTTGCATAAAGATGCAAAACAAAGATGCGCCCACATGGGCAGCGATGTCTTAGACAAATGAAAGCCTTTTTTTAATCGCCTGTGCAATGGAACACAATATCTCTGTTAACCCACTAAACTGTCTGACAGCAATGGTTTAAATTCCAGAAACAAAAAAATCCAGACAGGGAACGGTTTGTAAATCTCAACATTCAGCAAGCGGCCCGGAGCACTCTGGGATCACGGGAACGAGTGTTACACAGCAACTATGACAGAAAGCGCTCTCTCTTTCCTGAGCTAATGGTGGCCCACAGCATAAATAAATCTCAGCCACTTGAGGCCATGCAATTGTCACCATGATTTTGTTGTTTTTCCCTCGTGTGTCAGTTTGCAAGAAAGTTTCAGAATTTTTTAAAAGGTTGCTGCTTTTTTACCGCTATCATCGGAGAACCAGAGAAACGAACACACTCTGTTTATGTGTGTGAAATTGTACGCAATGTACTTCCCCTGAGGCTTACAGTCCATCAATGTCAGGCTAGAGTGCAGTACAGCCATCACATAAATTAAAAACACACCAAATCAAAGAAAACAGCAAATGAAGCTCCCAGAAACCTTTAACACTTTCACTATTCACTATTCACGTTTGTTGTACGATTTACTCACCTTGAACAAATTAAGACAATTTCAGTATAGTGTTATTAACATGGACATCCTGACATCTGTCATTCTAATATTTTTCCTATTAAACAGTCTGTCATTTTCAGCAGCAAGCGAACATCATGAGATGTTGTGAAACTTTGTCAAGCTTGGCTTGAGCTGCCAGAGGGAAGCAAATGAATGATGGCTAATCTGACTAACAGAACTGCATTGTAGCATGACCGTCTATACGCTGTGAATTCAGTGTAAACAAAACCAGAACTAAAATGCAACAACAAAGGAAACAAGCAACGCTCTACAAATTAATTGTAATAGGGTCAGGGCAATGTGTTGGCTGATCCAAGAGCATGGAACATACATTTCAGAAATACAAAACAACCTCCACAAAAGACATCCTTTTGCATAAATGATGCAAACCATTTTTAAATGATACTAACCTAATTATATAGTGAACAATTATTTAGTACATTAGTAAGTCAGTTGTACATTTTGAAAGCTATGTGCCCATTCTGTAGAAGTTCTTTGTAAAGGCCAAAAGTTATACCACAGGAAGCTGACAATACGGTGCCCACCACAAACCACACGTCCTGCATCCTTCTGAACATTTTGTTCACATCAATATTTAGAGACGTGGGAAGGTGCACAGAGAACGACTGCACGATGATGGAAGATTAGAGTTAACTTGCTGACAAGCATAAATTATTGAAGATGATTTGAGAGAGGAAGAACCTTTCTGGGTAAGCTGTCTGAAATTGCTTTACTACTGCATAAAGGGATCAAATTTTCCATGTCGATTTCTTTCATTTCAACACGGATGTAACAATTAAATGACTTTAGCAAAAAGTGATGCATAATGGGTCAGGAGGTGGTTTGAGGTCATCTCAAATGATAAGACATCTGAGTAAGCCAGCTGAATTTTTTTATTACTTTATAAAGGCATCAAACATTCCACATGGGTTGGTTTCATTTTAACAAAATATTATTTTAAAAATACTCTGTACACCGCTTCTTTTTTGTGTGTGTTTGTGAAGCATAAAATAGCTGTAAATCAAGAAAAGAATACAATAAAACAATGGCACAAATAATGCTGTTATTTTTTTTCATTTTGTTATGTAAGTATGTGTTTGGTTGTAGCGGCTGCAGCTTTGTTTTTGTGAAGTCATTTTGCATAAAAGCAGATTAGATTAAATGTCAACAATGAAAGCAGCTGCATATCATTTAAATACTACAATAAAATCATTAATATATATTATATATATAAAATGTATAAAGCACAAATAATGCATTGTGGGTCAGTAGGACTTATATGATCGTTTGATATGACAAAAAGTCTGGGTAAGCTAGCTGAAAGTGTTTTATTACATCATAAAGCAAACATTTTCAATGTCAGTGTTTCATTTCAGTACAGTATTTTGAAATAATAGCAGCTTTGTTTTTGTGATGTTGATGCCTAGTGATAGTGATTAGTGATAATTAAATGCCATCAGCAATAATGGAAATAGCTGAAATTATCAAGAGAACCATATAATAAAAAATTATAAAAAATATGTTACAAATAATGTATTACGGGTCAGGAGGAGGTATTTGATCATCTCAAAGGTAAGTGGGCTAAAACTTGCTTTTTACACCACAAAGGCATCAAACATTCCACATCGGTCAGCACCTAAATAAATATATTGAGTACCCAGCAACAGCTTTATTTTTGTGAAGTTATACGTATATGCAGATTAGTCCATTAACAATTAGCAACATCAGGAAACAAGTTGTAAATATCAATAAAATAGTACAAATAAACCATGCCACATAAAAAGTTTAATGGGTCAGAAGGAGTTATGCAATCTTAGGAGAAGTTATGTGACATTAAAAAGTCTCTCATGACGCTATACGTCAAACAACTGTTCTCTTACCCACCGAATGCTCCTCCTCCTTGTGCATGAAAACAAATAAAGTCTTGCCCAGTTAGTTAACTTACAGACTGC
The DNA here is from genome assembly GCF_963082965.1 of Carassius carassius. Lineage (NCBI taxonomy): Eukaryota > Metazoa > Chordata > Actinopteri > Cypriniformes > Cyprinidae > Carassius > Carassius carassius. Next base: position 18,431,310 of record NC_081803.1, read on the forward strand.
AAGTTTGCATGCAATTATCTCTCATGTCTGAAAAGCCTATGAACTTTCGAAATGAGTGAGTCGCTGATATCTCCTTCTCGCTGGTGGAAAAGTTCTGTCATTGTTCTTCAACGTGAAGTCACCTGGAACCTGTTTCTTGCAGGGCATTAACCCAGCATGCAGAGTTATTTAGCTGTACTTAGGAATTGACCAGTCCTGTGTCAATTTCTTTTCTTTTTTTTTTGCTGAAAGATTCCTCTCAGGATGGAGGCCAACAACTCCAGCCTGGTTGATGAAGCACAGCCCCTGTTCATTCTTCCTCTGGCGCTGGTCATCTTCCTCACAATGTTTGGGAACCTGCTGGTCATCTTGGCTATTGTTCGCACCCCTCTGCTCCACACCACCACCAATGTCTTCATCATCTCCCTGGCCTTTGCGGATCTCATCATGGGTTGTGTGGTCCAGCCTTTGGGCGCCAGCATGATGGTGAGCGGGAAATGGCTTTTAGGGGACAAGTTATGTGACTTGTGGACGTCCGTGGACGTGCTTTGTGTCACGGCTAGCATAGACACGTTGTGTGTCATTGCCGTTGAGCGCTATTTTGTGGTCACAAGACCTTTTGGGCATAAGGAACTGCTTGGTAAGCGCAGAGCTGGCTATATCGTCTGCACGGTGTGGATAGTGGCATCCCTAGTTTCCTTCGTGCCAATCATGAACCATTTTTCCCGTGCAGAATATGATGCGGCAATAAATTGTTATAATGAATCAGAATGCTGTGATTTCCATACTAACAAGCCCTACACCATCTTCTCCTCAGGGGTGTCCTTCTATGTGCCCCTCGTTATTATGGTGTTTGTGTATGGGAAGGTGTTCATCATCGCGACCAGACAGTTGAAACTCATTGTCAAGAACAGACTCCGCTTTCTGAACACATGCACAGAAGACTCTTGTGAAAGTTCGTTGCGTAATTTACGCCGGAGGTCAACGAGGCATGTTGTAAAAGAACACAAGGCGGTCAAAACGCTGGGGATTATTATGGGCACCTTCATTCTCTGTTGGCTGCCCTTCTTTTTCTTCCAAATCATCAAAGTTTTTAATCCCGAAGTGCTGTCGAAGGAAGTGTTCCTCCTGTTGAACTGGCTCGGTTACACCAATTCAGGCCTGAACCCAATCATCTACTGCCACAGTCCCGAGTACCGCACCGCATTCCTCAATCTTCTAGGATACAAAAAACTCAAGCGGTTACATTACGACACAGCGCACAAACATCTATGGACCCTCAGCTCATTCATCCAAAGCAACGGTTCTGTAAATATGGATTGCTTAGGTCACGAAGCTCCATCTGCCAAGGGTGGGAACGTTTGCTCAGACATGTGTACAGTTTTCAAAGAAGAAGAGGTGGAAACTCAGCCTCACAATGACTCAAACGCGGCACAGATCAATGTAGCAGAGATGTCAAAGGTAAGAGAGTTTTTAATGTGAATGATGTCTCGAACCGTGCAAGCTGGTGAGGTGTGGTGTGCTATTATTTATCTAAGTGATTGGACTTTCACCTTAAGGATGATCAAATGATTGAAAGAAAAAAATCCCATTAACATCGAAACCACCAAAAAGTCCTAGCAACTGCATACCAACATTCTAAAAACAATCCACATAGCTATGCCTTGGCATCCGTTCACAAAACCTAGCATAATGGCATTGACCTATGAAACAGCACTCAAATTTTCTTCAGAAAATCCTTTACATTTACTTATTTAGCACCTTATTTGGCACTTATTTAGTTGGCATTTATATTTTCACTGTACTAAAGCAAAAATCTAAAAAATTATCTGGAAATTATGATTTTTACACTAACCTCACACTAATCATTGGTCCTTTGGGGTCCATGGACCACAGTTTGAAAACCATTTAATTTTTCCAGATAATTCCAGATAATCATTTTTTGACACATTTATCTTTTAGAGGTGCTTTATAGCAGAGTTGATCTTTGCTTGCAACTTTAAATCATTATTTTCCTGTTTATCCCTGTAAAGTTGCTTTGAATCTATCTGTATTGTATAAAACACATTAGAAGTAAAGGTGACTTAACAGATGCTATTATCCAAAGTGCAGAACACTGCAAGCAATATATCATCATAAGAGCCTACAATACATGCAGTACATAATACAAAATGTCAAGCTAGTGCAAAAATGAAAAGCAGAAAAAAAGAGAAATTGTTTACTAGAGAGGACGACTTATATAAAGTACATTCATTTGTGGTTGTGGTTAAGTGCTTGCATTTCCTTTAGACCACCTAAACAAATCAGTATATGGTCTTTAATTTTTAAAAGTAATTAGATGACACTAAAAGTAAAAAAAAAAAACTCTAACAATCAGGATTTTCTCTGAGAAAGCCACATTTGAGAAACTCCCACGCCTACCGTTTCCTTGTGGGTGGTAAATGTGGTCAGTCAGCTTATCAAGATCACATTCAGTTTGAAGCATTTCTTCCTGTTCGATGAATGACACTGACCCTAAATAATACAGGAACTAATGCCTGTGAATCGAACAATAAGTTAAGTCTAATTAATTCAAATTAAAAATGAATAAATAAGAAATTACAAATTCTACATTTTAGCATTCTTTCCATGTACCATTCATTATCCTGGATCTGGAGTGCACGGGACGATGATTGCACAAACTAGGACATAAATCGACCTGTTCCTCTCCAACAGAGAAGGAGAGGAGTGACCTCGCCACTAAAACACATGCAGTACTGGATTACACCTTCATTTTGTCAAGATGTGGCCCATTTTACTCCTAGACGTGAGAGATATTAAGCTAGATTAAACCTCTAATTATTTACCTCATCTTTTAAAATACTTTCAGGTGATATCAGACCCTTAAAACTGATTAGCATTGCACAACCAATCAGTTCCAACATGTACCTCAAGTGACTGAAATGAGTCAGCTCAGCAGAGATTACCCAAAGTGTGTTTTGTGAGAGGCCTTGAGTTCAGGTTGAGCTCATACTAGATACGTGTTGTATTTGATTATACACCTAAACATTTTCATCATGTCCTCATTTAAGTGTTTGGTTACATAAAAACAAGAATAATAAACAACATTTCTGTGTTTTCTGCAGAAAAATGTGCGATTACCGCGACTAAGATATCCAAGGATAAAATGTTAAACAACCATTTAAAATGTGGTGCGAAAGCTTTTTTGTTTTCTCAGATGACGTCTCTTTAGAGCAGGGGTTGGCAACGTCAGTTCTGGAATGCCAATGTCCTGCAGAGATTATCTCAAACCCTGAAAGAGTAGTATTCCTGAAGACCTTGATTAACTTGTTCAGGCGTATTTGATTAGGGTTAGAGCTAAACTCTGCAGGAGAGCGGCACGCCAGGACCGACGTTGCCTATCCCTGCTTTAGAGCATGCACAAGCAATTCCTATTTACAGCAGCGAGTGTGAACTGTGAACCCTGATTTGCAAATGTCAGTCAAGATCCACAAAACAGCCTCGCTCATGAGTCAGTAGTTTGTGAATCGTTCAAGGCTGCATTTTACAAAAGTACCATTATCCTAGTTGATCCTATAGAGAGACGACTGCACAGTTACCGAGTTACCAAATCGAATCAAATCCCATAAGCCATATCTGAATGCGAAGGAATCTTGAAAAAAGAAATATTGAGACAATAAACATTATTATATTGTTGGATTATTTCAATAATATATCCCACAAAAATATGATGCAGCAAAACTGGTTTCAACATTGATAAAAGGAAATCAGCATATTAGAATGATTTCTGAAGGATCAGGTGACACTGAAGACACATCACAGGAATAAATTACGTTTAAATACTGCTGTTTTACTGTATTTTTGTTCAAATTGATGAAGCCCTGGTAAGCAGCATATGTATAAGTATATAAAAATCTATGGATATTTGTTAACACTTTTTCATCCACCCATCAAAAATTCCAATCACGTAGAAATGAGATATCACAAAACCATCACATGTCTCTTTAAATCCCTAACCCTAGGAATGGCTTAGCAAGCACTGCCAATTAAATTAAGTGAAAACTAAGTGAGCTGTACAGTACACACGAAGCAATATCTGTCATAATCGTTCTGGTCTGGATCAGAATTATGGTTCAGTTTGTGGTTGTTTTAATCAAGAACATACATCTTATGCCACAGGGGATTAGACACTCTAGTGTACGTGAATCACATGTACTAATGATGATTGAAAAGAACACTTTGAGACACTACAGACGCAAACACATCTGAGAAACATTTCAGCATAATCCAGCTGATGTCACTCAAGACGTGCGATGAGAGAAAAATACATATTGTGCAAAAACAACGCACTGATACATGTACCAAAGCACACAGGAACACAAACACTAGCTGTCTGTTTTTTTCCAGTTCAAACGTCTAATGATTTCATAATTATTTTCCTCCCACAGGGCCACTGAAGATGGGAAACAGATCCTTTGCTTTTCATGAGAATTAACTGTTCCCGAACGTCATGTTTTTCAACTGGACCTTGATTGTTTTACATTTAAACCATGTGCACCGGCAAAACAGCCAAATCCTTAGGTAAAGAGCAGCAAAGTGGAAAAATGATATCGAGAACAAACCGTGACATAAAAATGATCACGCGGTGACAGTTTTTTAAACTTTAAACAGAATGAAACTGGAAACTGAAGTCCTAAACTGTCATCTCTTTACCTCACAAATCATCAAAAACAAACCTGTGTAGATGTTTTTTTCCCATGTTTCCAGTTCTCTTGCCCATTGGATGGAAACATTATCAGAAAAATAATTATGCAGTAGCACATGCACAGCAGTAGTGTTTGTGCTGCTGCCCTTGTGCCATCTAGTTTGTTTTATCTTACAAATCCTCAAAATATCAAAATATAAACTTATGAGATATAAACTAGGAATTCTGCATTTTTGTGTTTCTGCCATAAAAAAGTACTTGTCACTTTTCTTCTCAGTTTATCTCTCAATTGTAAGTTCATATCTCACAATTATGAATTTTTTTTTCAATTGTAAGTTTACATCTTACTATTCCATATATTCCGTCTATTCTTCTCAGAATGCCAACATCTTACAATTCCTTTACATCTTACCATTCCATCTATTCTTCTCAGAATTTCGAGTTTATTTCTCACAATTCTGACCCTCTTGCAATTTTAACCAAACGTCTGAATTATGAGATGTAATATCAGAATTGCGAGAAAATAGTCAGCATCAGAGACTTTCTTGCAATTCCGAGTTTACAGTCTGCACTTTTGAGTGTATATCTTGCAATTCTGACTTTATTTCTCAGAATTCTGAGTTAACATCACACAATTAAATTTTTCTCAGAATTCTGAGATTACATCTCACAATGCTGTTTTTTGTTTTTTTGCCACAGCATTTTTTTTTTTTTATCTAACAGTTTTGGGGTGCGTTTCCCGAAACCATAGTTGCTAACCTGTTAGCAACTTGCTTAGTTGGCAATTGGAAATTGCATTGCAACCAACAAAGTTGCTAACTTAGTTAGCAACTATGGTTTTGGGAAACGCACCCCTGAACAATTGAAAGTTTACATCTTACAATTCCATCTTTTCTTCATAATAGTGAGTTTATATAATCACAATTTTGACTGAAATTATGAGCTATAATATCAGAATTGCAAGAAAAATAGTCCAAATTGTGAGAATAAACACTCAATTATCTTTATTATCCCATGGCAGAAACAAGCTAATGAAAAAAAAAAAATCACTGATTTCAAACTGTCTACACAAGTAAACACCTCGAACATTATAATAAATCACCAGAATGCACTTGTGCCACAATTACTGACCAAAAACAGACATATAATTCCATAACCCCGCCCCCCCCCCCCCCCCCCAGACACACACACCAAATATTCTAATTATATAGTAGTTTTTTTTTTATTCACCTCACATCACAAGGTGTGGTAAAGCATTAATTGTGGACAGTACAAAGCTCTGGAGTGGATCGACATGATATTTCGCTGGCTGTTTTGTGTCACATATATAAGCAACCTTCTATTCATCTGTTACTTTTATCTTTGTGAGAAAAAAAACTTGTCCTGAAAATTGAAACAGAATGAATAAATGCATGCACTTTGTAATATATTTATAACAAAAAAGACAAAAAAAACAGCTACTACATGTTCCAAGTATTGTCTTTTTTCATGGTAAAATCTTGCAGTGCTATGTGGAAATATTTGATTCTGAGGAATTGAACAAGCATGCTGTATCTTCATACTTTATGAATTCAAATCAATGCCTTCACTGGGGAACTGAGTCATTTTAATTGGTCTGTTCTCTCTGCTTTTCATTATCATGTCATGGAAAACATCAAATCTATTAGTTTGATGAAGCTCAACTTCACAATTCTTCAAATAGTGGAAGCATTGTTATTAACTGCAATCTCACAAAAGGTCAGAACATTGTGTGAAACCACTGCATCGGTCTCAAATGAGCATCTGGAGGTTTCATTCTAAAATGGGATGCAAGAACCTGACAATTTGGAGACAAATACAAGCTTGATCCCTACAGTGTCAATCAATATGAGGACCTGATATGAAAAAATATATATATATTTTTGCTGCAAATTTATTTTTACCTTCCACAGGAGATTCATATTATGCTTTTTTATTTATTATAAAACAATCACCTGCTGGATGAACACAGGATTTGATATTTGTTAAGTATGAAATGGTCTATGACCATTTTACTTATATTATGTATTTTTTCGTTTATGAAATGTATATGTATAATATTACAACAGATTTCTATTTTCAACAAATGCTGTTCTCTTTTAACTTTCTATTCACTTAAGAATCCTGAAAAACATTAACTGTTTTCAACCTTGATAATATTTTAGAAATGTTTCTTGAGCAGCAGTTCAGAATATGATAGAATGATTTCTGAAAGATCATGTGATATGTGTTAAGGTTGAAGTGGTATACTACTTTTATACTATATTTATACTGTGTGCATTATGCACATCTTCTGTATGCAAAATATGCAGTACTGAGCAAAATACACAATACAATGTGCTTGATATGACTTTGCATTTCATATGTGATAAATCTTTTGATAAGCTCATTATTTGATTGATTTGATTAAGTGTGTTTGCTTTGCTAATTTGATTAAAATGCACGCACAAAAAAAACTACTTTAGAAGGCTTTAGAAGAACTATGCAACCATTTCACAAACTATTTTACATGCTAACTGGTCAGTATGTAGAAAGCAGTAATGCTGGTGTTTCATTCTCAACCCTGCAGCCATTGGGATCTATGTAAAATGTATGAGAAGAAACTCTGACATCCAGTGTGCTTCCCTGAGAAACTTCCATGACTTTTTCCAGGTTGTCTTGAATTAATTTGTGTCATGCTCATGCATAATAATGTTTACATCCTTGAGATTTCAAAGCAAAATCGTTTATTATGAATGCACTCTACAAAGAAAGCCAAAAATGTAGTTTTAGCATTAATCATGAGCTAGCATATGCTACTTCTCCAGCATCATACGACATTCCCTGACATGACTGCTATTTAAATAGGCCAAGTGCTGAATCATAAGAAAATACAAACAGCATAATAGATAGCGACAGCTTTCAAAACTTGCACAGTCTGTAATGCCATCCCTCTGGATTAGAATAGAGAAGCCACTGAATAGCACCCAAAAGAGTGAATGAGGACAACACTTCAGAAAACACACTTTTGGTAACCTGCCTGACTAGCTAACTAAAAGTTGTTATGCTACAGAAATCCTAACATACAGAATTTAAGAAATTTGTATGCTAGCCTATGCTGATCAGATGGTTTAAACTGGTCTCCTAGTCTGACCAGCAGAAGAAGTGGTCAAAACCCCTCTAAATCATTCTTCATTATCTAAAAATCTAAAATTTGGACTTCTTACGCATTATTCATAACTCCTGCAGTGCAATAACGATGTGATTTGCACTTTTTATAATGTCATTATAGCAAATATTGAGCGCTCCATCTAGTCGAATGTTTTATTCAATTGCTTAATATAATAATATATTAACCATACTTTAATATAGACAGGCGAGCCTACTCCGCGCTCCGGCTCGTTCATAGTTACTTTGCCGAGCTTTTGTTTATGAGTTGTTTAATCCTCATCTAGTAACAGGCTTGCCTTACTACCTTCAGTCGATGTTCCACATTTGCTGGTGTCTCATTTCAAAGGCTGCACTGTCCAGAATTCTTATCTGTCAGCCGCATACATCATCGAGGCCATCTCATTTCAGAAGACCAGCCATTACCAACAAACAAACATATAAATAAAATGATTTTAACCTAATTTTATAGCACTTGCATATGATTGCTCTCTTGTTGATTTTGATTGCTTCCATTGTCCTCATTTGTAAAACGCTTTGGACAAAAGCATCTGCTAAATGACTAAATGTAAATGTAATGAGATTGTAAGAGACTGTGTGCGTCTGCGGCTGATTATGGATTGCTTGTCAAATGAGTCTTGCTCGGTCAGAAGGAATAGGCAAATCCAATGATGCAGTTTGAGAATTTATTGAGGAGGAGTCAGGTACATGGAGATGATAAGGGTTTACAGGTATCAGTATGACAAAATAGGTTTGTGTGTGTGTGTGTGTGTGTGTGTGTGTGTGTGTGTGGTTATATCTTAAGAATGCACACAGCACTTCTACACACAAGACTAGTGCAGGATTAACAGAGGATGGCAATTCTCTGCACCGTGAATACTGCTCTCATGACCCTGGACCACACGAAAGTGAAAGCGCCTAGCAAAACCACAAGCGAGCAGAACTATATGAACACAGGCATTATGGGTAACGTAGTCTATGTCAGGGCACGGACTTTTAACAGAGATATAATGGAAAATTTTATAATTGTTGATTTGCTTGAAATGATTTGAAATGAGATGTATGTGGCTGACAAATGCGACCTCTCAAGGAGGTCTGCTTTTATGTTAATTATTGTAAGCAATTATTGTGAGAATGTGTCAAGTGATGCAGGCTCTTTTGCATCATCACAGTGTGATTGGTTTCATGTTATAGAAAGATGAGAAACCATTGATAGAGGCAGAGGAAGTGATTATCGGATGACTGATCAGAGCATTCTTTTAGCTGTTTTTGTGTGTGTGTGTATGTGTTAGTTGTTACTGAGTGGCACCTTTTGTAGCTTTTAGATACTAATACATTCACTTTAAGGTATCAATGTACCTGTAGGTACAAAGGTGTACCTTTTCAAACCCAATGACATTTTTTGTCCTGCCACAAAAATTACACATTTCACCTTCAAACTACAGCTTTCCCAAAAGTTCCACTATGATTACAGATACATGTATAGATAGAACAATCTCAGTGCATGAATCTTAGCTTTCTCTAAATTCTTTCACAACCACATGTAGTCTGGACTAGGCCAATTTTTTTACAGAAAAAAATAAATACATTTGAAACTGCTTCTCTTTCTGTCTCATCACTTTAGTTTTGTAGCTAATGTTTGCTTTAGAGAGGAAAAAGCTTCCAGAAGATGACTCTACCTCTCGCCTTCTGTAAAATGTATTGTATATATATATATATATATACATATATATATATATATATATATATATATAGCCCAGGCCTAAAAGCCTGTATAAAGCACAGGTCTGATTGCTCATGGAAACCGGAATGGCCGTTCCAGCACAATGTTCCCTCATCAGAGTAAAGTAAGGCTCTCTTCATCAGTGATTCATACTGCTGATGTAACAGAATGTGGAGCCGCTCTGCACACACACAATATGCACACACAGTTGCTTCATGAATATACTGAAAAGAATGTAGTCAACAGCTTTGGAAAAACTAAATCTTAGCCTGTCTGTCTGTCTAATCACATTGAGAGAAATAGAAATATAGATATGTCAAGTTTACTAAATTTATGGTTCATTAATGCCCCCTTCAGGATGTAATTACATAATAATTTTCCTTATCAGTTGTTTTAAAATGACATTTTTCATTATATGAAAAATTCATTATATATATATTATACATATATACAATGGGGGAAATATTTATTTGATCCCCTGCTGATTTTGTAAGTTTGCCCTCTTACAAAGAAATGAAGGGTCTGTAATTTTTATGGTAGGTATATTTTAACGGATAGAGACAGAATACCAACCAAAAAACACATTATATTAAGGTTAGAAAATGATTTGCATTTAAGTGAGTGAAATAAGTATTTGATCCCCAGGCAAAGCATGACTTAGTACTTGATGCAGAAGCCCTTGTTGGCAACCACAGAGGTAAAACATGTCTTGTAGTTGGTCACCAGGTTGGCACACATCTCAGGAGGGATTTTGGTCCACTCCTCTTTAATGATTCTCTCTAAGTCCTTAAGGTTTCTTGACTGTCGTTTGGCAACTGAAAGTTTCAGCTCCCGCCACAGATTTTCTATAGGATTGAGGTCTGGATACTGGCTAGGCCTCTCCATGTCCTTAAAGGGGTCATATGATGCAATTTAAATTTTTCCTTTCTTTTTGGAGTGTTACAAGCTCTTGGTGCATAGAGAAGATTTGTAAAGTTGCAAAGACTAAAGTCTCAAATCCAAAGAGATATTCTTTATAAAAGTTCAATTAGTCCACGCCCCCCTAAATTGACACGTTCTAACATGCCCCCACATCTCTATGTCACTACGTGGGAAGATTAGCATAATGCCGCACAGAAATGCAAAAAAAAAAAAAAAAAAAAAGGTGCACCTTTTATTCTCGTTGTAGTATTGTTGTTGCTGCCGCTGCCACCGCCCCCATGTCATATGACGCTGTCTGTTTCACTGTGAAAGCAAAACTACTTTGTTTGGTCTTCCAAAAGTGGATGCTTCGTCATGCTTGGACCTAATCCATGCTGGTCGCTGAGGAAATACATCAACTTTGCACTGTGGATCGCCAATATGCACTGGATAGCTGGCCAATCAGAGAACACCTCGCTTTTCAGAAAAATTGACACTTTTTAGAAGGCGGGGCAAAGAGGAGAAACAATAATGTACAGTATGTGGGAAATAATGTTTTTTTTTTTACCTTAAACCACATAAACACATTTCATTACACCAAATAATGTTCTTTTTAGCAGTATCATGTGACCCCTTTAATGTGTTTCTTCTTGAGCCACTTCTTTGTTGCCTTGGCAGTATGTTTCGGGTCATTGTTATGCTAGAAGACCCATCCATGACCCATCTTCAGTGTTCTGGCTGAGGGAAGGATGTTCTCGTTCCAGATTTTACAGTATATGGCCCCATTCACCCGTCATGGTCCATTCACTCATTTGCTTTATGACTGGGGTCCCAACTGCCTTAAGATCATTAACAAGCTCCTCCTGTGCAGTTTGGGGCTGATGCCTCACCTTTCGTATGATCATCCTTTCCCCATGAGGCAAGATCTTGCACGGAGCTCCAGACCAAGGCTGTCACAGTGTCTGGGTTGTGTTCCCTGGGTTTTCCACTAGATGTCCCCCTTTCCCACGGTGTCTGTCACTTTATGAACCTTCTGTTCCCTTATTTGGTCACCTTCCTCCTTGTTTGGGTTAATTGATTAGTCCCCACCTGTCTCCAGTTCCCTCATTACCTTCTGTGTATTTATACCCGGTCTGTCTGAGTATGTGTCACGGAGTCCTTGTTGAATGTTTATTCATGTCCGTCAGTTCGTGCCCTTGCCTTGTCTTCTTGTTTAGTTTATGTTTTGGATGGATATTTCCTATTGACCCCTGCCTGGACTGTTTATGCTATTTGGATTACCCTTTAATAAAAGACTTTCCTGCTATTGGTTCTCTCTCTGTGGTTTCCTGTATCACCGAATGCTGACAGATAGACTCCGTCACTGCAAGAACCAGCGGGATGTCTTTTTCCCGTTCCCCAGCCAGGATGGCGGAGCGGAGAGCAAGGTATCTCCGGTTAACCGCCCTCCGCCAAGAAGGCAATGAGGTGGGTGCCCTGGCACAGGTGTTTTGGTCCCTGGCCGAGGGCATGGGGTACAATGATGCGGCTTTGAAGGACTACTTCAACGGCGGGCTGGATGATCCAGTGTCTCAGGAGGAGATGGCACATTTAGAGACACTGGAATTCTGGGAGTTTGTGTACTATGTGCAGCATCGGCTTCTGTGGGATTCACCAGCCACTCCTGTCTCTTCCGGCGGGGTGGTCGCCAGCCCAGCACCACAGCTCAAGATGGCCGCCAATCCAGCGCCACAGCACAAGATGGCTGCCAGCCCAGCACCACAACACAAGATGGCCACTGGTCCAGAGCCACGGCCCAAGATGGCCGCTCATCCAGAGTCCTGGACCAAGATGGCCGCCAATCCAGCGCCACTACACAAGATGGCCGCCAATCCAGCGCCACTACACAAGATGGCCACCAGCCCAGCACTACAGCACAAAATGGCCGCTAACCCAGCGCCAATGCCCAAGATGGCCACCGATCCAGAGCCACGGTCAAAGATGGCCGCCCGTCCAGAGTTATGGCCCAAGATGGCCGTCAATCCAGCGCCACAGCACAAGATGGTCGCCAGCCCAGCACCACAGTACTGGATGGCCGCCTGTCCAGAGTCAGGACCCAAGATGGATGCTTGCCTAGCGCCGCTGCATGAGATTACAGTCACAGCTGACCCTCCGGAGTCGAGTCAGGCTCCTGTTGATCCCCCAGCGTCGAGTCAGGTTCCAGTGGACCCTCCAGAGTCGAGTCGGGTTCCAGTGGACCCTCCAGAGTCGAGTCGGGTTCCAGTGGACCCTCCAGAGTCGAGTCGGGTTCCAGTGGACCCTCCAGAGTCGAGTCGGGTTCCAGTGGACCCTCCAGAGTCGAGTCGGGTTCCAGTGGACCCTCCAGAGTCGAGTCGGGTTCCAGTGGACCCTCCAGAGTCGAGTCGGGTTCCAGTGGACCCTCCAGAGTCGAGTCGGGTTCCAGTGGACCCTCCAGAGTCGAGTCGGGTTCCTGTTGACCCTCCAGAGTCGAGTCGGGTTCCTGTTGACCCTCCAGAGTCGAGTCGGGTTCCTGTTGACCCTCCAGAGTCGAGTCGGGTTCCTGTTGACCCTCCAGAGTCGAGTCGGGTTCCTGTTGACCCTCCAGAGTCGAGTCGGGTTCCTGTTGACCCTCCAGAGTCGAGTCGGGTTCCTGTTGACCCTCCAGAGTCGAGTCGGGTTCCTGTTGACCCTCCAGAGTCGAGTCGGGTTCCTGTTGACCCTCCAGAGTCGAGTCGGGTTCCATTTGACCCTCCAGAGTCGAGTCGGGTTCCATTTGACCCTCCAGAGTCGAGTCGGGTTCCATTTGACCCTCCAGAGTCGAGTCGGGTTCCATTTGACCCTCCAGAGTCGAGTCAGGTGTTCGTGGACCCTTCAGAGTCAGGGCTAGTCACCGATGATCCTCCAGAGTCAGGGCTAGTCACCGCTGACCTTCCAGAGTCAGGGCTAGTCACCGCTGACCTTCCAGAGTCAGGGCTAGTCACCGCTGACCTTCCAGAGTCAGGGCTAGGTACCATGGACTTTCCAGAGACAAGGCTGGTCACCGTTAACCTTTCAGAGTCAAGTCAAGTCACTGGTGATCTTCAAGGACTGTTTACCCCTTTTGGATTGCCCCTCAATAAACATCGTACCTGCATTTGGATCTCTCCTGTGTTTCTTGTATCACCGTACGTGACAAAGGCTGAATGATGGTTGTTTTGCATTTCTTCCATTTATAAATAATCGCACCAACAATTGTCTCTTTCTCACCAACCTCCTATAACCTTGTGCAGATTTAATCTTGTCTCTGGCATCCTTTGACATCCACCCCAGATCTTTGGTCTTGTCCATGGTGGTGGGAGAGGTAGGAATGGAAGATACAGATTGTGTAGACAGATGTCTTATACACCTAAAGAGCTGACATAAGGAGTAACTTTTTAAAGTGATAGGACTAATCTGTGATCCACATGGGCACTTAACCAATCTGTGGGAGCCAGAATTCTTGTTTGTTGGTCGGGGATCAAATACTTATTTCACTCACAGAAATGCAACTCAATTTCTATCCCTTTATTTTATGTATTTTTTTCTGGATTCTTTGGTTGATATTCTGTCTCTATCTGTTACAATGAACCTACCATAAAAATGAAGACTCTTAATTTCTTTGTAAATGGGCAAACTTACAAAATCAGCAGGGGATCAAATAAATATTTCTCCCATTGTATATAGATACTGTTGGTGTCACAAGTTTACACAGCCCTTGCAGAATCTACAAACTGTTAATAAAAATTGCATGTTATTTTTTATTTAGTGTTATCCTTAATAAGCTATTTCAAATAAAAGATTTACTCCAAGACAAAATAAAATTTATACTTGATTCTTAATACTTTGTTTTAATAATATACTGTGAAATTGTTCACTAAGTCCCTTGATTTTCCTGAACAGTTAAACTGCACACTGGTCCTGCAAATTCTTTGGTTTACCGGCATATTTTCCATATTTTAACCCTTTCCAACAGTGCCTGTATGTTTGTGAGATCCATCTTTTCACACTGAGGGATTCATACACAAAAAGATCAAACATTCACTGGTTATCAAGAAGAAAACACGATGCATTAATAGCCAGGGGTGAAAACTATTTGAATTTCAATTATTATAATTTAAATGATTCTTCTTAACATTCTGCAGGTTATGCAATGTGAGCCTATGACCACAACTGTATATACATACAGAGAGAGAGATTGAGTGAATAATTTCAGTAAATTTATAACCAACAACAACCACTTAAAAAAAGCATTCAATACTCCATCTTCAGCAAAGACAGATATAGAGCACAGATGGCACCTCCATCACTAAACCTGCCTTGAATTCAGTCAATGTCAAAACAATACTTCTTCATTTGCTATTTTTGCATACGTGTGCCTGTTTCACTGATGTGTGTGTTCTTCAAATAGCACACATGCCTACTACACTACAAAGACACGGGAGGATAACAAGCACAGCTGCTGCAAAAGTAGTGCAGATTCATCAGGACAACAGAGAGAGAGCCCTCATAGTAGTTTAAAAGACTTTTCTCATTGTCACTTCAATGCAAAAACCTTCAGATCATCCATTCAGACTCTTCAGGAATTAAGAAAGCAGGAGCTGAGATGAATGATGTATGTGGAACAATAGAGGAAGGCACTTTTAGCATCCAGGTATAATCTGTTATCATGATGGGTACAAGCAGAAAAACATCAAGACCACAGTTATTGTCAATTATTACTGCTTTCTTTACCTCTTAATAATAAATACACTACTAAACCATAGAAGTATACGATTATTCAGAACTGAATTTCAATTGATAAAAGACTTTTGAATCAACAGTGCAATATATATATATATATGTATAAATATATATATATACGATTAGAAATTTCGTAAACACTTTGCTGAAGCATATAAATTCGGCCTGATAGTGCACTTAAAGGGAAAATGTAATATGTTTTTATCTACAATTAAAGTAGCTTTAATTGACTGCAGATATTCTAGACTCCTTCCTAGCTCTAAAAATAGTATATTATAAGGCTGGAGTGTGAACCCGTAGAGCTCTAAACTTCAAACATATTCTTGTGAGTACCTGGTTGCGATTTAACGAAAGAGCCAATGGGGAAAGATTATACCAAAAAAATATTTCACCTTTCAATTTAAGGATCTTTCATAATCTTTAATCAAAATACACCAGATTTAAGGCAAATCTGTCATTGTATGTGAGAGAGAAAGCGTCAAAGTTACCCTCAGGCCGTCCAAGATGTAGATGTGTAGATGAGTCTGTTTCTTCTTCAGATTTTGTAAAATGTTACATTCCATCACTTGCTCACCAATGAATACATTCTGAGGGCACCCATTCACTGCATAGGATATTGTGACATCTCTCAGATTGAAAATGATACAACAGGGGGAAAATTAGGGCAGGATTTGATTTTATTCAATAGGAACTGAATCACAATAAGTGGGCTATATATGAAAGCCTGCTCATTATGATTGAAGACATTACATGCATGGATGAACTGTTCGTAAAAACACAGTGCATTTAAAAAGTTCCTCATCAAATTCATCATGTTCTGCTCCATTTAAATGCTTTTTACGTCTTCAAAACTGCTTAGAAAAGCTGAGAGAAAAGGCTTAAACAGGCTAACCTCAAAACAGTTTGCCATTCAAAACCACGAATGAAAGGCCTTCCGTTTATGGGACAGCAAACAGTAATGGGGCTTCATACTGAGAAAAACTAACTCTTTCAGAATGTGAAAGTCCATCAGCAGTCAAAATAGATTTACAACACAACAGCAGCTGAAAATGTTCATGAATGCATGTACACCCAGTGCAGCACTGTTCATGGTTCGCTGGAAGTAGAACATCATCCTCGTCTTGAAGATCTTGACAAACACATCTTAGCGAGGGGGCTTTGCAGGATGATAAGTTTCATTCACACTAATTTTCGTTTGGACAAATTGACAGTGAAGGAAAATCTTCCCTTGAAGGCATGTTCTTCCAAAACTGAAGAAAAGACTTGCAGGTTACACAGATTTTGAACTACACGAGGGTGAATATTATATTTTGCTTTCACAGAGAAAACACTCCATATGCTCTGTACAAACATCACAAATGAATGAATCTGTTTTGAAGGTCTATCCATGCAAGCTGAACGCATGATGTGGCATTCAGAGTGCATAAAATACAGACATTCATTTTATGTGATCATTTCCCATAGCAACATGCAAAAGGCAGATTAGTGAACACTATTAACAAGATTTCAGCATCCACAGAGATGCTTTCGGATTTTTAGAGACCTTTAATCGGATTCTCAACTGTGACAACGATCTTACAAACAGAGATGGGAGGCAAGCAAAAGACAGAATATAAGAATGAAGTGAAGTAAAAATAGAGATGGTCGTCATGAGAAATAGAATTATGTTGTGACGTAGAGAGAAGCTGGGAACTGTGGTCACTAAAAAGCAGAAAGGATGGATGTTTTGTGAGAAGGAGAGTTAAAAAGCATGATTTAAATGTACCATCTTACAACAGAGCTGACGCCATGGATTTATGTGTCCAAAATGATTTGTCATCCTTTGGCATCTTCCATAGAAAATGTTCTGCTACATAACGACATAGCAAATAAAAGCCATTAACAACCAGAGAAGACAGCTGCTATTGCCAGGCAAACAGTTCTTGGACAGCAGGACCGTAATTGGCTTGAGCATGTGGAAGCCATCGAGCCCTGATCAAATAAATCTAAATGAAAAGCCAAAGTCACATTGATTCAATAACAATGATAAATGTCAATTGATTTTTACTGCACATATTTAATTTAAATTGCAGAAATAATCATGAGTCCCCTCAGACTCTGTAATCAGACTTTTGTCTATCCATCTACAGTATTTATCCATCCGACTGTCAATCCATCCAAAAAAAAAAAAAACATAATTCTATATGCATTTTAAAAAGGCTGTACAAAGAAGTACACACAGAAACTGCTAATGCAAATAGAGGGCCTCTTTCAGTCTGAGGTCTGCATATGTAGCACTGGAGTATTATGGAAATATACTAATGCATTCTACATAGCAGTCTATGAATCATATTCCACAAAACACAGAAAAACATATCTGCTTGTCCTCTTTTGGGAACATGTTTGGAAGCTGTACATGTATTGCCTTTTAAATACATGCAAATCACATTCAAGTAGAGAATATTTTGTGTAAACTTATTAAAATTAAAAAACTAACAGCTTCAAAAAACAAATTTGACTAAAGCATATTGCAAAAAACCATTTAAGTCATAAATATTATGTGCCGAAAGAGACCAAAATCCTTCAGTAGTCAACTTTGCACCCAAAAGTGTCACATACACGACTCTCAAATAATGTAGCCTAATATAAATTAGAGAATGTGTATCTGTTCTAAATGGGATGAAGGCTGTAAATAGTGTGCCAATTTAAAATTCACTTGCTTGAGTAGAAGCGTGTCCCTTGTTTATTATAATAATATGCAGACCAATATGATATTAATTCAGCTTGCAGTAACGCCACTCGCTGATGACGTCAGGTGCCACATTATGTTTTCCCCTAAAGCCCTTCCAGTTCTGATATATGAAATGTCCACAGACAAAGATGCACAAAGAGCTTTTCTCTGAATGTCAGAGCTGTGCAGCTCGCTTCAATTGTTTTGTTTATCTCTTCATTACCAGCATGCACTGCAGCAGTGGGAAAATTTCTGTCAAAAAGGACGAGCCAGAGACATCAGACCAGAGAAGATGCTCGGTGTAGATCATTAAGATAACTCATTAAAACATAGCAGACCAAGAAACAATCAGAGCAAAGAATAAAATGTAATAAAAGCACTTGCGACAAATCAAGTCTCAAAAGCCAAGCAAATGATGATAGTATGCCACTAAATGGTGGTGTAAATTAGATTGAATGTTTTTATAGGTCATTACTATTCATCAGAGCAGGTGTTTGCCTGACAGGTGCTTGTTATTGGCAGCACAAAAGAGCTGATTTCTGATCCTCAGGCCATGAATGCTCATCATTTAAAACTAAGCATAAAAGTACAGAAAATTAATGCAAGCTCATTAGTTTGCCTTATTACGTTGACCTCTGGGCTTGTATCAAATTAGCATTTTTCCAATTTTACTTATATGGATGGTGTTTTGAGTCACTGCTTACTATTTAATGCTTATCTGTCCCAAAGGACTAGTTCAACTTTACCCCAGAGTTAAAATTTGCTCATTTATTTACTCACCCTAATGTCATTCCAAACGTTGATGTTTTCTTTCTTCACTAAAGTAGATGAAGAGGTTAGCCTCTGTCCATATTGATCACTATCAATCAGTGTTAAGACAGCTTCATGAGAAAGGTAATCGACAGCAACTCGATGACGTAGGCTAATCATTGAAAGCTAATCAACATTTTTTTTTTTAGCGACTCTGCTGGAAAGTAACATAAGAAATGAACTAGCCCTGAACATTTTGTGATAAAAGCAATTTCCTCATATGTACAACAGACATATATGGGTGATTCTCCACCTATGGTACTTTTTGGACCTGGACATTTTCAGAAAATTAAACATTTTTTATTAAAATATTACTGCAATAATTTGTTTCCCCAGTATGCCTAGATACCTGCCCTGAAGTTGGCTGTACTGATTTTTATGAAATAATAAGTTTGTTTTTTTTTTGTTTTTTTTTCCAGACATCGCAAAATAAATTGTCATTTCCACAACCGAACAAAAACATGTGTTTTCAACCAAAAATGCTGAAATATTTGTAGTTATAAATATATTGGGTTACACATTACACTTGCATCTTTCCAAATTGTAAATTGATTTATTTCTCTGAAATGCAACTGTTAAGATTTTACAAAGTTAACACCAAAATAACGCTGAACTCTAAGCCACTGAAACCTTTCATTCATATTTCTGACATTTTCAAATCTGATATTTTTCAACTCATATACGTATCCTTTACCCTTAACTACTAAATAATCACCACCGCCACCATCATTACCTTAACTTTAATATTATTATTTTTTTATTTTTTACCAAAAAATATTTATAGTTGTGGAAATGACAAGGGAAAGGCGGGTTATGGTGAAAATAACATTTCAGATATAAAACCTGTAGTAGAATTATAAATGAGGGAAATGCAAATGTGAGTTATGACATTGATTAATCTCAAATTCAAGTTTGAAGTTTATTCTTATTTTTATTTCAAACAGGGATAGTGTATTGATGAACATCTGGCCTAACAACAGTAAAAATAAAAAAGATAACTCATTCCATGTGTCAAAAATTATTTGAAACAAAAACAATATCATAAACACAATCATCCTCATGTTTTTATAAAAAATAAAAATTATAATTTGTGTGAAAATGTTTCACCACTCCCTGAACCAGAGCAGTGTATATGGGCCAAGGTTCAATCACAGATGAACAGGTGAACCCAAGGGACAAGTGTTCAACATATCTATCTCTGTCTTTCCCTAGCATATTTAATTGAATCAGATTTTAGCCTTTCCCTGAATAGTCTGGACTTCTTTGCTGGTGTTTTGGGAAGAACGTCAGAGAAACAGTCAGATTTTGTTGTAAACAATAAAATATCTCAATTTAAAACATTCTCTGACATTATATGTAAAGTTTATGTGTTTACACTATACTTTTAGTACTATACTCGCAGTATTTCTCATATTTACCTTGATATATCTCCAATTTATTAACCTCTGCTCGGACCATTCTTTCATTCAGCCATGAGGTTTCCTCTGGAGCGTAAGTTACTATGGTTACTGAGTATACACATCTAGAGCACCGAGCCTGGGATTGCATTTAATGCAGAGGTGTGGAAATGACAGTGAACCCAAGGAAGTGTTCAACATGTTTAAAATATGTCAAATTGAAAGGAAATATATATATAAAAGTGTATATGAAAAAAGTGTAAATGTTTTTTAGTTTTTTTTATATCTGTCAAGGACAGAAAAAGTACCATAGTTGGAGAATCATATATGTAGGAAATTTTGACTTCAATGTCGGTCGACGTCAGTTTAGGGTGGTCGAGGTTCGTCTCGCGCAACCGTATTGGAGCCACTACTTTACATTAAAGAGTTACGTTACTTAAACTATCAATCAGAGTTTTTTTTTTTTTTTTTTTTTGTGGTGAGTGATATCTAATTTTATTGCTGGGCTGTTGCTGATTTGTAAGATTATTACTCGATAATGCGGTTTAATTTTATGAAATTATGACTTGTGCATTGAGATTGTTTTTATTTCACGAGTATATCCTGCCCATATTTATACTGCTTTAGCAAGGTCCCCGCAAAGGCACTGTCCATTACTTCCTCACGAGCGTAACTTTCTCTGACTAATTACTGAGTAGCATAGATAGATATATAGATATTTTATTTTGCCTCAGTTAAGGGGATTAGAGCCTTAAACCCCACCCAATTCTCCTATTCGAACGGTTTTCACTGACTCAGGGTGACAGAAGTTGAGCTTCAGTTTGCATGAGTAAAGCGGGGGACAGTTGTGAAACACTTGTTACTGCAGCACGTTCGTCTCCCGCTGATGCGTGTGGTTTGCTTGCCGGAGACGGAGCGCTGCGCGCGTCAGATGCGCCCCGGCGCGCCGTTTGGAAACACTCGGCGCACCGCACCGGAGAAAAAGGTGCATTCACACACTTCTCAGAGGCAGGAGTATCGCTTTATATTAGGTAATGTAACAATTTTATATTCCAAGCTAAATATCCTGGTAGGCTACTGATCATTTTACTATACATCGGATTTGTATATTTCTACAATTAATCAAAGGATATATAACAGTATGCATTTATTATGAGTTCTGCATGTAGGCAACATGCTATCCAGGGTGACAAAAGCTAAGCACCTGTTAAATTTTGCAGCTTGTGTGTGCTATTAATGAGATTTATAACGATTATGCTAAATCTGTTTTAATACCCTACGCAGAAGTTACTTAAGGCTCAGAAAAAGAAAAAAAAAACAGAACAAAACTGACACTTGGGTGGTACTCTTTAAAAATATATACACGCAAGCTATTATTATGTTCTTTTAAAGTTAATGCATGGGTCTTCGGGGTACTAATATATCATTTGGAGATAAATAAGGTTTTGTACCTTAGGGTAACGCCTTACGCCTTACCTTTTTTCCTGAGTGTTGAGAGGTCATTTGGGAAGCTTTAAGGATGTAACTGAAGACTTTATTTCTGAATAGAGAATAATTTTCTATTATCAGTATAATATTCTGCTCTTCCAGAGTTAATTAACACGTATGGTTTAGAGAATAAATGGGTTTATTTATGGTACTGCATACTTACTTCCACAGAGAACATAATTATCCTGTCTGGACCTTTTCAGATAGATAAGGCATGACCTTTATTCTGATGTATTTTGTCAAGTGGCTTTTTATCCACTGTCCCCATTAGCAGATTATATGCGATGAGATGCTGGCCTTATGAATATGATGACATTACAAACTTGTGTTAAGTCTTTAGGAATTTTTAATGAACTCCAGATGTATGAAATGCATGAATTTGAAATGTATGAATCTTATAAATTAAAAGATCTTAAAACCTGAGTGGAAAAGGAATATTACACAATGTTTGAAGGAGGGCATTTTATGAAACGGCAAAATTTCACCTTTGCAAAACTGAACTCAGAATGACTGGCATTTAAATTGCATACATTTATTTTATTTTTTTTTTACATTTGCACAAATTACATGATTGCAACATTTGAATTAGGGAGTGCATACCTGCTAAGTTTGACATTTATCCTTCTTATTTGCCTGACATTGATAAACTTAAACATTTATATTTCATCTCCCTAAAATACACAGAAGTAGTTCCTACTGAGGAATCCCAAATTTCATAGTGCAACTTCAATAGACACAATTCATAATTCTTACCATACAATGCTTAAAAGGGGGGGATTTTATAAAACTGCAAAGTTTCATGTTTGCAAAATTGAACTCAGCAAAACGCATGAAAAGAATGCCAAATTTTGAAATGAGTGGCATTTAAGGTAAATAAAAAGTCTTTTGTATTTGCACAAATAACATGAGTACAATGTGAGTTTAATCAGCGTTTAAGGTTTGACATTCATAATTCTTGACAGTGAAGGTACACTGGCTCTGTGGAAAAATACATCACTGCAGGCAAAGAATTCTGTGTTTTAAAATCCCTGGATGCTGGGAAAAAGTCAACAAAGACATATCTTAAGATCTTTGTTTTCTGAAGTCGCTGTCATACAGGTACATTAAAGCATTTCAACTCACAACTGAACAGTTATGTAACAGAGTATTCAAGACTGAGCGAGAAAAAATGTAAAAGTTTAAGAAGTCACCACTGAAAAGCCCACTCCGATCAACTGTTAATCGGACTATCACACATTAACCAGCGATGTCCTTTGTGTTTTCGTCCAGCAGGTGGAGACAGGAGCGTTGTGATCAAAGTATGGAGGGCTCTGGCTTGCAAGGTGGAGAAGAGCCTTTGGTGGTCCAAAACGCCACGGCCCCTCACAACTATCCCTTTGCAGACGTCGCCCTGCTGCAGACCTTCAAGCCGCTTATCATCCCCTGTTATGTTCTTGTGCTGCTGGTGGGCGTCTTTGGCAACTACCTTCTGATCTACGTCATCTGCCGCTCGAGGAAGATGCACAACGTCACCAACTTCTTCATCGGCAATCTGGCCTTCTCAGACATGCTGATGTGCGTGACCTGCGTTCCCTTCACGCTGGCCTACGCCTTCAACCCTCACGGGTGGACGTTTGGGCGCTTCATGTGCTACCTGGTGTTCCTGATCCAGCCCGTCACTGTATACGTGTCCGTTTTCACCCTCACGGCTATTGCGGTTGACAGGCAAGTGCAAGCACCTGACCCGCTAATGATCTCCCTAATGGCTCACACCATTACGAGACGCAGATATCAAAGCTCAGTGTGGTTGAACTGGGTCAGAACACTTGAGATGAAAGGATGTCCAAGGATGTGCACTGAATGATGATTTTGAAAAGGTTTTGGACTTTTTTTATGTTGAATGTCTTTGGAGATCATTAGATGTTTGGCTGGAAGTGATGTTTTTAGGAAGTGAATACTGCAATTTGAAACTATACGATCACTCTATTTCCAATCGCTTTGATTTTATGTTGACAAAATATATTTTTTTATTACTTTCTTAACTCAAAAAATCTATTATATTTATATATTTATACCCCATAAAGTGATTTTTTTTTCATGACAATTTGTGCCTGCATTTCCTTATTACCACAATTCATTTAATTTTTGAATTTGAATTTATGCATTTTATTATTCTATTACTGATACTAAAACGTAAAATGAGGTAAAAGTACTTAATGCTAAAGAAATTATATATATATATATATATATATATATATATATATATATATAATTTATATAATTAATGTGTGTGTATATATATATATATATATATATATATACATAAAAATTTAAATACAAAAAATGTATGCAAAACAAAAAATAAATAATTAAAACTTTTTAATATAGTATAAAATGCTATATTAATTCTATGTAAATAGAAAATGTAAATTATTTTTATTTAAAATAAGTAAATTATGAGAATTATTTATGCATTAGTCTATTAATGAGAATATTATTTTTTAAACCCTAACATTCAAAAAGTAAAATCTCTAGATGAATGTAATAAGAATTTGAAAATATGTGTTTTCATTATTATATGCTTTGATATGGGGATAATATTTGACAGAAAAATAAAAAATATTACAGCAACTGTTAATTCTGTTGAGAATTAAAAAAAAAATTATATGAATGAGAAATTATTTATTCCACATGATTTTGAGATGAATTTTTAAGAATGAAAAAAAATATTTTCATGTTGTAAAATATCTTGATTTTGGGCTAATATTTCAACGGAAAATCATTTAATAATATAATATATAACAATGCTGAAATCTGTGTGTGTTGTAACAGGTACTATGCTACTGTGCACCCTTTGAAGAAGCGAATCTCAATGGCGGCCTGCTCTTACGTGCTGTCTGGGATCTGGCTGCTGTCGTGCGTGCTGGTCGCCCCCGCTGTGGCCCACACGTATCATGTGGAGTTCAGAGACGAGGGTCTGACCATCTGCGAGGAGTTCTGGTTGGGCCAGGAGACGCAGCGACTGGTGTACGCCTACAGCACGCTGCTACTGACCTACATCCTGCCTTTATCTGCAGTCTGCGTCTCTTACCTCTGCATCTCCGTTAAACTCCGCAACTGTGTGGCCCCCGGACACCGAACACGTGACCAGGCCGAGGCCCAGCGGGGGCGCAAGCGGAAGATCTTCAGGCTGGTGTCTCTCGTTGTGGCAGCGTTCGGAGTCTGCTGGCTGCCCATCCACGTGTTCAACATCCTGCGCGACATCGACATCCACCTCATCAACAAGCGTCATTTTCTGCTGATCCAGCTGCTGTGTCATCTCTGTGCCATGAGCTCGTCCTGCTGCAACCCGTTCTTGTACGCGTGGCTTCACGATCGTTTCCGCGCAGAGCTGCGCAAGATGTTCACCTGCCACCGTCGCATCGGTATACCGGCCAACCACTGCGCCATGGCGAGCGTCGTGCTATGATGTAACTGTTGGCTTCAGAAAGGCTGAAAACACATGAAGTGCAATTTAAGATCTATAAATGGCCCACGAAATGTACATAAAATAAACATGTGGGTGCAAACAGCTAGAACTGATTGAAACACTTGTGTAATTAAGGGACTGCAAATGCTAACTTAAATGATTCATTATGTGTAATTCATGGAAATGATTCATTGCTATTTGCTGAAATAAAACAGATGATGGTAACCTTCATGTTGGGCTATTCTCAGAGTGCTCAAAGAATCCCACAAGTGTTACATGAGGTGGCATTCGCAACCCATTTTGTTTCCTGAATGTGATGTTTTATGAGTCAATATTGTCCATCAGGACTGATTGAATGGTGAAAATTGTCTCTATATGAAAAGTGGAGATGTTGGTGACCTTAATTTAAAAAGGAAATGTAAGAGTCTGTGCAAGATATTCTATTTTGAGAGTTATTACAAAAGAATATGTTTTACTTGGAATCACGCAGAATAAATCCAGAAACCTGCATTAAAGAACTTAAGAGGGTGAGTTTTGATTTCATGTTAACTCCATTAATGACTGTTTTTTGGCATTTACTTTTCCATTAGCAGTTTCCTGCTTATGAATGATGGATCAAGAGGATGTTGTGATCATTCGGTACACTAGAGCTATATGAGTGTGTAGTGCAATATGTGAAGCCTCACGTGATAATCAAAGACGTCAAAGTCTGATTCATAATGAAGGGAAGAGCCTAGGTGCAGGCATATGAGTCAAACACACACGCATAAAAACAGAGAACAAAAATCATCTGTACTTTGAGGAGAACGCTTCTGTTTTTTCTGTAATTACTGCATGCTATTCATTAAAAAAGATTTAAATTTAATCAATTGGTGTTTTGGTGATTTTTTGATTTACTGTACAGTCGTGGCCAAAAGTTTTGAGAATTACATAAATATTGGAAATTGGAAAAGTTGCTGCTTAAGTTTTTATAATAGCAATTTGCATATACTCCAGAATGTTATGAAGAGTGATCAGATGAATTGCATAGTCCTTCTTTGCCATGAAAATTAACTTAATCCCAAAAAAACCTTTCCACTGCATTTCATTGCTGTCATTAAAGGACCTGCTGAGATCATTTCAGTAATCGTCTTGTTAACTCAGGTGAGAATGTTGACGAGCACAAGGCTGGAGATCATTATGTCAGGCTGATTGGGTTAGAATGGCAGACTTGACATGTTAAAAGGAGGGTGATGCTTGAAATCATTGTTCTTCCATTGTTAACCATGGTGACCTGCAAAGAAACGCGTGCAGCCATCATTGCGTTGCATAAAAATGGCTTCACAGGCAAGGATATTGTGGCTACTAAGATTGCACCTAAATCAACAATTTATAGGATCATCGAGAACTTCAAGGAAAGAGGTTCAATTCTTGTAAAGAAGGCTTCAGGGCGTCCAAGAAAGTCCAACAAGCGCCAGGATCGTCTCCTAAAGAGGATTCAGCTGCGGGATCGGAGTGCCACCAGTGCAGAGCTTGCTCAGGAATGGCAGGTGTGAGCGCATCTGCACGCACAGTGAGGCCAAGACTTTTGAAGAACTTCTCTCCAAAAAAAAAAAACATCAGGGACAGATTGATCTTCTGCAGAAAGTATAGTGAATGGACTGCTGAGGACTGGGGCAAAGTCATATTCTCCGATGAAGCCCCTTTCCGATTGTTTGGGGCATCTGGAAAAAGGCTTGTCTGGAGAAGAAAAGGTGAGCGCTACCATCAGTCCTGTGTCATAACAACAGTTAAAGCATCCTGACACCATTCATGTGTGGGGTTGCTTCTCATCCAAGGGAGTGGGCTCACTCACAGTTCTGCCCAAAATCACAGCCATGAATAAAGAATGGTACCAAAACACCCTCCAACAGCAACTTCTTCCAACAATCCAACAACAGTTTGGTGAAGAACAATGCATTTTCCAGCACGATGGAGCACCGTGCCATAAGACAAAAGTGAGAACTAAGTGGCTCGGGGACCAGAATGTTGAAATTTTGGGTCCATGGCCTGGAAACTCCCCAGATCTTAATCCCATTGAGAACTTGTGGTCAATCCTCAAGAGGCGGGTGGACAGACAAAAACCCACTAATTCTGACAAACTCCAAGAAGTGATTATGAAAGAATGGGTTGCTATCAGTCAGGTTTTGGCCCAGAAGTTGATTGAGAGCATGCCCAGTCGAATTGCAGAGGTCCTGAAAAAGAAGGGCCAACACTGCAAATACTGACTCTTTGCATAAATGTCATGTAATTGTCGATAAAAGCCTTTGAAACGTATGAAGTGCTTGTAATTATATTTCAGTACATCACAGAAACAACTGAAACAAAGTTTTCTGAAAGCAAACTTTTTGAAAACTAATATTTATGTAATTCTCAAAACTTTTGGCCACGACTGTATACTGTTCAAAAGTTTGAGATCAGTACGAAAAGTCTCTTATGCTCAAGTCTTTTGTTTGATCAAAAATACAGTAAAAACATGAAAATTTTATACAATTTAAAATAGCTGAGTTATATCTTGATATATTTTAAAATGTCATTATTCCTGATGCAAAGCTGAATTTTCAGCATCATTAAGCTAGTCTTCTGTGTCACATGATCCTTCAGAAATCATTATGCTGATCAGGTGTTCAAGAAACAGGTTTTATCGATGCCCTGCTTAATATTTTTGAGTAAACCGTGATACAGTTGTTTCAGGATTCTATGATGAATAAAAGGTTAAAAACAACAGCATTCATTTGAAACAGAAATACTGGTAACACTTTACAATAAGGTTCAATAGACTAATTACAGTATTTATTCATCTTTGTTAATAAAAATAGAGTAGTTCATTGTTAGTTCACAGTGCTAATGTTAACAAGTCAACTTTTGATTTTAATACTGAATAAGTAAATGTTGAAATTAACCTTAACTAAGATTAATAGATACTGTAGAAGTGTTGTTCACTCTTAGTTCATGTTAACTAAAAAAATGTTAATTAAATTAACCTTTTTGTAAAGTGTTCCGAGATCTTTTAAAAATGTCTTTGCTGTCAGGTTTTATTCTGCATCCAAACTTAACATTAACTGCCAAAAGCATGTTCATTCATGCCCTTTCTTTGGAATAAATGCCGGTTAAATTGATAGGCCTATTCTGCTATTATTGCAATGACATTCAAACATTTTGAAGTGGTCGATACCTTGTGTAAATGCATCAGACATCAGAATGCAAGTACTCGACTGGGCTCCTTAAACCCATCAGCTCTAGTGTAGGACTATACAAATATGATAAATGATCGTGACCGCCTTCGTCGAGATCACACACCTGCGGGACACATTACTGCCTCAAGCACACAGCACGTGCTACTAATAATGCCGTCACGAACATGACGCGAGCACTCTGCATTAACAATATCAACGATCTCGGAAAAGAACGTTCATGGAATGATATATCCACAAGGACTATGTGTTAAAGAAAATCAGTTTGTTTTGGACACGGACTTCAGAAGCTGCAATTTACTTGTAAAGCCGCAGGCATCGATCAAATAATATGAAGTTACACGCTCCTGACATGATTATAAATAACTTGGAAACACGGATATTCATAACAGCCCTGCATCTTGAAATTAAAAACCGCATAATATTACCTAAATAAATAATACAAATTTAAAAAGTTTCATAATTTTCTACTCATCTGCAGAATGTTAAAAAAAAATATATGTAGAAAAATACTCAATTTAATGTCAAAGAACTTAAGTTTTTTATTATGTATTAATCTATATCTAGATGTATTAAAACACCCACAGATGTAACAGAAAACGTGCATTTTTTTTGTCTCTAGCCATAATTCTAAAGTTTTTCTGGTGATAAAATAAGACTTTTTCACCTTACAAACGGTTGTCAAAAGCAAAAAAAAACTACTACAAAGTGCATTTTTTGGTAGAAAGTGACACAACAGATAATGTGTGTAATCAGCATCCCAACATTATACAAGTATTGAATATCATTAAGGAAATATTATACAGGAATAACAGTGGTGTACCCCGATTTCTGATCTCTGCCACGTGTACATTTGCTACGTGCTCAAAAGCACAAGACAGTCTGTTCCAGAGGCCCTAACTGGCTGTCACAGACTTTAGAAGACTTCTGCAAGAAGATATAAATATGAAGATAGATGCGCTGTAATTTTCCATTAGCTGAATGTAGCCTGTGGGCTGGGTTAGGATTGGGATCCTTTAGTTCACTCTCTTTCCCTGACGCTTTACTTTCATGTTTAATTACATCACTAATTTGGGAGTGGAGTAGGTATTTAGTAAACCACTTAATGTGATAGAAGCCGGCTTATATATAAGCCTTAGACTGGAACCGTGTCAATTTACTGCTGGTTCTGGTGTGGTGAACCAGTGATTTCAAGGGCTGTGTTTGAGTGTTCAGGTACGTTCATAAGCGTTTTCCTTGTTTGACGTTTTCACTGGGGTTAAGTTACCAAGCGACTGTTTGTTCTAATAGTGAGCAGATGAGCCGACGCTGACTGAGCTGCGGTGCAACATTGTTTCCCTGTGAGACCGTGAATGGGCGAGCGAACTATGGCAAAGTAATGCCAAACGACTTCCGTGGTTAACAAGTGTCGACTGGATACCACGATTATAGTGGGATGTTTACATCCAATTTAGTGCTTTCTATTTCACTGTTAATGCTACGACAGGTATGTTTAATTTCCCTTCGTTGTTTTAACATATGTATATAGGAGGGTATTTGTTTTATATGCTTGGTATATGAAGACCGTTCAATGCAATATTGACCAACTTTTGTTTGAGGCTATTTTATCATGTAATGTGTGAAGATTACATCTAAAACGTGAGTTGTATTGAATGTGAATCATGATCAACCAAATATTCTTAATGGTGTGGTTGTGCTTACAGACCTGTACAGCTACACCTGAGTTGCTGGCTGCTGTTCTCCATATTGTGTGATTTGATTGTGTGGTGCGGCTTATAGTATATATTCTATTTTCATTTCTTTTGCTGTTTGTTTTTTTTTTTTTTCCTCTAGCCTTTTGGCGATATGTAATTGTATGTCACAGGCTAGAGTGGTTTTATTTACTTTCTTTTTTTTTTTTTTTCATTTATTCCCAATTCTTTTGTTTATTTTTTTTGTAAACGGCCTCTGTGTGGGTGGAGCCAGGGTAGTGCAAGAGACTTCACTGTAAAGTGGGTTTTTGTTCTTTTCTTTCTTTTTTTTTTTTCTAAGACCTTTGCAGTGTAGTGTGAACCTTAATGTCTCTTAACCATACTTATTAGTGCTGTGAGTTTGCGGTGTGTAGACGTTGAGCTCTAGTGTGTACTACTTATAAGGCTCTGTGCCTCTGTCCACTGGTGGTAGTGAGAACTTGGCCTTCTCTTAGTGCTTTCTCAAACCGCTCTACTGGCTCCCATGCTGATGATTTGTTGACTTTTTTTAGTTATATTTATTTTGTTTGACTTATTTATTTTTGTTTACATTTAGGCCAACCAACACCTTCAACTATTAATAAAGATTGTATTTTTATACTTTTCTACGAACCTGTGTTTGTACCTTTTATTGGGGCAGAGTTCTCCTTGCTCTGACACTAGATACCAGCTAAACTCAAGAGGTGGCGTAGTCAGTTGTAGAATTAGGGGGCGCCACATCTTGGCGTAGTCGGCAGGGTTATTTTTAAGTGTTGTTGGCCATACGGAGCAGCACCGTGTGTGTGTGTGTGTGTGTGTGTGTGTGTGTGGAGAACAGCAGCTTGCAGCATGATGGACTCGGACAACGCCGGTGGAGGATTGGAAGTGCAGCTGCAGCAATTGCAAGAGCGCGTAGCCCAGCTCCAAGCTGAAAATGAGAGACTGTCAGGTGCACAAGGAAGCGACGCTGGCGTGAGTGGTTCCCTGCCAGTACGAAGAGAGCAGGCCGTATATCTGCCCAGAGAGAGACGGTGCTCTAAATTCTCCGGCTCTGTAACAGCTGGGTCACTTTCTGTTGAAGAGTGGAGTGAAGAAGCACAGAGTTGCATTAGGTCGAGGTACATGTCTGATTTAGAAAAAGCAATGTTTTTGTATGACCATTTAGAGGGCGAAGCCCGAAGTGAGATTAAATACCGACCTGTAGCTGTAAGGGAAAACCCTACAGAAATAATTTTAGTGTTAAAAGAGGTATATGGATGTTCTAAGTCATATGTATATTTGCAGCAGCGTTTCTTTGATAGAAAACGAGAAAATGAGTCATTATTTGAGTTTTCCCATGCATTAATGGAGCTTATGGAAAAGGTGAAACAATCCAAGGGGGATTCAATTACTAATCCGGACATAGTGTTAAGGGATCAATTTTGTGAGTGTGCGAGATCACATGCTGCGAAGGGAACTTAAAAGGCTGGTACGGGCTGATGGGCATTTGTCTCTCTTGGATGTAAGACGGGAGGCCACTAGATGGGTAGAAGAGGGTCAGACAAGTCATGACCGGATTCACCGTGTACTGGGGCGTAGTAGTGAAACATTTTATGTCTCGGTGTGACTCCACTGTTGCTCAACCCTCTGAAATGGCAGAGTTAAAGGAGATGGTTTTAAAGCAGCAAGCCCAACTAGATATGCTGGTCCAACATTTGGGACAGTCTACTGGTAAACCTTACGCCCCTCAGTTAAATAGGGAAGGCCGTTTTAAACGTGCTCCTAATGGTCAGCCTATCTGTATAAGATGTGATCGACCTGGACATATAGCCCGGTATTGTCAATCTGCCCCTAGCAACAGTAGACCTATCTCTCACACGTTATCGGATTCCATCAGTCAGCCAGCGCCCCTTGCAAGTAGTTCTAATAGCCAGCTGGGAAACTAGAACCCCCCAGTGTGCAGAGCCGCACACTGGGAGGGGAGGTTTCTGGCTCTGTATGTCCTTCCGTTCTTGGACAGTTAGTGGGGAAATGCCCTGTGTTGAGTGTGGTAATGGGAGGTGTGGCAGTTCCTTGTTTAATTGACACCGGATCAATTGTTACAACTGTAACTGAGAATTTTTTTTAGTAAGCATTTTAGCAATTTACAGAGGAAAGATTGCAAGTGGTTAGGCCTTAAGGCAGCTAATGGGCTAGACATACCTTACACTGGTTATATTGAGTTGGATGTGGTCGTTTTAGGACCGTGCATTCCGGGAAGGGGGATATTGATTGTCAGGGATCCACCAAATGGAGCCCTTCAAGATCGCAAGGTAGCTACCCCGGGCATATTGGGTATGAACGTACTTTCAGAGTGTTATAGAGTTCTCTTTGAGCAGCATGGTTCACAGCTCTTCCACTCCCCTCCAGTTAAGTCGGCGGCCCCAGCAGCTCTACGGGCCCTGCGACATTGTGAGATGGTCCAGACCCTCTTCAACGCCCCCAAGCCATTTAAGGTTAAAGTCCAGGGGAAGTCTCCGGTCCGCATTGGGGCCGGTGCCTTGACTATGGTTCCAGTTACATGCCCTCAGCTGGAGACCGTTGAGTTCCTGCTCGAGCCGCTAGGTCTTGAAGATGGACAACTGCCTGAAGGTCTTCTGGTGTCTCCTACCCTGGTCTCTGCCAAAAAAGGCCTGTTGTATGCCCCTGTAGTCAATGTTGGGTGTACGGAAGTGTGGCTTTCTCCCCGTCGTGTCGTTGGGACTGTGCAAGCAGTAGTGGCAACCTCAGTTGGAAACAAATCTGTCGCCATTGAGCCCTCATGGGAAGAGTGTTGTGCTTATGTCTCTACTCGGGAGGCAGTCACTTGTTCAAGTGTCTTTGAATCTGTTCTCCCTGACCTTGAGGGGCTGACTCCACAGCAGGTTGTCCAAGCCAAGACCCTCTTTGCCCGGTATGAAAATATTTTCTCCAAGGGTGATGGAGATTTGGGATGTACCTCCCTGATTGCTCATGAGATTCCGTTGGTTGACGATGCTCCAGTCCGTCAGCCCTACCGACGAATTCCGCCCTCTCAGTATGAAACCGTGAAGGCACACATCCAACAACTTTTAGAGAGCCAAGTTATAAGAGAAAGCAGCAGCCCGTACTCTTCTCCCATCGTCTTGGTAACAAAGAAAGATGGGAGCCTTCGCCTTTGTGTGGATTACCGGCAGTTGAACTCCAAGACCCGTTGTGACGCCTACCCTCTTCCCAGGATAGAAGAGTCTTTAGATGCCCTGTCTGGGGCTAGGTGGTTTTCCACCCTTGATCTCGCAAGTGGGTATAACCAAGTCCCAGTGGCAGATAAAGATAAGTCGAAGACTGCCTTTTGCACCCTGTTTGGCCTCTTTGAGTTCAATAGGATGCCATTCGGGCTCTGCAATGCTCCAGGCACCTTCCAGCGCCTTATGGAGCGCATGTTTGGAGATTGCCGTCATAAATCAGTTCTCCTGTACCTTGATGATGTGATTGTATTCTCCACTACTGTGGAACAACATCTTGAGCGACTAGGAGAAGTGTTTGCTCGGCTTGAAAATCAGAACCTGAAAGTCAAGTTGTCTAAGTGTCGATTCTTCCAGCATCAAGTGAGCTATTTGGGGCATGTGGTCTCTGCTGAGGGGGTGGCCACTGACCCTGCAAAGATCGAGGTGGTAAGGGAGTGGCGGCGTCCAGGCCACCTGGCTGAATTGAGATCTTTTCTTGGCTTTGCAAGCTATTATCGGCAGTTTGTGGAAGGCTTCTCCAAGCTTTCAGCCCCATTGCACCATCTTGTCGGGAGGCTCAGCGGACCACGGCGGAAGGGGAAGACTCCTCCAGTTCCTTTAACAACAGCATGGGATGATGGTTGTGAAAATGCTTTTCGGTCTTTGAAGGAGAGACTTACCTCTGCCCCAGTCTTGGCCTATGCTGACTTTAGAAAGCCCTTCATTGTGGAAGTAGATGCCAGCCATGGGGGTTTGGGGGCGGTTCTCTCTCAAGAGTATGATGGGAAGGTTCGCCCGATCGCTTTTGCTAGTCGAGGGTTGAAACCCAACAAGAGAAATATGGAGAATTATAGCTCCATGAAGCTTGAACTTCTCGCACTGAAATGGGCAGTGACAGAAAAGTATAGAGAATACCTGCTGGGGAATCATTTTTCCATTCTGACAGATAATAATCCTCTGAGCCATCTGCAGACAGCTAAGCTGGGGGCAACTGAACAGCGGTGGGCCGCCCAACTTGCATCTCTTAACTTCACTATCAAATACCGCCCAGGGAAGAACAACCAAAATGCTGATGCATTATCCCGGCAATACCTGGACCGTTTTGCTGTTGGGACAGACGTCCCCTTGCTGGGAGCCCTGGCTGGGATGGGCCAGCCACCTGCCGTCGAGGGTCACTGTGGAGAAGTGGTGGCGCTGCCTGGCCGTACGCCTCAGGACCTAAGCCTGCTGCAAGAGGCTGATCCAGTCATCGGGCCGGTACGTAAATGCCATCAAGTAGGGCGACATCCAGGAGCGGAGGAGCGGGAGTTGCTGTCTCGCTCCAGCAGGGCACTGCTGCGTCAATGGAACCGCCTAGTTGAGAAGGAAAGGGTATTGTACCGCCTCATTCATTCCCCAGGTGGAGGCCCGGAGACACTCCAGCTGCTGCTCCCCCAGTGCTTGCAGGAAGAAGTCCTCCGTAGTGTCCATGATTATCAGGGGCACCAGGGCACCGAGAGGACCCTCCAGCTTCTACGGAGCCGGTGCTTTTGGCCGAATATGACCAGGGATGCTGAAAGGTGGTGCCAACGATGTCAAAGGTGTGTACTGGGGAAGGCTGTCCAGCCCAAGGTTTGTGTCTACTGGGGCACACTGCAGGCTACCCATCCAAATGAGATGTTGGCTATCGACTTCACAGTTTTGGAACCTGCAAGTGATGGTCGGGAGAATGTTTTGATCTTGACCGATATCTTTACGAAGTACTCTCAAGCCTTTCCCACCAAGGACCAAAGGGCCTCCACTGTGGCCAACGTGCTGGTCCAGCAGTGGTTCCATCGTTTTGGTCCCTCTGCCCGTATCTATTCTGACCAGGGGCGGAACTTTGAAAGCATGCTGATTCAACAACTTTGTCAGATGTATGGCATCCAGAAGAGTAGAACCACCCCTTACCACCCCCAAGGCAATGGACAGTGTGAAAGATTTAACCGTACTTTACACGACCTGTTGCGCCCCCTGCCCTCAGCCAATAAACGACACTGGCCCCGCCATTTGCCGCAGCTGACCTTTTCCTACAATACGACACCCCACCAGACTACCGGGCATACCCCATATTATCTCATGTTTGGTAACCACCCGAGATTACCCGTGGATTTGGCAACCTGGAGGATTGGATCCAGAAACATCAACAGAGTATGCGGATGACGCAGGAGCATGTCCGGCAGAGATCAGATGAGTTGATACATCCACGAAACCAGAGCCACAATGACAAGGTGAATGACCCTGGACTTGAAGAGGGGAGGCTGGTGTACTTGCGTAATCATGTGCCTGGACAGAACAAGATCCAAGACCATTGGAACTCTGCTGTGTTTCGGGTACTACGGAGTCCCTCTGGGACTGGAACGGTATACACTGTGGCCCCTAGAGATGGAGAAGGACCAGTCCGGCAGGTGCACCGGTCCGAGTTGAGGGCTGTTCCGGAGGAGTTACCGTCAATGGCAGAGGCGGCCACTCCTTCCATGAGACGGGCTGACTTCTCTGCCAACTCCACGATCAGGGAAGAGGAAGGGCAGGAAGATGTGGTCATTTTTCATCCTGAGGAGATCCAGGAGGCCCTAGATTCACCCAGTTCCCTCGCTCCTGCTGAAGTGGAGGCTATACCTGAAGACGTAACCATGACTCTGCGAAGCTCTGTTAGATCTACAGCAGGCCAGCATCCTAACCCCTACCGGCTCCCTCGAGCCGTTTCCGCTGGGAATGAGGAGGGGATACTTCCAAGAGGTGATGACCAGAGTATTGGAGTGTGAATTGCCATTGTCGGGCCGCCGATTCACTTGGAGGGGGGTGGAATGTAGCCTGTGGGCTGGGTTAGGATTGGGATCCTTTAGTTCACTCTCTTTCCCTGACGCTTTACTTTCATGTTTAATTACATCACTAATTTGGGGGTGGAGTAGGTATTTAGTAAATCACTTAATGTGATTGAAGCCGGCTTATATATATAGACTCCTGGGGTCCTTAGACTGGAACCGTGTCAATTTACTGCTGGTTCTGGTGTGGTGAACCAGTGATTTCAAGGGCTGTGTTTGAGTGTTCAGGTACGTTCATAAGCGTTTTCCTTGTTTGACGTTTTCACTGGGGTTAAGTTACCAAGCGACTGTTTGTTCTAATAGTGAGCAGATGAGCCGACGCTGACTGAGCTGCGGTGCAACATTGTTTCCCTGTGAGACCGTGAATGGGCGAGCGAACTATGGCAAAGTAATGCCAAACGACTTCCGTGGTTAACAAGTGTCGACTGGATACCACGATTACAGTGGGATGTTTACATCCAATTTAGTGCTTTCTATTTCACTGTTAATGCTACGACAGGTATGTTTAATTTCCCTTCGTTGTTTTAACATATATGTATATAGGAGGGTATTTGTTTTATATGCTTGGTATATGAAGACCGTTCAATGCAATATTGACCACCTTTTGTTTGAGGCTATTTTATCATGTAATTTGTGAAGATTACATCTAAAACGTGAGTTGTATTGAATGTGAATCATGATCAACCAAATATTCTTAATGGTGTGGTTGTGCTTACAGACCTGTACAGCTACACCTGAGTTGCTGGCTGCTGTTCTCCATATTGTGTGATTTGATTGTGTGGTGCGGCTTATAGTATATATTCTATTTTAATTTCTTTTGCTGTTGTTTGTTTTTTTTTTTTTTTTTTTCCTCTAGCCTTTTGGCGATATGTAATTGTATGTCACAGGCTAGAGTGGTTTTATTAACTTTTTTTTTTTTTTTTTTTTTTTCATTTGTATTTCATTTATTCCCAATTCTTTTGTTGTTTATTTTTTTTGTAAACTGCCTCTGTGTGGGTGGAGCCAGGGTAGTGCAAGAGACTTTTTTTTTCTCAAGAGGTTTTTGTTCTTTTTTTTTTTTTTTTTTTTTTTTTTTTTTTTTTTTTTTTTTTTTTAAGACCTTTTGCAGTGCTGTGTAGTGTGAACCTTAATGTCTCTTAACCACACTTATTAGTGCTGTGAGTTTGCGGTGTGTAGACGTTGAGCTCTAGTGTGTACTACTTATAAGGCTCTGTCCACTGGTGGCAGTGAGAACTTGGCCTTCTCTTAGTGCTTTCTCAAACCGCTCTACCGGCTCCCATGCTGATGATTTGTTGACTTTTAGTTATATTTATTTTGTTTGACTTATTTATTTTTGTTTACATTTAGGCCAACCAACACCTTCAACTATTTATTAATAAAGATTGTATTTTTATACTTTTCTACGAACCTGTGTTTGTACCTTTTTATTGGGGCAGAGTTCTCCTTGCTCTGACACTAGATACCAGCTAAACTCAAGGGGTGGCATAGTCAGTTGTAGAATTAGTGGGCGCCACATAAACAAAATGTTTATATTTTGAGCTTTATGATTTTGTATGTCTGAATATTAGTTCCACAATGTTGTTTTAGAGCTATTTGTGATTTCAATATGTCTGGGTTTAGTTCCACATGTCTGTATCTATAATTATATTTAATCCTTTTGAGTTTTGATGTATTTTGCAACCCTGTATTCAATTCAGCTGATCATAACAACCTTGATCTTATGATGACCTTCTAAAATGTGGAAGTGAAACTGGTCTGCAAGGCTCTCCGGTACTTTGGAATAGATAAGCATGAGATCAGCGTTTTTTGCATCTTATCTGAGACGTGGCTGCAGAGACGTGGCTCCGGTTAGATCACGAGGCTTATTGTTTTGACAGAGGTCTTGAGAGTATAAGAGCTAGGCAATTTTCACCCCTCCCTTCAGCTCTGACTGAGTTCAGGCTATGGCTCTACCTGACTGAACTCTGGTTCTCTCATCTGGTTTCTCATCTTTATCTTCTCCTAGAATTTTGGGCTCACTTGAATACTTTGAACTTCTTACAGGTTTATTTAAATTAGATACCTATAACTTTTGGATTTGATAATTTAACTTTGAATTTTAATACTTTGACTTGTATTATTTTGACTTTTGATATACAAGTTCTTACATGCTTTGTATTTTGAAATACATTTTGGACAGTTTGATTACTTTTGAATATTATAATCCTTTGTATTAACCTTAATTGGGCAACATCCATCATATATGGATTGCTTTTAACACCATATTAATTTTGGGATTTGTATTTTCTATATTTGAAGCTGATTTTAATACTTACTAATCTGTTTGCAAGTTATGAGTTGTATTCTCATTGCCTATATTCTTTGAATAAATTTGCATACTAAAATACCACCCACCGTCTGACTTGGATTGAAAGTAAATTTTTTGCATCAAACAGAAATAACTGAAATGTACCAGTTCAAGCAAAAAAATGATTTTTATTAACAACGAACAGAACTAATCCAAAAAAACCATGAAATAAAATCAATGTAACGAAAAACTGACTGTATCAGGAAATCGGCAGTAATTATTTATATGTAAACAACAGCACAAAATCATGTCTTTTTCTTTAGCTCCTTCCGAACATTTAGATACATTTCAATTTCATCCTGGGAGCGAATGTATGACTCAATTTCGCTGTCCGATATCTCTTCATCTCCAGTCACTTCCGGCTGCGGAGCGTCAACCCTCTGCCGCTTGCGATTCTTCACACATGGGGGTAAAAACAAGTGCCTTTTACTCCAGTGGTTTGGTGGCAGCTGACCATCTGTAGCTTCTTCATCAGGAGGATTCTCACACCCGGCCTGATCAGGATCCATGAGCTCAGCGGTCTTTGAACAATGTGAATCGGAGCGGTCAGAATCTGATCGCTCATTGTCACACGCTGTCGTTTGTGCAGTTTGGGACTCATTTTGCAGCTGTTGTTCGTGGTTACTAACGGCCCTCATGAGTAAAGCTCTGTGGTTCTTCAGGATGTCATCCACCAGTGTGACCACAGTGTTGGGCTCCACCGTGCCACCCCTCAGCCACGGCAGCGCTCGGCCCAGCTTACACAGCACGTCCCGCAGCTCTTTCAGCCGCTTCACCACCGAATCTCTGCTCCTGTGCCATGATTGTTCCGGCGCTTTTCCGATCTTGCAGAACTTAATAAAGGTGTATTTCATGCGGACCTGCAAATATGATGCATTCTATAATACAGGGTACATTTCATGTCCACTGATAAAAACACAAATACAAGACCAGCATCATGTGATACTGGTTTCTTCTGCAGTGGACAATTGTGAACACACTATGGTAACTGTTCTATATTTTATCTCCAATGACTTCTTGTCAAGAAGTATATACACTGGCCATCAACTATATTGGAAATTGCTGTGGTTGGCAATGATTACTGGCTGCTCAAGAAACATTTATGTTGAAAGCAGTTGTGCGGTCTATTCTTTGCTTAGAAAGCACTTTTTTTTTTTTACTTTTGCAAACTGCAGATTGACCAGAAATGTCTCACTTTCAGTGTCAATCACTGAATTGACACATTTATTTGAATATTAGGCTACGTCTCTCACCTTAGGATTTAGCGACTGCCAGGCCAGATACACTGCTGCAAACAGGAGGGGCAGAGGCTGGCGGCCCGTCACTATCCAGGCATCAGCGGCTAGTTCGATCAAAGCAGAAGTCCTGTCCACCAGCCGTTGGGGGGGTTCAGCAAACACCTCATCCACCTGTTGAGGACCCAGCTTGAAACTACAAAAACACCGCAAGTGAACAATCAGATTTTTAAATCAACTAAAATATTGTGCAAGTCATAAAAGCGTTAGACATACTCATAGCAGAAGCTTTCCAGCAAGTCCATGATGCCCACAGTGTTGATTTCAATGTTCAGAGCCTTTGTAAACTCCCGATAAACAGCGCCCAGTGCTGCATTGTCCACCCCTAACAGGTAACCAATTGTTCCCATGGCAACAGGCCAGTTGCACTGGCGGCAGACAGAGAGTACACAACAGCCTCCCAAGATCTCTTTCTTGGATAAGGTCACAAAGATGAAGTTCGGGTGGTTGTAAGCACGCTCAAAGAGACTCACCACTGCCGACTCCATGTCACTGGATAATCGGAGG
This sequence comes from Carassius carassius, assembly GCF_963082965.1. Taxonomy (NCBI): domain Eukaryota; kingdom Metazoa; phylum Chordata; class Actinopteri; order Cypriniformes; family Cyprinidae; genus Carassius; species Carassius carassius. The sequence goes on from NC_081803.1 coordinate 18,471,509, forward strand.
ATACGACACAGCGCACGGACCCGAGAAAAACCTGGAGAGAGAGGAACATTGTAAACTGACAAAAACATTTCGGGAAATTTCATAACTGAAATAAAACCAAATATTAAATAAAAACTGTCTGGATGTAAACTTTAGCGTTTGAAGTAATAGTTTCACCTAAAAAAGAAAATTTGCTGAAAATGTATTTAACCTCAGGCCATCCAAGATTTAGATGAGTTTGAGAAATTTAGCATTGAATCACTTCCTCACCAATGAATCCTCTGCAGTGAATGGGTGCCGTCAGAATGAAAATATAACTCCGAATTAATCATTAACATGTTTTTAACTTCAAACTGTTGCTTCAGACTTAAATACGGTCCTCGATCTATAATATTGCTTTCTCTATTGAAAAAGTCATATCACCTGAATCAGGAGAGAAATATGCACAGACCAAACACTGTTTGCAAGTGAAAACAGTTCAAAACATGTCTAAAGAAATATGTTGCAGTGGATATGATGTGAGAGGACAACAGAAGATGGACTTTTTCCCTGGAGGAAGCATCATTATGGATAATGGACTCGTATCTTGGCCAGAAGAGAGGGTTTAAAAATTAAAACATCTTAATCAGTTGGTTTCTTACAAAAGAGCAGTTTTCCATTTCACAAGACATAAACTGATGGACTGGAGTAGTGTGGATTACTTGTGGATTATTGTGATGTTTTTAGCAGCTGTTTGGCCTCTCATTCTGACCGCATCCATTCACTGCAGAGCATCCATTGGTGAGCAAGTAATGGAATGCTACATTTTTTCAAATCTGTTCAGAAGAAAAATTCATCTGCATCTTGGATGGCTTGAGGGTGAATTTCTGTGTGTGTGTGTGTGTGTGTGTGTGTGTATATATATATATATATATATATATATATATATATATATATAAATAAATTTACAGAAGTACATAAACTTAAAAATATAAAAACAGATGCTAATTCAAAATATTTTATAAATACTATAATTGTACAAAAGTAATAAAAAAATAACACTGTGACATACTCAAGAATACCAGAAAGAGACATTTTATAATAAAGAACCCAATCACTGAACCTGACAGCAAGCTCCAAACATTTTAAGAACTGTTAACTAGTTTGTTAAATATTATGAGCTGTTGATCTTACCAGCAATTAGATTTCTACAGGGTTTCTTTATCGCCTCTGTGGAAGCATGATAGGGCACAGCTGGACAAAACAAAAAAAGCAGATGTCAAACCAGCAGTTTTCAAGCAGACTGAATTAAGATCAGTTGAAAGCGAAGTGTCCCGTGCTTGGTTACCTCTGCCCTGGGTCTCATCGCTCACTGTGGTGGTCAGATGTCCCTCAGAGACCACTGACCCACAGTCCACACACACCCACTGCCTCTGAGAGTACAGATCATCCTCCACCACATTAGATGAGCCACACTCGGGACAGCTGCTCGGCATACCTGCAACTACAGGCCACCATCAGACGCTCAATATGTAATGTGGAATTAATGAAAGAGGGTCATACTGTTCAGCAATTGTCAACACAAACAGACAACGTATAGTATTAAAATATTTGGGGATCTTACTGTTGGCAGTTGATCCTCAAATGGTCGGTGGAATATTACTATGATAGACAATCAGTACGGGTCCTTTCTGTTGCGCACAAACGACTGAAAGCGGCTTCTCTCGTCTCTTCTTGCGACATGTGTACGTTTGTTTTTATCGCCGCCGCGGCGCTTCCTGATGACGTTTTGGTCCGGACGGAAACGGGACCATCAGTAAAAGTTCCATAACAATAAGTTCCTAGTACTGGGGGAAAAATAGAAATAATAAAAACACACATGTCCAATATGTAAAGCCATTAATTATTAATTGTCAAATCAAGGGACTATTACAAAATGAATGATGCAAACATATTCAAATATGATACACTTTCAACATTTGCTGTAAAGCAGCTCAAAAGATAACAGTTATTCAGCTTGAAAGTTCACTGTTGTTTCAGAATTAGATTCGATTCAATAACTTTAAAATTCATCAATTATAAAACAAGTTCAATTCAGCTCGTGCCGTCATTCAGCACGAGTCTGTTCAATGGTTCAATGTTTATTATTTAGTTCGATGTAGCAACATTCGTAGGCTCTAGGCGGCGAAAGATAGCGAGGCTGTAGCGAATTACAATATCATTTTCTAGAAATTTCTGACTTAATGTTTATAAATATTTTTGTAGTTGGAAATGTTTTATTGTTAGTTAAAGACAAGTTCCCATGTGAACCATAGTGTCCACAAAAATGTTTTATAAAATAACTAAGATAAACAACACAATACAACTGTGTATATTAGTGGAAACTACAGTTACCATGATATTTTCCACCCCAAAAATATCATGAGACTAACTAGGTATTGTTACTTATGTAAACCCCATAACAATTAATATGGGGTCTCCTTCAAACCGTGAAGCTTCCACATTTAATCCTTTCATTATGACAGTGGAGGCTATAACCTCCAAGTGATAAGAAACTGACACCATGGTCAATTTCATTGTGTTAATGTTTTTTTTTTTTTTTCAATCCTTCCTCAATCTTACAAGGACAGCAGCATGTAAACATTGTCAGGAAGGCTGAGAAGACAGCCTGCATACGCAGCGTCTGACATTCCCTTAATGCTTGTTTAAAGAATAATGCTTAAAAGCTTAACTTATATACTGAAAAATACACACAGACGCAATGTTGTGACGCTGGCCTTTGTAGAGCCACGCCTGTGACATTCTTTATTTCAAAAGCAGAGAATAATAAAGCTTTCAGTTGACATGACAAAAGGCATAACATACAAATGATCACATAGCCTTCTTTATTTATAGATGAACTGATTATTTTAAAGTGCTTAATTGAAAAGGAAACAATGTATTAATACAGAGATCTGTCTACAAAATATTTTACAGCTTTGTAATACATATAAAAAAAAAATTAAGAATATATGTAGTGCTATTTTGTTCAATTATATAACACGTGGGTTGCGTCCATCGAACGCTTTGACCAAAATATTGAATAGATGATGTATATAACACTAATTCAAATAGGAAAAAAAATGGAGCGTAAAAACCTTTGGAGATAATACTTAACATGATTTATTTCAACATGTACAAGAATGCATCAGTCACATGGTTAGGTGGATCTGAAGTAAGCCAAACAACAAACATTCATGTCGTCACCATTGTGTCCAAGACATCAGGTATACACCCTGATCTTCAGCGCACTAGTGTGTGTGTGCAGTTATAGCTACTGGCTTTAGTGAAAGCCTCTGTGATTTACCCACAACCTTGTACTGTTGTTCATCCCATATTTGTGATTGCAGTGCAGATTAAAGACATACCAGTCTGCTACAAAAGTACTCAAACTGACTTCTTCATGGAGCTCAAGGACATTAAGATGTTGGGGCTATCCTCCATGACACGCACCAGAAGATTGTCTATATAAAGCTCCAGTTCCCCAATCTTAGCATCCTTCTGAGAAAGCTGCTGCTTCTGCTTTTCCAACAAGTTAATGAGTTCTTCATAGGTTAGCTGGGAGTACGGCCCATTCCCTTTAGTCTCTGGGGCCTGAAAGATAGTTGAACACAAACAGCATGCTTAAAAGTCAGCTGACAGGAATAACATCTTAAAGAGACATATTTTGATTCAAAACATAGTAAATGGCTACACATTACTTTAAGAAAAAAAGAAAGCTCACGCTACCTTCATCTTGACTTGTATGCCATCTGTAATTTTAGCAGATCTGGAACCTTCTTGGGTCTCTCTGAGGTCTGGTTGCTTGTCAGTGGTGCTCAGGGGTTTCACTGCATGGGGCCTGAAAAGAGAAAGAGCTGTATAAGACTTCAAGGCAGATCCGGGATTTCAAGGGTGGAATACAAAGCAGTCAATCGCAGAACTCTGCCAGAAGACATAATTTTGATATAATCCTTTCTTAAAAAAAAAAAAATGAGAGAGAGAGAAAGGGTGACGAATACATCCTGTCCTAAATTTTTGGACTTCAAAGAACATTGGAGGGAAAATTGATGCCTTTATTTTCAAAAATGAAAGTATTCATATCTGTGGTTTTCAATTATCGGATAATGGTTTCAGAATTAATGGAAAAATCAAAATGTTCACACTGGGAAATTAAACACCCCATCTATACGATCTGAAACTCTGAAAAGACAAGTTTAAACCATTGCAAACCATGTTCTTCAGAAAGAACAGTTATGTGGAAAGTCCCAACAATGAGTAATCTAGGGTCCATTGTGTAATACAACGTAAACAGATGCACGTATGTTCATGAACAATCAAGCAATACATTACATGAACTGGTGGTCACAAGTTGTGACATAACAACCACTGAAACTTATACGACCCTACCTTTTATTCTTTTAATCAATCTCATAAGTAGTAAGTAACAATTAAGACAGGACAGCAGTCAAATTCTTCTAATTAAAACAGCTAACCAGTAAATTAAGGTGTCCAATATTGATAGAAGCTAGGGCTGTGCGATTAATTGAAATTGTCATAAAATCACGATTTGGGTGTGGGCGATTTCTAAATCACTTTATAGCACGATTTTCCACGACCCCGACCTCCCGCAGTATGCTATCTAATCCAATCAGAATGCAGCGTGCCTAAATGGAGCGCGAGAATAGAACAGACTGGGCATATGCCTACGTAACTCCAGGTTCACACACACTTTCTGTGGTGGGTATTTTTTTCAGAGCCCATGTTAACGGATCAGAGCGTTCACACTGCATGTGGTAAAAGATATGAAAGATGTGAACAGAAAAGGTTAGAAATAGAAAGGTGCTAAAATATTTTATATCAATCACATGAGCATAGAGAGAGTGCACAGAACACAGTTTTAGCTAGATGAGAGACACATTTTAAGTGCGCGCACTTTTTCCGGGCCAGAGCAGCATGTATCGGAGCATGCGTGTCTGGTTTTGTGACAAAGAAAATCTGCATGCGAGCGGAGAGATTCGCTCTTGCGCATTATTTTAATGTGCTTTCGCATTACAATAATGCACTCTCGCAGCTGCTTCTGCACCGCATACACATACTGTATATGCACTGCAAACGGAGTACGTGTGAACCTGTATAATGTATAACAAATATATTTGAACACCTGAGGCACCGCTACATTAAGCTCGATGACCATTACATGGCAAAAAAGAAAAAAAAATTCCCTGGACACGGGATTTATTTATTTATTTTTTGCTATATGCCTAGACATTTTGTCACAGCTTTACTTAGTGATTTTTTGGACTTATGTCTGTTCTAGAGACATGTTACAACTTTTTGATAAAGCTCTAATTGGTTTTCTTTTGGAAAAATGTTTCCAATTTATACTGAATACATTTATGACTGTAAAGTCTGTGTCAAAATCATAATTAAAATCGAAATCGCAAAATTGATGAAATCGCTATAGATTTTTTTTGTTCATATCGCACAGCCCTAATAGAAATCCAGGCCAAATAGACTGCACTGACCATTGGTACCAGTGGTTTCAACAATTTACTTTATCCTACAATGCTTTTGAGAAATGGTGTGTATGGGAAAGTTGAAGCCAAACTCTGCAGAACAGTGGCCCTCCAGGAGCAGGATTGAACACTACTGAGGTTGTAGATCTAGATGAACATCATGTCATGTAATTAATATTTATGACCAAAGTTGGTGAGTTTAATAAATTTTCCCTACTTTTCAGATCATTCTTAAACCACTGTCCACGGAAAATGAGTGATTCAAAATGACAAAATCAACAGGAACACTTCACAGTTATTCTAACAGGAACCTACGGGCAACTGCTACTTTGCTACTGCTATGAAGTGTGTTCAACTGTGGATGAACGAGTTAAACATATGCACAGTACTACATAGTGGACTCTTCAGTCTCAACATTTTACCTTCCTTGTCCATTCCAAGTATACTTTGGCCTTAGAATACTACAGAAACACTAAGAGAGCCTTTATTATTTAGCCTGTGAATACAGGTCATGGATATGCCTTTCAGTGGAATTGGTAAAAAGGAAGACGTTTGGGAAATGGATACTGCAAGAGGATTACTTAAAACTTTTACAACCTCTAAAAATTCAAGAACTACTACTGGAAAGCTAACAGCAACCTACCGTCAACTTCTGCTACTACATCTAAGGGTCTGTAGAAGTTCAATGCATGGCCTCACCTGCAGGGTTTGAAGGCAGGATCACCTGCTCTCTCACTTTCACTCCCATTTTTCTGCCCAGTGAGGGGCTGAACTTCAATAGGTGACACTCGGACAGGCGGGAGAGGCCGCTGCCCTGACCCATGACTTGCTTCCATTCTCAGAAGAGGGAGAACTTGACTGGAGGTTGAAGATGACTTCACCAGGGATTCAGTAAAACAAGAAGTTGACTTGCTACTATTAATAGTTAGTGACTTGTCTTGATCTTGTATGTTGGGTTGACTAGTTGAGTTCAATGCAGCTTCTGGTTGCTGGCCGGATGCTAATTTGGCAGGAGGCAATGGGGCCCAACTCTTCTTTTTGAACATACCACTCTCAAGCAAAACATTTTCAGTATTCTTAGGATCATTCACATTGCAGAGAACCTTTCCAATGAGTGGATCAGACCTAGAAGGTGCGTCTTCTCCAAGACAGACTAGTTTATACTTTGCTGGTAAATCTATTGAGGAAAGGTCATCAGAGTGCACAGGCTCGGGTTTTGTAGAAGGCTCTTCAGATGCAAGAAGATCATCAAGCTTGTCAGTCGACTCATCTAGTTGATCAATGCAAGAGATTGAGGCAGCAATGGTTTCGTGTCCAGTCAAATGGAAATTACTTATTGCTAGGTTGTTGGGTTCTGTTTCAGATGCAGATGTCTTGCAACATTTTGACTGTAATAAAGGCTTTGGAGCTGGTCCCTTGTTGTGTTTAGTTGTTTTGACCTCAGTAAATATAAAAGGGTTGGTTTCTTGTCTGTTACTGGGATGACCCTGGCTAAGATTTGTTAAACTGGTGTTCCCAGAGTTGACTGTATCAGAGGTCCTAGACTCATCTTGCAAAACTGGTCGCATTTTATTAGTCTGGTCTTTTTCCTGGAATCTAGTGGTTCTCTGTTCTCCGGTATGAAGAGGTGTAGTAGATTGGACTGCATGTCCATTTTGCACTTCTTGCTTGTTCTTTGGTGGTAAAGGTGCAGGACGTTTGTCCCGTTGTAAACTGCAGGAATCCGAGTCTCCATCGCCCTCAGATCCTCTAGATAGAAAAGCTTGTGTGGCTTCAGGAATTGGTGGTGCTCTTGGAGGGATGTCTGTTTTTCCCATCTGCGTCTTGTTCAGGGGAGGCATTGGTGCACGTCGTTTTTTATCTGACCTTTCTGCGGTGTCTCCGAAATTAACAACTTTCTCAGTGTTTCCACTATCAACATCAGAGTCATCTAAGAATGGATTGGTGTTTGGGATAGATGCTTGCGAAAAGAAGATTCCAGAAACAGAATAACTGAAGAAACAGGATAATGAAAGGGAACATTAAACTCAATCAAACACATCTGCTAAATATCGAAATAAATTGGCAAGCAAGTTAAAGCCACTTCGCTTTGGTCAACAACCATGAAAACCACTGAAAGGACACTTTAAGTCATTAAAACTGACCGTTTACTTTCATAAAACATGCTCCTGTGTTATTGAGCAAATGTTATCAATATCCATAAACTTTTTAAAGGGATAGTTAACATCAAAATTTAAATTCTGTCATCATTTACTCATCCTCATGTCATTCCAAACTGTCTGGATTAAGTTGATGGACATTTATTACTTTCAAGCAATAAAGATTTCTGAGAGAAACGTGTAAAAAACTTCCCTACTTTAACTGCTGCCTTAAAGAGATAATTGGTTTAAATTTAAAGAGCCACCCACAAATCATGCCATTTGCTCTCCAGTCTCCTACACATTCCAGAACTGTTTAATGAAGCCCTCAATTGCATGAGTCAGAGAAAAGGAACTGCCTGATCAGCTGTTTTCCAGGGAAACAGATTTCTCCAGTTTCCCCTGGGTTAGAGCTCAATCAAGTACCACACAAGCACTAACACAATGAAGGTTAGAGACCTTATAAATAACTGTCAGCATTAATGCATCTCAGCAGAAATAAACAGATAAGACCATGGTAAGAAAGACTCTTCATTCATATTTGGTTAAGAGTTACTCAGATTAGTCGCATGATAATAATCTTCAGAAAATATTTTGAGAAAAACAAAATGTTAATGTGAATTATCCTTACTTTGAGTCCTTGAAAACGTTTCAAAAGAACAGAATTTCATGTCAGATGTTTTTTTGGACTTGTACAGACACGCACTCATACCAACACACACAGTCTACTGCATATTTCATTATAGTGTCAAATGTTCTTACATGATGGCGTTAATCATGAAAGCATGGTGTTATGGGCGCTACCGCACTGAAACAGAGTTAGTCTAAGCATACTACAGAAACACTGAGAGACAGTTCCATGCCTTTAATATTCAAGCTGTGATCATGGGTCATGGATTTGCCTTCCAGCAGAATTGGTAAAAAAGCAGACATTTGGAGAATGATTTGAAACAGCTTTGAGAAATGATGAAAGTATGAGTTACAGTATGAAGAACGTTGAGAGTTCTTAAGAGTTGCAAAGAGGTTTAGAGTCAGCCGAATGTCTGTCAAGCCACAAACTTCATGAAAAAGAAGTGTTTCCTTTTGGTTCTGATTGGTACACTGAAGATAAAAGCATTCAAATGACTGGTCAAGTGTGCTTGTTTATATACAGATTTTTTTTTTTAAGTGGCCCACAGTGACATCCCAATTGCCCAAAATCTGACCCACGTAGCCATGCTGTATATTAAATATCAAAAGATGTTCCGAGTGGCTGATTTTAACACCTCACACAGCATTTGGCTTTCATTGAGAACAGATAAATTAACAAGTTGCCATGTTGTGTTTTGGGGCCTAATTCATGTAACACATGCATTTTTTTCCATTCTTAGCCAACAGCTAGTTTCACTTACAATTTACATTAAAAATAGTTTATGTTTCATGAATGAGGCCAAATGGATGTAATTTAAAAACACAAACTTCTGAGATTTCAGGAAAGACACTGACCTTGGCTTGACTGCAGAGACTTTGGTGGACTGATTGAGGGCTTCAGTTTGAGAAACTGTGGGATTGGTGTAACTCTCATCGAATGAGAGAGGATCTTCAAAGGGATTGGCAGATGGGATGTAGTCCGGGTTAATCTCATCAGGGGCTTTTTTACTCTTATTCAGTCGAGCACTCCTGGGTTTCACCACAGGCCGCTGTTCTTTCTCTTCCTTCTGTCTCTCCATTTCTACTTTCTCTTGCCTGATTCTCTCCTGGTCTGCTTTCTCTTTCAGCTTCCTCTTCTCCTCCTCTTCCTCAGCCTTTTTTCGCGCCTGCTCCTCTCTCATCCTTTCTTCCATTTTCTTGTTCTCAAGCTCCAGCTTCTCTTTTTCCAAATGTAACCTTTCTTTTGCTCTTCTTTCTTTCTGCTCAGACAGTCTTCTCTCTTCTTCCTCTATCCTTTTCCTCTTTTCCTCTGCTTCCAACTTTTCCTTTTCCTTTTGTAGTCTTTCCTCTTCTTCAGTGCGTCTTCTTTGCATCTCGATCATTCTTGTCTCTTCTTCTTTCCGCAACTTTTCATTCTCAAGTCTCTCTTCCTCCATTCTCCTCTGTTCTTCTTCCTTCCTAGCCTTTTCCTCTTCCTCCATTCTATTCCTTTTCTCCTCTTTGATCCTCTCCTCCTCAGCTCTCCTTTCCTCTTCCTGTTTGTTCTTTATTCTGATCATTTCTTCCTGCTCAAGCCTTTTTCTTTCTCTATCCTCTGCCTCAATTCTTCTCCTTTCCTCTTCCTGTTTCCTCTCCTCTTCTCTCTCTATCCTCTTTATTTCCTCCTCTCTTTCAATCCTTTTCCTCTCCTCTTCCTCTCTTTCCAACCGTTTCATCTCCTCTTCCCTCTCCAATCTCTTTTTTTCCTCAATCCGTTTCATCTCCTCTTCCCTCTCTATCCTCTTTCTTTCCTCCTCTCTTTCAATCAGTTTCCGCTCCTCTTCCTTCTCTATCCTCTTTCTTTCTTCCTCTCTCTCAATCCTTTTCCTCTCCTCTTCCTTCTCCAATCTCTTTTTTTCCTCAATCTGTTTCATCTCCTCTTCCCTTTCTATCCTCTTTCTTTCCTCCTCTCTTTCAATCAGTTTCCGCTCCTCTTCCTTCTCTATCCTCTTTCTTTCTTCCTCTCTCTCAATCCTTTTCCTCTCCTCTTCCTTCTCCAATCTCTTTTTTTCCTCAATCTGTTTCATCTCCTCTTCCCTTTCTATCCTCTTTCTTTCCTCGTCTCTCTCAATCCTTTTCCTCTCCTCTTCCTCTCTTTCCAAATGTTTCCTCTCCTCTTCCCTTTCCAATCTCTTTTTTCCCTCAAACCGTTTCCTCTCCTCTTCCCTTTCTATCCTCTTTCTTTCCTCCTCTCTCTCCATCTGTTTCCTCTCCTCTTCCCTTGCTATCCTCTTTCTTTCCTCCTCTCTTTCAATCAGTTTCCGCTCCTCTTCCTTCTCTATCCTCTTTCTTTCTTCCTCTCTCTCAATCCTTTTCCTCTCCTCTTCCTCTCTTTCTAATCTTTTCCTCTCCTCTTCCCTCTCCAATCTCTTTTTTTCCTCAATCTGTTTCATTTCCTCTTCCTTCTCTATCCTCTTTCTTTCTTCCTCTGAGGTACTGGAGGTTTTCCTGTCATGACCTCTGCGCAGGTCCTCCATGGATCCGTGGCCTGAGCTGTTCAGGCTGAAGGTGGAACCAGCCCTGGATCCTCTGCTCTCTGGTTCTTCTGTGTAGACGTGACTGCCGTTGATGCACACGTTGCTCTGCACCATGCCCAGTCCAAGAGAGCCGGTGCCCTGGGAAACCTTGCTGTCAGAGCTTTCGGTCCGCTTGTGCTTCAGAAATTTAAATTTCTTTTTGCCTTTGAAGATAAAAAAAAGAGAGGAAATTACAATAATACTACACTTTTGAAATTTTGCACCAGTTATCAGTTTTGGCAGACCCTACCTTCTGCTAATTATGTAGGGATGCACAATATATGGGTACTATAGTGATTATCCGTTTACATTTCTGGAGATTTGTGTGGTTTATTAGCAATTTATTAGTTGGTATGGGATATTTAATTTTTACATACAGTATAGACTACCTTTATCATCATCTAATACTAACTTAAAATCAGTGTTATTTTAGTATAACTGAGATACTATTATGTTTTGAATAAGGTTTTATTTTATTTTAATATGTTTTAGCAATTTTGTAATTTAGTAATTGTGTTTTGGTACAAATCTGTTTTTGGTACAAATCTTTTTTTTTGTTTTGTTTTTTTTTTGTTTTGTTTATTATTTATTTATTTATTTTTATTTCAGTTAAGTTATTTCAGCCATAAAGTAAAAAATAAATAAACAAAAAATAGAAATATTGCCTTGGCGACTGGCCTTTTATATTTTCTATATATAAAATTATTTTATTTTATTTCAGATAGTTGTTTTTATTTTAAATCTTTTTTAATTGTTTAAGTTTACTATAATAACCCTGCTTAAAATGAATTTTTGAAAATACCAATAAATTTAATAACATTGTCATATATAATATAAAAATTAAGCTCAAAATAAATATCTATTTCTCATACTATACTTTATAATTTTGTGATGCTAAAATTCACTTTAAATATGAATTTTGCGTATTAGTGATTTATTTTTAATTTATATATACAAAATACCAGCCATTTATCAGTTATCAGACATAACATGATAATCAATTCTCAGCTTACTGGGACGAGCCTTTTATTTTTTTTTATTTTAAGTGTCGTGGGCAAATGTTCGTGTTTTACATTTTAAATTAATAAATATGATTCCAACTTCAGCCAAATCAGACTAAACCAGTATAATTAATATCAGAAGGTTTCAATATTTACATTGCATTTAGCAGATATATTTATATATACATATATTTATTAGTTCACGATTTCTCTGGTGCTCAAACCCAGGACTTTGGCATCACTAGCATCATAGTGTATTGATTGACCTGCAGGAACAATATGGTAGCCAACATATCATCTATCCCTAATATTGAAAATATTACAGCAATAAATAGTGTTGTGATACCTTCAGGAGACTCTACATTTAGGCCAGAAGATCTGCTCAGACTGATGGCCGAGTCTTTTTCAGGCAGGGTGGCGAGCGTGGACATGGACTGGGAAATGTTACGCTGCAGAGAGGGCTTGGGTTTGAAAAGAGATTTGAGTTTATTCTTCTTTTTGGCTCCAGGTGTGGAGTCAGGTTCTTCTTCTCCCTCGCTGTCAGTCAGTACCTGGCTGACTGAAGGCACAATGGCAGAAGCAGAATCCGACATCCCATCTTTCTTTTTCCCTTTCAGCTTATCTTTAAGCTTCCCAAGCCGTGAGCGTGACTTGTCCTGCCCGGAGAGGTCGTACATGCTGGCCGTCATGTTGTTCTTCATAAACTGAATGTCTAGGAGTACCTCACCCCTGTCTTTATCAGCCTTCCCCGTCTTGCCCATCAATTTGAACCATCTGTATGAAAGCAAATAGCACAGGATGTTTAGTTTCAAGCATTTTGAGTTTCCCTAAGCACCTCCCTCATCAAAGAAAAGAAAGCCAGAGGCAAAACCGAGATAAAAGATATGAGATTATGTTGTGACATGTAGTTACACTTTGCAAAATTGGTTAGAACTGCAATAATGACAAGGTTGTTGTGCGCTCAAAGCCATGGGATCCCAAAGTCCAAGTAAATAGTTTCACAGGATTGTTGACATTCCTCAACGGCTATAAACCAGAACAGCACATGACGGTTCAATGACCGCGACACGGCCTTATCATAACTCAGGGACACTATTGGAGAACAATGACTTCATGTTCTAAAACAAACATCCACTGTGTGGGGGGGGGGGGGGGAGACTCGAATGAATGAGAGAAAAACACACATTTTCCCTTTAGACATCAATAAAATAGGTCCATCAATCTAAAAAGGCCAAAATATAACTCGCAGCCTTCAGCAAGCTGTTTCTTAGCTACAGAGAGAGATGTATCATGTTGTTTTCCAGCTAAATGTTGTAGGAAATGACTGTCGGGCTAACATGCCTGTAAGGAACAACAAACTTAAATCCATAAAAAATGGAAGAGGAATAAGATGAGGACAAAAGGGTGCGGTAACTCCATGCAGGACTCATTTCATGGAAACTTATGTTTGCAGTAGCGTTTGGCTGCGAGAATGGAGTGGGTGGCTTAGAAAGGCAATTTTGAGAATGCCACAATACTGACACCCGGGGCAGAAAACACAAATTGGCAGATTAGGGTCAGGTTTGAGAGGGATAAATGGAAATTCACTAAAACCTTATAAGCCAAACTTGTTTCAAACTAGACTTTAAGAATTGCAGAAAAAAAAAAATGGCATAATGTGCCTGACATAACGGCTTGGAGATAAAATTAAATTTAATTAAAACAACACAAGATCCTAACTCTGCAGTTTCACGTGATTGTTGACATTACTCCACGGTTATAAACCAGAATACCCTGCGCTTTAATGATCAAGTCTCAAGGACACTAGAGAATAACAACAACTTCAGGGTCTAAAACACACATCTACTTAGTAGGACAAAGGACAAAAGGCTTGAATGAGTGCCAGTAGAAATTAAAATCCATTAAATCTAAAAAAATATAAAATATAAAATGTGATACATAGCTAAACAAAAAATATTAGTGATATATTTGAGTATCGAAAAATGTTGAGATACAACGGTCTTGTTTTCTTCTTAAGCTTGACATATCAGAACCTAGAAAATCTCAATACAGTAACCATTAACAGTCTTGTTTCTCAACCAGTCCCTTCAACAGAAGCTGCTACTTCAGTGTTTATGCTGACAGAAAGTGCTCTGGACACAGTGAGTAATGCAGTGCTAATGCTACAGAGAAAATAACATGTTGGGCTTGTGTTTAAATGACTTTGTGGCTGTCTGCTAAATAATACTGCAATGAGTCTAAAGCTAAATATAGCAACACACCCTGGGACAATTAGCGAATGATTCCTGCTGCCCGTCTACGCCTCAATAACATTTAGCACCATTACAAGGCACATATTACGTCAGAGAATAACAAACTAACTAGCGGAGATAAACAATACAGCAAAAAGCAACTCAATTTCGTCTGTAATATTTATTTTCTCTGCAATGGCTTTTTTCAAAGAGATCATAACAGACCTTTAATGCTGCTAAGCAGAAGTGAAACAAGAAGCAATAAAAGTATTGTTTTGCACTAAATTAACAAAGAACCTAATGGTTTTTATGCACCAACTTAAAATATATAAACAGCCATATTCACCTATGTGGTCAAAATTTTACATAAACATTTACATAAACTCCAAAATGTTAATTATTGTACCTAAATAACAAGGGACTCATGAACAACTATCACACGCACAAAAAACGAAAGAATCAAGCATATGTAAACTTATAAACAAGGTCATTTTCATACATTCAACTATGATTTTCTCTTGTGGACTATATGTAAACATCTTTTACAGTATCTGAAATATCTTACTCAGGTCAGTACTAAATAAGAAATAACATGCATTTTGTATGATCCCTCTTATGACTATGAGTCACACTGAAGGCATCAAGGGCTATTTGACCAAGAAGGAGAGTGATGGGGTGCTGCACCAGATGACCTGGCCTCCACAGTCACCGGACCTGAACCCAATCGAGATGGTTTAGGGGTGAGCTGGACCGCAGACAGAAGGCAAAAGGGCCAACAAGTGCTAAGCATCTCTCGGGGAACTCCTTCAAGACTGTTGGAAGACCATTTCAGGTGACTACCTCTTGAAGCTCATCAAGAGAATGCCAAGAGTGTGCAAAGCAGTAATCAAAGCAAAAGGTGGCTACTTTGAAGAACCTACAATATGACATATTTTCAGTTTTTTCACACTTTTTTGTTATGTATATAATTCCATATATAATTCCACATGTGTTAATTCATAGTTTTGATGCCTTCAGTGCGAATCTACAATTTTCATAGTCATGAAAATAAAGAAAACTCTTTGAATGAAAAGGAGTGTCCAAACTTTTGGTCTGTACTGTGTATGTATATATATATATACATATACATATACATATACATATATAGCCAAAAGAATATTATTGAAAATTCTCTAAATATTTTAATCACCAGGCTTTGAATATGATGCTTGACCACATTTGAACAATTACATTCAAACAATCTACAATTCGACATGGTAGAGTTTTTAGACTTTACTAACCATTAAACTGAGTCTGAATAACTGCAATCAGTGTGTAAAATAGAAGTGGTTAAAGGGCTGGTAACCTGAAAGTTGCTGAATCAAATCCTGGAAGGAGTGAACCATAAGCGCAATTATGCCTTCCAACAATTAAAGCTGTTAAACCACATTTTTTTTTCTTTTGCTAATTACACAATGACAAGAGAAATAGCCCTGCAGGGGGGGGGGGGGGGGGGGGGGGGGGTGTTCATTTGACATGACGTGTTCGGACAACACCTCAAACCCGTGGAAATTCACTGATGCAAACAAGCAGCTTCTGCTGTGATGTCACTCAGAAGTTACATTGCAGTTCTGGTCAGAGGAGGGAAGTTGCAACAGGGTGTTGCCGGGTTTGAGAGGAGTTTTAGACAAGCTTGACAAGCCTTTATATACAAAATATTACCCTATCATGAACATCTGCTTTTTATTTATTTATTTATTTTTATTAAAAGTCTGCTTAAATGCTTCTATTTATTGGAAAGAAAGGAAAAAAATTATGTTAGGCCTTATTTTGTACCATATTAGTAGAAAGTGTCAGTTAGATAAAAAAAGAAGACTTTAATAAGCAAAGTTCTTAAAACTCATCTGTTTCGCCTTGTAAGATCCTCAATAACAGCGGTTCCCTGACAGGAAGTGAAGGCAGCATCAGATGAATCAGCACTGGATGTTTCATTGTTCCAATGTGTCTCTCAGCAGCTTAACTTCCTGCATGTGCCAGCGCACTGATAAGTGTGTTATGTGACAGGACTGTTTTATCACACACAGCAGCGCAGGAACCTTTCTTAAGCTCAACCTTATAGAGTTTCAATTCAGTTGCTGTAAGATATTCAACAAAATATGTGTGAAGTTTAGATAATTGGACGCATTTCTATCATGTGACATAACAACATGGGATTTTGTTGATTCTTCCAGCTGCCAGAACATTACTTTTGATAACATGAAGGATTCAATATTCAAGTTCACATAATATTGAATTGTTTCTGCTGATATAAAAGACGTTGGATTTAACACTATATAATGTAAACTTTGTTGGTTGATGGTTCAGAGCAGACAGGTGACATGCTCCCATTCTGCCTCGAATCAGGAAAGAGCTCCTGATAACGTATCAGCACAAGGTCACGCTCGATCAATCTCTTCTGTATTAGCATGAGGCGTTTAGCATATTTTAGGCACATCCTCTGAAGCGTCCTCTGTATGTGTGACTGAGAGAGAGAAAGTGTTTTCTCGACTTTGAAGTCTGAAGCAGTTGACAAGCCTTGACTTTATGCCATGCTAAGAGAAATGGAGTTATCAGGCAATGCATGTCACGTACGTCAAAGCCTAAGAGAGAACTGGGGCACAAACAGAACAATCAGACGCCAGAAAAGGGATGTTAGATATTTAACCTTCTCCAAAATACGGTTTTGTTTAAATGACTGCACAATATAACAGAGGAAATTTGAGTGGAAGAAAAAAAAGTGCACAAAGGGGTGTGAGTTAAATGCACAAATCTAATATTAAGGTTCTGAGGGTTGTTAATATGAATACACTATACTGTTCAATAGTTTGGGATATGTAAGATTGTTTTATGTCTTTAAAAAGGAGTCTCTTGTGTTTAACAAGGCTGCATTTATTCGATAAAAAATATGGTAAAAACTATATATATTATTTTATACATTATTACAATTTAAAATAACTGTTATTTGATCAAGAATATAGGGAAAATAGCTATGTTTTAATATTTTATTTTATATATAATTACAATTTAAAATAACTGTTTTCTATTTTAATATTTTATTCCTGTGATACAAAGCTGAATTTTCAGCATCATTACTCTAGTCTTCAGTGTCACATGATCCTTCAGAAACTTGTAAAGAAACATTTCTTCTTATCAAAGCTGAAAACTGAAAACTAAGCTGAGCTTAGTAATATTACCATTATACTATTTTCAGGTTTCTTTGATGAATAGAGAAAGAAGAGCATTAATTTGAAATTATATATCATAAATGTCTTAACTGTCATTTTTGATCAATTTAATGCACTTTTGCCAAATAAAAGTATTAATTCTTTTTTTTTTTACTCACTGTGACCCTGACCTTTTGAACTTCACAAAGCAACACTGTAACACGAAATATTATTAATTACAAGAATTTATTTTTAGATAAATTACAATTTCAATTGGTTACGGTAAAAGAACCAGGAACTAGTTCTGGGAGCAATAGAAATGAGAAAATACTGATATGAAGATCAGGGAAATTGACGACAATATAGGAGAAGAACAGGAAGTAATTAGTCTTCTGATTCATCCAATGCAGAAAGAATGAATCGGCTCCATGGAAATTAGAACAATACTCTGAGTTCAACAGAAGCTTAATCGATGTGGCATAATGTTGACTGATTACCACAAACAAAACAAACACACACATACACACACACACACACACACTAATATGGGTTACACTTAGGCTACAATAAAAGTGAATGGTGGTAACAAAATGAAAATTGAAAGATTGGTTCAAATGACCAAGCTGCTCCTAACGTAAAAAGAGTGACATCACATTAAAGTGATCTCTTCTAGTGATAAAACCCTGGTGATGTCAACCACAAGACTGTCAATCTTACACACACCCCCGGCGAGATCACACTTCAAAAATCACCATCAGAACTGCCGATTCTTTTTCTAAGAAACACAGAGGTCCAGTTTCATATGAGAGTCGGCTTACTTAAAGAGCCTTGAATCAGTTTCCGGTTCCTCTGACCCTGGAGACCAGCAGCCCACACGGTTACAGCACAAGATATGACTTACTTAGCATAATAGGCTCTATCACTTGACAACAAGAAATGTCTCAGTCAGACCCAAAAAAAAAAAAAACCCAGGAGCTGAGCTCTCTAGTGGCCTAGTTCATTAGAAAACAGCTTTCATTCTGACTCAACCGTCATTCTACTCTATAAGCTAAACTTGTAGAGTAAAAATAATTATTCGGCAGAAGGCCAGACAAGCACTGGCTGTCTTTGTGCATGAGACTGAATTAGATCTTTGAAATGAAAATGACCAGGCAGGTTCTAATAAAAAACTCTGAGCATTTACAAGCAAACAATGGAAGTCATTCAGAGAGCAGGTGAAGAAACACAAGCTCTTCAAAACCAAGGTCAGAATGCTTTGAAGGATTTATGTGATACTTTGTAAATTGTAGTCGAAAAAAAACTTTGCTTACTGAGAGGGGAACATAACACTGATGTTACAATGATGTCTAGAAGTAAACTAATTTATTCATGAAGTCTGTGAATAATGTAGACTGTGTGATCCTGGATTACAGTGAGATGGAATAACCACCCGATCCAGTCAAACAGATTTGCACTGACCTTTAACAAACATTCCAAAGGAAAGCTAATTGAATTTCATTAAAATAAGATGGAAGACAAGAGGAATTTAAACGATATTTGATTTTGTTTGTTTTTTATCGTATAACAATTGCCTCCGAATTACATTAGGAATCTGATCCTTAAGAAAACATCTGTAAAAACTCAATAATGAGGCATTTGTGGAGGCCTGTGACGTCTCTGGTTGAGGGAAAAAATACCAGCCTGGTCCTTTCGGTCTACCATGAGCAAATCCAAAAACATTTGAAGCTCAGTTCATTCTTTCCACATAAGGAAGTTGTGATGCCATCTTTCAGCACAGAAGTATTCTAGTAGAAGTGTCCAAACTCTTATAAGAAGCTGAGTAAAGTCAGATGCACTTGAGAAGGGCCTTTATGTTTTGCCAAACATATATATATATATAATTTATATTTGAGGACCAGAACTGTTGCATATAAATAAATTAAACATGAGGCTACAATTTGTGTGTGTGTGTGTGTGTGTGTGTGTGTGTATACATATATAATGTTTATATAATGTATAATTTTCACTCACTCTGTTTTATTACGGGATTTATTGTCTTGGAGTTCCAGGAGGTTGATGGTCGCCTGTCCGAGCACTTTATCGGGTCCCATCAGAGCCCGGTGCATCACACACACCTGTAGGGTGCAGCGCTCCGCGTTACTGGGGTGAAAGAGCGGCAGGTCGAACGCGGCCTCCTCTTTCCACACCGGTGCGACGGTTTTCTCCGCCACCGAGGTGGAGAACTTATCCTTGGCCACCTGCATGACGGCGTACGAGTCGTTAGTGCCATTCTTCCCTTTGGTCCGCAAACCCCTCGCCTGAAGCACCGTTACCTGGACGCTGGTGGGGAACCACTGCTGGCTTTGCTCTGCCAGAGACATTTCTATGAAAACCCAACCCGTTTCAGTTTGGGCTGAAAAGACAACAGGACGCGCGAGCTGTCTTACCCAGCGAGAAGTTTCAACGTGTCAAAGGTCCGTTAATGTCTCGCTGGAAAAGTTTCACCTTATCCAGTGAAGCAACAAGTGAGCGTCACTCTAAAGCCACGCCCACAGTCAGCGGCGCGTGGGCGTGGCCTGCTGTAACGCACCGAACAGAGCGGAAGATTAAAGAGTTAGTTCACCCAAATATGCAAAACAGGCCATAAATTACTCACCCTCAAGGTATCCTATGGGTATATGACTTTCTTCTTTCAGACGAATCCAGTCGGTGTTATATAAAACATTTTCTTTGATCTTTCAAGCTGTTTAATGGCACTCAGCAGGGATTTCAGTGCTTCATTCCAAAAGAACCAAAATAAAAAAAAGTCGATTTAAAAAAAAAGTGTCTCACAAGGCTCAGGGGGTGAACAAAGGCCTCCTGTAGCAATCGATGTGTTTTTGTAAGAAAAATAACCATATTTAAAACATAATAATCAATTTAATCCAGCTTGCTCTCACTGTTGTACACAGAAACTCCAAAAAAGTTCTGGACAGATGACATATGAGGCCGACTTAAAAAATACACATAAATACACACACATATTACATTTCACTGACATAACAAGGCCTAAATACTAAAACTCACATACTGAGTGCATAGTGACCTGTATAACAATAATAATAATAATGATTTTAAGTGAAAGTCATGACATTTGCCAATTATGGTTACCCATACTCAGAATTGGTGCTCTGCATCTAACCCATCCAAGTGCACACACACAGCAGTGAGAAGTGAACACACACCCAGAGCAGTGGGCCGCTATAGATCCAGCACCCGGGGGTTCAGTGCCATAGAGAGTAGAAGAGATCACTGTTCAATAACTTCCTCCCACCTACAACTCCTGCCAGCACCGGGACTCAAACCAGCGACCTTCTGGTAACTAGTCCGACTGTCTAACCATTAGACCACAGCTGCCCCTTATAATAGCAATTCTATGATGCTCCTTTCAATTATGACTATTTATTAGAGATGTGTAATTAAAATGTCCCATGACTAAATTTAGACATTAGAGAACTGTAGCTCTGTGGCACTAAGCTACAATTATACTCTAATTGTCATGCTGGCAGTGACAAGTTCTAAATGTTCATTAAAAAAGAGAACACACATTTGTCCTTTTATTGCAAAAGAGTTTTAAATCTAAAAAGACTGTGATGTAATTTCTGCAAATAACACAGTCGTCACTCTGATATAAAGCAAACCAACGGAAATGAGGAATGTAACATACTTGAAACACTTCCAACCATTTTATAAAAAATATGTAAAATGACCTAAAACAGAGGCAGATTAGACAAAAAAAGCATGCTTGTGGGAATCATACCACTGTCTTCTATTTAAAGCTTAAATTGAAGTCCTTAAATGAATTAACACCTGTTTATTACTGGGAATCTCCTTTGAAACAATCTGTATTATATAAAGTGCAATAGAAATAAATTTGACTTGTTTCATAATTCATAATTGTGAATCAATCTGTTTTTCCACAGCCAGTTAAACAAAACACCAGGTATTAACACAAAGTCACCATCATTCATTAATGATGAATCTCCATTGTCATTTAAGGTTTTAAAATAAATATGATGTGAACAAGCCCCATGTTCCTTCATAAGGATAATGTGAGTTTGTATTGTTCCTGAAACCTGTCATTCAAGGCCTTCATAGTTCTGCATGGGGAGTGGAAGTCAACAGGGCACATCCCTTTAACAACTCTCTGTCACTGTATTCCTTTACATAATGCAATTAGGTCAGACTGCAGGCTACTCAGGTGAATTGCTATTCATGCCACAGCAGTAAAATAAAAAATAGACATCTACATTATGTTATGGAATACTCTTTTTTTCTGTGTTATAGCTGTGGGATGCATTCCAGTGATGTCATCTCTTTCGCAAAATTACAGACATTAACTGAAAGCATATTTTCATCATGCAGCTACAGCTCAGTCACAAACTGTAGGTATTCAATTATTGGAACGCAATAGTGAAACATGAGAAAACACTGCCCTCTAGAGAGGACTTACAACTCATGCAATAATGAAATAACTGCCAAAAATCTAAAATTCATTCTGCAGAAGATATTTTGAAGAATGTTGGTAACAAAAAATGGTTGGAGGTCCCATTGACTTCCATAGTATGGACAAAAAATACTAGGGAAGGAACCAACACTGTTTAGTTACCAACATTCTTTAAAATATATCTTCATTTGTGTTCTATATAGAAAAAAGAAAGTAACATGCTGTTTTGGAATGACTTTATATGTGAATAATGACAGAATTTTCATTTTTTGGCAGGATTTCAGTGTGTTATTCACATAAAGCTATCAGAAGTTTTATTATGCTTTTATGGTTTTTCTTTGTCCTTTTTGATAATCCTGGACACCATCCACTTTCATTAATTAGAGGGGTAATTTGTCCTTTTTTATTGCATCGAGTAAAATAAGGCAGAATTTTTAGGGGAATTATATGTTTGCAACTATTATAAAAGTTTTAAAGGAATTGCATTTTTATAAGCATCATTAAAAAACATGACCATGAAATACACTTAATCAAAACCAATGCTATTATAGTTATATTATAGAAAAATATTTTTGTTACTTGAAATAAAATAAACATTAACTGGAATAAAATATTTAAAAAATTTCAATTTCACCTAGTTGGCAAGGCAAATTTCCCATTTTAATTTTGTTTAACTTTGTATACTAATTTAACTAAAGCTGAAATGCAATACAAAATATATAGACATATATAGAATACAAGAAATACAAAACAAGTTTCCTTTAATAGTAAATAAACCAGTATATATATTGAAGGATTCTTACACAATGATGTAACCGCATCTCTCACAAGTGCACTATGCTGGACTGCTCTTCCTGTACAATTCATTTATTTTAGGGATTTGAATGCATGAATGAATATAAAAGTCCCTCTTGCAATATTCTGAAAGTGTAGGACTGTCTGGACTGCTGAGGTTGAACTGGTCTTCTCCTGATTCTCATCAGCTCTGCAGGGTCAGCAAGCCCATAGCTCCAAACTAGATCATTAAAACTTACCCTGAGACAAGAGAAAAAAACAGTAATGTGAGTTCAACAGGAATGAGAGAAAATAGCATGGGCTATGCTTGGAAGAAATTAAACGGATTAAAACATTTATAATGTTACATACGATTTTGATTTCAAATGCATGCTTTTCTTTATCTCCTGAAAAAAATGTATCAAGATTTCCACTAAGACATTAATATAAAACTTACAAATATTAAATAACTGTAAAATTCATAAAAGTGAGTAAAGCTTCTTGAGCACCAAATCAGCATATTCATTATTCAGCATAATCATGTGACACTGAAGACTGGAGTAATGATGATGAAAATACAGCTTTAACATCACAGGAATAAATTACATTTTATCATTTAGAAAACTACAATGTTAACCACTACAAACTATGGATTTTTTTATTTTATTTTTATAGTATGGCTACAAAGTGAATTATACAGAAAATAGTACATTAGTATTTTAAACATGATACTGTTATTACTTTTTCTTGGCAGATTCGCATGCCGCTGTTTGGATACAGTCAGATAAAGTGTTTTAGTGGACTCCTGCAACCAAAAAAAATATATTTTTGATTTTTTTAACTAAAACTAAAACCATAAAATAAATAAAAATTCCTAGAAATAAAATAAAATTAACTGAAGTAATAGCACTTTTATTTAGCTAGTTTTCAATGCAATATTTCTCAATGTTGTTTAAAACTAAAATGTAAAACTTAAAAAGAGTAAGCAATATTACTAAAACCTTATCTAACGTTAAAATCAAAATATAAAAATAAATGAAAAAATATATCTATATCAATAATACTTAAATGTCACTGCCAATAAAACAAGGGATTTAATTATAAAATATTTCTTCAGATTAGGCTTCTTTTTGTTTTTTTACTGGACCACAAGATGGCAGCAAAACCTTTAAAAGACTTAAACATTAGGTTGTCCATTTTATGATATTAAGCTAAATGTATAAACCTGAATTCAAGCCAAACATCACTAAAATATAAAATTACTACTGCATGTTTCCACATATGGTGTTGCTTCAGCTGCTCTGGGCTGTAGTTTCTCTCCAGTGGGGTTCTCAAACAAATGAACAATGAGAAACACATGTGAAGTTGTTTGAAGACATCTCAGTGTGGTTCTGGTGCACTAACCTCTTGGACTGATGGCTTTGCTTTGGCCAGACAGAGGGGTCCTGGGTTGAAAAGAACAGCAGGAAGTTTCAACACACAAAACAGGATTGTTTTTACTAGTTTTATTCAAACAAACTGAATGGGCCTTTACTGTAGCAACATTAAACATTAATATTATGTTCACAAAGAGCTGGTCAGTTAACTGTTTGAATAATTAACCAAATTAACAGGAAGTCTTGGAAAGAGGTCACCGCAGCCCTGTATGATGTCAGTTTTTGCAGGTG
This sequence comes from Carassius carassius, assembly GCF_963082965.1. Taxonomy (NCBI): domain Eukaryota; kingdom Metazoa; phylum Chordata; class Actinopteri; order Cypriniformes; family Cyprinidae; genus Carassius; species Carassius carassius. Next base: position 18,495,647 of record NC_081803.1, read on the forward strand.
TGTAAGATAATAAGAAACTTATTCAGAGTTTACACATAACATACTAATATGCTTTTATTATCCAAATCCGTTAAAGGATTTTTAGGCTGCATTAATTAGGTAAACCGGAACCAGAAACACTTCCCATAACACCCTATGTACTTGCTACATCATTAGAAGAATGGCATCTATGCTAATATTTGTCTGTTTCTCTCTTGTTCCGAGGTCACCGTGGCCACCAGATCCAGTCTATGTCCAGATCAGAGGGTCACTACAGTCACCCGGATCCAGTACGTATCCAGACCAGATGGTGGATCAGCACCTAGAAAGGACCTCTACTGCCCTGAAAGACAGCGAAGACCAGGACAACTAGAGCCCCAGATACAGCACCAGGACAAGACCACAGGAAACAGATGATTCTTCTGCACAATCTGACTTTGCTGCAGCCTGGAATTGAACTACTGGTTTCGTCTGGTCAGAGGAGAACTGGCCCCCCAACTGAGCCTGGTTTTTCCCAGGGTTTTTTTCTCCATTCTGTTTCGGTTCCTTGCCGCTGTCGCCTCTGGCTTGCTTAGTTGGGGACACTTCATCTACAGCGATATCGTTGACTTGATTGCAAATAAATGCACAGACACTATTTAACTGAACAGAGATGACATAACTGAATCCAATGATGAACTGCCTTTATCATTTTGCATTATTGACACTGTTTTCCTAATGAATGTTGTTCAGTTGCTTTGACGCAATGTATTTTGTTTAAAGCGCTATATAAATAAAGGTGACTTTGACTGACCTTTCAATCAGAAGCCACAACTCATGTTCAGATGTCTTCATTTTGTTCTGAGCCTCTCTCTATATTCAACATAGCTCCAGTGTCCTGACCATCAGTTTAGTGTCCCTCACCTGCAGTCCAGCATCATCTGCTCGGCTACCTTCACAAACCTGACAAAACACACTACGATAAGTCCTCACAGCTCCTTAACACACCATAAACCAAAGGCATCAAGACAATCTTATTTTAAACAATTTCGATATTTTGTTCATAAGAAAATGTATGCCAAATATCTTCAACTCATCTTTAATACAATCAGGGTTCTCCAGAAGTTTCTTCCTTCATACAAAACACCCATGTGAGTGGACCTGTCAAATTCACTCGAAATGCCATCTGTCTGTCACAAGCTTTCAATGTGAATGCCCTTTCAGAACAGCAACACTGGTTTGTGTTTAGGAAGGCTAAAGCGGTCAGTCGTGTATTTATATGAACTTCCTCTGAAGGTTAGAGATAGAGGCTCTGTGTGTCTGGAGTCAACACCATCTATGAACACCTGCACACAATGTTCTCAGCTGATTGTAGCTTCTGGTAAATAGAAGACCCCAGATAAATGTAAGAAGCATTACGAAAATAAATGTACGTTTTGTAAACTGAAAATAACCAATTAGGTGGGTGCTGACGCACTTATTAAGGCGGGAAGGTGTCAAGTGCACGCTCGTGGCTGCCTGGTAAACATACCAATAGCCGCTCGCTCGCTGTATCAGACAGTACATGGATAAAACATAATTACAGTCATTATTTGTCACGTTATTACGTTCAGACGGAACTCGTTTCCTGTTTTTCTAGGCTCGAGTGTTCGACCATTACTTTTCGCGCTCTCTCAAGTCTTGTCACGGTGTTCTAAAAACGCGCCGTTCAAGTTAAAAATGGTATATCTCTTTAAAAGCGCTCCTCTTTTTTATTCCACTATAATTGATATATATATATACCACCTTTTAAATCTTTAAAATAAATAATTGCAACGTTTTACCTTGAAATTCTGACTTTTATTCTCGCAGTTCTGAGTTTATTACACAACAAAAAACACAAAGCTTGTGATATTAACTTTTTTTTTTAAATGAATTAACAACTATTACAATTATTTCCCCCAACACAGAATATAAATAAAATAAATAATAAAATTATGAAAATTATTAAATAATTGCAACTTAACTCACAGTTTTGACTTTTTTCCTCACAGCTGCGACTTTATATCTTCCAATTGGCACAAAAAAGTGCCAGTACTCTTTCCTAAATGGTTAGGTATTAACATTTCGATAATGTTTGAAAAATGTCTAAAAGTACAAATTAAAAAGTAGATGTCACATTGTTTAAAAAACATTAAAAAAAAAAAAACAGACCGAAGAGCACATTATAGAGGCAGCCATGAGGAGATGAATGTTGAGCAGCTAAACACGTAACGGACATTATTCTTCATGGCTCTACCAACACTAAAGTTCTACGCACACGATCCTTTCACTTTTTCCTGTGTTTTTTTTTTTTTTTTCAAGCTTAAATAAATTACTTCAAACTCTTCCACTCTTTCTTCTCCTTGGACATCATGCATTATAGTATCAGAGCACAAATATTCAAAACTGTAACAGACTGTGTAAATATGCCATATGTAACTCTCACTCTAAACTGAAATCATAGACCAAGAATTGAATGCCAGAGACAATCGTGCAATGATGCAAAAGCTCCTGAGGCGCAGCAGTGATCTGAGGGTCTGGATGCACCATTTTCCCATCAACTCCCAATGACTTCATCAGTTCAGCTCGAGCAGGTTCATGAAGGGGCCAGTGTAGGGCCGCACGGCATCCGCTGAGGTTCCAGGCTCTCGCCGTGAGCACATAGCAGCACGTGTTGAAGTCAAGAAGACAGCTGCATCCCTTCACGAGCGACTGCGGTCTTCACTGCTGCCCACTAAAACCTTGCTGTAAAGTTTCTGCTGCTCCTCCTTGAAAACTTCTTTGACTTTCCCTCGTTTTAAACCACCATCCCTGTGAACATGCAAGAACACAAAAGCTTTGAGCTTCGTTTCATTTTAAAATGTCAAAGAGTGTGTTTGACACTCTTTAAAGAGGAACTCACCACAATAAGTCTGCCAGTCCTCCCTTTCTAGCGATGGCTGCTTTGACCCTATTAGCAAACTGTACAGCGTCCTCCCCTTCCTGTAAAAATAAGAAAATAAATTAAAACTCACCTAAATATAGTGACAGGATGACCAAAAAAACACTATTTACAAGTTTAGGGTTGTGAAATTGTAAATGCTTCTCATAGAAGCTCACCAAGACTGCATTTATTTGATTCAAAATACAATAAAAACAGTACAATTTAGTTTTTAACATTTTAAAAGATCTATTCATGTGATGCAAAGCTGAATTTTCAGCATCATTACTTCAGTCTTTGGTGTCACAGGATTCTTCAGAAATAATTCTAATATGCTGATTTGCTGCTCAAGAAATCTTGGATTAATAGAAAGTTCAAAGGAACAACATTTATTTGAAATTTTCACATTATAAATTACTTTACTGTCACTTCTAATCAATTTAATGCATCCTTGCTCAATAAAAGTATTATTTTCTTATAAAATCTTACTGACCCATCAATCTTTTGAACAGCAGTGAATATATAATGAAATCTACGTCTCATTCAAAGCTTCACCACTCACCATACGGCTCATTGGTGGAAGGTACCAGACGCTACACACAATGGCCCAGCTGCTCATCATGTGCAGCAGGTAGTTCACCATCCCAAACTTGCTACTGTTCCAGAACGCATCACCAAAACGAGGGTCATACTGCCAAAATAACAGTCAAAAGTCATGTAAAAACACTTTATCAACATCAAAGACAGCATATAACAGAAAACAGAGTCTGTTCTCACTTTTATTGCCACAGGGTAAACTTTGCAGCCGATCTCAAAGCTTCCCTTCTTGAACATCATGACTGAAGTGTTGTTTATACAAGTTCCTTTAGAATAAAAAAAAAAAAGTGTATTTATGCCATATATTTCATTGATATACTTCAGTATGAAATGGTAATAAGCAAGATTTCTAACACTTACCCTCTGGGAATATGAGGATAGGCAGTTTGCTTTCGTCTGCAACATGGTCACTTAATCTAAAAAAAGTAATACGTTTGTGACAAACAGAAATGATCAAAACGTAATAGCAAATTGGAGGAGGTAAATACATCAAGGAAATGCAATGTTACCGTTTGGCCACTAGGTGTCGGTCCTTCACTTCAGACCTCTCAAACCAGATGTGAGGACAGGCCTTGACCATCGCCCTCTGAATGACCCCCATCAGACCGCCATGGACCTGACCCACCTGATCCACAGAGAGAGACAGAGTTAATGCACATATTACATTCAATATCAACACTGAACCGAAATCATCAACACAAACATCACACTACCATAGCGTAGCACCCGTCACTGGCCAGGATGATGACATCGATAGGCGAGGTGTGATTGGCCACGCAGATTCCTCCGTTTTTGGGTTTATTCTCACTTGAAGCCAAAAGAAAAAGAGAAAATACTAAGAAATATGGAAAATAAAACCACACAACAGGCATATACATGTAGTAGTGTTTAATATTGCCATATGGTAGTGTTTATGTGTCAGTACCTGTCATGGTAGGTGATGATGGCTGTGAGGGCTCTTACACAGATCCGGTAACACATCAGATGAACCTTGTCACTGAGATAATTCTTTATTCTGCACATTAGAGCACAGACATCAGTGTTAATATACACATTTACATACCGAAAGAGATCAATTTATTCTTGTGATGTAGAGCTGATTTTTCAGCATCATTACTATAGACTTCAGTGTCACATGATGCTTCAGAAATCCTTATAATATGCTCATCTGGTGCTAAAGAAATATTTTTTTCTTATTATCAATGTTGAAAACACTTGATGTGTAATATTTTTGTGGAAACATTTATCTCTCAGGATTCTTTAATGAATAGAATGATCACAAGTACATTTATTTACAGAGCACAACTGAGCCAAACTGGTGCATCATAGGACAGACAGACATAGTCTACTGTGATGTTTTAAATCACAACACAACAGCTTCAGACATACCTTCCGTTTGGAAACAGTCCAACAACTGATGTCAGAACCACGAGAAGACCGACACCGGTGAAAGCAAGCGTGACCCTGTTAAGAGCAACAACAGCAAATGTTAAAAGCAAAATCTAATAAAGATAGTTGCTTAGCATAATCACTGCACAAATATTATGTCTGCATTAGACTAAATAGTGAAGCTTACGAACAGCGCCAGGTGACTTGCACATTTCTTCAGCATAGTTCTTTTAAATAAAAATATAAGGTGTCAGTTTAACCTTGAGCACTTAGCATTTGGCACCTGAAAGCCTTAAAACTGCTGATGGTTTAAAATAGCTGACAGTTTAAAACCGCTGTCTTGCATCGGATTTTAAGGTTTGGCTATTTCTCACTGAAATACACTACACATTCGTTTCAGACATAATCCAGACCAAATATTAAAACACTAGGCCAGTGGTTCCCAACCTTTTTCAACTCGCGGCCCACACAACCTAACACATATGTTTGCACGGCCCACTGCAAAAAAATTAACTGGCCCCTAATTTTAACTATTCTTGGTTTAATCACTTAGTACTCAGAAGCTAGATTGTTAACTGTCTTTATTGAATGAACTGGAAATGAACAGAAAATAACTCTGCAAAAATATCTAAGATAAATTGGCAGTTTATTCTTAAACCAATCAGCGAGCTCGAATAGTGGAAGCATAGTTAAAGCTTAATACTTATTTTTTCTTATTTAGTTATATATATATATATATATATATATGAAATGATGTTATTGTGTTATGACTTAAACATTTTTACATATATGAACAATATTATTATTTCTTTTAATAGTAATTGGCAGCCCACCCTCAATACCACCGCGACCCACTAGGGGGCCGCGGCCTACAGGTTGAAAACCACTGCACTAGGCGTTACATACTTGCTGAATTTGTAAATAGTTACAGAAAAAACTGGGCATTTTAGACTAAACTGAGAATCACACACAAACACACACTAAAATGTTTGATATCTTCCAACCGGATGAAATTAAAAGAAAAAAAATTATACACAACATTTTGTGAAATCTATCAACTCCAAAAGACTGGCTCTGACTGTTTGTTTTGCTGAAAGTCAGAGCCAGTCTGCAGATTTTGGAGTTGATAGATTTCACAAAATGTTGTGTAGTACATATAATTTTTTCTTTCAGGGACAAATCTGTGCAAATTTGTCTCAAGTCTGATCTATCTGCTAGTATGTCATTAAGAAGGAACAGGAATACATAAGCTTTTATGAGTCAGCTCAACTCCTTTTAAGAGATTACCAATTTCAAGTACCACCAATCATATCCATCTACAAAGCATTCATGCAGTATCCACAGATCTTCCTCTCACCTGAGTGGGAGCAGAATCCCATAGCGGATGAGCACTCCCACCCCCCAGAGTGCCGTGAGCCTGGTGCTGATGTGGTGGAAGTTGTAGTTGCTTCGGGTCAGCAGGTTCCAGGACTCCAGCTCCTCTGCCGTGAAGCGTTTGGTCACCTCGTCATCGACGATGCTCTCCACACCTCGCCGGCAGAAATAGAAGATGTCAGACATGTCAAACTCAGGCTCCGCACCACCACGCCTCATTTCCTGGATCTCCTGTTCAAGGGACACTGGCTCTTTAGCAATAATCCCTGGAGAAAAAAAGAGCAGGGTTATGATGATGTTAAAGATATGTTGGTGGCAATGATCTTTTTAGTGTTTCACCATTGCTGTAGGGTTTGTAGAGATGCTGATTCTTCTCTTTGGCTCCTCGCTCCATTCTTAAGGTCGCCCACTGAAAGCAGAAATAGTCCAACAAATTAAGTAAATTGCAAACTGTAATAGTTCAGCACAGTATCCTGGCGTGTGCACAGTCATATCGCATTAAAAAGCCTTAAAACAGTAATAATATCTTTCTAACTGTGGTATTTCCACAATTTAAAGGAGCAAATACTTACTGAATCGTTTCATCATGTTCTGGTGATGGATGATCGGTTCCTTATGGAATTACATTACATGAGTCATGACATCTTAATTGAATCACTTAATCATCCTCTTGTAAACACCATGTTATATATCCCCAAGGCAGGCTGGACTCCAGACCCCACGAGAGCTCATACAGCTGTCATGAGGACGGGGAAACAAACAACATTCAAGCGGTAAACAGCCTTTAGGGAGTCAATCCCACAGATTCACAGGCAGCCGCCCAAAACACCAGTAGGGAGGAGAACACAACGGCTGATCCATGCGTCTTCACTAGAACCTGGAGCTCAGCCACTGACAGTAACACCGACCTAATTTGAACCAGTTCTTTTCAATGATTCACAAAACATCTGTCAATTACTAACAATGAAACCTTTAAAACCTCTTTTAAACAAGCAATAAACAACATTTAACCAAATATTTACTTAAAACGCAGTTTCTAGGGGCACTTGACCCAAACGAATCAGTTCAGATTGAAACGAACATGCTAAAAGAACCCGTCTGTCTTAAACATGCTGCTGCTGCATCATACTAAACTGAATACAGCGTTTCTGCATAGGTTTCAAAAACTAATTTAAGATGTACAACCTTTTTTAAGATTAAAATTATAGAGTTGCCCATGAACAAATTTATACAGCCCCAAAATAAACCATGAATACCAGATTTTATTACCACTAATACTTCAATAAATACAATTTATATGTTGATCGATACTGTATTTTGCTGATAGGAAAATAATGTGTTTAAAGAAAAAGTTAAAAATATTTTTTTGCCAATACTAGTCTTTATAATTAATGCGTTAAATAAAATGCTTCGTTAAAGGCCCACAACAAAGCAACAAGGGTTAATGTTGTATTAAATGCCAGATATACTTGTGTAACCAAAATCCTAATAATATCCAGATTTTATGCATTTTTTAATGAATGTGTTTTGAACATTTTATGAACCAATTCTTTTGAGTCAATTGCTCCAAAAAAGTGCATTTTAATTAAATACTGAGTGAGATTTATTTTTAAGACTTGTTAAAGACCCACAGAAACCCTGTAAATGTTTTCTATGTTTAGCCTTGTTTATCTATACATGCACATGTATGTACACGTGTACACACAACATCTGATGTTGCTGTTACTGCATCTGAATTTTCCCTTAGGGATCATTAATGTGGATTAGTCAAGCAAGGACAGCAGCTGAGCACTGAGTGTGGAAAGATGTCCATGCACTGTGTGAAAGTAAACAGTGACTCTCGCAGGCGCTGATGATGCTGTGACTCTGGGAGATGCGGAAGCGAAGGTCAGGATAGGGAAAGAGTGAACAGTCAAGCTGCTTGTCAGACTAAATCTCGCTACCCTGTTCAGGGTCACCAGACAGAAGAGTACGGAGAAGTTAGTCACTGGAAAAAAGCCATCTGGAGTTTCTTAGGGAGTCTGGAGAGGGTCGGACCGAGTGACTACATCAGTCCAGATGGATGAGAGGAGAGTGGCACCATAAGAGACCATCAGAATTTATTTTAGGTCATACACATAGCTCTTACTGGCATGCATTATGCAAAAAAAATATTACAAAAATTAAAAACATTTAGGGACTTCAGGATTTGATTTTAATTTAGAAAAACACATTGTGATTTAAAAAAAATATTCTTGAGGCATCTCAATTACAGAGCATTGGTGGAAAATCTTTTTAGCATTAAAGCATGCATTAGACCTAGTGATTTGGTTAACGCTATCCAAAGTAAGTAAAATCTTTGATACTTTGTTGTCAGTTCCAAAATGAGAATCTTCAAGCATCAAGAACAGGACACTGTTTCTCCATTTCTGTGTGGAAACATGCAATATGATTTCAGCAAAGTTAAAAATAAATAAAATAATGTTTAAATATATATATTATTCCAATATTCCAGTTAGGGCTGGGCGATATGGCAAAAAAAAAATAACTCTTGATTTTATTTTTAGAACGTTTGACCCGATTTTAACTAGTCAACTTGAAAATGTTACTACAACATGATTCAAGTAAATAAATTTCTATTTCAAGTGCACCACACATGAAGTTGTCAACATGGTGTAAATGTTAAACAAATCACTTAAATATCTTTGCAAAAAAGATGCATGAACTACAACCACATCTTGTACAAACTTGTCTTATACAGGTCAGAATAATACAAGGAAAATGCTTAAAAAAAAAAAGTCAGGGTAATTCAAAATGACTGAAAATATAACACCATAGTTTTTTCAATGTTAACATGGACGTGTTTGACTGTTGCACTCACTTCTCTTGCAGCATCTCATGCATAAAAAAGGCATTCTAAAAACGCAGTGTTCAAGATAAAATAAGTCCTGCATTTTTTTCCTATTCCACTGCCCACGTCACATCTTTGTCAACACAAAAGTGCATTCAGTGTGAATGGCACCTAGTGATATATTCTACTTCTGGTCCTTCACAGATAGGTACACAGTGGTAGATTAACATTTAGCGACTTTTTTAGACTTCCATCTTCACAAATTCAAACAAAGGGTAGCATTTTGATTTTTTGAAGCAAAAATATTTTTCATCTCGTGCTTAATTAAACAGACTAACACCCACTGGAGGAAACAAGTTTCTAAAACTGGCACCTCTACAAATAACTCTGAAAAGACCCAAACTAACAGAGTCCTGCAACAATGCATGTTGTCCATAAAGTTTTGAATATGAAAGAATGTGTGACAGCACAGGATAAAATGAGGCAAAGTCAAATGACAGCCAGACCCTCCAGACTCACTAATTCAGTCAATCATGAATCTGTGTTCTATTTTGAGCCTTAGTGAACGGAAAGAGTGCTGACTGCAAAAGTAGTAAAAACACACCTGAAAGACTCCCTGAATGACCTCCCAACTTATATTACACTGCACCACAGACAGAGCATCAAACCTGCTTTCCACAGCTTCAGATATTCTTGAGTAATTTAATTACTGTAAAATGACAGATATACTCAACATCAACTCACTCACCTCAAAAAGCTTGATGAGGGACTTCATATACAGTCTGCGGATCCCAAAGGACACACCGAAGATTGCAGGTACGATGATGAACACCAGAAGAAGGGTGAACCACACCGTGAAGGAGATGCCCAGGAGCATACAGATCAGGCTATCGAAAGGGAAGAGGTAGGACTCCATCTTGACCACAATGTGGAGACCGGACGATTCAAAGGAGACAAAACTACCTAAACACAGACTGCTGGACTCCTCTGATATGCTTCAATTTCAGAAGCCTACGCTGAAACACAGCTTTCATGGGCATGTAGGGAAAAATATAATTTATGCATGAAACAAAAGGATGAATATCCACTGAATAACCACTATAGACATCTCAGCGGGACACATCAAGGTTAAGAAAACCCAGAATGGGACTATGCATAAGCATAAATATCCAATCCTTCCTGCTTTTACAGTCTCTTGGGAGGAATATTGTGCTTCAGTGATCCATGTGAAACGGTCTCAGTTCAGTCCACTGCCATTTCTGTTATATCTAGAAAAACAGTAAAGAAAAACAATATGCATATGAAGTTTTCAATTTAGCTCAAAATAAAGGACTTACATAAAATATTCAGACATTCTTTGCTAAATAAAATGATACATGCCCTTTTAGATTAATTATTTAAACCAGAATTAGATTCTAAATAATGAAATGTGTTGATAGACACTATTAAATATCTATATATAACACTCTAAACATATTCTTCTTTTTAATTTCTGAGATGCATTTAGATTTATATCTAAAATGCATCATAAATTGATTAAAACTGTGGTTGAATGAATATGAAACGGTGTTTGTTATACAGATGTGAATGACTGGATGCTAAAGGGCTAATCCCTAGCTTCTCTTTTAATCACGTAATTAATCCGCCAAACGTCTTTAAATGTATGAAACCCGTTGTTACACTGACCTTTTCAAGGACGATGTCGTTTAAAAGCTCATTTGTCTTCTCAATATAACAGTTATTTTTACATTCGAGCATCGTGAGACGCTGCTGTTGTTGTCGTGATTATACAACAAGTTTAAGCGCATCAGCAGCGGCGCGAGGCACTGCTGCCGCGACTTCCGCTTCCGGTGGGCTCGGCTGCTACTGCTGATCTCCGAGCAGCTGTTCGATCAACGGTCGCGTTTCAGAAACGAATAGCTGATTCCAGAACAGCGGCGTCTGAATTATCAATTATATTTTGTTAAAAATATCATTTTGTTAAAATCATTATGCTTAGATTTTTTACATATCCATTAGTCCATAACATAAAAATAAATTATTATGCGTAAAAATAATAATACAAAATAATTTATTGTAATATTTAATATTAATTTCAATTTTACATTTAATTTCGATATTATATTAATTTATTTAAATTATTTTGAATTAATAACAATTATTTATTTAGATTAAATTAAATTGTTTTTATTTTGTCTTATGGTGTAATTTTCACCCAAAATTAAAATTTAGCCCCAAAATAAACAGACAACAGTGCGAGTGAAGAGCAGCCTTGAGATAAAATGAATCACGTGATGTGTGAATTTGTCAAATGGTGTAAAAATTGTGAAAATATTATTTAATTGTGTGCATTTAGGATGCACGAAATACTAGTGATGTGCTGGAAATGTTCATGTCATATCATGTTCTTACCTTCAGTCAAGGTGGATATGTGATTCAGTAATACAATTGCTTCGTTATTTTCATTTTTTTAGTCACAGTGTTTTAAGAATATTAAAACAGAAACTGTTTTATTGCACAACTCTTTAATGAAATCTACACTCTACAAAAAGTTGTTTTGGCATGCATAGAATAACTCAGGTAAGACAAACTTGAAAACACGCAAATAAGACACAAGAAAACCAATCCAACCTCTCACGCTCACATTCACTCACACAAATAATGAATTAAGATCAAAGATGCTCATTTGACTGTTAACTAAACTTACCACATTTAAATACATGACAAAACTACACAAAGTGTGCTTATAAGTTTATGCTACTCAGCTGTGTTGACTCAAATGAATCAGCACTAGCAGTCATGCAAGACAGTGTGCAAACAAGAGCAGTTTAATGTTTTCTTTATGGCAAATCTTTCTCTACATTTCAAAAATATGTCCACTCATACAGTAGTGCATAGGTCCGATGTACTGTACAATAATAGCAAATGACTGATAGCAAAGTTTTCCAGCATTTCCCAGTATATTGATATACAAAATAAAATCTTTGTGTGTAATAATCAATCATAGGCTACTGTAAAACAACCAGAGTCTTTTAAAGGGAAACTACACACACACATCTCTCTGTACTTAAATATTTATAAATAGCTTAAATATGAAACAGCAATGTTATTGCAATTCATCTGATGCTCTCTATTGTTACAAAGTAGATGTGAGATGCCAGTAAATGAAAGTACTGGATATTTTAATATTTGAGTTTTATCAGTTTTGAATGGTTTCTCTCGGGGCATATTTTTTGCATCAGACACTTTGCAGGCTTTGATAAAGGTTAAAAACCCGTTACGCAAATATATTTCAGGGATTACAGTATTTATATTAGAGTCTTCCTCTCATCCCCACTGTTCTGGCTTCTGGGTTTATGGAGGGTTATAGTGCAGTTCTTTCATTTGTGCTTTGAGGTCAGAGGTCATGTTCCAGAAGTTCCTCTTGTGAGGCTGCTCCCGTTTCCTCCTAATTTTTCCTCTCCTTCATCCTCCTCTATTCATGTTGGAGCACTAGAGATCCAGTTTTTCATGTGGTTTGTCTACCTTTCCTCTAGCGTGACATCATTCGCACAAATTCTGAAAGAAGAAAGACCAGAAATTGTTTTATTTAAATATTCACTTATCAACACTATAACAGTGGTTCCCCACTGGTTTTGCTAAAGAACTCAGCTTTTACACTGGACATCAAGAGGCGACCCAACACGGTATCACAAATTATACACTTGTGTCAATATATTTATTGCACACAAATATATAAAATTTCTTAAAAAACAGAATACAATCCTTAAAAATTGTATGTATGAAATAATACATTATTTAAATATTATGTTATACAAATATTATGCTTAGGTTTGTTTTACTTACATTTAAAATTAACAGACCACTTTTCTCTTTTACACTTTTTTCTTTCCTATTTTGAATTATTACACATGAAACAATTATTTAATTCTTAAAATATTTTTGTTAGTTAACCATTTTGAATAAAATTAACACACACACACACATATATATATATATATATATATATATATATATATATATATATATACGGTTTCATCGGGCGCACGCGCCTGGACCAAAGTTAACTTCCGGTCTGTGTTGTGTATATTGGTCTGCCTAGCGGTGCCGTCTACAAACGCAGTTAAAGTCAAGGTGATGAGTAGACTGAAGTTGGGCTCAGGTGGTTGTGCTGTGGGATGTGTCCCATACATTTATTTATTTTTGGAGACTCGCCACAATTTTAAAACTGATCGATTTTCAAAAAGGCTTCGTTGAATAAACATGAGTAACGTTACATACTGCACGTTTAATAATAATAATTCCGTACATTTATATGTTTCAATATCAAAACGAGGTACAGGTGTTTTTATATCGCTGTATTTCTGAAGGAAGACTTGCATGTTATATGTCTGATAAAGCAGCGTGTGAGGGTACCAGCTCTGCTTTGAGTACAGCTGTTACTGGGGAAATTTCTCGCGCTTTATGTCTGTGCTTTAAAACATCTCCTGCTGGCAAAGAATGAATTAGCATTTTCATTAAGTCCTCCTGATCCACGCAGCAAACATATTTTGTTTGTTATCAAAAAATATCTACTCTAGAGGGACTTGGCTGTTGTTATTGATTCTATTTGGAAGTCTACCGGAAGTTAAGTTAGGTCCGCAAAAGCGCGCATGCGCAGTAACATTTGTTTATGTTGTTACCGTTGAAACCATCTATATATATATATATTTGTTTTTTTTTTCATTCTGTTACTGACAATCCCTTACATTTTGAGTTTCATGCAAATACATACTATACAACAATGGGATGTTCCACTGTCACACCTCCAGTCATCAGCAAGAATAACAGTGCCAGCTATTTTTGTCCTTCCTGTTTTCATGCTCTTTTTGAGCATGGTTAATCTGAGAGGTGAAATAATCCTGTGGTTAAGAGATAATCTGGTTGACAGCTTTACTACTGTCACTTTACCACCTTCACGAGGATGAGATTCAAGCTAAACTGTGGGACACACAGCGGCTCACAGCAATCAAGTGTTATAGATTTCTTACATCAAAAAAGTAATTTTCCATCTTCTCTGTTGTTTCAATAAATGTTCTGGTTAGACTGAAGAGTTTAGATATATATCATATGGTATCATATATATCATATGGTTGATTGCAATAATTTTGAGAACAAAATTAAAACAAAAAAATTATAAAATTCAAGATTAAACCCTGGAATTATTGCTTCCCATAATAAAGTTTTTACTGCAGATTCCAAAATATGGACAAGAGACACGGAGGGAACATGAATGTAATATTTTTTTGGATTATTGTGGACAGATCATTGCGATCATTTTTCCCCATGCTGCATAAAAAGATTTACTACACCTAGAACAGTAAAAAAGACACTGCAGCATTAAATTAGCATTACTAATTAGCAAAGCAAAATCAACACAAGGTGGCTCACCTTCAAAGTCCACGTGCCCGTCTCCATTTAAATCGATATCCCGCAGAATGTCCTCCAGATCTCTGTGACCCACCTGAGGGAATAGTAATCAATAAAACGATGAAGGGAGAATTGGATGAGGGCTAAAATGCTTTTTAGCAAAGTAACTAACAGCACCTGCTGGCCCAGCAGTTTCTTCATGGCCTCTCTTAGTTCTGCTGTACTGATCTGACCGTCTCCGTTGGTGTCAAACTGAGAGAAAGGGAACAAAAGAAGAGAGGTAAGAGGTTTAAATCAATTCAAGCATTTTCCTGCTCTTCCTGACAGTTTTGGGCAGTTTTTTTTCTATGTTTTACAATGAAAGCATGAAATGAAATGTGCATTTGAGCCGAGAACAACTGTACAGTGTCTAATGTTATTTCTTCATCCATATTTACAGTTTATTTTTTGCTGTTTTATTTATGTGCTGTTTTCATTCACTTAACATGTCTCCATTGTTAATTGAAATTAAATCGAAATTGCAATATGGCTTTGATTTGGTAGTGCAATTATCAAATCCCAAAGGTTGTATTAAATAAATCTATAAATAAATATATGTGCTGCATGTTTTATTAGTATAGTAATTTTACAGTTACAGTAATGTAATATAAAATTATTATTGTTATATTATTTTTAATTTGACTGTTTTTCTTGTTTTATATTTAAGTAATTATTTAGGAATAAAACGAATACCCTTATTATTATTATAATTATTATAATTATTATAATTATTATTATATAGCCATATTGATATATTTTGGACAAATTGTGCAGCCCTACAAACTAGCACAGCAAACCTGGAATTTTTTAAAAATCGCATTTAAAAAGAACTCTTTCCCAAAAAATTGCAACTTACCTTTTTGAAAGTGTCACTATTAATTGCAATAAAATATAAACTGTGATATGGCTTAGTGCAATTATCAAATCAGAAAAGCTGTAATTTAATAAATAATATTTGCTGTGTGTTTTATTTGAATTGTAATGTTACAGTTGTGATGCAAAATAAAAATGATGCTGAAATTATTTTTCTTAAATACTCAGTTTTTACTTTACAGTAAATTATTACAATTGTAAAAAAAAATCAGATAATAAGAATTATTATTATTATTATTATTATTATTATTATTATTATATAGGCATACTGATATACAGTATAATCACAAATTTTGGACAAATTGTGCAAGCATAAACAAGCATAGATATTTTTCAAATCTCATTTTAAATTGCAAGAAGTTTAATTTAATTTAATTTAATTTAATATAATTTCCCAAATCATGCAGCCCTACCTCACCTCTTTGAAAGCATCTCTCAATTCCTTTACTCCGATCATATCTGCCGTCTCAGCCAGAAGTTTGGGGCCCATCAACTCCACAAAGTCCTCAAAGTCCACATGTCCTCCCACTATAAGACATAGGACACAAGCTGTTACAGAACTCTTACAAAAAAGGGAGCTTCCTGAGCTTTCACAAAGGTTCCATTATGAACCTGAAACATCCATTTAAACATTCCACTGCACAAATGTTTCTTTAGATTATTGCAATTTTCTTCAGAAAAAGACGGTCCTTTTAGGAACTGATCAATGAAAGGTTCTTTGGGGAATCCAAAACGGTTCTTCTATGGCATCACTTTTGGAACAAACAGAGCCATATACATTTCTAAGTAAATGTTGAACAAAACATGTTGATTTACAGTTCATGTTGATCTGCTGGCTCAGTTCGATGAGCTCCATCTCAGTGGGCATGTATCCCATGGTTCTCATGCAGTTGCCCAGGTCTTTGCAGCCAATGAAACCATCTTTGTCTTTATCAAACTCTTTAAAGGCTTCTCGTAGCTCTGCAAAGACAGAAATCAGGAAATAAAAGGACAGTTGAATGTGAATCAGGGATTATGAAAAGAGAATATTAAATAGTACAATTATGTTTCCCTCATGCACTTTGCTTTCAAAACAATTTTGAAGACAATTACAAAGCACTTACAAACCACAACAATGCATCTCTGAAACACTTGTAACTAAATGCTTCATTGCAAACACAATGAAATTTTTTTTTCTATTCACAATGAAATAAAAGCTCTTCAAATTAAAATGGACAGCTGACACAGAGTGTGCTAGGAAATGTTGTAGTGAGCATTTGCACACATTGATGTGATCAAAACTCTAAAGCATTCTGCAGACTTCAGTTTAATATCAGAAACTCTAAACACTGCATGTTTACTATGGAGGGCTTCTGTTTATTATACCTTTGATAACCATATTTTAAAATGTATTCCTATGATGCAACGGTGAATTTTCAGCATCATTACTCAGGTCTTCAGTGTCACATGATCCTTCAGAAATCATTCTAATATGCAGATTTGCTGCTTATGAAACATTTCTGATTACTGTCAATGTTTAAAACAGTTGCGGTGCTTAATATTCTTGTGGAAACTATGATACTAGCAACGAGGTAGAACTTACCATCCATTTCCTCTGGTCTCAGCTCTCTGTTCTGCAACAAAATAAACAATGTAATCACCGACAATACAGACTAATTTGTGCAGTTTTGTTCCATTAATGACACAAGTCAGCTGGCGTTCTCTTCCTACTCTAAAGAATACAGTCATTTAATTTTATGCACTATTTCCTGCTAGAAAGAAACTCATTACAGCATTAGGATCACAATGGCACATGTAAACTAATACACCCAACCTCTTCAGGGCTTTTTCCCCTGTCTCTAAAGGAATTAATGTCTGGTTTTTAAATTCGATCTTCCCATTTGGATTAAGTCGTTTTGGAACGGCACATATAAACTCAGGATTGATCTCTCATAATCAGCTCAAGCTGTTAGTCTCTTTGATGCCAGCATTCCCTGCTAACACATCTCCTCAAACACAAGTGCAAGCATGGCTCACCTCCAAACACTCTCTGAGCTCCTGCAGAAGAACTCAATCACGTGAGCCTGGCCCAAGTCCCCTGCAGAGGCTAATAAAGGCAGATCCCTGCAGTTCGAACATAAACCCAAGCATGTAGCACTGCTTCTATATGAACATCTGCAAAATGCCTGTTTTTGAGAAGAACAGCCTTGAAGATGCATCAGTGCTTCAATATATATATATTCACAGCTCAGGTAAAAATTATTTCTTTTGCTGCAGTTCTGAAGATTCAACAGCGGGGAAACACTGTTGCTGAAATGCAGTGCAAGATTTCTTATATAGGTCCTATTTATCATAATCTTTAACAAACTGTCCTGTGGAGTGACAAATATTTACAATTTAAGAACAAATCTCATATGTAGTCTCTAAGTGAGCTCATAAAAGCTGCTTGCATTATACAACCATACAAGAAGACGAAGTGAAGAAGTCATGCGATGTGTGGCCAAGTATGGTGTCCCATATTTGTAATTGGTGCTCTGCATTTAACCCATCTAAGTGCACACACACAGCAGAAGAAGAAGTAGGCAGCCATTTTTGCTGCAGTGCCCAGGGAGCAGTTGGTGGTTCGGAGCCTTGTTTAAAGGGATAGTTCACACAAAAATGAAGCTTCTTTCATCATTTACTCACCCTCGTGCTGTTCCAAACCTGTATGAGTTGCTTTCTTATGTTGAACATAAAATAAGATATTTTGAAGAATGCTGGTAATCAATTGGTTCCCATTGACTTCCATAGTATTTATTTTTCTACTTTCGAACTATCCCTTTAAGAATCTGACCTCAGTCCTAATATTGAGGGTGGAAGAGAGCACTGTACATTCACTGTACCCCACCTACAATCCCTTGCGGCACTGAGACTCAAACCTACTGTACAACCTTTGGGTTACAAGTCCGACTCACTAACCATTAGGCCACGAATGCAATGTCAAAGAATAGAGTAATATTTTTGTATAAACTCTTCATAGAAATTGTATACCAATTTTCATACAAATTTCATTATAAATCAATAATCATTTTTTTTTAAATTGTTTAAAAATATAAAGTCAGTCAGTCAATACAGCAAAATAAACTCTTCCATGATAATGCAAGACTTTATTTAGTGATGATAACTGTACTTTACCTCCTTCATAATGTGATATTCAATGCATATAGTCTGTTGCTCTGAATTCTGAAATTTCCACTTACAAGATTCTGCAAGTGAGAACTTGTGTTTTTTTTCAGCATATGTGTGTGTAGATGTGTATGTCCGGACTTACGTACAGCCTGCCGGCTCTGAGCGAAGCCCTTGCGGAGGAAGATGCAGGCAGGCCCGAGTACATTGTGCATGTATGTTGAGTTCTGAGTCAAGGCCGCGAGGGCCACTCCAGATGTCACTCCGTCACATGATTGCACTGCTTTGTAGCTGCGCTTCCGGTCCTGAGTGTGGCCGTCATGTCCCAGCAGTCCCAAACAAGTAAGTGAAGAGGGAACGTGGGGTAAAGACACAATTAGAAACTACACGGACGTCTGAAGGACACACTGGATGGACGGGTTAGTCAGTCAATTCAGTCAGCCGTCAGGTCAATCGATTGGTTCTTTCTGTTATGTACTTCTATTCCAGACAGGGAGAAAACAAAGCTGAGCTCTGCCTTCAGACTTTGTGCTTAATGTAATTTACCCAAGTACAAAGTGTTCAGGTTTCACTTTCTCTCTTTTTCACTTCCTGATTATAAGAGGAAGGTTTATTTAGCACCGATGCAACATAAATGTGAAAGAGTAAGTGCAGTAGGTGTGTAATCAGTGTTTGGTGTTTTGTAATGGTCCGTTCAAATCGTGCTGGAAAAGATCATCTTCATGAGTTACGAGTTGATGGTTAAATGTATTTTGGTCACACAAGACTAACTCCTCATAAACCTGCTATATAGGTATTTTCTTGCAAGGTTTATTGCTATATTTCATCTCTAGTGCACAAAATGTGCAAAAAAAAAACGAAATTAGCCCACAACATTCATAATTACAACATTTTAATCATATTTTTCAGATTATATGAACGTAGTAGCACCCTATGAGTTAATAATAAACTTTTGAACAAATAAATTAATGAGTAAAGAAATTAATGCATTAATGATTCAAAGTTCCTATCTTAAAGTGTACAAAAAATCAATAAATTCGAATCGCAAGGATCAGAATAATATATATTTGGATGCCAGAGATATCGGGTCACAATATCCCACATCTGCGATTGCAAGAAATGTAGCATTAGGGCAGGGGTAGGCAAGTTCGGTCCTAGAGAGCTGCAGACCTGCAGAGTTCAGCTTTAACCCTAATCAAACACACCTGAACAAGCTCATCAATCCATTCAGGATTACTAAAGTACAGGCAGGTGAGTTTTTTTTTCAGGGTTGGAGCTAGTGCTGCAACGACGCGTCGACGTCATCGATTACGTCGACTACAAAAATATGCCGACGTGCGTGAAATGCGTCGACGCGTCACACTGTTTACATCTCGCGTAATGGCATACTGGGAATGGAGAAAGTTGCATTCTATCACAAAAACAGAGACCACTGTTATCAAAAGTATGGAATACTTTAAACAGAGGCCAAATAAAATGGCCCTTTGTTCCCTTTGCAAAACCGATATGGTGTACCACGGCAGCACAAATGCGATGCACGAGCACCTCAGAGGAAAACATCCTGGCGCAAGAGCGCTCTCCGGTGTTATGGTTTAACTGGTTACCGTGTGATCTGGGGACCGACCAACTTCCTGATTCAGGTCTCTGCTGCAGATGTGATGGAACGACCGCAGCAGATTCGGCGATTCTAAAAGCACAAACTGATGTGATATTATTAAGTGTAAACGCAGACTTGTTCATTGCATGATTCTGATATTCTTGTAAAGATTACAAGTTATTGGTATGATCACCCGTAGCGGCTGAAGTAAGGATAAAATAAAACAAAGCAAGTCTGTGTTGGTGCGGGTTTCGAACACGCGTTAGGGGCGTTCACATATCGTGCCTAAAAACGCGTGGAAAACGCTAGTTGTGCCGCTTTCTCCTTCTTTCCAAAGCTCTCGGGCAGTTGCGCCTCTGGGGCGTCTGCTGTTGCTAAGCAACCATGACGTGCTCTCTCCATGAAGACGCGGAAATTCCAGCAAAGGATAAGTGGATTTGCAGCACTAAAAATCGCTTGCAGTAGCTCTGTTAATAAATTTATTTCAAAATGGCAATCCATATACAGCTATGATCAGCAGTTCCTTCATCTTAGCTGAGCTTTCAACGTTGTTACGGGAAAGGATGAAGCTGATTAGTTAGTTCTTGTCACATGACCTGCGGTGCGCTTGCGGCATTCTGAAAAGTTGAGATGTTTTTAACTCGATGCAGTGCGGACGCGCCTGTTTTCGCATGCGCGTCGCGACCGCGTCGCTTGAGTGCGCATTCCCGCACGCCTACATTGGAAATAACGAACTAGATAAATGATTAAATGAACTTGTGAATATGTGAACTGCCCCTTAAAAGACAGCGCACCGCGAGGCAACAGTCACAAACCACCGAGCTACCCCGAATCAGCTCCAGATCTCTGGAAACCATGCTAAACCATAGCAGAACCCTCACTCCATTTTATGGTTTGTGTAAAGAACATTTCATGACGTCTCAGACAACTGTAAATTTATGGCTACTGTGGTTTAATTATAAGCGCTATCGTAAACTCATATTTACCATGAATTTTAAATTAATTTTAAATTTAAAATAATTTTCTTTGCCTCTATTTTAGTATACTGTAAAAACTTCAACCACATTGGTTGTAAATGAATAAAGGTGTAAATATTATATTAGAAGTTGTACTTACTCTTTGTAAAGTTATCCAAAGGATTCATTAGCTAATCAAAAAAGAACATTAGATTAATTATTTATTGTAGTAAAAATAATCGTTAGGGTAGTCGACAGAAAAAAATAATCGTTAAGCCTGGTTCACACGGGACGATTTTAAAATTGTCGGCCGATTTTCCAAACCTGAGAGACCCCACACACGGCGATAAAAAAAATCACGGCTCTAACAGTTTTGGTCATACAGTGTGTGGTGTGCAGCCACACGGCAAAATCAACACATCACACACGAACCGATTTGACACCCGAGCATTCCCAGGTCAGACGGGAAGTCTCGCAAAATCCCTCGAGATCAAACGTGACTTCAGAGTAAACAATCATGGCGGACGAAGAGGATGCAGTGGCCATAGTTTGTGCTTTGTTTGTAACCGGAAAAAAAAACATAAGAAAAACAAGAAAAGGCAATGGTCAAAGAAGTGGAGACAAAGTCCTCCATCTCCGACGTCCACCGGACTTTCTGGTGCGCCATGCCGCCGGCTGTTTTGATTTTGTTTCCCGGTACTTCCTCGCCACCTCGTCACCTCGCTTTCTGATTGGCTACACGCCACAGTCCACAGGCTGCGTGATCGTTTGTCCTCGGGGGACACCACACACGAGAAGAAATCGGGCCAAATAAATCCAACATGTTGGATATCCCCGATTTGACATCGGAACGGTCCCGACATCCTTCCGAGCAGAGGAGAGCAGTCTTAACACACCACACACGGCAGGAATATCTGATCAGATTATTTTACGATAATCGGAGCATCCTTAAGATTGTCGGAAGGTGTCAATCGGGGCTAAAATCGGCCTAATTATCCTGCCGTGTGAACCAGGCTTAATTTGCAGCTCTAGTTGGAGCTGAACTGTGCAGGACTGTGGCTCTCTAGGACCGAACTTGCCTACCCCTGCATTAGGGCGATGGTTATTTGACAGGAATGTTGTTCCAAGACCAACAAGGGCTGTTGAGCCAGGAACATGTCCTACTTGGGTAAATCACATCGAGCCAGACTTTGCCCTCTATTCTTTCTTCCCTCTCAGCAACTGACAGAACCTTTAAGATCAGATATCAGTCAAAATGAATAATTCATCCACTTTCATACTTGCGGCGCACTGCCGCAATACTATGCCATTTGATTGCTGCCATGAAAACAAATGATCAAACTGCGCTTAAGATGGTTTTAAAAGCAAATCCAAGGTTCTCGGCTTGTTCTCACAAATGAAACTCACTATCTTTAGCATTTTGATCAATGGAGGGCGAAGATGTGGGAGTCATTATATGAGAGTAGATCCTCAAATAACCTAAAAGGTTAGTATGTTTTGAAAACGTAAAACTGCTCATGTTTAGATGAGGGCTAATCAGGATTAGAATGAAACCAGTCAGCCAACACATTATAACGACCAATAAGCAGACAGGCAGGGCAGAGGAGGTGAAGAGTGTGTGGAATATCACTCACAAACACATAAAGAGCATCTCCCAAATTAAACATAGACCAATGGGTTAATTAAAGAGAGAGCCGACGTCATCTCACAATAGAGCACTTACTTAGAATCAGCTTCTGAGATGTTCTGAAACCATAAACATCTAAACTGACCCTGTTTACTTCCTTAATGTATAATCCTGGTCTTGTTTTGTGAAATTCAGTGTTCCACATTATTCAAAAGAAAAATAATTTTCTTTTGCTCCATCCCAGTTTGCATACCGTCCATCCTAAATAGTTTGAATTAGAAGTAGTTTGTCCCAAACTGTAGTATATTTAAATGAGTATTCCAAAGATACCGAATGGTTTACTATTTCCGGTGAAAATTTTAAGTGCAGATCCATCTATGAAATGCAGATCCATGGCTAATATTGCCCATAATCCATTGTGCTTTGGAGGAAGATACAGTTCAGTACTACAAACACAAATGAAAAGTGTAAAAAAAAAAAAAAAAACTATGAACATGGTTAATTTACAAGACCTATGGTTAAGTAGAGAGGTTTAGATTAAGGAGTTTGAGTGATTAATAAACAGCATCTAATCAATGTGCCACTTCTTTTCTCTCCTATATGATAGAAAGAATTGTAGTACATTAATGTTAACTAAAACTAAATTGTTGACTAATTGTAACTAAAATTGAAATATACAAAAAATAAATATATAAAAATGTTAAAATAAATACAACAATAATAGTATACAATTAATACTAAAAGGTTTACAGTAACAGGTTGCTTAATGCAACAGAGCGCTCTTAATTTTATGGTAGTATGTCTAAAACTTCTACCTCTCTTCTGCTACACATTCAAAAAATAAAATTTTTCACAAAGTAAGAGTACTGTACATATTTTATTGTATATATATATATATGACATATTGGGATGCAGCATTTGTAACTTTTCATCAAAATTTAATAACTTGCTTCGCCTCTGAAACAACTTTCCTTTCAGATCCCAAACCCCTTATTTATTCAATTACTCCCCTCCACACTCGCTTACTTTTTACAATCCAATCAGTTTCTGTCATACATTTTTCTATTTGAATATCCTGTTTTACTTGCAAATACAGGTTACTTAAGTAAGACAAGTTTTTACGTTGACATCAAATTGATTTTATTGACATAAAGTATCATATTCTTGCTTTTTTATATCAGCTTTCCCACCCTGTCTTCTGTTCCTGTTGTCCTGTCCAACCACATGCATCTAAAATAATCTGCATCCGACTGGTGGACAAGATTGAGGTATACATGCACAAACACACAGTAGCAGTTTCATTTGGCCTCATATACCGAATCTAGCCATGAGCCTGATCTTCTATGATGGTATAGGTAAAGCCTTAATAATGTAATGGCAGCATGATGCATGCACATATGTGTCTTTGCAGACATCTCCTCTCTCACATGACCTTCACACTCCATCTGTTGCCAAGGCTTTAAGGTGCCAGCTCATACGTTCTTCAGAAAAAAAAAGAAACAAAAAATCCTGTGCCATTGGGCACACCGGGGGAGGAGATCTTAGCAGGTGACAGCGCTAATCCTTGAGTGCATGCATCCCAAGACATCTAAGGCTGATTGACAAGAACTTCAGAGAACTTTCAGAAGCTACTTTAAATTTGTCATTGTCAAGAACTTTAAGATTTACTCTCATTAAATGCAGGTACATTAAGGCAGCATGATCTAGCATATCATTAAAAGTATTCATTCACAAACACATCTGACAACTTCCATGGTCAAAGATGGCAAGGAAACACCTGATGCAATATGATTTACATTATAGGTTACAGGTTTTTGCTAATCCAGATTGCTTACTTTAGGTTTTCAAGAAAATACAACAGCTAGTAGTCTCCACTAGCATGCACAAACTCAAAAAAAAAAAAAAAACAATTTCACTCAGTCCAGAGTGTTCTTTAAGAATTACCATGATAGTACTGAATACAGTTGTGTAGTGGAATTCAGAGCATGGCTATTAAACTTGTCTCTGACAGTCCATGCAACACAGTCCAAGTCCGGGTCGAGTCTGTATACCACACACACACACACTCTCAGCTATCAGAAAGAGCATCTTACCTTCTTGGAGAAATTCTTAAGCGGCGATTTAACGCAGTTTCCCATAGTAAAGTCCCTTCTGCTAATTTTACGCACTTGAGAGTCAATGCAGCCGCTTGCAAATGTGTGTGAGCATCCACATGTCTCCATGCATGGATTACGGATGGTGAGATAAAGTCTGCAGGCTTATCTTCTAGGAAAGATGGATTTTAGGGAAAGGATGTAGATGATCCAAGGGTGGGGATGCAGGACATCAGGGTGACGGGAAGGGAGGAGTGACGGAATAGATGGAGGGATCAGATAAAGGAGACATGTTTCTCAGTGTGAAGGGCTGCTCAGAAGAGAAAAGCCAAGATTGCTTGTTCACTTGCTTGCACTCTCTCTCTCTTTCCCTTTCACCCTCCCTTCGTTTTCCCCACCGTCTCTTTCACTCACTTCCCTCCCTCTTTCTCTCTCTCCCTCTCTCTCAGCTGCTCATTTTTAAAGCCATCCATCCAAACAAGGCAAAAACAGACAAAGAGGCTCGCACGGACATGCGTATCACCTTCCCCCGAGCAAGATGCTGAAGACACTAATCCAAAAACACACACTGGCGAGCGAGTGTATGAAAACAGTCGATTACATACATACGGATGTGAGGCTATAGAGATAAAAATACCCACACTTGGCATGTAGTTATGCCACCCAGCAACGAGGGCCAGCGTTCAAATCAAAGACACAAAAGCTCCATGGGAAGAGGTGAGGTTGGGTCACACCAGGCACGGATGCGCCAAGGCTGCCAAATCACAGCATCCCATCCAAAGGCCACGGCAGGTAATTAGGGGAGGACAGGAAGCCCTTCCCAGAATTCACCTGCTGAGCTGGCACTTGCCCACACAGCCCGATCGTTTCCTGTTTAGGCCACTCTCACCTCAGTCTCTCCTTTTTTAGAGAAAAAAAAATCAGATCTCGAGAGGGATAGTTCACACAATAATACAATTCTGTCCTTATTCAAATACCCCTTATTGTCAACCTGTATGACCCTCTTTCTTCTGTGGAACATAAAAGAAAATATTTTAAGAAATGTCTTAATGTTTTTTTGTCCATGCAATGGAAGACAATGGTCACCAAAACTGTTGGATTTCCAGCATTCTTCCAAATATCTTCTTTTATTTTCCACAGAAGAAAGGAAACCACACAGGTTACACACAATGTCTTTTTTAAACCATCCCTTTAAAATCTTGAATGTTTTTCCTGGACAGCAGTGAGATGAAATCGA
This sequence comes from Carassius carassius, assembly GCF_963082965.1. Lineage (NCBI taxonomy): Eukaryota > Metazoa > Chordata > Actinopteri > Cypriniformes > Cyprinidae > Carassius > Carassius carassius. The sequence continues at coordinate 18,521,711 of NC_081803.1, forward strand.
GAGCAAATGGAGAATTTTTGGCATGACGATAAAAAAATGTACATTTGTGAAAGTATTTGCTGATTTAGTTTTATAAAAGAAAGCGAAGCATGCTTAATTAGTTTTTTGTCCCAGTAGTTTTCCATTGTACTGGATGTTTGGTGACATTTGAAGCATCAACCTCTTTGCCAATATATCGTTATTGGCATCAAAAGTTTATTCAGTTATCAGTTGTTGGCAAAAATGTGGCAAACTCTGAGAGGAGATTTCAATAGAAATTATAGTGATGTTTATTTTGACATGTAACATGCATTGTTCTAGAATAATGTAGCAAATGATTTATGCAAATTAGATGACAGCACAAACACACCCACTATTCCAACATATACATATACATATATATATATATATATATATATATATATATATATATATATATATATATATATATATATATATATATATATATATATATATATATATATATATATATATTTCAAGTTAAATGACTAAATACATTTAAACATTCTGGTATTTTTATGCCATTAAGATACTTTTTCCCCCATTATTTTGTTAATCTTTTGTCTTTTTTTATATTGCCTTATTGTAATTGTGTTTTCAGCAATAAAAATGCTCCTCTCCATCATATAATCATTATTTAATGAATCACAGAGGTTGGGATCACTACTGCCCTCTTTCTGCAGGCTATAATTACACAATATTAATTGTGTTTTGTAAATAAGGTGCAATCTATCATAAACCTAATGTTTGCGCTTAAACAAACAACCATTTTTATAATATGCACTGATATTTAGATGTATTTAGCAACTGAATAAGCTGTATGGTTGTTAGTGAATGACATGCAAGTGATTGTTAGTGACCATATTTAGTTCATGCGTAAAATAAATTCTCTTCAACCTCCCTGCAGATTAAAATATGTAATTCGATTCACATAAAATTTGTAGCTCTGTATGTCAATACTTGTTTCATTTGTTTTCGAATTACATTTCTCTTAGGGGTTTTTATGAGATGCCCCGGTTCCATGAGAACTCCTTAGCAATGAAAAGCAACCTTTGAAGACATCAGTTTTCCTCTGCATCATCGATATCTCTGTTGTAAGCACATTTAACATCCCTGATTAATTCTCAGCTGCTTTATTGGGTTTTGTCATGTTTGGCTGCTCTCTCTCTCTCTCTCTCTCTCTCTCTCTCACTGTCGGTGAGGATGATTCATCTAGCTGAAGCCAGTCTCTTCACCGGAGGCTCATTGTAAACTTCAGAATACATCAGAAATCAGAGCCAGGAGCCGTCCTCTCTCATAATGTCAACTCAGCAAGAGCACACGCACCAGCAGTGGAGAAACACACTCGTATATATACATACGTGCTCAGAGTGGCTCGCAACACTGTGCTGAAATCACAGTACAATCATCTTGGCCCCTAAATGCTGTGATTACACAATTGTTATGGTAATTAATTAGATTCTCTTAATTTAAAATGTCTTGACCGTCATCATAACTGCATTTTAATAGTCACATCTGCATAAAATCCACACCTGAAGTAATTTAAACTGAATAAAAACACCTCAAAAAGTATTAAGATGCATGATGTATAGTGTTTCTGGTCCTAGTTATATTTTGGGGTTTTTTTTTTTTTTTTTTTTTTTTTACATTTAAAAGGTTTTCATTTTAATTCTCATTTAATATAAACACATTTTTTACAAGCTTTTTTCTATTTTATTAGTTTTTCTTAAATATTACTATTTAGGTAAAAAAAGATTTTTTAGTTATTTCATTAGTAATTTTAATGCTTCAACTTTTCAGTTAATTGCCAGCGTTTCTAATTTTTGTTTAGTTCTGTTTTCATCTAATATTTATATGTATTTTATTTTAGCTTTACTTCACATTTTAGCTTTATGTATATTAATGTTTTTAATAGTTTTAATTATAATAATCCCAAAAAATTGTATCTGCAATACTATCAGTCGTAATAGATTTGGTGATCAACATTTTTATAGGCCTATTTTACACAAAAATGATCTAAAAATACAAAATAATTGTATTAATTTTATAAGACCAAAGTCATGTGACAGCAATGTAACATACTATTGTTTAATATTTAGTAACATACAATTTTTTGATAGTTTGATTTGAATATTTCCAAATTCAAATGATTTGTGCAGTTATCCACATCATTTTTCCATATACTCATACTGTATGTCAACAGTTGGTGTAATTTTTTTCTATATTGGTGTGAATCTCTCAACATGTCAAGATTATCAAAATCAAATGTTCAGCAAAATGCTCATATCTTAGTATTAAGATTTTGTGACATTACATTTTATTTTATTTTTTAAAATAAATTTTAGATTTTTAATTAATTTTGTTTGTTTGTTTCTATTATAATTTTATAAAAACATAATTTTTTATTTTATATTATGTAATATTTTTTATTATATTTTATGAATTCATTTTTTCTTTTCTATTTTTGGGGTGAAATGTGACCTGCATATTGTGAGAATCATCTTTTTTATTTCTCCTGAGAAATAAACATGAGTGAGAACTGGATAAAGTCTCTTGAGCTATGAAAGCTGAAGCTCAGAGCAATAACATGTTCCTCCAGGATGTACTGAGGAAGGAATTTCAAGGTCTATTCTCTCTCTCCCTCTCGATTACACAGACTGAGAAAGGCTTAGAAATTCTGCATTTCCTCCCCTGCAATTGGCGAATAAAAAAATACACACACATCGGCTTCTATAAATAGCACAGGACTTTGAAATTGTATGGAAGACAGAAATGACGTGGAATTTGCATCTCGCTTATTCACATATCCTCTGAGTACCCTGCCCATTTAAGCCTGGTTCTCTGTTTGCCTTCCACCCTCCCTCTTGTTCTCTATATCTGTCCCCTCCTCAATCCCTTGCAAGGTCGGTGTGACCCAAGTGGGCTGGAGAGGGAGGCGGGAGCCTCTGAAAGCTCCAGAAAAAGCCCGAAGAATGAGCGCAAATGGAACCAAACTAGTGAGAGGCAGCGGTAAAGTGGTTCTGCATCACCTGAGTGTTGTGTATTTCTTACATAATACATAAAGGTCTCTCATGCTTCATTCCTCCCTGCACCTTCATATCCTCATCTCCTCCATAAATCCATTAGTTTGGCACCAGCAGGGAGGAAGGATGCGAGTGACACAATGTCATTTTGTTAGTAGTAGCAGTGTATCTCTGCCAAAGCCAGAGAGCCTGAGACGGGCAACCCCTGCTGGCAGAGCAAAGGCATTGATCTGAAATCTCACTGCAGTGAAAACAGTGATTTAAAGAAACTGTGTTTTTGATGCACGCAGCACATCTTCAAAAGTGGGTTAGTGGCATAACTCGTTGTTAGTACACCTAAGCCAGGTCAAGTGATGCCAGTGTTATGATATTAATCTCTTCTGCCTGAAGAGAAAGAGAGAGAGTAAGAAGAATATTGTGAGCAGACTTCTGCGATACACAGCGTCTGAAAATAATCTGACAAGGAAACTGACCAGAATGAGATGTTGTGGAAAATATATGCTTGAAGTTTAAAAACACCTGCTCTAAAATTAGATAACACTAATTCAGTAAATCATTTAAAGGACTTCAGTTTTGCATGCATCCCATTAATGAGTTTATAATTGGACTAATGGCTCAATCGAACTAAGAAGTCTCCATGTAAAGAAATCTCAGAAGGGGTGGTGTAGAGCTGAAATAATCTGATCAATATGAAAGAATCAAACACTTTCTCAATTGGATACAAAAATACATCTAGCGCACAAGAGCAATGCCATAACGCATATGTGTTTTCCATCATAAAAACTGACATATTTATGTCTCAAGTCCTATAAGCAGGTCAGTAGAGTATTTGCAAACAAATCTGATTGGATTCATTCCCATTGACGAGATTAGTGCATGCAGACATACCTACTGAAAAATGAAAAAAAGTGAATGTTATAGAGCCCTCAGTAAAATAATGTTTTGGTTAAGGAATATAAATGCTGTTTGTGTGCATTCTTGCATGCATGCCAGTTCAGTCAGAAACAATAAATATGCTTTTAGAAATCTATTTTATCTACAAGAGTATAGAATTCATTAGGTTACATAATGAAAATTAGTAAATGTTGAGAGTATGTCGGTTCATAATATAGTCACAGTGAAATTTATATATATATTTTTTTTTTTATCTTTTTTTCCACATTTCTACTATTTTTGAGTTGCACTGACTTGTATATTTAGTAAATTGTAGCATCCCAGTATAACAGTGTTAATAGTTCTGATTGGCTGCTTATGTTGCAAAGAATTGTGTAGGTGCTATTTGTTCTAACCTTCTTGCAGAAATGTAGAACCTTTAATGGGATGGTTTTGTAAAACATTATATAAGTTTCTTAAGAGTGAATCTTGTTCTTTGTTAATTCCATGATAAATGTTTCTGTTTCAGGACCCACTGTTCTTTTCTTCTCCTATATTTCTTCAAATTAGGAATGGGCAATACTGCTTATTTTGTTTTTGAAATGATACCAATACTTTTAATGGCCATAATACCCCAGACTTCATCTGTCACGTGATGAATGAAAGACTCGAAGACTCATGAGATGAACTAATGAATTTTCTTTCTGGCTCAGACTGCATTGACTGAAACAGGTGAACTAGACTAATTCCAGTACAGAACCTATAGAATTTTGTGCATGCGTGACTGAATGAATCACTCACCGAGACGACTCGTTCTTCCCGAGTCACATTAAAGATCCGTTTAAAATGAACGAATCGTCTAAGGACGTATTTGTTTTTGTTTTCTCCCCGTTTCTCTCTCTACTCCTTTACTTTCCCTAAACAGGAGGTAAGGGCTGCCACCTGATTCCAATGATTGGTGATCTGATGGGATTGCAGGAGGAGAGGAAGCCCTGAGGTTTTAAGCAGCACCATTGCACAGCACAAGCTGTGTGTGTGGAGGCTGTATCGTGAGGATTCTGTTCTCAACCCAGAAAGCTTTAGTTGGTTTGCTTGAGATTTTGAGAAGGTGCTAAATTAGGCTCATTTGTGTTCCATTAAAAATGTACAAAGTAATAAGACTCGTTCAGTTCAATGAAAGAGACATTTTAATTTAGAGCCATATCTACCTAAATAAACTTTTTCATGCTTAAATGATTCATTGCATTTGGTATCTTTAGCCCTTCATTCTAAAACAAAACCATTTCTAAATCCAAAATGTTCTTTAAGTAGATATGTATCTAAATTGAACCTTCTTTTAAGAGTGTGTATATTTAACACACTGCTTGCATATTTAAAACTATGGTTGATTTTATAATTAAAATCACACGTATCAATCTGATGATCAGTTTAAAACTAATGTGCAAACAGATATGGATATGTTTTGACATGTACATTTAGATCAGTCTCGACAAGGTGATGAGCTACGCTCGAATCCGCTCTTCAGTTTCACGGTTTCAAACCCAACGTGTCAGGTAGCTTATGGATTTGAATTTTTTCACACCAGCACAAAAGACAGCTTTCCCTTTCCTCTTTAATCAGGTCTTGAGCTGCTATATTTAGCGCCTGCTGGCGGAGAATGATTTCTGTAGGGATTGTATGCAGGCCTAGATGTTACATAAGGAAATATGAAACACAGCATTTGAGGAATATCAATCCACTATGAGGAAAAAATAGACACGGCGGCACTATAAATACATCAGCGTCTCCCTTCACAGTAAGATGCAGGGCTTTTGCATGCGAGCAGAGCTCATGCATGCTCGAACATGTTGTATGACTTTGCAATCGTGTGACGCGTCAGTCACAGCTGAATGTTCTTTCAAGAAACATGCATGATTTTAACTTTTTTTGCACAGGTCTAACATTGAGCGGTTGTGACAAAATGACCGTGTGACTTTTACAAGCCAAATACTAATGATGCCTGGGAGGTGCTTGAAGCTGAGCAAAAGTGTCAAATCTGGGACCAACTCAACCTCGTTCCTGGTAATACTGAATCTTAAGTTTTCAACTGTTAGAAAAGACAGATATAGTGACAGAATAGGCATCTTGTGACATTTTCAGGTGTACAGTAGGTCTCAAAAAAGGCTTTGTGGTAACAATGTGTATTGTGTTCCCCCAATATACTGTGCATTCTCTCACATAACAATTGTGTTTTCATCACATCTCATATTTTTTACCATTACTATGACCCTTATAGTGGTTTCTGTAGTACGAACTGGAAAGACAAAAAAAGTTGTGGGACTACCCAAGTGTGTGAGAAGTGTTAATTTGTTTGTTTGCATTTGTAAAAAAAAAAAATGCTAAAAGGTGCTATTTCAGCCATAGGGTTGAGGCTTGGGTTAGATTTAGTTTGTTGTAAATATAATTAATTTTATATAAAATGATTTTAAGCCTATGGTATGTCCTCATTTTGATCGCTAGATAAATGTGTGCCTTTCTGTGTCTTTGACCCACTGAAGCTTTAACCTGAATTTGGAGGCGTTATTTCTGTAGCACATTTTTCAGGATGGCTATTTATTGTCCTTCAGAGAAAGAAAGCAGCAGGAGAAAGTGGCATCAAATTACAGTGAAGAAAATAATTATGGTGCATAAACATGTTATAGGTGTTAAAGGTGTAACACGCAATGTAGAGATATGGCCCAATGCACTACTTTTCCCCCTTACATTGCATCATATGAGAGTGTATGTGGAAAAACTCTAAAAAGTCGTATCATATTTTAATAGTTGTTTAACTAGAGACTCAAAAATGATGCTCAGATTACACCACATATGCGCTTACAAACTTCTCATTTTACTACATAAAATACATATCAGTTATCCATCAGTCATTTAACATTACTATGGCTTTCTATTTGACAGCAAAGGGTCAAATCAAGCAGTCTGACCAGCATCTGACTCCTAAGCAGGCTTTGTTTGGTCTGTGAACTCTGACCTGAACCTGGCACATCTGAGACTTGTGTTTCACTTTAATCTTCAAATCCTCATGCATAATTCAGTTTTATCATCATTATCTGATCATAGAGAGATCATATCCCTGAATACACGTGCTCTCCAATTACACATTATTCAAAATGTCTTCTATGAGGCACTGAAATGCACATTGAAATTTCATAAACCATCTTTCATCAGGGCTGCATTAGGTTATAACATTTAGCTGATACTTTTATAGTGACTCAAAACTTATTACATTTCTGTTTCGTTTTTGGAAAGCTCTAAATGTCAAACTATAAACTCTGTTTGGTTTTCTGTTTCATACTCCACTGGCCACCTGTTGAGTCTAATTCATTTTAAAAAATAAAATCAAAATTTCAGTAATAATACATTGTGTGACCAAATTTGTGTTAACATAATATAAACATATTTGGAATAATATCTACACTCTTTTACAAAGGGCATAATTATTCCTAATGAAGACGTTATTTAGTGAATCCAGTGGTTTTATGGTTCAGTCTTCCCAGCATGCATCGAGGCAGAAATAATAATTATGGTTTGACAGTTTGCCAGATTGTTTTACACTGTTGTTGTTGTTGTTGTCATGTTTAGTCATTTATTGTGAAGTTGATTCACAGTTCATTAGTTGATTGTTACCCTACTGTGGTGTGACAACAAAATAGCTAAATCTATTTTTAATTATTTAGTTTATTAATAATTGTATGACTTCATAGATAGATAGATATATAGATAGATAGTTTTTTAATTATTATATTTAAAAAAAATCTTGGTCCATCCATGGACACTTCATATATGTACTTTGGTTGTGCCATAGGAGATGAAGCACATAATATTGAACAATTTTAAACCATCTAACTCATTTTTTATTATTCACTTTTTGATTGAAACTTGCTCAATCAAATATTGACTACTCTGTTGCCATTATATTTTTGAGTAGATACTGCATCATTAGTGTACTTCAAAAATGTAGCCAACTGTAAGTCACTTAAGATACAAGAATCAAATAATCGACTTAGTATCATAGTAGGCTACAGTAGTCACCCTACCTGACCAAAGACTGATTTGACAATGGGATGCAGGTCTGCATCACGCGCGCCGCTGTAGGCGCTCGCTCCCCCGGGGGCGCGCGTGCTGCTGGGCTGAGGAGCTGGAGGTGGACTGGAGGTGAGGCTTTGATTCGAGCCCGTCCGATGCTTGTCCTTCGTTTCAAAGAACAGCGCGGCTTCGTCCGAGCGCTTCGAGAGGGATGAAGTCGGCGAGGGCGTCCGGCTGGTGCGGGGATTCCCGTGGAGTTGGCCCGGAGGGTCAATGGTGTTGTGGCGTCGTGACGGTTTGCAGTGTTCCGGTCCATCCTGATGATTTTGGATCTTCTCAGCTTTTCGGCCGTGATTAGGTTGGCACAGGGGTCTCCGGGCGGTGGCATCACACTCATCGGTCCAGCACGAGTCCTCGCCTCCGCCTCCCGCGTACCGGTGCCCGTTGTGGTGGCTCGCGGGGTTCGCGCGGACTCTCCGGTTCGTTTTGATTAGGGATGTGGTGGATTCGCTTTTTGGAAGATAGGCGCTCATCTTGACCCCAACAAACTCGTGAAGTTGTACAGTTCGGTCAGATATCTCAGCCTGAATATTTCAGCGTGTCGTCGTTCAGGTGTGAATCGCTCCGGTGGAAGCTGAGTCAAGGACTTTATAGAGCACGAGAGCATCGCACAGGTCGCTCGCGCAGAGTTTGTTCGGTCCCTCGTGACCCCATTGAGCGCGCGTTGCCACCAAAATTCAGCATGAACAAGTGAATCTCTCTCTCTCTTTCTCTCTCAGGATGAAAAGTTACGTCAAACTGCCTCGAGAAACCATTGAAGAATAAATGGACGTCAAAATATTAATGACGGTGTGACGTGACTTGTGCGCAGGTGAATTGAATGTGGTGACAGGAAAATTACAACAAATGATGAGCATATTCCATCTTATCTGTGAAAATTATTAAATTGCTCGAAATGTTAAGGTTATATATACTAAACCATTTGTTTTGCTTAAATTATGAATATAACAGAAATAAAATTAAAACAAAACAAGTTACTTTTTAAATATCTGAGATTACACTACAAATGTATTTACTGCTATAAAAAAACACATTATTTGTGCAGTAACACAACTGAAGAAAAAAAATTGAAGAAAAAAATCTGTTCACAAATTTAATTACATTGTGGCCAGATCTGTTGTTGGAACCAAGAGATTCAATACAAAAAAACACTTTGAGCCATATATTCATGGGTCAAAACATGACATCCTTTGTTCTGGCTAGAGAACTGCTTATCATGCTTGTTTCTGAAGGACAGTCACATGCGGTGAGTTTTGATGGACACCGCAGTCAGTCTGAAGAGACTGTACTCTATCTTTACAGAATTTAAACGTCTTTCACATTTAATGACTTGTTTCCATGCAGATTCAAGATGTGTGAGCTATACATAATGGATGCAGGTTGGCTGAGATGTTTCCTGTTCAAACAAACAGGACCATTGTAGAGTCCCATCTGGTTGCTTGCATTCCTTCTGTCTCAGAGCAGTGTGTAGGGTGTTCAGTGCATTATGGACCCCAAAAACTTCATTCCACTGCGTGTGACTAAACAGTGTGTGAGATGTTGGAAAGCAGAGCTTCTGCCACACACAGTCTCCTGGGACTTTATGTTCACTGACATCTGTGTCTCCGTCTCACTCGCTCCAGGGAAAGATGGAATCTTTCGCTTCATCTAACCATCTCTTGCTCCGCATCACTTCCTCCAACTTCCTTTTTGATTGGCGTGACTCCCCTGGTCTCACTGTAACTCCTAGAACACAAAAATAAAGGTGCTCCAAGATGCCATAGAATAACCTTTTGTCTAAATGGTTCAATAAAGAACCTTTCTGTTCCACTAAAGGTTCTTTGTGGTGAAAGAAGGTGCTTCATATTATCAAAAGCTAAGAAAGAGATGGTCCTTTAAAGAACCATTGACTGAATGGTTCTTTGTGGAACCAAAAATTGTTCTTCTATGGCATCGCTTGAAGAACCTTTTGAAGCACCTTTATTTTTAAGAGTTTACTGTGACTTTTGGGATATTTTGATTTAGCTTGAGTTGTGTTTAACTTTTATATTCAGCAAAAAATTATGAATTTTTAGTTTCTTAAAAGAGATATTCCCCTCCCATCTCTCTGTCTGCAGCAGGGGACACTAAAGCCCCAGGGTTCAATCTGGCCTATTTGCATTCAAGGGAGCAAAAGAGAGAAAAAAATCAAGATGTGTTTTCATCTCACACTCCAGTAAACAGAAAAACAGACTTTGTTTCTTGCAAAATCATCACACTTATCAGATGGGTAGGTATTTTATATGATAATCAGTGGTGTTTGAAAGAGGTTTTAAACAAATATTTGACCTTAAAGTATTAGACTTTGGGCTCATACATTTCCTTGAAACAATTGAAACTATGTTATAGTACCTGAGCCTCTAAAGATTAAAATATAGATTTGTGAATTTTGAATTTGGTCCAGTAAATTTTCACTTAGAAGATCAGAACAGACAGAACACAACAGTAAATAGATCTACCTGAAATTCATACACAGCCCTTTTTTCTTCAGGAAATGCAAAAAAAAAAAAAAATACTTAGCCTTGCTATTTAGTTTTTAGTTACACAGTTACATTACTATTCAAAAGTTTGTGGTTGGTAATGTTTTTCAAATAAGTCTCTTGTGCTGCACTTATTTGACCAAAAATACAAAATTGTCTTCTTTTTAATATATTTTAGTCCAATTACACAAGTCTTGTTTCACAGTACAAATCAATTTTATGTGCAATTTTAGAGAGTTTGACTCCTAACCCTAGGGTTGTGGGTTTGAATCCCGGGCCAGCAAAAACACTTAGGTGCCCTTGAGCAAGGCACTGAACCCTCCCTGGGCACTGCAGCATAAATGGCTGCCCACTGGTGCGTGTGTGTGTGTGTGTGTGTGTGCATTTAACTTTGGATGGGTTAAATGCAGAGCATGAATTCTGAGTATGGGTCACATCACTTAAGGAAGGTCTTTAGAGGATCACTAAAAGGGACTATCTTTACTAAATAAAATTTATGAGGAGAATAAAAACAACAAATAATGATCACACAGTATGCAATATCAAGATTCAAAGACATCAGGTAGTATCAGAAACATGTTAACGGGAAGGAGGATGCAATTCGTTTTCTGTAGCAGTGCTTAAATGAGCCTGTGGTCAAAATAGTAGTTGAGACTAAAGTACTAGTTGTTCCACTTGATAACATTTAGGCTAAAATTTCAGGTGCTCATCTTACAGGTGCTGTCTCTGATGGCTCAATTCCCTCAGCACATTTTCCAGACTTTCCGGTTTGCAATACGCTAGGTTTGTTTACTTCATCAACTGTTAAGAAATTCTTAACAAAACACTGCAGGGTGTTCAACTGAAAAACTATGACCAAGGCACTTACCAGATTGGTGATTTCTGTGCTCTTTTCAGGAACGATGTTGTCAGTCAACTATCTGGCCACAGCTCACCCTCTTGAATAACCCCTGTCTATTGGCACTGTTTGCTGGTTCTGAAACATTCATAAGATGGCTTAATAATTGAACAGTCAGTAGCTTGATACCCATGAGTTTTTGATGGACTGAATGTTATACACTTCTGCTTTTGTATAAACACATCATTGGAGCTAAGTTCAGCCAAATATTAAGGCATCATTAGCCAAATAGCTTCACAAAGGCACAATGTGCTGCTTAATGAGCTTTATAAACAAATTAGTGAATATTAGTCCTAAGGCATTAATGAAGTTGTCCCAGTTGCACAAATGAAACATTATACAACATAAGTGTGTGTAAACCAGAATTCCAGTGGAACAGTGTCTTAGTTTCACTGAGATACTATTATAGATTTTATTCATATTTTGAAATAGTTTTTTTTTTTTTTTCTAATTTATTTTGATTTTAAGTTAAAGTTTAAGTAATTTTGTTGTCTGCTATTGCAATTTCTTTAAATATGTCTGTATAGTTTTTATGAATTTTTTATTCATTTCATTTTTAGATATTTTAGTACGCCGAGTTAAGCTAACTTAAAACATATATTGAAAAAATGTTGCCTTGCAAGTAATTGAAATGAAAATGTTTTTCATTTTTATTTTACTTCATTGTAGTTAATGTAATAATCATATTAGGATTGATTCTAAATTATGATTCCATTAGAAATTTTGACAAGGGTGAATTGGTCAGATTTGGACTCAAATGCTTCGAGTTCACAAATCTTATTGCATTCCATACAATGTAGACTGCAATGCATTTTCTCTGTTCTTATTTTTTTTTTTTTACCCCATCCCTGTGTATGCAGCGCTGACTCCGATGAATGAAGATAGTTTTGGAAACCATTCATGCTTGAGTGGAGGAGAGATGTGCTCTTGGTTTATGTGATTTTTAATTCGACTGTCTGCCCCCTAGTGCATTATATCGCTATCTAATCCCCCTCCTTAAAAACAAGCAAGGCTAAAACCTTTGAATGCACATGTTCCCTAATGAGGAAGACACAAGCTAATGCAGTAGCCAAAACAAATCTGGTCTTGTTTCCTTATAGAGGTAATGAAAAAGGCATTATAAATGCAAATGCAAAAAAAAGCATAACATGTTCTGAAGGGTTATTGCTGGGAAAGCAGGATGGGGGTTTTGCATGACGCAAAGGGCATGGAATAATTATAAATTCTATTTATGGAAGCACAAAGATGGAAGCCTCTCATACAGCAGTTCCGAAACCTCCCTTTGGTTTTTTGTTGTCAATTAATCAATTCAGGTCTAATGTGATAACTCTAACAGGCAGAGGATCCTAATGAGCTTGAAGCTCTCCGTCGACATCGTGGCTGTTAAACAGCGCTCGTGATGTGGCCTAAAACCAGTATCTTTCTGCATTTAAGAGTTAAAGGGATAGTTCACCCTCCCAAAAGATATTTACTCACCCTCATCGTGTCTGAAAACCATGACATTCTTTTGACTTTCTTTCTGTTCTTGAGCAAATAATGTTGAAAACTGCTGATGCATGTCCATGCAGGCTGTCAAGAAAAAAAAGAAAAGAAAAAAAAGTAGAAGTTAAACTGCGGTTGTCACAAAACAAATTACCAAATTTCAAAATGTCATCAACAAAAGCAACCGTGTAAAACAATAAACATAAATAAAAATAATAATAAACCATATGTACTATATAGTTTAGTAGATTTTATTTAACTTTATTTTATTTTATTTTATTTTATTTTAGATTTTATAAAAAATATTTATCATTGAAAAATACCCAAGTAAACTCTAATTCTAAGGTGTTATACCTTGGCATCAATAATTGAGAACTATAAATCAATATACAGTAGATATAACAAATTCCACTGTAAAAAATGTATTAAACGTATCTGAACTAACAATTAAAAAAATTACTTTTTGGACGCAAGCAGAACTCAAAAAACAAAAAACAATAATAATAATAATAATAATAATACAGATAATATTTTACAATATGATCATCTTTTTGTTATATATACTTTTAATTTAGAGCTTTCATTCCAACATGCTTGAATTTAAGTACAAATGTTGAGTATCCCTGAACTTACTTATTGGATGTAGAAAATAAAAACTCCTTAGTGAACACAAACGAGCGTAAATTGTTACAAAATTATAATTGAGGGTGAACTATTCCTTAGAGAAATTTTCTCAGACAAAATATAATCTTTCAAAGATTAGTGATTCAAAAAGAGCATATATCTTTCTCAATTAGAATACACACATAGTGAATGGAAGTGAGTTGGGAGCAGACAGATTCATTCTCATGTTGGGTTCTACCTGAGGGTGAATGCTGTGCTGAAGGTGAGGTCATTTTATTTACAGCGAGGATGAACTAGGCCATGCTGCTTTTTAAAGAGCACATGTGCTACATATGGCGTGACCTGTAAGTGTACTTGTGTGTGAGTCTGAAGGAGAAAGAGAGAGGATAGAGATATCAGATTTTCTCAATGACCCATATCAGGGTGCTGTTGCAGGCATCGGTTTGCACTCAAGCAGTTAGGGAGCAAATCCCCTCATGGTTTAACCATTAGAGCAAATGATGTGAACGTGATACCCAACACTTCTGAACTGCTAGTGCACCCTCGTTTCATTAGGTTCTGTACAAATGCATCTATACACAACATGAATTTATAAACAAACCCCAATTGGGAAAAAAAACTGACGTTATGTAAGGTGTAATGCACTTCATCTTTTTAAATATCAATGAAAGGACTATATTTGCTTACTTGTAAGACTAAGAACCACATACTTTGATCTTTTTAGATACGGACAATACAAACACAGTGTATTAACATACAGGCATCTGTTTCTCACTGAGAGAAGATGTGGGAAAGTTTCTTTCTCACCTATACAAGTAATAACATTTAAAAAATGTTAGATGATCAACAATGTCCTTATTTTCATTCTTAAAGTGAAAGTTTTTTTTATCTGTAAGGTGATTAGTTTCAGTGATTAGATGTTGGACTGGTGCCTTGAATGTGAGAGAACATTACAGCGTGGAGTTTTTCAACCGGTGTGCATCATATCTGAAGTAAGTGGTTTACCATTGGGTTTAGGTTTCCTGAATAAATTCTATGAAATTGAGTAACTGCATAAATTAATGTTAGACATTTATCTGATAATCAGATAAGAGAGACAAGATAGTCCCCAAAATGAGTCTATCATACACTCCTGTGCTAATAATTCACACAGTGCAGTCAAATTATTATGAGTAAAACTAGGTCAAAATAAACTCAATGTTATGTGAATTATCACTTCTGCCTCTAATAAGCATTAGATGACATTTCTGCTGAACAAAAAAGATATATTTTGATAACAAAACATTTTCTGTCCCCGTTGACTTGCATTGTATTTTTTTCCTATGCAATAGAAGGCAATGGGAATTGAAACAGACAATTCTTCTAAATATCGTCTTATGTGTTTCACAGACGAAGAAAGTCATGTTTGGAATGACGAGAGGGAGAATTTTCCGTTTTGGGTGAACTATGCCTTTAAAGGAAAAAAACTTTATCTCAAGTTTCCTTCTTACAATAAATAAGAAAGAAAAAAATGAAACAATAGTCATAAATTATGTCATAAATGACAAAACGGATGAAATGCATCATTTTTGTCAGTGAAAAAACTCCCAGACCACTTCTGCCCTCTTCTGTCCGCCAGAGGAACATTGTCTCATTGTGTTCATATGTGAGACTCAGCTCAGACTCAGGGTTTCAACATACAGTGTAGTTTCTTTATCTTCCTCAACTAGCTTCACGAGCTCCGTGGATTTAAGCTTCTTTATCTGTGCAAAGGAGGTTGTTTGCTGTCAGCTCAAAGTTACAATTCCAGAATCAGCTGTATTTCCTGTGAATAGATGAGGTTTAAAATGTTTGCCTGCTTTGACATTTGATTTGTCAGAGTTTAACATAAGCTTGATCAAATAAGGTTCTCAGAGTGCTGAGGAATATCAGAACTGAGCAGACTGAATCAAATCAGATTTTCAGTAAAACATCACTCTTGCTCATGCTATATTGCTTAAAGGGACAGTTTACTAAAAAATAAATATCTGTCATTATTTTGTTACAAACTTTATATTTTCTATCTGGAAAAGACAAAAGAAGATATTTTGCAACACCATTGACCAAAAAAATTCCAATTCATGCTTCAGAGAAGAAACAAAATTATATGGGTTTGGAAATACAAGATGATGAGTAAATGATGACACAGTTTTGGGGTGTATAGACTACACAAACCAGAGTATTTGGACAGCTCAACCTGTCATCTGTCTGGTGTTCAAATGAAGTTTAGCTCTGTTACAGATTTGCTGGAAATTGCGTAAAATGTTGATCTTGAAGAAACTGTTTTTCTAGCCAACTCTTTGGCAACAGATGATTTAGTTTCTCATGAACTGTTATAACAGTCACCATATCACTTATCTTTATCTTTTAACTGGCTGTACAGAAAATCACTCATCGCAAGATAAACGCTCATATCTATCATTCTGATCTTTATCTTTACCACAATTTACAAAACACACTTTGGGACTTTCTAGATGCTGTTTACACAACTAATAATTAGGTAAAATGGTCAGGAAAACAGAATTTATTTATTAGTAGTTTTTCCCAACACGATGATGGATTGCAAGAAATATTCCCTCACACTTACTGTATATATACTGTTTAAAGATAAGTTTTTTTGTTACATATCCAAACCCAGATCTTTCTAGTACCTTCCACTTCACTGTTTCTCTCAGATGTCTGTGTCTTTTCACAGGAACATACACAGATGTGGCAAGTGTGGCAAGAATCAAAATAATTGCTTTCAGTTCAAGGAACAAACAAATACTTTCATCCTTTATATAACACACTAGCATTACACAGTATGATTTGTCCAACAAACACATTTCAAATAAGTCTAATATTAAATAAAAACTGTTTTCAGTTTACATTTATTTATGAAAAAAATTCCAGTTAGAATCAAAAATGGCTTTCCAGACTTTATTCTTGTGTTCTTTAGAAAAACATATGCAGTGGTGCAAGAACCTAGAAAACGATACACACATTTGAAAATATTGATATTTTGCATCTCCAGAGAACCAACTCAAGATACCTTTAACTTCAGCAAAATAATAATAATAATAATAATAAAGAAATAAATACATTTTTGAATTATTGAGTACTTTAGTAAGGATCTTTAAAGCACCAGAACATTGATGCTTTGCTTAGTAACTCTAAAAGTACCTTTCAAAACATCTTTTTATTTCTAATCCAAAGCTTTATTTCTAAAGGAATAGTTCACCCGAAAATGAAAATGTGCTTAAAACCTACTCACCAAAAGGCCATCCAAGATGTAGATGACTCTCTTCCTTTATCAGATTTTGAGAAATTTTGCATTACATCACTTGCTTAGTGGACTCTGCAGTGAATGGGTGCCGTCAGAATGAGAGTCTAAACATCTGATAAAAACATCACAATAATCCACAAGTAATCCACACCACTCCAATCCATGTGAAGTGAAACAAATCCAACATTAAGCCATTTTTTACTTCAAATAATTGCTTCCAGCTAAAATATGAATCCTTATTTCATATTTTTATATAAACATATATTTATTTATCTGATCAAGTAAAGAAGAGCTTATTTGTTTATTCAGGAGGAACCGAGCTTTGGGACATAACTTGCTTTCCTCTGTATGGGGCGAAAGAGGTTCACACAATGTAAAAGCTCATGCTATTAATGTTTTCTCGATAAAGGGAAGTAAAAACACATTTCTTCACTTTTACGTTATGCTTATAACTTAAAGACCTTCCAAGGAAGTAGCAGGAAAGCATCTGTATAGTGTATAGAGATAATTTGAAGAAGAGGCAGTTCTGAAAAAATAAAAAAATACAGTAAATAGTTAAAAATCTTTCTGAATTCATTCAATTCTGTGTGTCTTCTCTATCGACTGCTGTTTATTTCTCCAGGTTAAAAAAGAAAGGACTCAAAGGTCCTTGTGGACTTGTGACAAACTCTTGCCAGTATTTGTTTTTCTAATGTGATCAAACTCACCTAACAACTTTTAATGTTATGGTTGTCATCTTTCAAGATAGATAAGTAGATTGTGATGAGTTGACTGAAGTGAGTTCACCGACTGGTCTTGCCAAAAATGAGTGCAGTATGAGAAACCGTTGAGATGAAATTCTAAGGGAGATGTATAAAAGATTACAGGAAACTTTCTAACGAATCACACTTCCATTACTGAGATATTAAAGATAGAAAGTTTCTAATAGGCTATTAACTTACTATTTCTAAAGGTTGATAGCAAATTTCTGTTCATATACTTATCCTTATTTGTTAACGATCTCTAATGGAATAAAAACTGATAAATCAGAATTCAGAAAGAGATTTATTACCAAGTATGTTACACAAGGAAATTGACTTGGGGGCAGGAGTTTCCAGTGCAGAAGAAAGTATGGAAATAGTGCAAATCTAGTACAGACATGAAGAGTAGAGGTTGAATATAACTTTAAGGATAAACAGAAAATTAAATAATGCACTATACAGAAGTAGCCTATAAATATAAATAAATAAAAACATGTAATTGTTTAAATGAATGTACAGATGTACAATGTACAATTTTCGAATTCTATGCATAAATATGTCAGTTACGATGGACAGTGTACAGTTATGAATGTTTTAATTGTTAAGGCTGATTATATGAACGATTAAAACATTAGGTGAACAAATAAACATTACCCAGTGAGGTGCAAATACAAACTAACGTCATTTTTAATTACTTATTATATTTGGTTGGTACTGACTTAATTCGAGAGTTGAAAACAACAAAAAAGAAAAAAATAATAATAAGACAGAACTCAGCACAAATCATACATTTTAGATGTCAACGACAGTGTCCCGTAGGCTACTGGCGTTTCTTGTCAAGTTTGACATGTATTTATGTACTGTGGTATTTATTTAATGAAATACATAGTTCTGACTCTAAATTCTAAGTTGATAAACGCTCAGGAAGTTGTAAACAAGATAAATATATTGCACATGCGTCACCGCATATTCGCGAATTCCACTGACAACCACAAACATATTAACTGTTTTTTTTCACCTGATTAATGATACATTATAAATGTAAACATTTTTAAAACTTTTTAAAACCATAGCCGCAGTTTTATAACAGCAAGGGGCTTCATAAAAGTCACAGTAACTCTCGTCTCTCTTGTTTCATGGACTCTTTCGAATGGCATTTCGTGTTCTTCTCTCACACTTCACTGTGCATTTACTGTATTCTCTCTAGTAAGTTTATGAACTACCACAACCTTTTCAGTTTTGTGTAAACGCGACCTAAAGTTACTGAGTCGCGTGACTCTTCTCCGCCCCCTGCACTCAAAGTCAGTGAGCAGCGCGCGCGTCTCATTCTACCTGCTGAACTCGCGCTGCTCACAGCATGGCTAAATCTCAGTCGAGACGCTGCTGCTTCTGCATACTCGCTTTAGTGTGCCTTGTTGTAATTATCTGCCTTTGCATCATTTTAACCACCAAACCGAGATGCGCGTTCACGCACGGCGCTGTTTCCGCGGACTCTGCCAGGTGCTCCAACATCGGCAGGTAAGAAGACATACGCGTTATGCTAATTAATATCTGAACCACAAGCATGGGAAATATTATATTGAAGTAACACTGACTTTCAGTTCTGTACAACACAGCTGTATTACAAGTTAAGAGAGTAAAACTGCATGTCAATAAAATAGTGTAATATAAAGACCTAATGTTATAAGTATTTCAAACAGTAATTAACAATAAACAACTTAACAACGTAGATAGACGATAAATTCAAGAGATTAGATAATGCAGCGTTGCACAGATGGTGATGCACTTGAGTTTGGATACATTTGTACTGATAGATCTTATAGATTTAGAATAACTATAATTATGAAGTGATATAATTATGACATGACAATTACCAAAAAGGAGAATGTAAAATGAGTCTGTCCAGACTATAAAATAGTGGTTGACATTTGATCATTAACATTCTGTGTTAAATATTTTCTGCAACCATTTAAACCCTCTGAGTGATGCTGTACCATATGCAAGATCTTTTGTTCTGAGCACTGATTAAACTAACAAGAGCCATGGCACTATGGCAGCCAAGACCTCCTGCCAGTCAAAACTGGATCAACCAGCTTCACAGAGCCCTGTGGAGAAGTCATGCTCTTAGAATGGCACAATTTTTGTCCCACGTCCATGTTTCCTGCAATTTGTGCCAAACATACAGAGCATTTCCTTGTTCACTGTGTGAAGTCTTTTTTGACCGTATTCCAAGAACTTGGCTTTGGTGTTCCATCTGTGATCACAATTTAACCTGCTCTAAAAAGATACAGAGAGAAGTTTGTCTATCCTGGATAGAGGACGCATTGTCCTCTTCTGGATTAATGTCATGAGATGCTTGGAACTCATTTGACAATTTTTGTTTCAAATAAATAACATCTGAATTTGAAAGAAGTAAAGAAAATTCAGTTTCCACAGACACCCTCGTTAGGCACAAACACTGCCTGTCACATCAATATCCCAAAGAGGTTGTTTCTAAAAGAGCTTTTTTTCATGTCTGGCATGATTTTAATGCTGATTACATAAGGCGTGCACAGTCGTTGACGGAGCTCAATTAAAGCTGTTCATCTGTATTCAGCCCCTACAGGGATCAAGTAAATACTTTTGCTTGCTCATGCAGACCATGGCAAGCTTTTTACTTGCTTTGCCAGTTTATAAGGTGCTTTCTTTAGATGTTTTATTGTACTATTTTTTATCTACTTTCATTAGCAGTTACTACATTTAACAATTTCGGGTCAAAAATTAATCTGAACTTCTAGCATTAAGTCAATGTGACTTACAATAAAGGACCATAAGCAATTTGTCAGAGAGCCAACAATATGTATAGTGAAAGTGAAAGTGAAGTGACATTCAGCCAAGTATGGTGACCCATACTCGGAATTTGTGCTCTGCGTTTAACCCATCCGAAATGCACACACACAGAGCAGTGAACACACACACACACACTGTGAGCACACACCCGGAGCAGTGGGCAGCCATTTATGCTGCGGCGCCCGGGGAGCAGTTGGGGGTTCGATGCCTTGCTCAAGGGCACCTAAGTCGTGGTACTGAGGGTGGAGAGAGAACTGTACATGCACTCCCCCCACCCACAATTCCTGCCGGCCCGGGACTCAAACTCACTCACTCACTCAACTCTCTAACCATTAGGCCACGACTTCCCAAACAATGGTAGAGTAGAGTAGAGTATACAATGGTAGAGTAGAGGTGTAATGCAGAAAAGAATATATGATAAAAAACGTGTTTTATTTTATTTTTTTACTTGTGGAAGAGGTTGTGATAGTGACAGTAAATCAGGGGTGCGTTTCCCAAAAGCATCGTTAGCCAATTATGGTCGCAAGTTCCATCATTACCAACAACAATCTGGAGTTTCTTAAAGCAAAGTTTAAAAGCTCTTGGGCACATAAGCAAGCTATCATGCTGTACAATTCCAGCTTATTGGACCAGTGAGGAACAGGGAGGTTCTGGAACAACAAGACTCCTCTTGTGCAGACCATAACTGGCATTTGTAGGAATGACGTTTGCTTTCCGTATGTTCTCTTTTCTCTCTAGGGCAGATGATTTAAGTATTAAAGGGAAATTTGTTATTTCTTTTATATGGGAATTTCCTTTCTTGCCTTTTTTGTTGTTTTGTTGCTGCTGTATAACATTACCACTTTAACACTGTAACACTGATCTGATCTTTAATCTCAGCTTTCAAATTTAACAACACTGAATTGATGTCTTCTTAACCGCTTTGTTGACTTCAAAAATGCACATACCGTCACAATCTGATAATATGGTTTAAAGGATCATTTATTATCATGAATATGAGTATACATCATTATTTGATTGATGGCCATTGTTGTATCACTTAACACTGATATGAAGACTGTAGTATTCTAAAAGAAGTATTCTTATGTTTCACCCGTTTGATTTGTTGCATCACTGCCTTTGAAATATCTCACATTTCCTTTTATCAGTTCAGGACATCCTGTAACATGATTGAGATCATCCTTTGCGGTGTATTACCCTATTATCCCAAAATATTTGCTGCGTGTAGAGACACAAAAAAACCCTATAGTGCTTAAAATACAAGAGGTTACTGATAACTGAAACACTGATCTTGGAAAAAGCTAGATTTTTCAGGATCCAGCGCAATTGTGCATGTGTGTGTGTGTGTCTGTGTGAATGAAGGCTGGAGCTCCTCAAGGTTCATTGAGAAGTATCACTTTCTCCTCTGGCTCAGACTTGCCTCAAGATCCTCATTTTTCATATTGACGCAAACACAAAGAAACAATGATTTATTCACAGCAAATGTGTTCGTGAATTTGTCACATACCCCCAAAACCCTATGTATAATGTTGTTTAAAAAAAAAAAAAAACAACACTTGAATGAATTCATTAATTCATTCAACTTTATTTCCAGACTCAAGGTACATTAGCAAAAACACAGAATACACTCTTAAAAATGAATGTGCTTCACGATACCATATACTGTACATCAAATGTTTAATTAAAGCCAGAAAATATTGTACTATTGCCTTACAGAATAGAGCATGTGCACTGCTCCACCTTGGTGTTTGTTTTTTTTTTTTAGCAAGATCCTCATACAATCATTGAGACCTGAAACTTACATAGTCTCTCTTTTTTCTAACTTAACCCACAAGGGAGCAGTATAAAAATATGTACAATATGCTCTAAAAGGTTTAGCTTTACCTTTATCAGAACAGATATAAAGTTTTCTCCCCTATATATTTGCTTGAGCATATAACATACGATGTTGCCTAATACATATCATCATCATCGTCATCATCATCATCATCATCACTCATTTCATTGTTAATTATATGGCCCAAATATTTCATCTCGGTACATACATTTAATACTTGCGCTGATAAATAGGAATCTGGGAAATTAAAATGTCTATGTTTTTTTGGTTCTGCATATCACGGCACCACTCTTTTTAGTGCTATATTGCACACCATATCTAATCTCATAATCAGAGCAGATATTTAGCAGCTGTAGAAATATCATCAGCATACCTATAGTGATTGACTATGGTATAACCAAGAATACATCCAGTCTTACAGTCAATAACAACAAAAACAGTCTCACAATTTATTCATATTGACATTAAAAAGGGCTGGTGAAAGTAGACCTCCTTGCCGCACTCCATTACTTACTCTAAATTAATCTTTACGCACAATTACTACACTTTATATGCATACTTCGATTAGTGTACCATCAATATGTAAAAATTCTAAACATACTATTGAATATGCCCCTTTGTCTTAGTTTACTGAACAACTTTATCAAATTAAATTATTAACTACTGTGCATCAGTCCCTATCCCCTATGCTGTCACTGACTGGCAGGCCAGGGCATTTATATAACCTGCATATACAGTTCAAGTGCATTCAGCGGCAGCAGCCTGCTCCATCATAGATTCACCAGATCTGGAGGCAGCTGTGTTTTCCCTCAATGCTCTCACTTTGTGTGGCTCATAATATCAACCCACAACAGAGCCTTCAGATCACAGCTCCGGTCTGTACTTCTCCGTCACATTATTGAGCGCTCACTTTAAATGAACTGTAGGCCTATCTATTGTTCATAGTGTCAGTCAAGCTTTTCTTTAACCTGCTGTTTCTCCCTTGTAGGCATTTAAATGCTCACACAGTGAATCCAAACCATACCCTCCTTTATAACTTGTGTCTAGTCACCTCTCCACATTGAACACTGCTATCAATGATCGCATTAGCGTGTGTAGATCTTCGGTGTCTTAGCGGGTGTCTTCTGTTCACAGGGACATATTGCTTGAGGGGGGCTCAGCGGTGGACGCAGCCATCGCAGCTCTGCTCTGCACTAGTTTGGTCAACCCACAGAGCATGGGCTTGGGTGGAGGTGCCATCTTTACCGTTATGGACAAAACTGGTACGTATATGCATTGTAGTTGCATTAAAAAACACTATACAAGTAAATGGAAATATGAATACTATCGTTTTTTTGTGTTGTCTTGTGATTGAAGTGATTTCATTCGAATTTCGAACTAACATATCTATTCTCCCCTTTACATGAGCAATTCAGAACACGTCATTCACTTTATTTTGACTATGAATTTTAACTTTTCAAGTGTAATCCAGTACAGCTATATAAGTTCTAGAGGTTTTGCGGAAAGCTAGACTTACCTGTTAGTTTACTGTTTAAACAGTTTTCTTTATAGAGACAAAGAAAAATATACATGATGTAAATAACGAGGATAGATAATAACACTGTTTTGGAAAATAAAATCTGCATAAACCAAATGGTTTAGGGAGTCCTCTTTTTTCAAGGCAAAGTGAAAATCATCAGCTCAAGAGAAACAGTCCCAAAAGATGTCCAAGCAGATCTGCTGAATAGGTGTCCGAAAACCACTCCATTAGCTCCAGGTAAAGTTCTTTCACATGAAAGCAGGTTCAATTATTCATTAGCCTCTCATTTAGACAGGAAGTAAAAATCACCCAAAAGTGCATCCAAATGTTACATCATGTAATCAATCTAATGTCATTCCAACCCCAAATTATTTTCTTTCTTCCATTAAAAACTGGTGACTTTTATTTTTTTTGCAGTTTAACTATATAAATCACCATTCCATTTTCTTGGTATGAAAAACAAGCTTGGAAATTCTGCTTTTCAGTTTCACGGAAGAAGGAAAATAATAAGTTGCATGTGTAAACAATGACACATATTTTTGGATTAAACATGTCATTTGGAAATACACTATAGAAAGTACAATGGAACATTGTGCGTAGAAATGGGGAATTCTGTCTTAAGGGGAATTATGTACCTAAGTGGACTTGTTTTGCTTGTTTCTAATTCTTAATCTACTTCCTGGACAGTTAAAATGTCATTTTGACTGATGATAGTCACTATTGCCAAACATTTTTACCCAGAATGCCAGAGCTAAATTCTGCTGTTGACAAATTTTGTGTAGTTTTCTTACTGTTCACATGCTGTCCATGCACAAAATTGCAACTTTTTTCTTACTAGACAAAATAGATTATTTTTTCCCCCAAAAGCTATTGTTTATGTAATTTGGAAAAGGACGAAACTCACTATGTTTTTCTTTGTAATGCAATAACTGACAACAAAATAAAAAAAAATTGTAAACTGGAAATAATCTGATTTGGCAGTGTACAGTTTTTCTTTAAAGGGCTTTTCTTATTTTTGTTTCAGACCAGTATGACTCAATTTGATTTTCCTTATTGTTCATAATTAATAGTGTATTAGATTGATGCCTAACCATAATATTAAACATTGGCCCATAACCGACTAGCAACAAAAATGCAAATTTTGCACTGGCAAACTTAATTTAGAGCTTCAGAAAAATACAAAATCAAGTTTAAATTTATTTTCCAAAAAATGTTACTCCTACAATATAATTTGTTAATGCATTTATTTAATAAAAAAATCCAGTAAAAACAGTATTATAGTGAAATGTTATTACAGTAAAACATTTTGTATTTATTTTATTCCTGTGATGCAAATCAGAATTTTCCAAAATGACTGACTGTTTTATGTTTTATCTGTCCATGCGCCTCACAGGAAGTCACTGGATAGGTGTACCAGGAGAACTCCGTGGCTACGAAAGGGCTCATCAGTTGTATGGAAAGCTGCCCTGGGCCAAACTATTTGAGCCCTCTATCAAGCTGGCCCGAGAGGGCTTTCCCATGCCATCCTACCTCGCTTATTTCTTGCAGAACAAATTAATCAAAATGCTGATTAATGGCACTGAACTCAGGTAATGTATCTTCTCCAAACAAACACATACACACTACCGTGTACATTACTGTTTGTTATGACTGTCATCTCAATGCAATCGTTTATTTAAGGGCACAAGTATGATGAACTTTGACGCGCATTCCTGACAATCAATGTCAAAGAAGTAGGTTATGACTTCGCTGCAGGCAAACTGCAGGAAATATAAGACCTCTTTTATTGTTGTGTAATAAGAAACTTTCTGCTGCATGAATCAAAGTAGCATTGAGACTGTCTCTAGATTTCTATTAAATACCATTTGTGTTTATTTTAAATCATAATTTGCTGAATGACACTGTAACTCACTATGTGTTTGGACAATTTTACTGTATTTTTGCTCAGATTAATTCAACTCTGGTGAGCATTAGAGGTTTATTTCAAAAACATTATTATATAAACATATATAAATTAGATAAATAATAAATATTATATAAACATATATCTCAGTGTTTAAATCGAAACATTTTTTGTATTTAAATATTTTTATTTTATTTCTTGATTTAATAAATGTTAAATTTATTGATGTATTTTTTCACTATTATTATTTTAGGGTGAAATATGACCCAGACATGTTCTTGGCCAGTTTCATCACATTGTGTTTCACCTGGCTGCATGTTACTTGAGTTGCTTTCTGTCATGGTTTTATATATTTTTTTTTTTAGTGAACTGTTTTACACAAACATGACAGCTCATCAACCAAGGGACACCCTCAAGTTCCCTCAGCTGGCAGAAACCATGGAAACTATCGCCACAGAAGGGGCCGATGCCTTTTACACTGGAAAAATCGCCAAGGACTTAATCCAGGATGTACAACATAGAAGTACTGTTTGTATATAAATGGCAGTCGCTGTAATCAGAACAGATGTAGTACTTCTGAAATACACCGTCTTTTGGCAGGTGTTCTTGTTTACACACAGTTCACCTTTGGTTTTTCCAGATGGAGTGTTATCGTTAGAAGATCTGAGCACTTGTCGGGTCAGAGTCAGTGACGCGTGGTCAGTTCAACTTGGGCAATACAAGATGCACTTCCCTCCTCCACCGGCAGGGGGAGCGATACTCAGCTTTATCCTCAAACTAATGCATGGTAGGAATAGATCACAAAAGAAAGAACAACTATGTCAGCTATACTGAATCAGTTCTTACTTATAAATATTAAACCTCCCTTTGTTTTTCTCAGGGTTTGGGCTTTCTCCAGCCTCCAACCAAGGAGACCAGAAAACCCTGACTTTGCATCGGTTCCTTGAGGCGGTTAAGTTTGCCAATGGACAAAAGCACAACTTCAAAGACCCCAAGTTTGACTCTACAGATGTATGGATACAACTTCATTTAACATATTGTGGTACTTGTGGTACTTAAATCAAAATGACATGATTTTCCGTCTGGAACATTCCTTTAAAAACATTAACACAACAGCAGAGTTTCTCATGTGCTTCGTTTTGTTATATTTGCTATTTTTGGCAGTAGTAAGCATAATATCTCTAGACATCAATTGTAGGGTTTGAGTAAATACTATTAAAGGCCGGATGTTATTTCTCATGAAGGCCACACAAATTCAAGCAATATTTGTTAACGAAGCATGCATATGAAAATATTAGATTTAATTTAGCAACGTTCTAAATAATTCCACTCCTGGCAAATGATGACCAGACTAAACTGAATACATTTGTCTGGGAAGATATTATACTTGATTTAATCATGTTTTTCTTGTGCTCCGTGAACTCAGATGGAGTACATCAAAAATGAGAAGTTCATTAAGCATATCAAGGCTTTGATCACTGACGGCTCCACACACAACGCCTCTTACTACAACATCACACCGTCAGTCGACAGCTTTGGCACCACGCATGTTTCAGTGATGGCAGCAGATGGCAGTGCAGTGTCAGTCACCAGCACCATCAACCACATGTGAGACACATTTACAACATATGCTCAGCAGAGTAACAAATCCTACAATCCAAAATTGAAAGGGATAGTATTTGAATGTGTGTGTGTGTGTGTGTGTGTGTGTGTGTGTGTTCTTGTTTTTGTGACAATCAGGACACAACTCTCTATAATGACGTGGGTATGACACAGGTATTACAAGGAGAGGGTGACTTATGAAGACATAACCCATGTCCCCATTTTTCAAAAAGCTTATAAACCATACAGAATTAGTTTTTTGAGAAAGTAAAAATGCACAAAGATTCCTGTGAGGGTTAGGTTTAGGGGTAGGGTTGGTGAAGGGCGATAGAATATACAGTTTCTACAATATAAAATCCATTACGCCTATGGGATGTCCCCACATACACAAAACGTATGTGTGTGTGTGTGTGTGTGTGTGTGTGTGTGTGTGTGTGTGTGTGTGTGTGTGTGTGTGTGTGTGTGTGTGTGAAACAAACGTGTGTGTGTGTGTGTGAATTTTGTTGAGATTTATAAAAACTTATAATTTTATATCTTCTGTCTTCAGGTTTGGGTCAACTGTTTACTCTCCTAAAACTGGTATCATCCTCAACAACGAGCTAGTTGACTTCTGCGGCCGAGCAGTTTCTGTCACACCAGGTGAAGATCCTTCTCCAAATATATCTTTTTAGATTTTGCATGTTTTGAAACGTCTTGTCACCTTATTGTCTGTTTTTTTCTCTCCAGGCGAGCAGCCTCCCTCCTCCATGGCTCCTACCATCCTGCAGTCCCAGGAGAAGACTCTGGTGATTGGTGGATCAGGAGGAAGTTACATCACCACAGCTATGGCCCTTGTGAGTCAAACTCAACTTGAAATTAAACAAGTTATTAGTTATATCAATGTTCTGCCTATGTTTGTGAACTACACAGCTCACAAAAATACATCTACTGCATCTACTTCAGTATTCATCTGCTGATTTAGTTATTGTAGTAACTGTTGAAATTATTTTATTTTCCAACTATTTTATAAGTCTAAAACGGTTTGGTTTTGAAATCTTTTATTAAAATAATAATTTGCTCCACCTCTTCTCATTGAATATCCCGGTTCTCCAATAAAATACTCAGAATCCAGTCAGTATTGACTTTAAAATCATATTTTTGTTTAGGCGATTACATATACAGTATCTTTCAGTAAAAAAAAGTTACTTTAAAGTTTTCTGATACTCTATAAATATTTCATATGTGTACTAAAATGATTGCCTGTGGTCGTCAACATCATCCCACAGAACAGTACAGAAATATCCTGTTGAAAAGAACCTAATTTAGTTTAATTATTTTATTTACATTTTAATCAAAACATTTTCATCATCTATTTTAATCATCTATTTCAACTATTATTTTGATTGAATTTAAATTTCCAACATAATGTCCATTTTCACTTTTTATAGCATATCCATGTAATTACTCTCTATAAAAAGTTTTTGTAATCTTTTATCGAAATATAATAACTTGCTCTACCTCTTCTCCTTGAGTATCCAGTTTCACCCTGAAAAAGTGTCAATATTGACTATAAAAAAATATATTTTAAAAGCAATTTCAGGAATTTTCCAATAATTTTTTTTTTTATATTAGCATAAAAATTGTCACCCATTTACAGTGTATAAACTATGCATTAAAAATGATTGTCTGGGGTAGTGTTGTCACGATACCAAAATTATTGTTTCGATACCGATACCTAGTCAAGAATTGCGATTTCGATACTTTTTCGATACTTTTCCTGAAAAGGGAAAATACACTCTCAAATATCATTGATGTGCTTTATTTTAAAACCGGGACAACATTCTAATCATATAACACACTAATAAATGAACATATGAACAGCAGATATATTAAACAATGTTTCTGAACTCAGAAGATTAAATGTGCTCGCTCATGCAGCCTAGTTATACACAGGTCGGTTTTTTTCCAACCCGCGGGTCCCACTTTTATGAAATAATTTGGCCCGCCCCAGCCCGCAAATAAAGTAAAATTTCTTTACCCGCCCCGACCCGCGCATCGGGGACATCACGGAAGATACGTTGCTACTAGACTCATATTTCTTGTTCACTGAAGTTCCTCCCTCCACAGCAGCGCGCGAGCTCGGCGCTATTACCAGCGCATGCGCAGCTCGTGAACTGCTCTGTGAACGGTTTCATCCTGTCAAAGAGTTACTCAAGATGTGACGGAGCATGTGATTTGTTGAATGTAGTGAATCCATACGCCCTTCACTGAATGAGATCGAGAGATCTTCTCATTTGTGAACGAGCTGAATGAACTGATACATCTCGTTTATGAACGAAATTAATGAGTATACAGGGTCAGTGAGCCAAGCATGTAAATCTCGATCAGCAATCAGCAGATACAAAGCGCAGTTATAGGTGCTGTGCAGATACGCTCGTTTTCATAATTAGCATACAGAACATAAGTCCACATTTAATCCCCTTGGTCAGACAGTTCATATATAATATTCACATAATGTGAATATTATATATGAACTGTCTGACCAAACAATTAAAATGTTAATTATGCAAGAAAACCTCGTGCTTTGTTCATCTGAACAACTTATTTAAACTATTTAATGCAATTTTACACACATTTTAGTAAAGCCAAATCAGTTTAGTAAAGCCAATAATGCAGCCATCTCGCTGTAGTGCTTTTTTGCTGCTTGCGTGAGGAGAAAACACACAGACGTCCATAGGGAGGCACTGGAAGCGTGCGTTGCACACACCAACATGAAATACGTCTCTTACTAATCTGGAACGCAGTCATTTTTTGAAGTACTAATAAATTTAGGAATCGTGACGATTTTAATTTCCGAGAATCGCGATACTTTTGAAGTATCGGTGCACCGTGCATCACTAGTCTGGGGTGGTCGACAGAATGCCACAGACGCAGTACATAGATATTCTGCTGCAAAGAACCAAATTTAGTTTAAATGTATTCGAATTTGTAACAAAACTGTTTAATTAAACATACAATTTTCTGCATTAAAAACGATTGTCTGTGGTATTCGTCAACATGCCACAGATGCAGTACAGAGATATCCAGCTGAAAATAACAAATCTTCTTTCTTTTCCTGTTTTTTTTTCTATTTCAGTCTATTATGAACCACTTGTGGTTTGGGATGAACCTTAACAAATCTATCACTGAAAAAATAGTATTTGTGAGCTCCAGCAACAATGTCCTTTTTGAGAATGGATACATCAAAGTAAGTCCTTTGGAATGTAGACCCACTCTAACATTATGATGTCACCATGAATCACAGTCCCATAATTGCATGTTGTTAGTTTGGCTGAACTGATTGTAATTGCTCTTACTTTCTCTTGAAATGCCCCTGGTCACTGGTTATAATCATCATTTTATGAAACAGTTAATCAAATTGACTTGTAAGTAGTAACATTTGGTTCTTTTATTCTTCTCAGTCAGCTATCGAGGCAATGAAAGCAATAGGACACAATGTGACGGAAAAAAACATTTACCCATTTTTTAATGTGGTCAACGGTATCTCGAAAGAAGGCCAGTGCATCAGTGCCGTATCTGACGCCAGGAAGCACGGCGAGACAGCGGGATACTGACCCTGTGTCTGTTTGTGCTGTCAGCTGTTAGAGATTGGTGTGGTGATTCATCAGGCCCAGGAGGAAGTGAGGGTGGAAACAAAGGGTCAGCACTCCCTTTCAGCGACACCTGTAGACACCATAAATTCAAACACAGGGTGATTTGCGCAATGGTGTGCATTTATCAGTCAATTTCCATTTTTGGACTCTTACAAACAAGAGTTACAGAAAGATTTGAGTACATGTAAATATGTTTTTTGTGTCAGGGAGACCGGGGCTTGCATCTCAAAAACACAGGGATTTATTCAGGAAAGAGTCAACTAAATAATGAAGGTAGATCATACATCTCTATTTTAAAAAAATAAATCCCTAAAAGGTTGAGTTGGAATAGTTTGCAAGAGCTATTAGAAACACAACAGAGTCAGCACATGTATTTTCTTGTTTCGTGATTGGTGTGAATGATGACATTTAATATTCCAGATAACATCTGTAGTCTCATTTAAACACTTGTTAGCCACTGCCTTTTTCAAGACAAGTTCAAGTTTTAAAAAAAATCACAAGTGCCCTTTAAGTGAATTTCGTATCCTCATAGAAAAAAAATAGTAATTATATATATATATATAAAAAAAAAAAAACAGACTTCAAGACAATAGAACTGGAAGTTCTATAATGTGTTTTAAACCTTGTTTTGTAGCCTATAAAAATACATCATCCCAACAGCACTTTGTATGTTTGCCAGAATATTAGCATGATATTTTTCTATATGATACTTTTAACCTTTTTGCTGATCATATTTTTGTTTGGTGGGGGGTGGGGTGACTGTTGTTATTTTGTTTGTGTGTGTGTGTGTGTGTGTGTGTGTGTGTGTGTGTGTGTGTGTGTGTGTGTGTGTGTGTGACTTTTTAAAAAAATTATGGACTGTATTTTTTTCTGGCCAGTAATTATGGAATTGTTAATTAGCTTTTTTGTAGCCAAATCCATGTGCAAAAACTGTCAGCAAACACATTTTCAGGTTTAGTACAAAGAAGCACTTAACATCATCCAGCACTGTTTCCTATAAGAAAAAGTAACTTGAGGTCAGTGTTTTTTTAATGCACAAATATATTACTGAATCTATTCCATTTTTAAAGTTGTTAATGTAAATGTTGTTTTATTAAAAAAATCGAAATGTGAATGTCAACAAACTAAATGAGACACTGCAATCATGAAATTACTTTAGCAATTATTGTTTTACTTGTTTATGTTTTCTACTTTTCGTATGCTCTTTTTATATTTTCCATAACTGTATTTTTATAAACAACGTTTTTTAATAGCATACGTTGGTTGAACTTAAATCAGAAATATTTTCTACTTTTCAACTATTTTATATAGTTTACTGGAGCTGTTGACGTTGATATTCAGCATATTCACCATGTCCCATGATGCACCAGAGGACTACAGAATATGACATATTAACTGAAAAAGTGTATTTTTCACTTCGTACGTCACAATAAATAATTTCTAATGTCTTTGAAAT
The DNA here is from genome assembly GCF_963082965.1 of Carassius carassius. NCBI lineage: Eukaryota > Metazoa > Chordata > Actinopteri > Cypriniformes > Cyprinidae > Carassius > Carassius carassius. The sequence continues at coordinate 18,554,035 of NC_081803.1, forward strand.
TAGTCTTTTATTTGACTTTTATTCTCAAAGAAAATGGTTGATGTTTCAGCTTTACCCCCTCGCTCTCGCTGTCCAGGCACAGAGAAGTTATAGTCCACAAAGCGTAATGTGATTAAATTCAGTTGTAGGTGTGTTCTTAGTGAGCTGAATGCAAACGGCTTTCCCTCGGAGGGAATAGATATTCATTATTAAAGCATGCAAATTATCCTCATTCATGCAACTCCCACTATGAGGCAGGAGGCACACTGAGGGAAGAATTTCTCTTGTTCTCGATACTCGAGTTAATCACGAATCATAATTCTTACCTCATTTTTGTTGTTTCTTGCTCAAAACAGTCACAAACGTAGTTTTTCTTCAGCATTTTCCATCCTCTGTGAAATAGAGCATCACAGTCCCGCCCACAGGCGGTGCCGGAAGTAAAAATTCAATACAATTTCTGCATTGACATTTGGGAAATAAGCCATAAAAACGTAACCATACATGGTAGACTTAAAACCAGCTATGGCTGTACTAAGCGATAGTATATGCTCATATAAACGCCAAAAGTTCATGGGGCACTAAACTTGTTTTGAGATAAATGCCTTTTATTCGCGATGTCTTGGATAAGTACTTCGTTACCCACAATCCTGAACAATCCCACAATCCCACAGTGATGCATCTGATTGGTGGAACTCGTGTAACTGTCTGGTTAAACCCCGCGAAGGTCCATGAAGACTGAAGATCATTAATAAAAAAATTAAATAAAATAAAAACCTGTTGCGTTTTTGCACGGTAGACTTATCAGTGCAGTCATGTGCTCCTTGGCTGCCATGATGGCTTTTTTCAAGGAGGAAAACAAGTGTTCAAATGGGTGAAAACCACCTTAGATAGGGTCATGTAACGTTAGTTGAGTGTAGCGTGTCCGAGGGTCAGCTTGTGGGTTTTGTAAGGGCCAGCATGAGGGACAAGACCTACAAAGTTTTGGTGAGTTTTGCAGGGAGGTTGGTAATGTTAGTTAGCATTATCGTCCACTTTAGCTAGGCTACTGTAGCCTTCATACGGTATGAGTCATATCAAGCATTTTATGATGCCACTGTCAAAACAATATTTAACCTAGGCATACCTTTTTGTCCATTTAATGAACATTTGTGAAATGGCAACGACATGTGTTGACTACTGAGCGGTGATTGCAGTCAGGTACAAAGCACTGCACCATGTTGCTGACATTATCGTTAACCGCTTTCAAACACGACCGTCGTCAGATTTGGAAGTCGCTCAAAACTCTCGTTCGCGGTTGTGGCTTCAGTCGAATTCAGTGAGGCGCGGTGGTTTATGGGATGAGTAGTTCCTTCGCTCGAAATGAAAATATGTACACAGTCTTGTACCTTTGACTTTTTTCTCTTACTTTTTTCACTCTAAATTATATGTTGTATGCTTATGAGTTCAGCCGTAGCTGGTTATACTCAGACATGCTCTAAAACTCTTTAGATACGGATTTTTCCGAAAGTCAATGGGAGAAATGAATGGGAAATTTACTTCCGGCACCAAAGCTCTCTCAGGCTGTGGGTGGGACTGTGATGCTCTATAACGGTACGTGTCCACACTGGTGCGAAAAACTCCTGCTTGAAACGCTCTATGGACAACGTTGCCGCTTTGGGGGCGTCTACAAAATGTATTTACAGCAAGTGCAGCGAGTCGATGATTTTTAGTACACTCGCGGACAACAAATTCAGCTACCCCAACATACACGCACCCTTTCAACTAAAAAGATGCAAACTTTAATTTCATAGTTTCAAGTGTTTAATATATTTTAATTATTCCAGCCAGTCTAGCAATAGTAGCCCAGTCAGAAAAAGAGGCTGTGAGGAATTTTAGAAAAGTGCTTCAATGTATTGCAGCTGAAGAGACATCTTTATTTAAATAAATAAATACATGTTGTAAGACCTTTATACAGTGACTGCTATTGAAAAGACTGTAAATATACCCACCACAGCCATGTTTTAATTGATGCTAAATGAAATACAGCGTTTAATCTTACTAAGGTCTTTGAAAGTACACAAATGGCTTTTAGTAACTAATTTAAAAAATAGTAATATATAACAATGGGACATAAGTGCAATAATTTATTCCCCAAGTTTTCCCAAAACTAGTTCAGCACTTGGGTCGCTGTATGTTAATATGCTCAGGTGACATCACAACTAGTTTGATAATGTTAAGGTGTGGTTAGCCTTATTCGAATTGGCACAATATAGGGTGAAAAATTTATTGACATTGATTTCATAACAGGTTGAAGAAAGCTACTTGGTTTGAAAGTGACTTGTGAACTGTGAGCTTCATGCATACTAATTACACTGTTGATATCAATAATAGACAATGGATCTTTTTTTGGTTACATTTAGACTGAGGTGAATAACATTTACTCAATATTATTTGCCATAACCTTGCAATTTGTTGACTGGATGTGAATGCAGTGGACACCAGCTGTCCTCAACTGCCATAAAATCATTAGCAGACCAGTGTCTGAACCTACAGTCTGGGGCTGTAAAGTCTCAAGCTGTTCCACCTCAAAAATTAGACTAAAAGTCTGGGCTGTACTCTGGGCTAAATGGTGGTGCCGTTTTAGCAACGGGTGCCATGTGACAGGGCTTTATTGTCAGCCCCTAGGGAGGACCAGGAACAGTGAAAGAGCCTGACCTTTTCCTAGCAGCACGAACCCAACAGCTCTCAAAGCCACCTGACGGAAAGAAACACCCCCGAAAAGCACAAGACAAAGCTAAAGTATTGGCAAATGAAGAATCAGGGACTCAAAACATGTCCGTGTACTTGTGCAGAGTTTGCTCTATGAAAACATGATCTAAACAGACTTCACAACATGACCTTTAATAACAGCTATAAGCCGCTATAATAATGATAAGCTTTGAACTTCTGTTTAAAGTGCAAATCAGCTTTCCTTTCTGGAGCACAGAGGCTGAAAAATCCCGCGTCTGGCATCACAACTGTGAGTTATTGAAATAAATGGGTCACACAGGCCACAAAAATTTAGACATTTTGGCATTTGATGGCTGTAAACAAGAAAAAGCTTACCAATTTATGTGTTTTTATCGGTTTGACCAAGGTATTAAGGGATTATCAGTAATTTTCATAATTCATTTTGCTAGTTCAGTTTCGATAATACAGTAACAATTAATAATAAATCGCTAATTGTTAGCCAAATAACGACATTGTTTTATACAGTGTATATTTTTTAGACTTGAATAATTCCTTGAATAATGTTGGAGAGCAAATTGTTTCAGGTCCTACTGACTTCCATTGTATGGGGAAAAAAATACTATAGAAGCTAAGGGGACCTGAAACTGTTCTGTTACCAACATTCTTCAAAATATCTTCTTTTGTGTTCCACAGAAGAATGAATCCATAGAGGTTTGGAGTGACAGAACTGTTATTTTGGGTTGACTCAACCTTTAATCTAATAAACTGAACATACATTCTATCACTTACTTTCTACAGTTTAGTACAAGTTTAGATGTCTAATTAATGCCTGTTTATGTGATTTTTCTCTGTCCCCTACAACTTTAGTATTAATGATGCTGCTTGATGTTAGGCCGGTGCACATACTCGTGGGACATTAAAACGAGCATTTCAACTCTTGTTCACACTTCAGCTCTTATAAGAAGCTTGATTAAAACTTCCTCCCCTGAGATGCTCCTGCTAAGTCTTGAAAAAAAATGATCTTGCCAGGATTTAAATCTCAGTATGGACAGTATTAATTCTAGAAAGTTCATAATCGGCATCACAACATGGTTATTTGCAGGAATAAATACCACCTAGCTGTAACATGATATGTAAAGATTTTAATTAACTGATGCCATTGGATGAAACATCCGAAAAATGATGTTGTGTTTCCACCTTGAGTGTACCTGAATTTGTTTTATTCTTCTTTAACTGAATATGGAGTGTGCTGAGATCAACATTGCTAGGATCTCTGATGGAGGCACTTGGTTGTTTCAGAGCAGCATGAGGAGAAAGTGTCCTCAGGGTCTTGAAAGTATCATCTTCATTGCCTCCAGCTGGACCGGAGACTCGGATCGCTGAGTCTGATGTCAGCACCCAGCTGCATATCCTCCCTTACAGAGGTCTGACTCAGTGCTGAGGCCAGCACTGTACCGCACCATGGCCTGAACCACTGCGCCCATGGACTTCAACACCTCTATTACATGGTTCTTTGCAGCAAGACCCTCCAAAATGGCCTGTGGGTTGATAGTGAGTGGGTTGTGCTTAGCTGAAACCACATGTGTATTCAGAATAACCAAAGAAAATATCAAGAAAATATCCGGGTGATGTTTCACACCAACATTTAAAAGAAACTGTGGTCACCATAATTGAATTTTAGAGCAAAATGTGACCGTAGATAAGTGGTTGCCACATGTACAGTTTATCTATCTCTGTCGCAGATGAGGGATTAAAATGTGATAAATGCAGCGAAATAGTTAGGCTGACAGAGAAGATTTCAGAATTAGAGACACGCATCCAAACTTTAATTGAGGACAGTAAGAATGTTAGGGCTCTAGATACGGCTTTGGATGCGTCTAGCTCAGGGATTCCTGTACATTGTCCGGTTCCGGCAACAGAGCCCCTGCAGCAGGGCAACTGGGTGACAGTGAGGCAGCGTAGTCGTGGGTCAAAACACCGCTCTTCTGTACTGATCAAAACATTATACAGGTTCTCCCCACTCAGTGATGCACCCACTGAGAAACCTGATGAAAGTGCTCTAGTTATTGGTGATTCTATTGTACGGAACGTGAATATAGAGACACCAGCCACCATAGTCAAATGTTTACCGGGAGCCAGAGCGCCTGACATCTTGGCAAATTTAAAAATGCTGGCTAATGCTAAATGTAAATACAGTAAGATTGTTATTCATGCCGGCGCTAATGATGTTCGACTTCGCCAGTCGGAGATCACTAAAAATAACCTTAAAGAGGTGTGTGAACTTGCAAGCACGATGTCAGACACTGTAATATGCTCTGGTCCCCTCCCTGCTTACCGTGGTGACGAGATGCATAGCAGATTGTCATCACTCAATGGCTGGATGTCTAAGTGGTGCCCACAGAATAACATAGGTTTCATAGACAATTGGACGAGCTTTTGGGGCAGACCTGGCCTGTTGAAAAGAGATGGTATTCATCCCTCCTGGGGTGGCGCCACTCTTCTCTCTAGAAATATGGCAGATAGTCTTAGTGTTTATACTTGACTAACTGGGGCCCAGGTCAGGAAGAAGACAGACTGGCTAAACCGACCATCTGCTAGCTGCTTCACGTCACAGAGGTCAGCTAATTCTCAGCACATAGGCCGTGTTTCCACCGAAATTACCCGGAACATTTGTACCAGGAACTTTTTTTCCCAGGAACTTTTATCCCCCCAGACCTGTTGCTTTCTGCGTTTCCACCGCGGTGTAAAGTACCGGGAAGATTAGGCAAATAGACTGGTGACGTAGGTCTGCGCGCGTTTCTCAATACAAAGTACGCTGATTTTGGATGTGCATCCTCCTCGGTAGTTCAGACTTTGTGCATTCGTCTCGGGAGTGTGATGTCCGCGACGACGCAAGTCCAGTAAATCTGCAAACAGCAGCGTACTTCATAACTTCAGTCAGCTGACCATGGCTACTGCAATTTTCCTCTCTGTATATTTACAATAAAACGAAATAGGATATCAAATACCACTGCCTCCTTTCGTTTTCATTTTAACATTATAACAGCTGCAGAAATGTACTTAGTTCAGGGATATGTGTATATACAGCCATTACAATGAAACAAAATATTATATAAATTTGCCTTTTTTATTTTCATTTTAACATATAGATAAATTGAATACAGACCAAAGAAAACCTGTTAGATTTACCCCGCAGCTGAATTATATTTTATGTTTAACCACTAAAGAGACATCAGAGCCAGCGGCACATATCAGAAGGTCTAGACGAGGTGAGGCTGCTTCTCGGCGGATAGATGATCACTGAGCTCCCGCTGATTGCGTGGAGCTGACCGTCTCTGAGATCGGCGATACACATTTTTAAATAGGCGCTGTCTTTATAAATAAACCACAGATTTGAGTTTTAAACAACTACATTCTCGCCTGAAATACTTTTAAAATTAAATTTCATTACACAATATCAGTAATATTTTGAAAATGTTGATCCGAATAAATGGTGGTTGAACTCAACCAATGCTGCGTGAACTCAACCAATCAGCATGTTTAGCGCCCAAGTCCCGCCCCCGAAAGTTCCGGAACTTTGAAAAAGTACCACCTCGCCAGCAGGGACTTTCTGAGGGGCATTTTTTACCCAGAACTTTATTTAGTTCCTGGTTCCTGCGGTGGAAGCACACAGAGTACCAGGCCAAAGTCCCTAGTTCCTGGGTAAAGTTCCTGCGTTGGAACCGCGGCAATAGAGACTCTTTCACCTAGATATCACACTATAGAGACTGTGTGTGTTCCCCGAACTAGAAAATACAAAAAACGTCCAAACCAAGTTAAGATTATCAATTTAATTGAGGTTCAACAAATAAAAAACAGATGCAATATGGAAAAACAAATGATAAAGCTTGGCTTATTGAATATCAGATCCCTTTCTACGAAAACACTTTTTGTAAATAATATGATCACTGATCATAATATAGATGTGCTCTGTTTGACAGAAACCTGGCTAAAACCTGATGATTACATTATTTTAAATGAGTCCACCCCCCAAGATTACTGTTATAAACATGAGCCGCGTCTAAAAGGCAAAGGGGGAGGTGTTGCTTCAATTTATAACAACGTTTTCAGGATTTCTCAGAGGGCAGGCTTCAAGTATAACTCGTTTGAAGTAATGGTGCTTCATATAACATTATCCAGAGAAACAAGATGTTAATGATATGAATTAACAAATGTTAATGATAAATCCCCTGTTATGTTTGTACTGGCTACTGTATACAGGCCACCAGGGCACCATACAGACTTTATTAAAGAGTGATTTTACATCCGAGTTAGTTCTGGCTGCAGATAAAGTTTTAATAGTTGGTGATTTTAATATACATGTTGATACTGAAAAAGATGCATTGGGATCAGCATTTATAGACATTCTGAACTCTATTGGGGTTAGACAACACGTTTCAGGACCTACTCATTGTCGAAATCATACTCTAGATTTAATACTGTCACATGGAATTGATGTTGATAGTATTGAAATCATGCAGCCAAGTGATGATATCTCAGATCATTATTTAGTTTTGCGCAAACTTCATATAGCCAAAATTGTAAATTCTACTTCTTATTACAAGTATGGTAGAACCACCACTTCTACCACAAAAGACTGCTTTTTAAGTTATCTTCCTGATGAATCCAAATTCCTTAGCATATCCAAAACCTCAGAACAACTTGATGATGTAACAAAAACTATGGGCTCTCTCTTTTCTAGCACTTTAAATACAATTTCCTCTTTACTGTCACAGTGTCTGGGTTGTGTTCCCTGGGTATCCACTAGGTGTCCTCAGTTCCCACGGTGTTTATCATATTATCACTTCCTGTCTCCTTATTTGGTCACCTTCCTCCTTGTTTAGTTAATTGATTGTTCCCCACCTGTCTCCTGTTTCCCCATTATCCTTTTGTGTATTTATACCTGGTCTGTCTGAGTCTTTGTCACGGAGTCCGTGTTTTATGATTGATACTTCCCAGAGTCTGCTCTTCCCATGTGTTCTTGTTTCTATGTGTTTGGATTTTCTGGTTTTGACCCTGCCTGGACTGTTTACCCCTTTGGATTTGCCCTTGTAATAAATCTCACACCTGCAATTGGATCTCTCCTGTGTTTCTTGTATCACCGTACGAGACAGAACGACTCAGTCATGCCTAGATCCAGCGGTGTGGGATTTCGAATCTGTTCCCCAGCCACCATGGAGGAACGGAGGGGGAGACTCCGAAACTTAACCACCCTTCGTCAAAGGGGGAGTGAGGTGGGTGGTCTGGCACAATTGTTTTGGACCATGGCAGTCGGATTAGGGTATAATGACGCAGCAATGAAAGACTTATTTAATGATTGCCTGGATGACCCTTTGCCTCAATGGGAGATGAAGGGGTTGGAGATCCTGGACTTTTGGGGGTTTACCCATTACCTGCGCCATCGTGCTCAGTGGGATGCAGCAACCACACCTGAGTCTCCAGACAAGATGGCCGCCAGCCCAGCGCCACAGCACAAAATGGCCGCCAGCCCAGAGCCACAGCACAAGATGGCCGCCAGCTCAGAGCCACAGCACAAGATGGCCACCAGCCCAGCGCCACAGCACAAGATGGCCAGCAGCTTAGAGCCACAGCACAAGATGGCCGCCAGCCCAGCGCCACAGCACAAGATGGCCGACTCAACGCCTGAGTCTCCAGACAAGGTGCCACCGACTCGCCATCATAGAGGGCGGAGGAGGAGGAGACAGGCGTCTACCGTTCCTCAAGGTCCGGAGAACGTTCCCGAGCGGGCCGCTGCCATCCAGGAGGACGTTCCCGAGCGGACCGCTGCCATCCAGGAGGACGTTTCCGAGCGGGCCGCTGCCGTCCAGGAGGACGTTCCCGAGCAGGCCGTCGTCGTCCCCGAGGCAGTTACCAATGCTGTTCCGGAGGCCGAGGCGGTGCCCAATGCCGTTCCCGAGGCGGTGCCCGAGGCCGTTCCCGAGGCGGTGCCCGATGCCGTTCCCGAGGCCGTTCCCGAGGCAGTGCCCGATGCCGTTCCCGAGGCGGTGCCCAATGCCGTTCCCGAGGCCGTTCCCGAGGCGGTGCCCGATGCGGTGCCCGATGCCGTTCCCGAGGCCGTTCCCGAGGCCGAGGCGGTGCCCGATGCCGTTCCCGAGGCCGAGGCGGTGCCCGATGCCGTTCCCGAGGCCGAGGCGGTGCCCGATGCCGTTCCGGAGGCCGATGGCGTTCCGGAGGCCGAGGCGGTGCCCAAGGTCGCTCCCGATGCGGCGCCCGAGGCCGCTCCCAAGGCCGTTACTGAGGCAGTGCCCGAAACCGTTCCATAGGCGGTGCCCGAAGCCGAGGCGTCTCACGTCTCCACAGGCAGTCCAAGGTCAAGTCAGGTGCCCATTGACTTTCCAGAGTTGAGTCAGTTCCCGGTTGACCCTCCAGAGTCGAGTCAGGTGTTCATGGACCCTCCTGAGTCAGGGTTAGTCACCGTCGACCATCTAGAGTCAGGGCTAGTTCCTGTTGACCTTCCAGAGTCGAGTCAGGTTTCAGTGAACTCTCCAGAGTCGAGTCAAGTTCCTGTTGACCTTCCAGTGTCGAGTCAGGTGACTGTTGAATTTTCAGAGTTGAGTGGGGTTCCGGTTGACCTTCCAGAGGCTAGTCAGGTGCTTGTGGACCCTCCAGATTCAGGGTTAGGCACCGTTGGGCTTCCAGAGTCACCGATGACCCTCCAGAGTCAGGGCCAGTCACCGCTGACCTTCCAGAGTCAGGGCTAGTCACTGATGACCTTCCAGAGCCAGGGCTAGGTACCATGGACTTTCCAGAGACAAGGCTACTCATCGGGACCTTTCTGAGTCAGGTCAAGACACTGGGTGGCCTTCTGCTCCGCCCTGTTGGACTCCGGCATCGACCACGAGGACGTGGTGGTCATCTGCTCCGCCCTGGGGGGCTTCCGCTCTGACCACACGGACATGGTGGTCTTCTGCTCCGCCCTGGGGGGTGCTTGCCCTGACTACACGGTTGTGGTGGTCTTCCGCTCCGCCCTGGAGGACGCTGGCGTTGACCACAAGGGTGTGGTGGTCTTCTGCTCCGCCCTGGGGGGCTTCATATTGTTGTTTTTTCCTTTTGTTTTTGTGTTAATTTCTGTCCCTGTTCCTTTCTGTTAGTCTGGCCCTCCGTCCCTCCCCCTTAACCTCCTCCGGTCCTCCTCCCTCCTGGTCTTCCTGTTTTGTGTTACATTCTGATGCCTGTTCCTCATGTTTTTCTTTTCTGGCCCTCCGTCCCTCCCCCTGAGCCTCCACCTGTCCGCCTCCCTCCTGGTCTCTGTTCTGTCTATCGTGGAGTGTCTGGAAGCCGCTCCGTAGAGGGGGGTTCTGTCACAGTGTCTGGGTTGTGTTCCCTGGGTATCCACTAGGTGTCCTCAGTTCCCACCGTGTTTATCATATTATCACTTCCTGTCTCCTTATTTGGTCACCTTCCTCCTTGTTTAGTTAATTGTTTGTTCCCCACCTGTCTCCTGTTTCCCCATTATCCTGTTGTGTATTTATACCTGGTCTGTCTGAGTCTTTGTCACGGAGTCCTTGTTGTATGATTGATACTTCCCAGAGTCTGCTCTTCCCATGTGTTCTTGTTTCTATGTGTTTGGATTTTCTGGTTTTGACCCTGCCTGGACTGTTTACCCCTTTGGATTTGCCCTTGTAATAAATCTCACACCTGCAATTGGATCTCTCCTGTGTTTCTTGTATCACCGTACGTGACATTTACGCTTAAGGAAGGTTAAGGAAAACAGTTTGACACCATGGTATAATGAGCATACTCGCACCCTAAAGAGAGCAGCCCGAAAAATGGAGCACAGCTGGAGGAAAACAAAACTAGAGGCATTTCGTATTGCTTGGCGGGAAAGTAACCTATCCTAACAAAAAAAAAACTGCTAGATCCGATTACTTTTCTTCTCTTTTAGAAGAAAACAAACATAACCCCAGGTATTTATTCAATACAGTGGCTAAATTAATGAAAAATAAAGCCTCAACAAGTGTTGACATTTCCCAACACCACAGCAGTAATGACTTTATGAACTACTTTACTTCTAAAATCGATACTATTAGAGATAAAATTGCAACCATTCAGCCGTCAGCTACAGTATCGCATTAGACAGTGCACTATAGACCCCCTGAGGAACAGCTCCACTCATTCTCTACTATAGGAGAGGAAGAATTGTATAAACTTGTTAAATCATCTAAACCAACAACATGTATGTTAGACCCTATACCATCTAAGCTCCTAAAAGAGGTGCTTCCAGAAGTCATAGATTCTCTTCTGACTACTATAAATTCCTCATTGTCATTAGGATATGTCCCCAAAACCTTCAAACTGGCTGTTATTAAGCCTCTCATCAAAAAACCACAACTTGACCCCAAAGAACTAGTTAATTATAGACCAATCTCGAATCTCCCTTTTCTGTCCAAGATACTAGAAAAGGTGGTATCCTCACAATTATATTCCTTCTTATAGAAAAATGGTATATGTGAGGATTTCCAGTCAGGATTTAGACCGTATCATAGTACTGAGACTGCTCTCCTTAGAGTTACAAATGATCTGCTCTTATCATCTGATCGTGGGTGTATCTCTCTATTAGTTTTATTGGATTTTAGTGCTGCGTTTGACACAATTGACCACAATATTCTTTTGCATAGACTTGAACACTTTGTTGGCATTAATGGAAGTGCATTAGCATGGTTTAAATCGTCCTTATATGACCGCCATCAGTTCGTAGCAGTGAATGAAGATGTATCATATCGATCCCAAGTGCAGTATGGAGTTCCTCAAGGCTCAGTTCTAGGGCCGCTACTCTTCACGGTTTATATGTTACCCTTGGGAGATCTCATCAGGAAACATGGTGTTAGCTTTCACTGTTATGCTGATGATACTCAGCTCTATATTTCTTCGCGGCCCGGTGAAACACACCAATTTGAAAAACTAATGGAATGCATAGTCGATATAAAAAACTGGATGACGAGTAATTTCTTACTGCTAAATTCTGAAAAAACAGAGTTGTTAATTATAGGACCTAAAAACTCTGCTTGTAATAACCTAGAACACTGTCTAAGACTTGATGGTTGCTCTGTCAATTCTTCGTCATCAGTTAGGAATCTAGGTGTGCTATTTGATCACAATCTTTCCTTAGAAAGCCACGTTTCTAGCATTTGTAAAACTGCATTTTTCCATCTCAAAAATATATCAAAATTACGGCCTATGCTCTCAATGTCAAATGCAGAAATATTAATCCATGCATTTATGACCTCAAGGTTAGATTATTGTAATGCTTTATTGGGTGGTTGTTCTACACACTTAGTAAACAAACTACAGCTAGTCCAAAATGCAGCAGCAAGAGTTCTTACTAGAACCAGGAAGTATGACCATATTAGCCCGGTCCTGTCAACACTGCACTGGCTCCCTATCAAACATCGTATAGATTTTAAAATATTGCTTATTACTTATAAAGCCCTGAATGGTTTAGCACCTCAGTATTTGAATGAGCTCCTTTTACATTATAATCCTCTACGTCCGCTACATTCTCAAAACTCAGGCAATTTGATAATACCTAGAATATCAAAATCAACTGCGGGCGGCAGATCCTTTTCCTATTTGGCGCCTAAACTCTGGAATAACCTACCTAACATTGTTCGGGAGGCAGACACTTTTTAAAATTTAGATTAAAGACCCATCTCTTTAACCTGGCTTACACATAACATACTAATATACTTTTAATATTTAGGCTGCATTAATTAGGTAAACCGGAACCGGGAACACTTCCCATAACACCCTATGTACTTGCTACATCATTAGAAGAATGGCATCTACGCTAATATTTGTTTACAGATACAGATCCCCTGTAAAGACCTTGTCTCAGAGGACCACCAGGACAAGACCAAAGGAAACAGATGATTCTTCTGCACAATCTGACTTTGCTGCAGCCTGGAATTGAACTACTGGTTTCGTCTGGTCAGAGAAGAACTGGCCCCCCAACTGAGCCTGGTTTTTCTCCATTCTGTCACCGATAGAGTTTCGGTTCCTTGCCGCTGTCGCCTCTGGCTTGCTTAGTTGGGGACACTTCATCTACAGCGATATCGTAGACTTGATTGCAAATAAACGCACAGACACTATTTAACTGAACAGAGATGACATCACTGAATTCAATGATGAACTGCCTTTAACTATCATTTTGCATTATTGACACTGTTTTCCTAATGAATGTTGTTCAGTTGCTTTGACACAATGTATTTTGTTTAAAGCACTATATAAATAAAGGTGACTTGACACTCAAAAAACACTCACCACTGTAAAAAAAAAAATGTAATCTGTAATATAGATTCACCCACCTTGTCAAAGTCAGGCTCTGCTTGTGTGGTGTCAAGCAGGAACAGTCAAGGAACAGTGCATTTAAGATCACCTGAGATGCACCTTGGCCACTGCTGTGGTGATCTTTGCTCCTCTAAAGGCTAGCAGGATGGCAGGACACATAGAAGTCATGGGCCTTTTATCTGAGTAAAGATGAGAAGCAATAGAGTTACCATACCATATCATACCAGTAAAATATTGAAAGACACACTGAAGTTCATGGCTGTGTTTGAAATTATTTACTAGTGTGTAATGCATACTGTATAGTATACATAAAATGCTTATGAAACAGCATAATGTAATTGTGTAATATATGTGAGTGCCATTCATCTCAGAAATAAGCATTTTCCACTTTTAATACAATTCTGAAATTTTGAACTCACTTGAAATAGCAGAGAATGAGAAGTTAAAATAAAATTATTACATATTTAATATTACATTATTATAATTCCACTTAATTATTTGTTATAATAATAATTATATTCGCTTTTTATAAGAATGTATTTTATATATATGCATTTAAAATACTGATTAAATGTAATACTTTTTTAAATTATTATTTAATATTTAAGCAATATTTGAATATTAATTTTGTAGTCATTTAAAAGTAGTAATTTGCTTACTATTTGTACAAAAAATATATATTTGAAACCGTATATTGCAGTTCATCTGAGAAATAACTGTACTTATTTTTCATTTTGAATACAAATTATTATCTTTTGAACTGATTTGAATGATGATAATAATTATTATTATAATATTTTAGATTTATAATTATATATTTGCTTATTTACATTTAAAATATTGATTCTATTTAATATTACTACTGTATTTTAAGTTTTGAATATTTGATCTGACCTCTTGTCAACAACAAAGTCGCAGTAATAAAGGTTAGGTAAAGGTGAATTATTTTTAACACATACACCAATTTTCACTATAACTAATATTGTTTTTTTTTTATTATCATTATTGTTGCGGGTTGGTAGTAGTCCTCTTGCTGAGTCGTATTATCTGTGATCTTCTGGAGTATCATGTCAGCATAGTCCTTTGAGGTAATGTTCTGGATGAACTGCCAGCAAGAAAGAGGAGGGGGCAAGAAGGTCATTATTGCGGCCCTGCTGGCGGCACAATAATCTACAGCTTGAAAGAACCGCTGATCAAAAGGGCGAACGCACAATGAGCTGTTCAATAGCACACTATTTTCATGCTCTGTGATTAGTGTGAGATGCAGCACGCCGGTTTCTGTAATGGCTTTGATCACAGCTGGCTAACATATGCCTCTGTCAATGTGAACAGCTGCTGAAGATACATGGGAGCATTTTTACATAAGATAATGCATGATGGTTGTGGTTTAGAGATGTGTGACCTTCTCGGTGAAATCCAGTCTCAAAATCTAATTATGAGATAACAAGCATCAACGTTTGATATCAACCATTAATTTCACTATGATTTCAATCTTTGATATGGTCTAAGTCAGTAATAATAAAGATATCAATGTTACATTTTCACATGATGTTTTTTACCTTATGAAGGATGATTTTATATAGAAAACAGTAAATCACCAAAAAAAAAGTCTTTAGCTGGGTTTCCACTGACAGGGTCACATGTATTAAGGATATATATGAGGCTGTTTCTCATCCTCTTGTCATGCCGTTTCTAACCTGTATGACTTTTACAGAGCACAAAAGAAGATATTTTGAAGGACATTTCAATTATAACTTTGACCGCATAATATCAATCCAGTCCAAAATGGAGTTGTCAACTAAAACTAAACCTATTAAAAACTGTTTTGATAATTGGAATAAAGCTGAAATAAAATAATAAATTGGAATACATGAAAATCTTAAAAATAATAATAATAATAAATGTTGCCTTAAACTTAAGAAATGTTGCATTGGCAACTAATGAAATAAAAGAATAAGCTGATGTTCTAAAATTACTAAAATTGAAATGAAATAAAATTAAAGCTACTGTATAGAAATGTATAAAAAAAAATGACACGATAAGGGGAAAAAGAAGGAAAAACATGATACAAAATATCTTCTTTTGTGTTCCATGATCAAAATTTAATCATATGGTTTGCAAAGACATGAGAATGAGTAAATATTACAGACTTTTCCATTTTTTCGAATGAAATACCGCTATAATCACAACTTATAATCACAAGTTATAATCACACTCCTCTTTCTGAAAAGTGGAATGTTCCTCTAGTCTTTTTAACATTTTACTATTTGTTTCAGAATGTTCAGAGAACATTCAAAAGTAACGTTCCCATAATGTTTGCAAAATGATACAATAAAATGTTTGCATAACATTAAAGGGGTCACCCGATGCCCATTTTCAATACAAGCTGATATGATTCTTTAGGGTCTCAATGAAAAGTCTGTAACATAGTTTGGTAAAAAATTCAGCTTTTTTCAATTCAAGCCATTTTATAGCATTTTCCTTTAAATGCAAATGAGCTCTGCTGACTCCGCCCCTCTCTTCCTAGCTACTTTCTGAGGGACTGTTTACTTAAGCCGCATTCATCGTGAAACTTGCTAATTAGCACATTATTAGGAAAGGCCATTTGCAAAGATTCATTAAAAACCTTACACTCTGCTATGTTCATTATTACATCCAACAAAGAACGCCTTGATTGCTTAGGAGAGATTCTTGTCTACATCTGCTCTGGCGGTGAAACTTTGGTGAACTGATGACAGCTCACTCACAGCGGGTCTAAGGTAAGACAATCTTACCTTTCTCAAAGCTCAATTTGAGAAAGAGGAAATGATTTAACGAGATTTAAAATAAAGCAATGGGTGGATTTTTATCATTATAGGATGTTTGTGTACACACACCGCTGACACACATTTCAGTGCAAGCAACTTGTAAAAGTGCATGTAGCATCCAATGACCCCTAAAAATTCGATAAACTTTTTTTAGCTGGGTAATCAATATGTGGTTATCTATTGTGATGTCAATGAGTATGTGTTCCATAGAAGAAAGTAAGTCATGTGTGTAAGGAAATGACATGAGAGTGAGTAAATGGCGACATCATTTTAATTTTTAGGTCAACTATTATTTTAATGTTGGACAACTGACCCAGTTTTAGTCTTCCTAAAACTTCCTAAATTGTCTCGACCATTCATGCCAGACCCGTCTATTTGAAATAATTGAACAATTATGAGTGATCCGCCATGGAAGATATTTCATACAGAATAAATTAAGCTATATTGTGAAAAAAAAAAATTGTGCTAACAGTGTTTATCTGGCTGCAATTTAATGACTAAGTATCTCATCAGTAAAGCTACAGAGTGGGTGTCTGAAAAAGACCACGACAAAGAGCCGTGGAGAGCGTCCAGCTCGCCGCAAGAAAGCAAAGCTGATGATTCTCAGATGACAGGCTGCTTCAGAGTATCCCCTACTGGTGGAACCTCAAGGAAAAGGGTCGGAACATGCTGACTGCATGGATTTTTCCATGCTTGGTTTATGCCAATTAGTGGCAAACACCCCACGTTAGTGTTGGTGTGAGAGACAGGAGGACAGGCGCGAGGGAGTGAAGGGTGAAGGGATTTTTAATAGCTCATAGCCAAGAAAAGTTGGGACTTTCTGAAGTCTCATCCTCCTCCTGACATCATTCACATGAGGAAACAGTTAAGAACATTAAAGATTGACTAGCGGTCATCCTGTAATCAGTATTACTAGATGCTTCCTCTCGCTGCTAAAAAGACCAACTTGGACCAAAGTTTATTTTCATGCTAGTCCAATATGGTAACCCCCAGAGGAGGGTTGATTGACCAGTAAAAAAATAATCATTATAATAATACGATAATAATCATTAATATAACGTTTAATTTATATTAATGTACAGTATATACATATAAATATCTATTCATTAATATAAATATTTTTTGATAATGCAAACTTGAGTACTATGCAAGATATTTATATTTTTTTATTTTAAAATAAAAATAGTTTATATTGTGAGATGTATACGCCTTATACCTATGTTTTAATAGTGCCACAAAAACAAATATACTCTTTATAAAAATATGAATTATAGAATTTAATGTAAAAAAAATGAAACGCATTACCTTTAATTACTAACACAGGGTAAAGTATTAGAAACATTAAATAAGAGGATTTTGTTCAACTCAGGGCTCCAGACTATGGCTGAAATGACCACAAAAATAAACATTTATAATAGTAAAAATGACATATAACAAAACATAATAAGCATATGTGTGACAATAATTTAAAATCCAGCATGGAAAGCTTTGTATGCATTCACAAGTCACCTGTTATCTTGTTTGAGTGCGAACCAGTGTTTCTTGCCCACTATTGGTGTCACCATTGTGTATGCACCAACAGTGGCAGTGAGGGGGGATTCATCCAGCAAGGGCTTGTAATCTCTCAAGTCCTCCAGAGTCTAATCCCCTCTGCAACACACACGACACAGACGCCCATATGACGCATGATGCTAAGCAACTTAATAAGATCAAACCCACTGAGTTATTGATTTAGGCATTAATAACCAATTGTGTTCCATCCTTCAACACCTCTGTCTGCGTGGACTATTGGCAGCACTGCAGGAATTAGTGGGATATAAAATAGTTGGAAATCAATGAGCCAAAACACCTCAGCCACAACAGAAGCTTTGAAACTACCCAACTTAGCATCTTTAACACACTAATATGGGCAGTCAAGCCTATCTGACAAATAATAAAAAATGTGTCTCTACGCTTATTGTGATTTATCATAGCAGAATGTATTATTGAATCAATATTTCAACCAACCAATCAGATTGTAAGTTAGACTACCACTTCCAACCGTGCTTTTGACTTAGTTTAGGCTGTTGTCCAGATAATGAGTTATTGATACCAAATAATGGAATAGATGTATTTGTGAATAAAAAAGCTGCAGCTTGGATGTTCCTCACAAGGTTCTCAGCGAGCAGTCCACTGTAGAACGCATCATGCCCATTCTCTGCTATTAGCTCATAAGTTTCAGCCAGTTTTGTGAAGGTGATGGAGGATTTTTCCA
Organism: Carassius carassius; assembly: GCF_963082965.1. Taxonomy (NCBI): domain Eukaryota; kingdom Metazoa; phylum Chordata; class Actinopteri; order Cypriniformes; family Cyprinidae; genus Carassius; species Carassius carassius. The sequence continues at coordinate 18,572,131 of NC_081803.1, forward strand.
GTGGAATCGCCAAACACTGAACTACATGAACAAACAATAAGGAGAAAAAGTTAGTGCATTTAATAATACTGTTAATATTACGGCAGCGGGGATTTTGAACATGCATGAGTTATTTTATTTAATCTGTGTTAGTTTAATGGTTAATTTTTTTTTTACCTAAAACACAGAGACGCTGATTGATGCGTCTGCATCGTCTGCACTCCAGCATTTCAGTGGTCTTAAATAGATCACTCTTTACAGCGGATTTAGTTCCCAAACAAGTCAACTGACAATTTTGACCTAAATATGATTTTCAGTTACAATAATTAATCCTACATTTCGACATTAATAACTTACTTTTAGCGACATCAGACGCACGCGCGCTCACAAGATCTCCCGGTTCTTACTTCTGTAGACTCGCATTAAACGGTTCATTTGAATCAGTGAGTTGTCGACTCCAGAACAGCTGCATTCGGATAATTCTAATTCGTAAACGAAGCGTTTGGTGCGATTTGCGATCCGATTTAAAAGTTTATTTTGAAAAGACTCAGTTCGTTCATGATGAATCAGACACCGCTTCTGCGTGTCGGAGCACGTGATATATTATAGGGAGTAACGATATGTTTTATGAAACGTAGTGAAGTTAAAAGTAGGCTACGATCTTATGCTTTGGAATGTAGTGAAGTAAAAGTAAAAGTTACTCAAAATAAAACTACTCCAGTAAAGTACAGATACTTGAAAAATGTACTTAAGTACAGTAACGAAGTAAAGATACTCCGTTACTGTCCACCACTGGCTGTGAGTTATTGATTGAAATCGTGTTGATAGTTTTAGATGCTTATCTCTCCATGCTGGCACTGTATCACAAGGCCACTCATCGTGTAAATCCCTAAATTCACTAATTGACTATTCCCTGACTAATCCCTGAATTCACTAATAAAATTAATTAATGAATTTCCCCAGCTACTGTAATGTAATCAATAGAAACCTTTCTGGACAAGTTCCGTACGATTCCAAACAGGTCTCTGGGTGTTTTTGCAGGAGCCGTCTCACGTGCATTGATGGTTTTGACTTTTCCTACAAAATCAAATAAATAATCTTTAAATATAAATAAATCCAAAAATAAAAAATAATAAATAAAAATAAAACAAACATAAGTAATATAAAATAGATTAAAATATTAAAATGTGTGCATAAAAATAAAATATCTCTGTAAAAAATCTGTATCCTATCGGTATATATACATCTATTTTTAATAAATGTGAATAAAATTAAATATGAATAAAATAAACATCATATTATAAAAAAATATCCTTAAATTACATGCATAATTCTTCATGCAGACTGGTATATATACAACTTACATTTTACTTGCATTCCAGTTCCTGCCAATATCCAGCAACTTCACACAGTCATTGAAGAGGAGGGAACCAACATTCCACAGGCCACAATCAACAACCTGATCAAATATGCGAAGGAGATGTGTTGAACTGGGTGAGGCAAATGGTGGTCACACCAGATACTGACTGGTTTTCGGACCGCCCAAACCCCCCCCCCCCCCCCCCGCCCCCCATACAGTAAAACTGCCCATTTTAGATTGGCCTTTTATTGTGGCCAGCCTAAGGCACACCTGTGCAATAATCATGCTGTCTCATCAGCATCTTGATACCCCACACCTGTGAGGTGAATAGATTATCTCGGCAAAGGAGAAGTGCTCACTAACACAGATTTAGACAGATTTGTGAACAATATTTGAGAGAAATATTCCTTTTGTGTACATAGAAAAACTCTTAGATCTTTGAGTTTAGCTCATGAAAAATGGATTTCAGAAACAAAAGTGTTGTGTTTTTAATTTTGTTTTGTATAATTACATGTATTCGCATTACATTTGACATGATTTACAATTATTTATATTTTATTCATACAGTGTGCATATAAAAATAAAAAATAAAAGTTGCAAATATAAAAATCCAATACTTTAAACACAAAAGTTGCAAGTATTATTAAAATATAAATAATATTGAAAAATAAAAATACAATAAATTAAATAACATTTAAAAAAATAGATTCTTAAAATATGCACAGAAATTCTTTATATACACAGAGACGCTACAGACTGGTGTGTCAGGTTGAATCAGACAGGAAATACTGAATGCACCTTTTTAGCATCATAAATAGTGAAGAAGAGCCCTCCTCCAATGCCCATGCTGTGGGCATTCATCAATCCCACGCACAGCAGAGAAGCCATGGCAGAATCTACAGCAGAACCGCCTCTCTTCAGAACATCCCTGGAGGACACACAGACAGGGCATTTGCCATGCAAACCTGGATATATCCTTTTAAATATCAAACTGCACGAAAAACTAAAAAAAAAAAAATATATAAAATATAAAATATACAAATATACACAAATATATTATGCACTGACAAAAACGTGCAATATGTGTGTTCATTTTATTACATTTTATCTTTATCATTAGTATCTGTAGGTGTTGATTATCTCCAACATTTAATTTTTTCTTTCTTTTTTTTCTGTTGCACAAATCTGAGAGCTGTATTCCTAATGTTTTTACAGAGGGACTTGTTCATATATCATTCACCTGATTAATAAAACATTTCATTCCTTTATTCCTGAATCATGACAATATTTTCTGATTTATGGAGTGATAAAAAGAAATATCGAAAATCTCCTCTGTAAAAACCTTGAACTAATGTGCCTACAAAATGAAACAAGAATTTTGATCCTGTATTTTTCCAGTGTTCAGATTTCTGTTCTGGAAATGTATGTAAATGAACGCGTATTTAATTAATTAAGTGATGCCTCATTTGCATATTGACTTAACATTAAGCAGAAGTATGATGATACAAATTATTTTTTCACTTCTGGTGTCGTGTCTTAAGGATCTATTTCTACTGGATGTGACCTTTAAAATGATGATCATTGGTGTGCTCGGTTTGATTCAGTGGTATTAAATAATAGCTTTCACTTACATAAAACTAATTAAAGTGGATTTCACTTTACGCAGCACATTTTTAAGTTACCTTACTAAACATTTTTACATTTTATCTTGGCTTTCCACAGAGCTATTATTATCCAACACAACAAAACTGTTTGTTGAGAAATTGTACAAGAAAAAGTGTTTATTTGCAAGCTACTGTAACATTTGAATTTGATTCCTTTAGGACCAATTTCTGCATGATGTGATCCTTAGAAACACTTTCTTTGGTGTATGGTATGTGAGGATAAAGTGAGGATGATTCAAATCTCCGATGTAAATAACTATGTTACCTAACAAACATTTAGGTGTGCTCTTTATATGGCCTTCCTTACATCTGTGCTGTTTATTTACAATTATATAAATTCTGATGTAAAGGGGTCTCAATGGATTCATGTTATTTCAATTTCACAAAAACTACAGGTCATAGATGGCAAAAAGTGAATGTGCATTTCAAGAGAACAGAGCTCAATCCTGCCGATCTCTGAGCACGTCCCAGCATCTGCTGCCAACGCTGCCTTAAAGTAACCATTTTCAGGTTCAGGTTCAAGAGAGACCTTCTTGCCCTGCACTGAAAAGGAAACAGCCAAAAACATGCCAACTGCAGCCAGCAGCAGTAAAGTAAGGCCCACTACGATAGACTTCTGCACATTTTCCTGCAAGAGCAAATGTCTAGTTTTCTGTTGCTGATGTATATAGACTGCATGTTGATGTTTTCATGCCACCTTATCGGAAAGTAATCATATATTATTTAATTTCATACTGTACATTTCTAAACCCCGGGTCAGTGTTCCTCTTTGCATATTTACTATGTCAACAATGTACTTTTCAGACTATAAAGGTAAGAATTAAACAGTCTTGGATTCAGACATGCCCTGATAGGTAAGAAGGCATCAAAGAGCTTTTTTAGATGGATGCCAAGGCAGCCAGTTAGAATTCGCAATCTCTGACCCAGTTCATTGCCTGGCTTCTAAGGCTGCAAATAAGTGGTGTTTTCAGCTGGAAATTGGCAGGGGGTATGATCACACAGACCAAAACAAAAACACACATTCAGACACAGAACATACATTTCAAAAGTAAAATAACTGGCTGCAGCATTGTTTTTCGTTGTAACAAGTATGTGAACTTTGCATGTTTCCTAAATATCTGCATACGTAAACTGAATGTTCATCTAATCAATGACACTGACACCTCAAATATGCAAATAAGAAAAATAACCTGGGTTCTACTCATATACAGTGTGAAATTGGCACCTTATGGATACTGCAGGGTTAATTGTTAACTAATTATGAGCAGTGGGAATCAAGATGCAACTTAACCTAGGATTCCCTTTACCTGAGGCTTAGAATTATCATGGGAAAAGCCATTAACACTGCTTTGTTTCACTACAAGTTTGGCATGAAAATGTGTGGTTAACACTATAAAAGCAGGGTTTCATAACCTCTGCCTTGAAATTACAAGTGTTTAACCTGAGGTTAAAAGTGGGGTTTTGAACAACAATAACCCAAGGTTAAGTACAGTGTGAAAAGCCCAAGCTGAAACATTCAAGTGAACCTTCAAGTGAAACTGAACACAATGAATTACTGAATTTAAACAAATAGATTAATTTTAACTACTCAGTGAAGTGAAAAGGTCATGGACTAATCCTACCTAATAGATAAGATAAATGGGGCTTGTGTATTCTCATATAACCATGACTTGGTCATATTAACCTTTGCAATCAATGATTGTGCGATGTAAGTTGTGCTTAAAGGTGCTCTTCAATCGTTTCTAACCTTTATGTAACACAATATAATTCATAAAGCAGAATACTAACAGCAGATCTAACAGCTGGAGATTGAATACACTTTTTCTTCTTTCTGGATAAATACATAGTCAAGGCATAATTTCAAAGAATATGCATTAAAAAAAAGCACAATAAATTGTTCTCCGTTAGTTGGCCGTTAGCAATCTTCTGAGGAAGATTGTAGCTAATCAGGATTCTCCATTACTGCCGTTTCTAGTAGTTTTGTTTCTAAAATGCTTGTATTGCTTATTTGATCATTATAAACTTGCAATTTGGTTCCCAGTGTAAATCAACTCCTGATTCTGTATCATGGGAGAACAAAATGAGCACTATAAAGAATTGTAGAATGCATCCTGGCTCTTTTTTATTCTGCGTTTTATGTTGCTTAATGTAGCTTTATGTATCCCTGCCAAAGTAGCAAGATTTCATGCATTTATAATTTGAAAACTCTGAATTAAAAAAGCCTTGTATGAAGTGAAATCCTCCTCAGAAAAGCGCCTTTTCATAGTTTCAAAGCCCTGCTACTGTCCACATTAAATCCTGTCAGACTGTGCTGTGTGTGGGAACGAACTGCAGAACATCTCAGAGAAACCTGCAGTGACTGCAGCCAACAAAATTAAGCCCACCACACAAGAGACTAGAATTTTCTCACACACACACAGAAAAGATTGTGTTTTTCCTCCCACAAATCGCAACAAAAGGCCACAAATTACCATCCTCAGAGTTCAGTGTGTTTCAACAAATAAAACACAACAACGGGAAGGCTTTGTGTGTGAAAATAATCTTGTGATGATTCCGTTAATTTCATAACTCATGAGTTTAATGTCCATTGAGGTTTGAGTAGTATCACCTACCTAAAAACTAAACAGGCAACTTGTAGAATCTCCCATAGAATGAGACCTCTTTCCGCAGGCTGACTGAGCCAAAGCTAAGAACCTCTGGCTCTCAATGTCTAACTATAATAGCCATCAATCTTTAACCAAATCACCCCGTGATATTCTCCATAATTGTTTTATTAACACTGCAAAGGGCAAAGTGAGTGGTGATGGTAAACCCACCCGAGCCACAATAACTGCAGAATGACATCTGGAAAAAACAACACTAGCAAACTTTCAACAGCTTTTTTTGTTGTACTGTTGTATCACTTGTATACGCATTTAATCTTTGAATGTTTAAGCTGTTCATGTTGTCATCTATTATATTTGCCTAGTTCTAGTGAATGATTCATATGGGATGTTAATGTATGTAGCAAAAAAATTAATCAACATCTAACCTCTGTTTACTGGTCTAACATGCCTCTTCAATGCCTTTACTCAACACACACTTCCATTCAATCAATATGTCCAAAACACCATGTCCTGAAAACCAAATATCTAGATTTTGAATCATTAGATGTCTCTGTACAATTTTTTTGGCAGTTATATGATTTAGCTACATAAGGAATGAGTTGTAGTCTACATTTGGCTGCTAACAGAAATCTAAAAAACAAAAACAAAAACCTATACATAACAATTTACCATTGTGGCATCAAATGATTGTGCCAATACATATCCATAGGCCCACTTTTAAAAAAAAAATGTTAAATTGAAATATGCCAAATACTTTGAAATGAACTAATAATTCTTTAAACTTCTTTCATATGTAAAAATCAAAACAGTCATAACTGTTAACAAGTTATAACAAGTCGCGTGTTCGTCGCTCGGCTGTTCACAATCACAACTATTCGCGAGTGAATCACTGTACTCGGTTCTTTGTCATGATTTAAACGATGTGAATCGATTCAGTCTGAATCATTCGGACATCTCACTAACACGCTAGATTGTTTGAAGCGGATTTATCGGTATTACACAGAAAACAAAAATCAAATGCATCCTATCGTTTGAAATAAAAATTAAGGTCTGTATTAAATTCAACACCTTCATGCTAAAAGTAAAATTAATTTGTGACAGATTAAGGCATTAACGAAAAAAATATAATTTTATGTAGGCTAGTTACATGATTTCTGAACAACCATGTACCAATTTACATCTTGTCATTCATTAAAAACGTTTTTTTTTTTGTTTTTTTGTTTTTGTGAAACACTAGAAATATTTATGTTAAATTGTATGGTTGTGTTGATGGTTATTGTTACAAAAAAAATTGTAAACCGATACCAATACAGAACCTGCTAACAGGACAGAAAGGACTTCAAGTGGGCGGAGCCGTGTCTCCTGTAAACAAATGTGGAAACCGAGCGCTCTGATTGGACAGCGATTGAGATATGGGCGTGGCATGTGGGGAAGCCTGGAAGAACACAAACACAGCGGAAGGTGCGCAGGGGCAAGAGAAACGCAGAGAAAGTGACATTTAAATTATTTCATGCGCTCAAATGTAAATTTTACTTGATTCATTTGATTCAACACGAGCAATTGAACACGACGAAGTGTAATTATGAGCGCGCACTCAATAAAGAGAGCTTATAAGGTTTACTTTACACATGCTTATTGAAAAAAATCTTTGTATTATTTGATACTGAGAATGAAATAGGAAAGTTGAAGCATGGGATCGAAGTTAACCAAACAAAGTAGTCTGGACAGCCAGGCGACTTTCTTTCGGAGGGGACGACAGCATCATGAGCGGGATGTGGAGAAGAGGACAGGAGGAAAAGGAGAGTTTTTACTCAGGACACTGATGCTCAAGTCCGACAAGCTCCCCGGAATGCTGCGCAAATCCAGTCCCAGCCCGTATGTCCGGAGAGTGGCTTGGGTTCGGGAGATCCAGACCCTGCTGAAGGAGCAGAAGGTGGAACAAGCCATCGATGTGTTAAAACTGCTTAGAAAGGTACAATACCTTATTTATTAATAAAGCAGATTATCTAGTTGTTACACAGAACTACAGGTGGTTGTTGTTGCTGCTGATGCTGATGCTGCATGATGTTTTCGACAGAGAAAATAAAAAAATCACAAATGAGATCTCTTTAATATCTCAATATTTAAATCCTACCCTTAAAAAATGAACTGAGAAATTTCAGTGTCGAACTGCGATCAGATACTAAAGTCTGCAATGAAAAATGTGAGGTTTCAACACGAATGCAATCAGTTCTAATAAACTATTTATTTAACATTTTTATCGGGCTGTACTAAAGCAAACTAAATAATTTGAACTAAAAATGTTACAAGTCTTACAAACTACGTTGGAAGTACCATGGTACAGTGTTGGTAAACCATGGTGCTTTAATATGTGCCAAGTTACTAAATGACTATCATAATAAACCATAGTATTTGTAAGGTAAATTATTATTGTGTATAATGGTATTTACATGTAACCTTTTCCAAAGTAATGCAATGTTCATTTGTTGTTAGTATAATAGTATAAAGATAGTATAATTTATTAATTCTGTTATGTTGGCTGTTATCAGTTATAATCATATTCTTTTTAAATTCATACTGTGATATAAACATGTACACTCATTTGTATCTAAAACAGGAAATTATCATGGTATTTCCATTTTTTTTCCAATACTATCATTTACCATATCATGATAGTGAGATTTTTGTACATGCATATTTTGTATTAGAAAACTCCTTAAAATCTCTTTGTGTGATTAAACATTTCCTCTAGGTTGATGGTAAAACAATATTTCTGATTCTCATATGATTCTCCATTATGTTTTATATGATTCTTTTTGTGCTGTATATCATGATGGACAGACCGCTTTTTAAGCTTTTCTCTACATGACTGATAGAATCTGTCTCACATGTTCTTCACAACTTAATCCGAAATCATCACGGTCACTCAAGATTTTCCTTTACATGAGTGCTTCATAAATGTTCTGATTTGCATTTACTGTAATTGTCAAAAAGGATGAGCTGGACTCCAAAAGCTGGATGTCACATACAGCTCAGAGTAAAACCAACCTCTCCAAAGCTCTTCACGTGATGTCTTGATCACGACTGAGAGTTGTTGATGAACAGTTCAGCTCTTGAGGTTAGGGGTATTGCTCAAATATTACAGCTGATGATTGGCAGGCAGCTCAGTGCTCCGTTAGTCCATCATTTTATCCTGATGGCGATTCAGATCTGTGCAGTAAGGTCACTGGTGCAGACTCATTGATCCAGTGTATGCTAATGGAAGCACCACAGTTCCAGCCTGAAGTCACACATATTAAGAATGAGCACATATTATGGACTTCAGGAAGGCATTGAATTGTGTTTATTGATTAGCTTGTCAAGAGGGATGTTCACAGGAGCATCTCAAATGTATTCAACCTGATGATGAGGGTCCTCCAGGTCCACCCTCACTGGATAAAAGGTGCTGAGGAAACCTTCTTTTATTCAACAGGAGTCATTTTAATGTGATGTTTTCTAGCTTGTTGAACATCTGGAGGGAGATTCTGGACATCTGGATCAAACGATAATTGGAACAGAATGAAATGATGGAATCTGATAGCTTGAAAACAGTCAATTGAAACAAGATAGTTTTTGTTCTTCTGGGATATATTTTGGTTTTCAACTTAGGGGCACTATAACTGCATTCTAATAAGCTTCATCTTGCAGTGAATGCTTTTGAACAAACGTGTTTTTGTTTGTTTTTTGCAAATTATATCGTTAATGTCTTGCATATATTTAAAACAACAATTATGTTGCTATTGTAGACGATTAATATGGTTGTGATAGGCTACCCTGAATTCTAATGTCTCGAGTCCCCTCTTCAGTTTTGGTCCATGTCATGATTTAAAGTATCATTCGTGACTGTTGGTATGTGGTACAGTAGTTTGTTCAAATTATTCTAGTCATTTAAATATCTGTTTGATGGTTCGGATTTAGTCAGGGTTAAGTGCATGTTAGGTCATCACTTTCAGCCCTGTCTAGATATGGCACTTTGTCACATGGATGCCCAGCCAGTCGAAAAGCTTTCCAAACATGGAGTCGTCTCACTCACCCTGGCCCTGGAAGCCCTTAGCACCCTGTTTGAGAAGAGAGGGGTCATGTCAAGGCAAACCTCGCTACCTTTTAAGACTGTAGATTGCTGAAAGAAATTAATTTCTGTGTGTTGAAAAGCAGCTTTTCTGTTCAGAGAAAAATGGATTGGATTTTAATCAACTGCGGGTCAGAATGATGGAGCAGGATGCTTCCTTTTGCCCCAGAGAGAGTGAAAAAGAACCAAAGAGAGGAGGACAAAAACAACATCCCTTATCTCCGCTGTAGCTCTTCCTGTGCCCTAATGAGTGCAATTCATTTTCCGCCGTTGACTCTCATTGAGCAATCCAGGAAACAACTCTGCTTACATGCTCTACTGAGCACGTGCAGTCGATGTCAATGCTATAAGATTTTGTGGTTGTATAATAGCATTGAATTTAAAATGATGTCTCCTTGACTTTAATCTCCCAGACTTGACTCTGCTTTGCCTATATTGTCTGGGTGTAGGTCATATATTTTCATGTTCTCATCTTTCATGTCATTTATTGGTCTTTTTATGCTGGATAAAGATGGAAATCAAATGAGTTACTTAACGTTTATCACAATCAGTGTTGTTATTCTTAACTGAACAGAAAATATGAATTTTTCATATGAGTTTTTCGGTAATTGAAACAGTAAGCCAAAACAAAATCAAATGTTAATATTAAATTGAAAGCCTTTAAAGAAATATTACAAAAGCAAAAACTTATAAAAATGACATAAGCGCATAATAAAAGTAGTAAAACTTAAACTAAAGTAAAATTTACAATCTAAAAAGCTATTTTAAAATGTAAAAAATACTATAAAAGTGTATAAATATTATTAAAATTACAATTAAATAAGCACATATTCATTTTAAATAATTTCACTGCTTTGGTTTAAGTGGATTTTGCTATTTGTATTTCTTAATTTTTTTTTTCTCTGATCTAAACAGTTTTGAATATTGCTGTATAGGTTTCGCTTGTCTTTTATTATTTAACTAACAACAACAACACTTTAACAAAGGCTAGTTCCTAAATGATGTCATTCTTCAGGAAATTAAAATCATTTCATTTGAAAAAAAAGAACAGCTTAAAAGCTGCATCAGAGAATATAGTAACTCTCAGTATTTTACTGAGCAAAGGTTAACTTTAGCTTTTTATTTCCGCCTGTTCTTGCCATTGTGTAAAGATACAAAGCACAAAGACCCCCCCCCCAAGAAATTCCACTAAATGCTTTATACAAAACCGTTTATTAATTTACACTGTACAGTGAAATCACTGTATTCATTTGGTTACATTGTTCAGAAAGTACTGCAGAACAGAAATGACCTGTGCTAATGCTTTGCAGATGGACAACAGAGGGCTTGGAGGAGCTTCCGGATGTCTGGGAATCCCTGAGAAACAGAATATCAGTGAGAAACCCAAAGGGAGGTTTCCACTTCCCTGGATTCAGCAGCTTTCCTCCTCCTGCCAGTTTCTTCATCAATTTCTGTGTTTGCCTAGAGGCATCAAATGTGTTTCGCCCTCTGTATTCACTTCTATATATTCGTTTTGTCCCTACTAATTGGCTTAAACAAGAAACGTCGTCCTCAGGGAATTTTTTCTCAGTTCTCCCACTTGTTCCCTGATGGTCATATCAGACTCGCTTGCCTTGGCTGTTCGGTGGGGGGGAACACTTTAGCTGTCTACGATAAGCCCGGCTAATAAGCTGTCACTGTGTCTGCACACATGTTCTCTGCCATACTTAAAGAATCTGGACTTAAGTTAGCAGCGCTAGTCCAGCAATAGAAAAACAAACAGTTCGACTGCTATTTAGAGTTTTCTTCCGAAGCAATAGTGAAGTAAACAGGATGGAAAGATTACTTTATCTCTATGTCATTCAAAAAAGACCCTCGTGTAATCTCTTGAATGGAGATTGGAGGCGTAGGATGAAAGGATTAAGTTATTGAATATCGAGGTTTATCAGTGACCTTTACTCGCATTTGGAATCCTACATGCTTAACCATTTCTATCACTCTCTCTTGTTCTTTCTCAACAGGACCTGGGTCTTGAAGGAACATCTCTCAATGACATCCTCTACAAGAATGCTGCCTTCCTCAACCTAGTGGATCCAATTTCCCACGAGCTTTTGCTCAGTTTGGCCCGAGACATGCAGTGTCCAAAGAGGGTAAGCCACCAGTGCTAATAAGTGAAGATGATCGTAAACACAAATTCATGAGGTGGCTAGTTGTGATACCAGCTCACAGCTGTCAACATTAACTCTGGATCCCTGCTTTAGCTTGAGCTAAAACCTGTGCACATGTTCATTACTCAGTCTCCAGATATGTATAGTGTTTATTTTTAGCTGGCGGTAAGAGGCTTGGCGCGACAATTCTACAGCTCCGTCGCCTGGATAAGACCACAGGCAGCTGTCATCCCATGGCCAGGACTTGAGTTTGGGCGCTCATGCTTCGGTCCCATCCTAAATTAGTTTGCAAAACATCAGAAGTACAGAAAGATGGCACTGACCTTTATTTTGCTCAAGAGAGCCATCAGTGATGTTTTCATTCCATGCTGAAATTCCACAGTTCTGTTTGGACTTAATTGGACAGAAAGGGTAGCAAGAGGAGCACTTTCCTATATTAGATCGACTTGAATGGGCATGGCTTGTCCTTTTCTTTCGAGACTTTTTAGCAAGGACTTTACAAATAGCAAATTGAATCAACATGTCATGTTTCCAACATAGAGTCTTTAGAAAAATGTGCAAAACTCCAAAAACATACAAACTAGTGGTCGACCGATATTGTTTTTTTTTTGCTTTTTTTTTTACAGCCAATGCTGATATCTTGGAAAGCAGGGGAACCGATAGCCAAAATCAAGCCGATATATATATATGTGTGTGTGTGTGTGTATATATATATATATATATATATATATATATATATATATATATATATATATATATATATATATAGGCCAAGCAGAAAAACATATCGGCCAATGCCGATATTTGAAAAATGCCAAATATCAGCTGATATATCGGCCTTGGCGATATATTGGTCGACCACTAATACAAACAACTGTCTGCAGCTGAACACTATTGCAGTAAAACACCAACAACTTTTATTCCTTTTCACACAAATTATTATAACAGGGTCAGATTATTGCTTTATAACATCTTATTTTTGTGCAGTCCTTGCACAATATTATGTTATGACCTCAAAACGCTTTTACCATATTGTATGATTTTTAAACAAAAGGTTTTGACTATTGTATCACATAACCAGCTCCATATGTGTGATTTTTCTCACACAGTAAACCTGCTTAGTAGCTCGCCTGGTATCTGTGTTGTAAAACCTTTATGTAAAATGCTAAACATGAGTCTGTGTGCAAAAGAGCTTGTGGAAGCAAGTTAAAATGACATGTTAATTCCTCAAATGCATTTTTATCTCATGTTTGCTTTTTTTTAACGCTATTGGTTGGGTTTAAGGTAGGGGTTAGTGTTGGTGTTGTGGTATTTTCAAACCTGAAAGAGCATTAATCTTGAAGCGCATCTCATCTGACTTTTCACATACAAACTAGTGTATGTGTATAACATCCAACAAATTAAAACAGATTCACACTTTGGATATAACCAAATGTGCTTTATGTGTTATTAACTGGAAATTTCACTCTGAAACATAAAAGAAACAACATCATGTCATTTTTCAGTCTGCATATTTCTCATATACAAAGTAGTGCAGAGCAAACTTTTTGTCAGTCAGTTTGCATGTCTGATAAAGGAAGACTCCCACTAGCTGACATTTTGGATAGCCTAATGTAACCTAACGCCACTCCCTGATTAAGAATGAAAGTGAGGTCACCGACTAAATGGCTGGCTCTGACACTGCCTTTCAATTCCCTGTCACGTATTGCAACGGTCCATTTTGACAGTAATTCAATGTGATGCTTGCTAAAGTAAGAACAGGAGCACATCATGAGCATAAACAATTGTAATAGACTGAATTAGGATGCAACTCATTTACTTATTTAACCTTGTAAATGTGTTGATATAGAAAGCAGGGTTGTGCGCTGTTAGGAATTGAATTAAGAATCAAAATTTCCATTTCAAATTCCAGTTCAGTTCCTTAGTTTGTATTTAATTTGAAATGAGTTAGCAAATGATGTAGAAATTGGAATGGATGTAAATCAATTAAAATTGAAAATCATATTAATATTATATAATAATATTTTAACTGGAAAAAAAAGCAAGACAAACTTTAAACGTTGGACTGACAAATCTTTGTTTAAAAGGTTTGAAAAAAGAATGAAATGCCTTTAGAAAGTTTACAGGCATTATGAACAGAATGAATGATAAAACTAGCTGGCTGGCTGGATGGATGGATGGATGGATGATAGATAGATAGATAGATAGATAGATAGATAGATAGATAGATAGATAGATAGATAGATAGATAGATAGATAGATAGACAGATAGACAGATAGATAGATAGATAGATAGATAGATAGATAGATAGATAGATAGATAGATAGATAGATAGTTAGTTCTGCCTCTGCTTCTTACTTTATCCATTTAATAACCAAAAATTTTCATTTGCACTGTGGGGAAAGTTTGGATCAGATCTGATCTGGACAGTGGGATTAAAGAGAACATTTTAACATTGCGAAAAGAGAATTCAGACTGGATATGTGGTTAAGTTTTCTCTTATTCCCAACTGGACTCTTAACAGGTGCCTGTAAAAATGCTTGCTATCCTCCTTTAACAGAAGAAGCCTTGAGGAGCTAATCATGTAAACCCAGAAAAACGAGAGAGAGGGATTGAAGGGCTCTCAATTTTCTCTGCTTCTTTTCTTCCTCTCTGACTTAATAAACACCCAGTTACCTGCTGACAGGTAGAGCAAATCCCATCCTACTGAGCTCAGAAAAGCCACCTTGCTTATAAAAGAAATGGATTCATGCCATTCAGATGTCTTGGCCATAAGCCAAACCGCTTTGTTATACTTATGTAATCAGTATTGAGGGATACTAACTTTTATGTAGAGCTGGATTAATTTTAATTAATCCATTTGGGTACGTGAACCGGATTAAAAATAAATTATTCACTGATTGAAAACTCACTATGTGGCTGCTTATATGTAGCTGCGGATAGTCTGATTTATTTTAATGAATCAATTTATTCAGACAGTTTGAGTAACATGAACTGGATCAAAAAGAAATAATGATTCAGTGATTGAGAACTCGCTAAATTCTGTAACACTTAAGTTAAGTGACCAATTCTCACTATTAACTAATTGATTACTAGCATGCATATTACTAGCATGTTGGCTGCATATATTAATACCTTATTCTGCAGGACCATATTTTAGATTCCTTTAATCCTACCCATACAACTACATACCTTATCAACTATTAATAAGCAGCAAATTAGGAGTTTATTGAAGCAAAAGTCGTAGTTAATAGTTAATAGTGAGAAATGGTCCCTAAACTAAATTGTGACCCTAAACTAATATGTAGCGTCAGAAAGTTTAAAATGTAATGAAATAATCATCATCTGTTTTTGCTTGTATCACTGAAACGCTGTACACAGGTGGCTCTGTCAACTGGAAAGCGGAGTTCTGCAGCTGCATGTGGTCTGTTTTTATGAGAGGTCTGTCTCTGGTTTAACGTCATCTACATGGGAACACTGTAGCTTATCTTAACTTCCCCAGCTCTGCTTGTAATACAGTATAATGTGTGTCTCATTACACCAGCAACTAATGAAGTTTTGAATCCCAGGAGTGAGCTGATGGGGATCCTCAATCGCAGTCGTTATTCATGATGGGAATCATGGGAAATATGAAAAGGCATTTTAATGAGCTTTTGTTTGTGGGTAGCGCATAGATTTTGTTTTTCATTTAACTGTCTTACAATTGACAGTTTTTCATTAAACTGTGGCAGTTGTGTATTGAGCTATGGCTAATGTCTTAATGTTCAGTCCCTGACTGAAAGTCCCTTTGGAGTGCACGTCATCGAATGGACAGTGTCTTTATTAAGGGAGTTCAATAAAACTAGTCCGATGATCACTCACTGCTACCAGAAACCAACTTAATATACATTAAAGATTCAACAGACGGCTTTGTTTTGACTCAATAGCCGTCAGGAGGCCACTAAGATGCACATGTTTATTTCCTGTCATTTCTTAGACTGATAGTATGAGCAAGTCAACTCCGGTCAATGGCTTGGGCCAGTCTTTTGAGTTCTCCTGCTTCGCTCACGTTGTTGTGCTTTAGCACTGATTAGATTTACTCAGCTCTGCTCTGGCCAATCCGTTTAAAGAGGGAGAGGTAAGCCAAAGCCTGTTCTGATGCAGAAATGGCTGCAAGCATTGTTTACCGAAGGCCTTGAGATCGTTTTAAACCAACCTCTCACCCAGTAGTTCAAAATGGCATGAATAACGAAGACATTTTAACTTAACTCTCATCTTCATCTCAAGCTATATGTTGTATTCTCATATTACTTTATCTAAATCATTGTAAAAATTCAAGAGAGTGCAACAATCATAGGCGGAAATCGCGGGGGGGTCGGGGGGGTCCGGACCCCCTATCTGAGGGTTGTCCCCCTCTAAAATATAATTGAAATATGTGTATTGTAACTAATATAATGATATATAGTTAAACTAATTGTGTAAGTAGTAAAACAATACAAATGCAAACGGAGCAACAACAACAAAAAAAGTTTTAAACATCTCGAGTTCCCCCTGCTTTGCCTCACATTGCTTTGGTCCACTGCCTGCTCCCATTTTCATCTCACCTCACCACCGACATACACACAGTCTTGTACGTTAGATTAGATTAGCGCGGGTGCGCATTTAGATTTTCCCGCGTTCACTATGATTTAGTCGGTTTACTTCATTTAATATAGTCAATCTAATATAACATCACAATAAGAGTGCAGTTGTTCTCCAGATATTAGCATAACAAATGTGATTTAGATTTGTATAAAAATTGAATAAACAATAAGTTAATATTAAGTGCATTTTAGGCACCATATTGCCTGTTTTAGCTCTATTTCACCAACGAAAAAAGTTGAAAACTAATCTACAGCAGTAACAGCACTAATTTTGAGAAACACAATGAGGAGGTGTTCCTTACTGAATGAATCCACTTTTTGAACAAATCAGTCATTGACGTAGTAAATAATTATTTTTTGTTTTTTCCCCTCTTTCACGTCTATACCAATCTCACTATACAGTTGTGTGAGGATGTATGTCTAAGAGTGTGTATGCCTTCATTTTGCTAGGCATGGCAAATGTTTTTTATATATGCATGTTTTAATTATAACTGTGAAGCAACAACATTGCTATTAAATGTGCTATATAAATAAATAAAAGTTGAAGTTAAGTTCAAATTACATTGTATTTTGGTGGCTTGACTGTGTAAACAACTTCAAAAACATTGCAAAAAAAAAATGTTTTGCAGAATGTTTTGGTCAATTTAGTCAGCTTTTTCATTGAACCAGAAAGAAACTTTGAGAAGAAGGATAATGGAACGTTCTCCATGCAATAGTAAGGCTTTCCTCTCTGTACACAAGTACAATCTTGCATGTTTTATTGGTGTCCCCTTCAAAACTTGCTCGTGAGAAATGTTATGTTTATTGTCCCCCCCAACATTTAGATGAGATTTTCGCCCCTGGCAACAATGTGAAACAAATGAAAAAAACATATGTATTACAACCCGAATTCCGGAAAAGTTGGGACGTTTTTTAAATTTGAATAAAATGAAAACTAAAAGACTTTCAAATCACATGAGCCAATATTTTATTCACAATAGAACATAGATAACATAGCAAATGTTTAAACTGAGAAAGTTTACAATTTTATGCACAAAATGAGCTCATTTCAATTTTGATTTCTGCTACAGGTCTCAAAATAGTTGGGACGGGGCATGTTTACCATGGTGTAGCATCTCCTTTTCTTTTCAAAACAGTTTGAAGACGTCTGGGCATTGAGGCTATGAGTTGCTGGAGTTTTGCTGTTGGAATTTGGTCCCATTCATGCCTTATATAGATTTCCAGCTGCTGAAGAGTTCGTGGTCGTCTTTGACGTATTTTTCGTTTAATGACGCGCCAAATGTTCTCTATAGGTGAAAGATCTGGACTGCAGGCAGGCCAGGTTAGCACCCGGACTCTTCTACGACGAAGCCATGCTGTTGTTATAGCTGCAGTATGTGGTTTTGCATTGTCCTGCTGAAATAAACAAGGCCTTCCCTGAAATAGACATTGTTTGGAGGGAAGCATATGTTGCTCTAAAACCTTTATATACCTTTCAGCATTCACAGAGCCTTCCAAAACATGCAAGCTGCCCATACCGTATGCACTTATGCACCCCCATACCATCAGAGATGCTGGCTTTTGAACTGAATGCTGATAACATGCTGGAAGGTCTCCCTCCTCTTTAGCCCGGAGGACACGGCGTCCGTGATTTCCAACAAGAATGTCAAATTTGGACTCGTCTGACCATAAAACACTATTCCACTTTGAAATAGTCCATTTTAAATGAGCCTTGGCCCACAGGACACGACGGCGCTTCTGGACCATGTTCACATATGGCTTCCTTTTTGCATGATAGAGCTTTAGTTGACATCTGCTGATGGCACGGCGGATTGTGTTTACCGACAGTGGTTTCTGAAAGAATTCCTGGGCCCATTTAGTAATGTCATTGACACAATCATGCCGATGAGTGATGCAGTGTCGTCTGAGAGCCCGAAGACCACGGGCATCCAATAAAGGTCTCCGGCCTTGTCCCTTACGCACAGAGATTTCTCCAGTTTCTCTGAATCTTTTGATGATGTTATGCACTGTAGATGATGAGATTTGCAAAGCCTTTGCAATTTGACGTTGAGGAACATTGTTTTTAAAGTTTTCCACAATTTTTTTACGCAGTCTTTCACAGATTGGAGAGCCTCTGCCCATCTTTACTTCTGAGAGACTCTGCTTCTCTAAGACAAAGCTTTTATAGCTAATCATGTTACAGACCTGATATCAATTAACTTAATTAATCACTAGATGTTCTGCCAGCTGAATCTTTTCAAAACTGCTTGCTTTTTTAGCCATTTGTTGCCCCCGTGCCAACTTTTTTAAGGCCTGTAGCAGGCATTAAGTTTTAAATGAGCTAATTAAGTGGATAAAAGTGTAAAATTTCTCAGTTTAAACATTTGCTACGTTATCTATGTTCTATTGTGAATAAAATATTGGCTCAAGTGATTTGAAATTCCTTTAGTTTTCATTTTATTAAAATTAAAAAAACGTCCCAACTTTTCCGGAATTCGGGTTGTAATATACATATAGAAAATAGGATTTTCCTATGAATTAAATTAATCAATACTTTTTTTAAGCTAGGATTCATTAAGTTGATCAAAAGTGACAGTAAAGACAGCTTCTATTTCAAATTAATGTTCTGTTAAAAAGATTATCAAAGAATAATGCCATTTTATATAGATAGATAGATAGATAGATAGATAGATAGATAGATAGATAGATAGATAGATAGATAGATAGATAGATAGATAGATAGACAGACAGACAGACAGACAGACAGACAGACAGACAGATAGATAGATATTAAGCAGTACAACTATGTTAAACTATGTTGATAATAATAACTACAAATCAGCATATTAGAATAGTTTCTGAAGAATCATGTGACACTAAATGCTGGAGTAGTGATGCTGTTTTGCATCACAGGAATACATTACATTTGAAATAACATTCAAAAATGTAAAAATGTTATTTTAAAATGTAATATTATTTTACAATATTACTGTTCTTACTGTATTTTTTACCATATAAATGCAGCCTAGGTGAGTATAAGAGACTAACAAGAATCTTACCAAACTCAAACTTGATAGTGAAACTTTATAATGATTATTCTTGAAAACTTAAATTAATATGAGTGTCTTCTATCATACCATTTTATACAACCCATAAACTTTTGCCATGTTGTTGCAACATTACAGTGAATTTATCATGTTAAAGGGGGTTTTAGGCTCTTGTGGTTTATTGCATATGTAATTACACTAATCATAATCACTGACAGATTAACCTGAACAGTTTACATCACTACAACATTTTAATAGCACTAGATATGGTAAACATTCAAGTTTTTAAGGTTCTCTGTCAGTGACCATAAGCCCTCAGATTGGTGCTTTATTTGTCAGCCCGTCTCCCAGAACACCTCTTCATCACCCGCTTCTCCTCATTCTGGCTTTTTCAGGAGTCTGATGCTCTCAAGTCCTCTGAGAAGATCTGCAGGCAGCTGATCTATCACCTGACCCCTCACTCCAAGTGGAGCAGACAGAACGTGCCCAGGAGGAAATCTCAAGCCTGGTAAGAGTCTTGCATCTATCCATCTGTCCCCTATTAGGATACACCTCCACAGCGAGGTCAGCAACTGACATCAGAGCTTAGAAAACTCTGCGCTGACAAATTAAAAAACCGACAACTAGAAGAAAACAAGATTAGTCATTCCTGACATCTGCATAAGATGCTTAAACGGGTATGAAAGTTTAATTGGGTTAATGTTGGGCTACTTCACTTACTTCATTTTTTTCATACTCGCTATGCAAAACTATGATTATTATAGTTAACTTAAACTAAAATGAAAAATGTGTGTGTGTGTGTGTGTGTGTGTATATATATATATATATATATATATATATATAGTTATAGATCACCTCTGCTGTCTTCACATGCTATCCGAAACATCCGAAATGATATATATATACACACACACACACACACACAAATAAATATATATATATATATATATATATATATATATATATATATATATATATATATATATATATATATATATATATATATATATATATATATATATATATATATAAATAAAAAAAAAATTCAAGTTACAATTTTTCATGTATTTCAAGATAACGCGTTGTTATCATTTCGGATGTTTCGGATAGCATGTGAAGACAGCAGAGGTGCTTGCTCAACACAGTGGAGTGAATCATTTTGTTAACCTTGTGGTATATTATTGTAACACACGTCCCTCTCACAATATATTGCTTTACAGGTCTATCGCTTTTGACGCTCAGAAATATTCACGCAATCATGCAGCACGCATCAGAAGATCTGCGCTCTGGTGCGGTTAGCAATCACACTCGCTGATCTATAACTGAACCGTGCTCTGGTCCACCTCTTCCAAATGAGCCAGGAACTGCTAAATGGAATGATCACACTAGTCACATGAACCAGGCTTTGAGGGTCACACCTTAACTGCTGCGATGGGTCGCGATCCTGCAGGTCTCTTCTCGGAAGGTGTCTGTTACAATGTTATGATTGAGGCTCTGGACTCTGAATATTTTCTATAAAAACTTTAATGTCCTGGAAGTGACAAAAGGCTTGTTTTATATTTAATTGAATTACATTAATGTTATAAGTTGAGACTTAGGCTAAAATAAATATTTTAACTGCTATTATGTAAAAGGAATACTGGTGTAAAAAGCACCTTATTTGTTTAAAGTATTTGCAAACCAAATGTTATTACACTTTTGTTCATATAGCAGTAGGCCTACTTTTAAATGAGAAAAAGTGCACTGTACACTACTTTTGAATGCACTGTTAGTTGTGTGCAAAACAATGCGATTAATCGCCTACAATAATGTGATTAATGGCGATTAAAATAATTGATCGTTGCCCAGCACTAATATTAAAAAAAATGTTTACTATAAAGCTGAAATAAATATCTGTTAACCTATATAGATATAAAAACATACAAAATACAAAAAATATATATTCTAACACTAACTAAAATTAAAATGAAAACAGAAAATATATTAAAATAAAAACAGATTCAAAATATTAATTAAAATAACTACATATTCATAAAAATAACTACTTATTTACTAATTACTAAAATAACACTGCTTGTGAATACAAAAGAAACATAAATTGAAAACAAAATTGAAACATACAGTGCAAGTCGTTGTGGTCCAATATTGTTTAAACTTTATTGACTTTAATTGTATAGACGAAAAACAATGAGACATTATATTTTTGTTTGAGTGTAATTGTCTTTTACATTCAGTAGAAAAGTCGCGCAGGTTTAAATGGGGAAGGTTAGTAAATGATGACAGAAATATTTTGGTGAACGATCCCTTTAATGAAGCAAAAGTAGGGATCAGAATGGTTTAATTCATTATTTTGGCTCAAATGTGGACGGATGAATGTTTCTCTCAGATGAGTTCTTTCCTCAGATATCGTGATTTCCCACCAAACAGCATACGAAACAAAGGAAACGTCATTCCCTCCGGGCGTTGGGCAGGTATGGTGAGGAAAAGTCATTACGAAAGGGAAAGTCTTTTTAATGATATCCATGTTCTCTCCTCATCCCAGAGCAATTAACCCAGTTTGAGAGATTTCAACAGCTGCAGTTAAGAACCTCTGCTTCTTGTCTTATCACCAACTCATCTCCAAACAAGCCTGAACAATAACAAGACATCATCGCCATCGCTCACGGAATTCGTGAACCTCTGCTCTTTCAGTCTCTGTAATGAAAGCCTAATCTGCAGAAATGCCTCCTCCGTTAGTCTCGTCACACCCTCGGAGATGGTCGTGAGGGACAAGATTGAATGCTTAAGTAGAACAAGACGACTGTTACAACCATTGTTCTATTTAAAGGGAACAAGAGGAGAGGAAAGATGCTGTGTTGCTGATTCTCTCAGCTTCTAAAGACGTCCCATCTCTCTTTCCTCTGTCTAATATTCTTTAGGAGAGCTTTCAGGCTCTTTTAAAGCACATTGATTTTTTTTCCAGCCTAGCACCTCTCCCAGAAAAGCTTTAAAGAGAGAGGTTAGGTGGCCGGAGGGGGAAATCTGAAAGACAAAGAGTATCAGAAAAACTCAAATAGAGAGAGAGAGAGAAAGAGAGAGAGAGATCTGAGAAAAACTGCATTTGTTAGCATCTGTGCTGCTAGAACCAGAGTCGAAGGGAAAGTTCATCCAATAAGGAACATTCGGTCATCATTTACTCACCCTCATGGTGATCCTAACCAGTTTGTAGCATCTTTTTGAATTTTTCCAAAAATGACTGTTGACTTATGATTTATGAAAGTGGTCTGTGTGCTTTTCAATTCAATAGCTATTATTCAATAGCTTTACCTTCTCCTAACTTCTCCTCCAATGAGTTTTTGGATCTCATTCATAGTGGCACATGTGGCATCAATGAGCAACATGCAAGAGTTTCTGATGGGTGTTTTTTAACATATTTCCTTCACAGTTTTGATAAATAAACTTACACTCTAGTGAATGCATTGTAGTTCATCACTGAGTAACTGAGCATAGATTAGTTCTATATTATTTATAGTATATAAATATAGTTAATAGATGTAGATTATTTTTATATTATAATAATTTTATATGCAAACACATATTGTTTTATATATAATTTATATAATATTATAGTGCAATATGTATATATTAGAATTTTATATATAGTTGTTTTATATTTAATATTTTTGTGTGTGTATTATATAATATAGTTATTATAAATTATTACAGTTAATTCTCACACAGTAAATTATTAATTAAATATAATAATTTCAAATTATGTTGAAAATAAGGTAATGTGTTTGTATGTGTATATATATATATATATATATATATATATATATATATATATATATATATATATAGTGTTTGTTTTATATATCATTATTTTATATTTAGTTGTGTATATATTATATTATTCATAATATATTAGACATAATATTTATATAAAACATAATGCAATATTTTTTGCAGATTAAATAATTATATATTTTTTTATATTTGATCCTTTAAGCTTTAATGACAAATAATTAAATATAAAAATTTAAAAATTTTCAAAATGTTATGAAAATATTGTGTGTGTGTGTGTGTGTGTTATATATATATATATATATACATATATATCAATGAGATAAAAATGATTTTTCGTGATTTTTAGATTTTTCGTACTTGTATTATTCATTTCAGATCACGTCTCTCAAGCCTCTGCGCTTGAGAAGCTAGTGTTCTTTTCGTGGTGTTTTTAAAGTCTGTTCTTGATTCCAGGCTAATCGCCCACATATTCTTGATAGCTCCTGGAAAAGCCCCTCGTGCGAGAGCACAGCGGCGGTTGTTATTTCATCAACCCAGCGCTCCTGCAAGGCAGCTGTTCGCCTCTCAGCCATAACGGTCTCCCAAACGAAATGGAATGATGAATCTGTTTAATAAGCAGTCAGCAGGGGTGAAGATGAGCCAGCAGCAGCCCTCTGTGTAATTATCCCCTCTCGTATGGAGATCCTGGCTCTGCTGCGGGGTCGCCTGTGACGTGTTGATGTAAAGTTTATTGGGGGAGCGTTTGCGCTCGCATTAAAAGCAGCGAGGAGTTGATATTTGTCAGCTAACATCCTCTTCATTCTGATAAGCATTATGTGGAGTGTGTTGGCTGCCTGCCACTGGGGTTAAACATACACGACCCATGGCTGCCTGGTCAACAGAGAGACACAGTTAAGAGCATGATGGGTTGAGAATTCACGACTGAGTGAGTCTGACCCAAATGTGGACCAGTGGACGGTCACTGTTTTAGCTGGGTTGTTAGATGACAGATTGAGCCGAGCACATGTGGGGTAGCTTGGGTTTCAGTTTACATGATGCACGTTCCCACTGCTGGCGAACAGTAACCAGTTTTCTATCACAGGCACATACAGTACGCACACATGTCCACCCGAGAGAGGGTTGACGCAGAATGATCTGCATCTGATGTGTTCTGCATCCCACATCCATGTTTTGTGTCCAATATATTCCTGCGGCCATTTACTCACTGTGGGTCTTTTAGATTATAGGAGAAATATACTTTGAAGAGATCTTACAGTTTTGCTTTTCACTCTAATTTATCTTGTTTAGATTTTTGTGGCATATTCCTAAATATGATGTGATTTAGTTCCTCCAAAAATAGAAGACAATTGTGTGTTATTTATATCTCTCCCAGAAAGTGCTGAGGCAGAACCATTATTCACCGGTGGTATCAAATGGTACTACAGTGTAATTTTAATATACACCTTTATAATTATGATTATCAGATTCATATATCATGGTATTTATTTGTGAACTGTGCAAATTTTGCATTGCAGAATAATAATTAAACATATTTGCTTCCCTTTAATCCCATTTCAAATATCTAAGTTTCATTATTGTAATACATAAAAATAAAAAGAGATTATTAAATAAATGGAAATTTTATTTAATAAAAAAAGAAGAAAGACAAGAAAAGAAGTTATAGTTAAGTGAGAAGTTATATTAAATAAATAAATGTAGAAGTTATATGTTATATTATAGAAGTTCATATAGAAGTTATAAAATTATAAAATAAATTAAACATTAATTCTAAATGTATTTAAATATAAAATGTGTTTATTTGTACATAACTGTGGTATTTATGGTGGTGTTACCCTTCATTTATGTTGATGTAGGCTAACTGTCAGTTTATAGTTGGAAAACTGGAAAAAATACTGATTAAGTTTGTAGCATATGATTTGGTTGATACCACAAATAAATAAAAAAATTAATGTGTATATTATATCTGGTTTTGGGTAGAACAATAATACAGTGATGGCATCAAATGGTACTACAATGGGATTTTGAATTTAATTTGAATTTATTTTTTTGATATAGTTCTTTTTTTTTAGTTTTTTAGGGTGCTTACTTTTTTGGTTTTGATTTTTACTGGAAAACAAGACAAAAAAAGATGGATTAAAATGATTTTGGTAGTGTACACTCTAACCCTCGTGTCCTCCCCATCATTTCTGCTTCCTGACCTCCTGTTGACTGTTTAAATGTGTTTGACCTACATGCCCTGGAGACCTGAGGTAAAGGTCATCAACAGGTCTGACTCATCTCTCCTGTTTCTCCCTTCACTCTCTGGTCGTTCTGCTTTTATTTAACAAACTGATGTTATTGCTCTGCTTTGTTCTGGTCCTCTTTGCCCGGGTTGAGGGATAGAGCTACTTTACTTCACTCAATTTAATCCTATTAGATATGCCATTCTGCAAACTCTACCTTGACAACAGTGTTAAGCGAGCATCCTTAAGCCTTATCCGTGATAAATCGCCCGTTGAACCCCACATGGGGAACTTTTAGCACAGAATATTTAGCTTGTTGTAAATAACAGAACATATAAAGACTGTTTTCAGCCTGACTGTCATCCTCCATGTTTTTATGACATATCAGGACACAACTCTGTATAATGACATGGGTATGACACAGGTATTACAAGGAGAGGGTGACTTATGAGGACATAACCCATGTCCCCATTTTTCAAAACGCTTATAAACCATACAGAATGAGTTTTTTTGAGAAAGTAAAAATGCACAAAGATTCCTGTGAGGGTTAGGGTTAGGTGTAGGGTTGGTGAAGGGCGATAGAATATACAGTTTCTACAGTATAAAAACCATTACGCCTATGGGATGTCCCCACTTTTCCCGAAAACAAATGTGTGTGTGTGTGTGTGTGTGTGTGTATATTATTTTAATATATCACACATATCTGTTAAAGAGAAACAATAACAACCATAATCTGTGACCGTTGCCGATCTTTGACCACTAAGGGGTTAAAAAATAAACACACTTTTGAACTGTACCATAACTACATTAAATATTAATTAATTCAGTAAAAAAACATATTTTAGTGACAATTAAACACATTTTCCTGTAAACTCTCATTACTGCAATGCCTTAAAAACATTAGTATTCAAATTGTATTAATATTATATATATATATATATATATATATATATATATAATATTAATACAATATATATATATATATATAAAATATAATATTTAAAAAAATAAAAAATATTTTATGTTATGTGTTTTGTATTTTATAGCAAAACCTTGTTTTTTGTAAGACGTGAAAGTCTGTTTCACAGAAATATTGATTGACATTCAGAAAGATGTTACTGTATTAGCATGAACACAAACAACAGCCATAAAATCTCTGCCTCATGCTGAAAAGATGCATTTGCCCTCCAAACGCTTTGATTAGCATAAACATCACATCACTGTTTGTAACCTTGGCAGAAACCAGGCGAATTTGCCGACACATAAATTCCCAGAGGGCTGACACATTAAAAAGGCCATGCAGACAGTCGGCACCCATCCGCCGTACATAGAGTTCAAACCAGCTATCAGCCGCTGGGGTGCATCCCTTCTGAAATAATACATTTTAATGCTGTTTCTTTAGCCGTTTTGCAGTGACTTTGCGCCCGCCATGCTACTGTTATATAATCCATCACTTCCTTGCAGACAGGCCTCTCCAATAAATCAACTGTCACAGCATTATACAGCCGGATAGAAAGGAGGTGCAGGCATTAGACTCATGCTAACAAATGCATACAGGCATGTAGCATTAGCTGCGAGCAGGGTTTGAGCTTGATCTCTGCAAAACGCTGTGCTGATGTGTTTTAGCAGAGCTTTGAAGTGTCTTTTTTTGAAGGGTTTCTGCAGATATGAACGGAGCAGTGCTCCTCATCAGCCATTTTAGGAGCACCAGGCTATCACACACATCATGTGCTATTATCATCATTATAATTATTGCTATCATTAATCTTGCCCTGCCATGCGCTCTTATCAAAGGGGAGCTCTTTCAATTGCTACAAATATAACACTACACTACTACACTTCTAAAACGAGCAAGCGTATGTTTTATAATCCGATTCAAATTGTGCATAATTAGACAAACCTTTCATCAAAATTACTGCGCCATTGAAAGCACCCCACGATTATACTAGAAATGAGTCTTCCAGGGAGATTCGAGGAACAATCAGTTTGATAAGTAATATGACATGCATAAACCTTGTTTATGAACTTTTATATGAACTTTTAAGTTGCACAACTTTTCTGCTTTATCTAGATAACTTCTTCAATATGCTGTTTTATCAGTTTTTCTCTCATTAGCAACTACCATGTACTGTCCTTTGGCGTAGTTGGTTAAGCTAATTTTTAATAAATGACATTTTTCAGTATTTTTATGGTATCACAGTAATGAGAAAATGTCTTTAATCACTCAAAAAATATTTACTTTTAAATTCAATCAACAACAAAAAAACACCTCAATATAATGTTTTTATGTATTCATAATTGTTAATTTACATTATATTTATTTATTTTCTTTATGAAAATATGATTTGTTCTTTTTTCTTTTGGGGTTAAATATGAATAATAATCATTTATTAATTATTATTATATTATTTTATTATTTATTATTAATAATATGTAAATTATGTGTTTTATTTATTTGTTTCGTTTTTTTTTAAAGTATTTCAGTAATGATTATTCATAAGAAATGTGTTTGATTGTCTTGAAAATAACATCACAACAAAAAATATTAATATAATAGGATTTGTGCAATATATATGTATGTATGTATATGTATGTATGTATGTATGTATATATATATATACACACACACACACACAGATTTTTTCACTCATTAACATAGTACAGAAAAAAATGCATAATTTATCATCGTTTTTCTGATTTAATTATGTATTTATTTAACAAAATTACAGTAATGTGAATTTAAAGGAAAATATATGAAAATGAATGCCACAATATAAAAGAATCATGGATTAACATTCTTTATGCAAAATATAATTTCTTAAATATATATATATTTTTTGATCCTATTGCTTCCTATGTGCCTCTAATCCTTCACATTCGTTTCGCATTATCATGTGGCATGAGATTTCTGCTGGCACAGTTGGTGAAGCTGCTGCTCAGATCCACGTAGGGAGAGAAGCCGATGTCCCGAGATTCCTCTTGTTGGAGGGATCTCACATGTGATAGTGTGGTTGTGTTGATTGAGTGTTGCTATGTGTGTTAATCAGGATGAACTGCTCCAGGAACTGGCACTACTTCAGTCTGACTCTCACCGTTAAGCCCACAGTGGCCTTCTGACGGCTAATTAAAGCAGGATGGCATCAACTCATGGTGCCACAAAACAAGCGAAAGGTGGGATGATTTAGAGATTGAGGGCATAAAGGGCTGTTTATGGTAGATGAGCTTCATATGACAGGCCAGTGTCTTACATGACAACTTTTAGTAAACATCCCTGGATATCCCTAAAACATAAACTAAAGCCCACAGTACTGTTTAAAAACTCTTTTGATTGAACAAGTCTTGGCACCAAATAAGAATCATCAAGGGGTCAATTAATTTCATAGCGTAGGTCCCTGTATAAATTCATTAATCAGTTCAATCAGGTATGTGGAGTGTTTTCCTGCAGGGAAATTTGCATGCTGTGTATAATTTAAATAAAGAGCTCTTTTTGTGTAATTGAATAACAGTTCACCTCATTTACAACTCCACATTTTAAAATTCTAACTAATAAAAAGGTTCGGACCGAAAACAAAGTTTTAAGTTTTGTTTTCATGCATATGTGTGTATGTATGTGTTTGAATACATGTATTTGTATATATGGCTTTAATATTTTGCGAATTACCACAGCAGAACTGCAAATAATAAGACAGCCCTGGCAGCATAGTGCTTTTATACTGAGTTTTCTGTTTATTGTCGGCATTGATATATAGCCTCGACTATATCCCACCCGTACTGAAATGGGTTTAGCCAACTGGAAGTCATTGTTCTGTGCAGTTCACATTTAAGATAGCTGGGAAAATGTGTATATATGTGGCACTGAAGAGAGACAAAACCTGATTAGTAAACCATAAACCATAAACATCATCCCAGAGGAGATTCAGAGCCTATGGAGAAGAGGAAGAAATCTAAAAATGTGACTTAGACTGTCCATTCGGCACATCGCATCATATTACATTGTGCCTTTAAATCTAAATAAAGTCTCAGAGACATAAGTTTATATAGAGCCTATGTCAAAAGTGTCAGTATGGGGCTATATTAATGGAAATGGGCCTTCAAACCTGCCACATCGTCAGGGCTTGGTAGAGAAATCACCTGAAGAGAGTTTTGACAATGTTATTTTGAGTCATGGTGCATGGTATGTAGATCTGCACTGACAGGTTTTTGAAAAGATTTTACCCACAAGTCAGTGTGTGTTGGAAGCGCTACTGAAGCTGTGCATCTCAGGTTTACTTAGTCAACCAATTTTACCTTGCAGAAAACGCAATGTATATCTTTAGCAAATTAAACCACATGTTTAGTGGAAATGAAGGTATAATAGTGAAATATAAGTACTAGGGCTGTCAATTTAATGTTAATGTAGTGCAATTAACTTTTTGTAATGATATTGCCTGCCACCATAATTAAATTTGTTTAAATCGTCTTTCTTAGGTGGCTTTTCTCAGCAATTATTGATGCATGTGCAATTTGATTAATATTCATCTTGTCGTGTAATTATTTGCTCAAATTCATCAGAATGTGTCATATGTAACAGCCTCATATGTTTGAATGCTTTCCTTGTAGTATCTGTATTTGAGGTTACATTTGATAGGTCATGCAAGCTCTTGGAGAAAACATGTCAATATCCCAAAGGGCAGAGTGGATGAACAATGCAATTAGAGCCAGCAGATCTCTCATTAGCCAGGTCAAGTTCCTCAATGGATTTTAGATTGTTCGGCAGTTAATTTAATTAATGCATTGATTGGTTTTGTCAACAGAAAAACATATAACTCTGGAAATCACCTTTCAAATTACATCATTTCCCCTTAGTGTAAGATGTTTAGATATTGCATGGGAAATTGGAGATAATACTGATAATACTACAGAGTATTTAAATGCAAGGCAAAAATGTGCACATCAAAACTGCCACATCACATATAATTCAGTCTTGAATTATCAACAATGTCAGGAGATCTTGTTAACAATGTCTCTGAGATAAAGGGTGCGTGATCTTGAGTTTAATCCAGGATTAGCACTGCCATGTTATCTTGCAGATGGGCAACCAATTCTGGATTGCAGTCTGCTACCTACCCCATCCATTCCACCCCCATCCCACCAACTCCAGGAGCTCTCAGCACCCTTCCTCACGACTATGACACCAACACACTGTTGTTTTTGAAAATGACTGATCTATGCATTTTGTTTAGCTGGACTTATGGTTCCTACGCAGAAAAGTGCTAGCGGCGTGCCAGGCAGCCCCTGTAGGAAAGACCTTAATCCAATCAGACGAGCCCAAACTCAGAACAATAGAGCACATGGCGTAGGAAGTCCAAATCCGGCAGTCACAGCAAAAGCCCCCCTGAATGTAATGCTATCAAGCAAAGCAGAGGAGAAGCAGATGGACTTTCCCTGCTGCAGAGGGGTGGGGTGCTGCAGGGTGAATGAAGGCGGGAGCTGCATTGCTGTTCAGTTGTCAGTTCTCTAATTTAAAGTGTAGTTAGTGCACAAGGAGCCGTTGCTCATGCATGGGAGTCTTTATTACTACCCATATATTCAGTATATTTTATGTCAATGTAATGCAAAGAACTGTTCTGTCTTCCATAAATATGGAAGACAAGCTGATTTACAGTTATTTTCAGGAACTGGCAACCTTTCCCCCTGGCCAATGTGTCATTCTGTTCTTCATCTGCAGACCAGTTAATGGGGGCGCTGCAGTAGCAGTACCTCAGAGCAAACCACACACAATTGCAAACATCTCCGTCATCCCGAGTTGCCACGATTTTCAGTTTTTTGTCGTGAGCACTCATTTCTTCGGACAGCTCTGACTTACTTGTCAACGTGACCACAAGAAAAATGACTCATTGAACCCCTATCCATCCATCCTTACATCCGATTTCCATGTCTCTCTCCTTTTTTATGAGTCTACGAGAGAATCTAATCCAAAACCCACAGCATTGAGCATGACTTGATGCTTTGAAACAAGCTTTCAACTGAGTGGCCATTTCTGTTGCTCTGGCTTTGCAGGTATGGATATGCAGGGGATGGGCTGATTGGTGATGTGCGTTGACAAAGGGTTCCCCCAGGCACTGTGCATCACCAACAGCATTGATCGTCATTGTTAGAAACAGTTGGCAGAGTTAGATTGAACTTTTTAGACCTTTATCTGAGAAAAAAATTAATAAAACTGGTGAAGTCACATGGATTTTGAGATTGAATGATGACTAATGTTTGAATGGATAATATGTTTTATGGGAATCAAGTCAACTGTAACATACTCTCATATATTTAATGTACTGTAATAATTGTTAGAAAAGGTAAGGTGTGTTTTACTTGTATGTGTAAGTCTGATTTTCCTAAAGAGATTTACAGTTCATTTAAAGTACATTTGCTACACTGAACAGTCCCCCTTGAGCAATGGTGTTTCAAGTGAATGCAAAATGAGTAATTACCCCAACTTCAAAGAAAACCATGAGACCTGCTCCCATGTGGATGGCAAAAATGCAACAAGTGGCATCAAAACTTGCTGTTGTATTGGAATCGAGCCCAGGCCTCCGGTGTGGTAGGCAGAAATGCTACAACTGAACCACCAGTGCTGGTGAGAGTGTGTTTTGTGTTGCCTCACTGGGAATTTATAAACCTGTTTTAGAACATATTAAAGTTTGTTTTGATCTGCTTTAGAAAGCGTAAAATGTATCCTTAAAAGTATCTTTTCAACCACCATTGCATACGTTTTTTTTATTGTTTTTATTTTAATGATTAATTTTTTGAGACGTTGTCTCACTTTATAGGTCTGTTCTAGAAACCTTGAAAGTCTTGGCCTCAAAAAGCAACTTACATTGGAGGAGAATAGTCACATGGTTTTGTTAGTCACTTTGTTTGTTAGTACAGTTTGTTAGTACAGCTATACCCCCCTCACAGTTGACACCCCAAAAAAAATAAAAATTTATAAACTGAAACGTCATCTGAAACAGAAAAAAAGGCAATGAAAAGAATGGATATATTGCATAGCATTGCTATTTAAAATTACTCTCAAATGACCACATTATTCTGTAATAATGTCACATTTTTATATCATGACTGACATGATAATATTATAAACGTTAAAATGCTAACCCTGTTTATTTTTTCTTTCACAGTCTTAAAACTAAACTGAAAAAGAAATTAACAAATGATACCGTGGATCTGTCTGGCGTCCCTCTTTCTGGCCGTGATCTGCATCGTGTGGCATACTACCTTCAGAACAATGGTTCGTCTGTGACAGCGGTGGACATCAGCTTCACAGAGCTCCAAGATGAGTGCTTGCGACTTCTTTTACCATTCTTAGGAGTGCTACCCAAACTCACCACCCTTGCAATCAACGGTAACCGGCTGACTGTAGCTATCCTTAAAGACCTGATCGAGGTGGTTAAGGACCCCGAAAAGTTTCCCAGTTTGGCCTGGGTGGACCTGGGGAACAATGTGGACATCTTTACTGTGCCTCAGCCGTTGCTGGTCGCCCTGCGCAGACGCTTTGGAATGAGAAGCAGCCTACCTACCATCTACGAATACAGTGAGGGTCAAGGCAGCAGCTACTTCCTAGAGACTTCTACTGAGGAAATCAGTGTGTTTGAGGAGGAAGAGGAGGACGAAGAGGATGAGCTGGAAGACCATCTGGTACTGGAGCCCTGGAGTGTAGAAGAGAAAAACACATTGCATTACTGTGAAAGGTGATGGACTCTGCTGTTTCTTTTGGTTTGGTATTGTTCTTTTGTTATTTTAACACTCCAAATAAAGGTTCAGTGTATCAACATTGTAAAAGCATTGAGACCCCTTTGCCACAAAACCTAAATGGATTGCCGTGAGAAAAAAAAATGGTTGTGTAAAGTTGGTTCCTGGAAGTGGGATTTTGAAAGAATGGGGGGGGGGGGGGGGGGGTCAGGACCTGTTTCTCTCTCCCACAATCTTTATTCTTTAGTCCAATAGCTGCAGAAAGCACCAGAGAATCTGTTGTTTGCAACATTATACTCAAAATTAGGGTCAAATACTAACTAACCACATATAAAATAACAGAACAAGACAAATTTGTAAGTCATAGAACAACTACCAGCCACGTCAGCAACTATCAAGCTTCTAATGTGAAATGTTCACGTTGGGCTTGTGACAGATACGGCCCAATGCTCCCCTCTGAGAAAGCTTTTGTCCAGGGTAGATTCGCCTCAATTAGACGGACGAGGAGAGGTGAGAGAAAAGAGAAAAAAGGCTGCTAGAGTGCCCTCGGGCTAGGAGAGATACTGATGTCTGTGTGTTTGCATGTGTGTGCGTGTGTGTGTGTGTGTGTGTGTGTGTGTGATGTTTTTTTGTGGAAGCTTATGATGCAAATGTAGCTTTAGCCAGAGCTCATTAAACAGAACACACAGGCAGCTGAGAGACTAACAATGCCGCACAAGCAACATTATTTTTTTTTTCTTTTTCATTAAATCGCATCAAGGTTGCAACAAGGATTACATTATAAGACACATAAGCAGCTGGCAATGTTTCATCAGCGCAAAATGAAAAATTTAATGAAATTGTATTGAAAATGATTTTTTGTGTTTTAAATAAAGTTTTTGTTTGGTTCATGTCAGTATTTTGTATTTTTTAAACACATTTGATGTAACAGAGTTCATTTATTAATTATGAATGCTGTGTGTGTGCAAATGCACCAGTGTTTGACAGTAAATGTGACCTTTTGAGTTGTTTTGTGATGCCCTTTGCTCCACAGGTGGCTTTTCCTTTACTGACGCATGTCTGATATGTACCTTACACGACAGGCTTTTCTAGCTAGCTTGTCTGGTTCTAGCTTTTTTTTATGTTTATGACTCCAGTGTCTACATTTTCATAGTTCAAAGTTAATGTGTTCAGTTCTGGTATAAATGTCACAAACAGTGTGACTCTAATAGCTCCGAGCACCTGGATGTTCTATCCTTTCCGTTTTATAACTCTAATGAATGATTGTTCTTGCTGTGTGAAATAAACTCTGTTTGTAAAAAGACTGGACATCATTGTGTTTGATATGCACTTGACAACATGCTTTAGAGATACAGACTGGACAGGAATATAACCTGTTTTTTTACCTGCCAGATGTGTTTTTCCTCTAATTTGTCTCCCAGAATACAGAAGTAATTAGAGGCGTCACTAGTACTGTCGCTAAGTACTGGGATATATAAATATATTTCTAACTCGATTAATATGTTGTGGGAGTCTCTTACAAAAAGAAAAAGTAACATCATGGTTTCCATACTCATACATGATGATATTTACTGTATATGTTGTATTAAAAAAGTGTCTGTTTTATATTCAAAACATGGTATTACAGTATTTTAGCTAGTGGGTACCGTATTTTCCGGACTATAAGTCGCACTTTTTTCATAGTTTGGCTGGTCCTGCGACTTATAGTCAGGTGCGACTTATTTATCAAAATTAATTTGACATGAACCAATAGAAAACATTACCGTCTCCAGCCGTCAGAGGGCGCTCTATGCTGCTCAGTGCTCCTATAGTCTACACTGAAGACATAGAGCGCCCTCTCGCGGCTGTAGACGGTAATTTTTTCTCTTGGTTCTTGGCTCTAAATAAATGCGACTTATAGTCCAGTGCGACTTATATATGTTTTTTTCCTCATCATGAAGTATTTTTGGACTGATGCGACTTATACTCAGGTGCGACTTATAGTCCGAAAAATACGGTATATATGCTTTTCGATCTGTAGTGCTGGCCCGTGCAAAACAAAAGGCTCTTTTTGATGAGGTTTTCTTCATTTCTCATCCTGGTGTGATCAATACTGGGTTTCTGAGTGTATCTGTTTGCTTAATGAGAACAGTGCTCTGTGTTAGCAGACAGCACTTTCTTAATGAGACTCCATAAGTCATTTCAACAGCTGGCAGCTTTCACATGCAGCCACTGGATCTCCACAACACAAACAGAGCTCTAATTCACTAATGTAGCATTCTCATTATCTTTTTACTTCAGTTTTTTTTTTTATCATACACTCAATAATTTATTCTTCTTCTTATACTGCTGTATAGGATTCTTTTATTCATACAGCTCCTTAATCATAACAATAGAACAATGTTAAATAAGTATCTAAATTCAAAAAGCTTCTTTAAAAGATTACAAAACTGGGAATTATTATATTTGTTTTGAAGCGAAATGAGGCAAGGTTGTGACCCCTTCGTAATTAATTTGCTTAATAATTTCATTAAACATTCATGCATCATGTGGTTAAGTAGATTAATGGCAGTTTGAATATATAAAGAGGCGATTTAAATGAAATATTATAAATTATTTTTTTTTATTTGGTGTTTAATTAAACTCTCATATCTATTAGGTTTGGATTAGCTAATTGGTTAAATAACCCTAAAAAGTAAATTACGTTTGATGTGTTCAATGTCCTATCTGTACAGGAAACAGCAGCTGGAGTCGTCTGAAGTGCAGATGTGCGTATGATTGACAAGAGTTCATTGCCCTTTATAAACTGTGCTTTGAGACATATGTTAGAGCATCTGTGGTTGATTTGCTCATTGTGTTTGCTATTTGTCTTTCTTTAAATTACCTTGGTTGGGAAATTCAGCTCTGTTTTTTTGGGTCAAGTCCTGTGTCTGGAGTGCATTTCTGTATCAGTGTCAGTGTCTTCTGGTTTTATGTGCACCTTTTAACCCTAACCCTAACCTAACCTAACCCTAAAAGGCTTTTAGGGGATTAAAAAAAAACAACTCATGAAACCCAAATCTTAATGACATCAGGGAATTTCAGCATGAAACATTGCATGCAAGTTATAATGTTCCCAGAAGACCAGAAAAGTTCTGAAAAAAAAAAAAGCAGCTAGACTGGTGTGACCTTCTTGCTGTTTCCTGTAACATACTCTATGTCATTCGTCAACACGTGCACACAAGGTTTGAATTTACACTGTAAAATTACTAATGATGATTACATTAAAAATTTAATAATTAAATTTTATTTAAATACATTAAACATTTAAATCTGAAATTAGATTCATATAAATAATGGAAAAACATTTCAATGAAAAAGCACAGTTTAGTTTCTGAGACAAATATTAAGTATATATGTAAAATATGGCTATATTTAAGGTACTTACAGTAGCCCCAATAAAAGAGTAAACTATTATTTCCATTGCATTTTGCTTTAGGAATTAAAATCTGTCTATTAAAAACACTGTCCTGTCATTTAGGCTACATGAGTTCATGGATGTTTAGGTAAGTTTTAGGCTTTTGACTGATCTGTAATTGTAAAAAGCCTGTTTCCAGCTTACCATCCATCCTTCCATTCTTTAATTCAGTTTCCATTTACAGTAAAACTCACAGTTTGGCTACTAAAGGTTCACGTTGTATGGTCAATGTCGCCCCCAATTGGACAAAGGGGTTGAATTTCTTTAAAAACATGCAAAGGACATAGAAAAATTCAATATTTTAAAAGACTGTAAATAAAGATTAGAAAATCCATCCATACACAAACATAAATGTCTTTTAAAAGTATATCGTTTTTGTTTTTTCCTAATTAGTTTCCACTAGTTCATTTAGCTCTCACCGAGGTTACTTCAAAGCTGAAGGCACCTTCAAGTCCAGTCAAGTTACAGTGCTTTATACAATATAGATTGTGCTAAAGCAACTTTACATTGTTAAACAGGAAAATTGTGTGCTGATAACTCAAGAGGACAATAGAAAACAGTCAGTTCTTCAGTTGAAGTCATTGTTAATTCAGTAATGTCATCATCCAGCTCAGTTTAGTTCTCTTCCAAATATTGCAATCAAGTCAACATTTTGCCTTAAACTGTGTTCCCAACTAAGCAAGCCAAAGATGACAGTGGCAGGGAACCAAAACTCCATTGGTGACAGAAAGGGAGGAAAAAAACCTTGGGAGAAACAAGGCTGAGTCGGGGGCCAGACGAAGCAGCATGGTGTGGTTTAATTCCAGGCTGCAATGCTCTCAGATTGAGCAGAGGACTTGTCTGATTCTCCTGGGCTTGTGCCGAAGGCCTACATAACGAACTGTTAGGAATTTGTGTCATAAGTCTTCAGATGGAATCAGATTTCATTAACTTGCACATTTGTTTCTCAAGTTTGTTTACTTTGACAAGTACATCATGCATAACTTCACTCTGACAGATGACAAATGTTCTGCCTTCTTTCACTTGTATCTTGCTTGTAATCTGACACTACATTTGAATGGCATGAACTCTCTCTCTCTCTCTCTGTCTTTCAGACAGACAGATAGACAGACTGACTGATGAATGTGGATGTAAACCACTGAATTTTCTCTCCTGTAGGCTGTAGTTACTGTCCCATTCAGGGACGTGCACAGACATTTTGAGGGGCAGGGGCTCAAGTGAAATAAAGGGCACTTCTCATTATTAGGTTTATTTTTTTTAAACAAAAAAGTATATATATATTAACGCAACTCTGGCTTCCTTTTAAAAAAAATAATTTAAAAAGTTAATTAATTTTATCTTCCTCAAACTCACGCAATTGTTTCATTTTCAAAAGATGTCTACAAAATAATCAGTTCACAGAAACCATGGTCTCCTTAGTATTCACTAGGTTTATAGAGCAGCAAAGGAAACCATTCCACAATGTGCATGTTTTGAAAACATTTTCTATGCTACTAGTTTCAAGTATATATGAAGAGTTCAGATGCAAAAGCCTCTAAGTGCCATCTGAAATTTTCTTATGAGCTTTTTTTTTCAAGCTCGTATTTAAGTTCAGTAATTTAACTTAAATGACAATTAATAGGTAATTTTCATTGCCAGTAATGTGAAATAAGTGAACATAAACATACAAGCTTGATAAAAATGATCATTATTGAAGGAAATTTCAGATGGCACTTAGAGGATTTTTCATCTGAACTCTTCATATTTAGAATAACCTAAATAACTGCATCAAACAGAGGGGCGTGTTTTACTAATAATTTGTTTATTTTTGCACAAGGCACTACATCGTTTTAATTATTTTGGTGTTATCAGAATACATAACACTTTAAAATTAAACTTACCAAAATAATTGAGTAAAAATTCAATAAAAGCCAATGTCATGTATGTATTTGTGGTGGTATGGAATACTATTTTATAAAGGTTTCGAGGAAATAAAAAAAGTTAAATTACTTAAATAGTTAATTTATAAATATTGTTATTTTTAAAGTTTAATGTTAACTTATTTCTACTCAGTTTTATTTATTAATGTACCAGATGCAGTTACTCAGGTTTACTACATTTATTAGAGTGTATCCTCCATCTGTTTGCATCTGTAGATTTCTTCTAAATTCACCAATTTAGATTTCTAAATTTCAGGGGGAAAGACTCTTGATGTAAGTCAATAACTGGGGACGTTCTGTATGCAAATTAGGCGTCAACTAGTTAAAATGCGCACATTTGCATCTATTTGACAGGGAAATGCAGGTAAATAGGATAAACAAAATAACTAAAGCATATCACCTGGTGGTGATATATGCTTATTTTATTAACTTATTTTATTACATGGCTTGGTTGAATTCCAATGTAGAATGCGGTCTGTTATAACCAACAGACCGCTGTGCGGAGTATAACAGACCGTTGCCATGAAAAACAGAGCGTTGCTATGGACTCACAGGATTCTAACCGTAGAGACGGAGCGGACTATTTTCTTTAGCGGAAGCAATACACTCGGGTTTATCAATCGGGGGAGAGGGAGCGCTTCAGAACTCCTGACCTGATATTTAGATACTATATTTCAATAAATATATTTGTTTGACAGGGAAGCTGTGTGCAAACAGAAATATATATATTATTTTTCAAAAAAAAAAAAAAAGCATCACAGAAAAAAGGGCACTTTCTCTCCAGGAAAAAAAAAGAGCAGGTGCAGGCTCAAGCCCCCTTTCATGTCTATGTGTGCACGTGCCTGGTCCCATTTAACACTGTGACACTTTTGCATAAGATCAGACATGATCCCAGGCTATTTTCTCATTAAAACTGTATTTAAACGTGTGTGTACACATTTTACATGTATGTTTTAGATATCATATAAAATATACAACATACATTTTAAACTAATCAGAGATGTTTCTGGAAGAAATCTGATTACTGTATTTTGAATTCAACAATATGGTATCTGTATGGATGAGAAGGGTATTCCTGCACAACCGGAGGCTGCAGTTTCAGGACCGCAACTCTTGGACCGCAGCTTTAGGACCCTAGTTTTTTTTGTGACAGCGCCACCTACCGTACTGGATCAACACTAATTAAAGATGGACGACATGGACAGCAATCAGACGGTGAGTACCGATATTTAATTAAGTTTTATTTTATATTTTATAAGAAGTTTACATTGTGAGAACTGCTAACTATGAATTAATAATTAATTCCCACCAAATTAAGAATTTGTGAGCTAGTTTTATTAATTACTACGACCTTAATTCGTGGCCATGATTTCATAAATGCTTGTTGAGTTTTAATGATGAAGTATTATAAGTGAATCTAGCCCTGCACATTAATTAAATTTATCAGATGACAAGAGCATGGTTGATGTAAGGTTTGTAAAATTTACCTGCAACTTAATGTATTAGTGTGAATACTGGCTTAATAGTCGTTGCTTTACCATATTTATGTATAAAATATCTTTCATAATTAAACTGCACTGACTGCCTAGTTGCAGTATGTGTTAGCCTGTTGTTTTGGCATTGTTTTGCAATGATGAATGAGGCATTTGGCAATTTTAATAGCTTGTTACAATTTGGCCTAATCTGCAGGTCTACTCCACATACAGTCCATTGATATCATGTGTTAGTTTCTGTCATGTTCTGCATGGCCAATATGAAGTGATTTTATGGATTTGGTTAGTCTCATTGTAGGACAGATGATTAAAAAAGGCACTAGGGATATTTTCATGATCTCAAAATATTCTAACAAGTAGGCTCTCTCTTTTTGAAGATACATATAACAATCCAAAAAGGGGGATCCCTGCCCGAATTGAAGAGATGCACCACATGCTGCAAGGACTTTCACTTTTCATATATATATATATATATATATATATATATAAATTCCAGATGAATATGTTAAACAAATGTGCCTTATTTATCTCTCTCTGTCTCTCGCTCTCTCTTTCTCTAGAGTTGAAGCCTACAGCCATTCTATCCATGCAGCAACCGATGAAAAAGGGGTTCACTTTGGTGCTGTTGTTGCAAAAATGACATATATATATATATATATTTATATATAAAAAAACATTCTTGAATCATTCTTGTGTCTTGTCTTGCCTCTCAACAACTTTTAAAATATTGGCTGTAATTTAGTGACTCCATACGCTGATTCCAACTTTAACTTACCTGATAATGAGCTAATTCACCTTAAGGAGGTTAATCAATATACTGTATAATTCAAGAGACTAAGACTTTTAAGGTTCTTCATTTTTTACAATTGTTTTAAAATTGATATACATCAATTTTACAAAATTGCTATTTCATTTATGTTTTTTGTAAATTCATGTTTAAATTTAAAATTGTGACTCAAAGCACACTTAGTAATTAACCTCTGCTGCATTTTGAATCAAAAACCACATTTACAAACAAATACTACTTTTAATATATTGATGCTATATACAAAGTAACCTGACTGCAAACTAAACCAACAGGGTACTAGAACTGCGGTCCTGAAACTGCAGCCATCGCTATATCGTCCAGTACGATAGGTAGCGCTGTCACGAAAAACTAGGGTCCTAGATCTGTGGTCCTGAATCTGCAGCCTCCGGTTGTGCAGGAACATACTATTGGTGTGGATTGTGGTTCACTTATCTGGCCACTAGATGACCTGCTTTCACAATTTATTTTAAAAGAGTGACGTGTTGCAATCTGATTTTATACAGTCTATGGTTGCAATGCATCGTCAGAGCTGTTCAACCCTGACGGAATTTAAATATTAAATTAATTTCAATCGTGAAAGTGGATGAGCATGCTGTATTAACAGTATTAATTTATTCAAAGAATGTTATTCATAATGTATTTCTAAATACATTCTGAGTTCAAATGCTTAGTCTTAAACACAAACGGACAGCTAATATGAGTTTTGAAATATATGGTGTTTGTGTATTAAAGTATTAAGAGCAGCTGTTTGTGAGGAGGATTAATAATTGTGAAATACCTCGTCACTGCTAGAAATTTCCAGCACGTTCCACTGGACTGTAGGCCGAACACTGCCACAAAATGTTGATTAAAAGTTAATCAGAGCACACTAAATAAACGCGAGCGAAAATAGATCGAGGTAACCATAGAAACAGTCTGCCTTCGACAGAAGTTAAGCAGATACAAAAATAATTTTATAATTTATCAGATTATCATTTATCACAGTAACGTTATCATTTATCATTTTTTTATATTTATATAGTATTGTATATTATATGTATGCATTTATGCACATCGCAGGTATATCATAAAAAGTCTTTAAAAAATCTGACGCCAATTTAGTTAAACCACTTTATGAATTATTATTATTATTATTATTATTATTTTATCATTAATGAAACTGAGAGTGGAGATTTAATTATCATGCGTAGGGAAATGCAAATTAGAGCTGGACATATTTATCATTGTTTTACACATAATCTGTTTGCAATATATTATAGTGTAGCTGAATTAAACCAAAGCCTGCACACAAGCGTGCCGCTTAGAACCGCCCACTCACCAGCGAAAGCGACGCCGATTGGCTGCTATACATACCAGCGGGTCTTGCTATTTCAGGATTGGCTGATCCGCGCTTTGCCATTACGTTATGCTTTTTTCTACACATACTCAAGGATGACAGAATGTGAAGACGTAATGGAGTGCTCCCGAGCGTCCTTACGATGAAAACCACTTTAGTATTCGACAGTATTCGCGGACGGGAGTTGCAATGAAGGTATGTAAAAAGAAACAGATGTCAGATTTGCATTGATATCGGCGAGATTTGTCATCTGCGTGGAAACATCAACATCATTTCCGTATGCTGTTTTACGTTTAATATGACAACAGCCTGACTTCTTAAGAGTTGCATCAGATGACGTCTGAAATTAGCAATTTTGCTTGCTCTTGCATTAAGAGTGTTTGTTTGGGTGACAGCTGCGTTGTATTTATTGCTGTTTAGCAGGAGATACGCTACTATAGGTATCAGCAAATATCAGGACAGGTGCAGCTTGGTTTGGAACAGAGTGTACAAGCAAACAGTGCTCATCATAACCCAGTTTATGGCAGCACTTCTCTAATGAGATTGGAGGATAGTCTATGCCAGCAGTCACTGGATGAGCTGATGTGAATGGACAAGCAGCTCAGACAGTCATGAGTGACAGAAGTGATTTCCTCAACTATGTCACAAATAAATTTAATTGTGAAAACAGTCAGGATCATCTTAATGAACCAGAAATTCACATAGACTCTCCTAAAATCATGTTTCAATTTAATAGTGTGTAGTGATTATGATGTCAGAAGAGTTATGAAAAATGCGTGTGATTCTGATTTTGACGATTGCGAGAATCTTATTAGAATCTTATGAATACGCTTTGGGAATGGAAGTGATTTCCCTAATAAGATGTCACATTTCAAATATGGCATGGTGATTATGACGTCACAATAGTGAAAATGATTCTATTTGTGATATCTGGCGGAGCTGTTATAACTGGACCAGCAGTCCAGACAGTTATGGTTAAAATGTCTCATTTAAATTATGACGTAGTGATTATGACATCACAATAATGATGAAAATGTTTACTATGATTGGCTGGGCTGATATGAATGGACACTAAAACATCATTCTAACACTAAAACATCACAACTGAACTATATGATGTCTTAATAGTGGAATGTTTAGTGTGAAAATAAAATCACTGAGTTGTTATAAATCAAAAATTTGCTCAGCCAGAGGTGATTCCTCTTGTTAAAACCTCAAAACTGAAATATTGCATAGTGATTATGATGTCAGAAGAGTGGCAGGAACAAGGAGGGGAGATTGTGGACATAATTGTGCATGCGGTTATGATCGTTGTGATTGGCCGAGGTGTTATGAGCTGTTATAAAAAAAGTTGCTTAGTCACAACAAGCAGATTGAGAGAAGTTGATTAGAGAAGGTTTCTTTGATTGTGATGGCATTTAA
This sequence comes from Carassius carassius, assembly GCF_963082965.1. NCBI lineage: Eukaryota > Metazoa > Chordata > Actinopteri > Cypriniformes > Cyprinidae > Carassius > Carassius carassius. The sequence goes on from NC_081803.1 coordinate 18,615,788, forward strand.
AATGTTTTTTTTTTTAGTAAATTATGGGAATTTGCTGATATAATGTGATTTACTTGCAGGTGACAATTTAACAGATGATTGCGACAAGATTTTTGTCAGCAATGAGCTTAAGTTTTCCACATAATCTCATTTCCATGAAATTCTGAAGCAGTTTTTTAACTTAGCGTTGACCTCACTTCAGTGAGCAGCCTTGAAGCGTGAGTGGGTATAATTAAAGGGTTAATCGTGTCAGATAATTCAGGTTTATGAATAATTCCTTTCATTCATAAGCACTCCACTGTCTGGCTTGTTTCTTCCTGTGGTTTATGTAATGACACTGTGTGTTAAAAAGCACAGATTCTCCCCGGGAAGCAAAAGGACAAACAATCTTCTGAAAGAAAGCTTTTTCTGAGAATAACCACTCTTCTGAGACAGTGTTTTGTCTAATCTAAGTAGAAAAGCTTTTCGAATCAGACATAAGACAGAAGCATCTGGGTTTTTATATGTGAATTATTCAGTTAACTAAATTAGGAATTGTTTCTGGAGGTATTTTGGAACATTGATATTGTGCATTTGTACTCACAGCAGGCAATGATGTTGAATCTGTTCTTTCATATTCTGGGTTATTTTGCCAAAAAGTATTTTATATCTGGTCCACACTATAGCTGAAGTCATTATTTAAATTTATGGACAAGAATTTGAGCACAAGTCTGGAACACACAAGTTTCAAATAGAAATAATCTGCTTTCATCTGTTTAATATTAAAAAGCAGTGGAAACGGGATGGCATATCTCCACCAGATGATCATTATTGGAAATGCCAGTCATTCTGATGAGCCAAAAAAAATAAATTCCACTGATGATTATGAAGATTTAAAAACAAATTAAAAAAAAGTAGATTTAATTAAAAAAAAAAAAAAAAATTTTAAATTGACATTAAAAAAGATGTCTTATTAGATCCCAGCAAGGTTCTTACTCTTCTTTAAAAGAATAGTGCATTTAAAAAAGTTTGTCATTATTTTTTTACACTCATGCTGTTGTATCATGAAAAGTGAATTTTTGGACAGTCAGTATGCTCTGTTGAGCTCCCAAAAAAAAAAAAAAAAAAACAGACTTTTATACTATATTTAGTGTAATATGGATTAGGGTTACATTTGTTTATTGCACTATTCTGACATTAATAGTAGTGGAATTATTGTTATTTATTGATTTTATCTATTTATTAAATTTTTTATCTTTTAATCAACACATTTTTATATAATAATTCATCCATCATATTATGAGGATAATTGTATGTTAATTAATATGTAATTTTGTGATCTATTATGTGTAACTGTAATCTCAAAAAACATAATTTGGAATTATTATTACTATTATTATTATTATATTCTTGTTGTTTTATTCAGTATTTTTCATTTAATTTATATTTTGCATTTAATAATTCATGCAAAATATAATAGGGATAATTGTAACCAGAATTACAATACATTATAATACTTAATTTAGTTCTACAGTTAATAAAAATATGAAAATAAATAACACATTACTTCATATTTTGTAACACATACAGGCTTCATACTAAGTGTAGTTTTAAAAATATTTAAGGTTTTGAAAATAAATGTAAATAATTGTAATTTTTTTCTAATAATTATTTTTTATGTTTTTTTTTTCAGTTAACTTTTTTTTTTTTTTTATTAATGGATTTTTTTATGGTTCTAGTTTTAGTTAACTATAATAAGCCTGGTAACTAAAAATTGCATAAATACACAAAACAAATTCTAAGAAGAGAGCTGGTGGTTTTGTGATGGCCGTGGCTCTCTGGGCTCTAATTGAAGTGACAGAGGGAAGCTGTGGCACCGGCTCTCTGCCAGACTGAAGCACGAGCAGCGGCTTCATGCCCTGACCTTATGTTACGCAACACAGAGATCACGCTAACTGCCATACTGCTCAAATACTGAGCGCACTGCCAGCCTGCACTTCAGGAACAATCACCATTATTTAGAATCTGAGAAGACGTGAAACATGAGTGACCTGCCAGCACAGGTTTCATCGTGAGGGATTGTGGTTGTTAAACGCTGTGTTTAGTTAGACACTGATGATACAAATTCATTTGGTATGCTTATTACATAACAAATATGTTTGTTTCTTATAGTTATAGTGATGGTTAATACCAAGTTGCCACAGTTTTGAGAGAAACTGTGATAACTACGGTAATTTGTTTTGCATCTATATGTACAATACTGTTCTAAAGTTTGCGTTCAGTTCATAAAAAAATAAATAACACTTTTATTCAGCAAAGACAAGTTAAATTGATTAAAAGTAACAATGAAGACATTTATAATGTTATAAAAGATTTCTATTCCAAAGAAATGTACATTTCAATGTAAAAATGTAAAAAGCAAAACTGTTTTAATTGTTAAGGATATAATAAGGATATAAGGATAGCATTTTAGGATGATTTCTGAAGGATCACGTGACACTGAAGACTGGAGTAATGATGCTGAAAATCCAGCTTTATATCACAGGAATACATTTTATTTTAAAATATATTAAAATAGAAAAACGTTTATTTTAAATTGAAATAATATTTCACAATATTACTAATACCACTAGTGTATTATTATCAAATAGATGCAACTTTTTTTATTATATTTATTTAAAATGTTATATTCAATTTTATGTTTTTTTTCTTATAATTTTTATTATTTTACATTGTTCTCTGTGATCTTTCTTAAAAGAAAGCATCACTAATATCTAATTGTTATGTGCCCGTACATATAGAATGATGCCACATACAGCAGTGTTGGCCTGCATTATGTAAGTGTATAAACAACAAAGCCACTGAGCAAACGGAGCGCTCCGCCTGGCTTAACCTTCTCTGAACTGTGCGTAAAAGCAAGAACAGATCTGATCCGCTCAGCCCATCTCTCTCCGTAGCTCTGCACCATAGGAGGCATGTATGCTCATTTCAGCTCATCGACTATCCTGTTCTTAAACAGAGGATGCATTCTTCCATCACTGACCTCCCCCCACCCCCGCCTCCCGAGTGTTATTCTGAGACAAGACATCACGCCATGTTGGGTCACACAAGCGCTAATGAAAGCCGCCGGTCAGCTAAGTAGACTGATGTCTGTGTGCATTTGTATGTATGGATGAGGGTTTATTGATTAAAGAAACAATGAATGCTGTTGCCTGTAGAAAGTTTTAATGTTTGTTTTGAGGTCTTATGCATGTTGTTGATTTATTATGCTTTAATGTTTAAGCATGAATCTGATTTGCTGACTTTACACAACTGAAGAAAGGATACCAGCTTGATACACCGAGGTGATTCAGAAGTAAATGATCAATGGATTTTTATATTTACATTTATTCATTTAACAGGCACTTCCAAAGTGACTTAAAAATGGGGAACACAATAAGTAATTCATCATAAGGAGGCAAATAGAAGTGCTTGTGATACAAAGTTTCAGACATTGTGCAGAATAGTACAAGCTAGAATAGCGAGGAATAAAGGAAAGTTAAAGCATAGACGATTTTTTAGTAGAATACAGTTAAGTGCTGACGGAAGAGGTACATTTTCAGCTGATCTTGAATATTGTGAAGGATTCGGCGTTCCAGATAGAGTTGGGAAAGTCATTCCACCAGCAAGCAACAGTGAACTAAAGTGTTCTGGAAAGTGATTTTGTGTCTCTCTGGTTGGTACCACAAGTTGTTTTGGTTGAGACACTTAAACCTGGTGTAGTTACTGGTTTAATGTTTTGTAACATTATAGACTATACCATTCAGTGCAGTTTGTTTCCTCCAAAAATCAGCATGATTTCAAATGTAATATTGATTTTATGCAAGTGTTCAACAAACAAGAACTTAATATTAAGAGATTTATGTTTTAGACAGAATATTGGCTGTTTCTGCTATATTTCACCAAAAAAAAAAAAATATATATATATATATATATATATATTATTATAAAGTTGCATTCTATAACAAAAAAAGAGACCACTGTTATCAAAAGTATGGGTATACTTTAAACAGAGGCCAAATAAAATGGCCTTTTGTACCCTTTTTAAAACCGATATGGTGTACCACGGCAGCACAACTGCGATGCACGAGCACCTCGGAGGAAAACATACTGGCGCGAGAGTGCTCTCCGGTGTTACGGTTTAACTGGTTACCGTGTGATCTGGGGACCAACTTCCTGGTTCTGGTCTCTGCTGCAGATGTGATGGAACAAACTGATGTGATATTATTAAGTGTCTAATAAACGTAGACTTGCTCATTGCATGATTCTGATATTCTTGTAAAGTTATTGTAAGTTAGTGTTCCTGTGGCTCAATTGGTAGAGCACTGCGCTATCAAGCGTAAGGTTGGGGGTTCGATTCCCCGGGAACACATGATATGATATGTAAAAATTGATAGCCTAGAATGCACTGTAAGTCTAAATGCATAAATTTAATTTAATTTATTGGTATGATCACCCGTAGCGGCTGAAATAGGGATAAAATAAAAAATAAAGTCTGTGTTGGCACGGGTTTCGAACATGCGTTAGGGGCTGTTCACATATCGTGCCTAAAAACGCGTGGAAAACGCTAGTCGCGTTCTTTTTCCTTCTTTCCAAAGCGCTCGGGCAGTTGCGCCTCTGGGGCGTCTGCCGTTGCTAAGCAACCATGACGTGCTCTCTCCATGAAGACGCAGAAATTTCAGCAAAGGATAAATGGATTTGCAGCACTAAAACTCGCTTACAGTAGCTCTGCTACTAAATTTATTTCAAAATGGCAATCCATATACAGCTATGATCAGCAGTTCCTTCATCTTAGCTGAGCTTTCAACGTTGTTACGGGAAAGGATGAAGCTGAATGGTTCTTGTCACATGACCCGCGGTGCGCTTGCGGCATTCTGAAAAGTTGAGATGTTTTTAACTCTAACACAATGCGGTGCGGACGCGCCTGTTTTCGCATGCGCGGCACGACCGCGTCGCTTCAATTATGAGCGCGCATACCGCGTGCCTACATTGGAAATAACGAACTTGAGCGCGCAACAGACGCGATATGTGAACGGCCCCTTAAAAGACAGCGCGCCGTGAGACAACAGTCACAAACCACCGAGCTACCCCGAATCAGCTCCAGATCTCTGGAAACCATGCTAAACCATAGCAGAACCCTGACTACATTTTATGGTTTGTGATGCTAAAGAACATTTCATGACGTCTCAGACAACTGTAAATTTGTGGCTACTGTGGTTTAATTATAAGCGCTATCGTAAACTCATATTTACCATAGTAAAATAATTTTCTTTGCCTCTTTATTTATGTATACTGTAAAAACTTCAACCACTTTGGTTGAAAATGAATAAAGGTTTAAATAATATATTAGAAGTTGTACTTCTATTTTTTTGTAAAGTTATCCAAAAGATTCATTAGCTAATCAAAAAAAGAACATTATATTAATTATTTATTGTAAAAAAAATAATCGTTAGAGTAGTCGACTAATCGAAAAAATAATCGTTAGTTGCAGCTCTAATATATATATATATATATATATATTATATGTAAATACATCTGATGTATTGAGATTTTGTTGATACTTAATTGATAACAGCCCAAATATATTTTTTTTATTCTGACTGATTAAATATAAGATACTTTTAGTAAAAATTGCTTTACAGTAAAAATGCCTTGGAAACTTATTGGAAAAGACTTCACTGCTGTGAACTGGCCACCACACAAAACAACTTCAGCTGTCCACGATAGTCAGGCACAATAACACATTCAGCAAAATATCATCTAATTATCGTTATCAATAAAATAACAAAATATCAAAATTATCTTTTTTTTTTTTCTTCTCAATATTGCACACCCCTAATTGTTATCGTATTACAATCCATTTCAGGTAAAAAATACATAAAAATAAATATAACTCTTGTTTTGTTTATTTACTGTACATTTTCTCTAGCTGGGAAGTTCATGCTTACAGTAAAAGCAGGTCGCATATCAGTGGTATTATGAAACATCCAGCGGAGTGAAAGCTTACTGACTTAACCAACATCTTCTAAATTTACACCTTAACAAAATGAAAGCTCTTAGAAAGCCCAGACCATTGGAGAGTAAGAATAGGCCTGGTAATGTCTCCTTTTTATGATTCTTATGAAAGCATTGTTTGGTTTGCACATGCATTTGGCTGAAACCTGAGAGATGTCCATTAATCTCGGCTGTTTAGCTCTCATGGCTGTTTTACTGTACTGACATCGTTTTAACGCTCCAAATGTGCACTAAGAATGAGTCGGGCCTTGTCTTGCCCTAACAGCCATTTACACTGTATCATGTTCCTTGAGGATTCACTTAAGGCCTGCAGAGCATTGATTCATTTAAGTTGATTACTAGCAGAGTTTAGGAGTGTTAAAGTTGAGTGCATTCAGTTGTTTATGATGGACAAGTTACATAATGTGAAGCTCAGTAAAGCATATGTGCCTGATTTCATCTGTGTCCGGCAAACAAATCTGCCCTCTGGGTAAAATACAGGATAGTTTTTGCCTGTGCTTCATAACATGCTCCATATGTGAATACCCAGGGAACAAATTTAGGTTTTAAAAATTCGGGAACGTTGTTTTGAAATGTTTTTTAAAACGTTGAAATGTTGTTTTCTTGTTGTGATTAGACCGTTATTTAAATGTTACAAAATCAACATTTACAACTTTATTTCCAGCCAAAATATAACGTTATTTGAATGTTTGTTTTTGTTAAAACATTTCTTAGAATGTTCAAAGTACAAGTAACATCAGTTTTGAGAATGTTCCCAGAATGTTTTCACAATGTTATGAGAACGTATATCAAATATCAATGACGTTATAAGAACATTCCTTAAACATTATTTTTACATTTTTCAAACATTTATATAACTTAAAAAACAAAGCTGAAGTTTATGGAACGTTACATGTCAGCTGGGTTGGCCGGGTCTAATATCGTTTACTCTATTTTAATCGATTCTCATACTGATGAACAGATATCTATTAATAAATCCCAAGAATCAATCATTTAGTCCTTGCTTTTTTCAAATTATGCGGGCGCAAAACTATATACTAAGCATAATTTGTGCAAGCGTCACTAACTTGCAGTAAGCTTTGCTCTTTATTACTTTTGCCGTGAAATGAATTCTCAGTTTTCAAACAGTTGTTTTTATTATGAAATTAGAAAAATAAATACGTTTTTGGAGGTATTTTTTCCTTGAGAAAAATGTACATGTGCTCTACCTGGTACAAATATTAAATTGAATGGAACTCGAATTGTGAAATTGATCTCAATACCCGGCCCTATATCTGAACTTATGGTTAACATATCTTCCTTCTCCAGGCGGGGGCCTCCTCCATGTGGGCGTCATGTTGTGGGCTGCTGAACGAGGTGATGGGTACAGGGGGGGTCCGCACTCAGCAGCCGGGCTTTGGAGCTGGAGCCGGGCCTTTCCGCTTTGCCCCCAGCACTGGTTACTCCACCTACCCACCCAGCAGCACCACCTCAGGAAGCGCAGGCCTGGCGTGTAAAGCCTGCGGACTGGCCTTCTCCATGTTCAGACGAAAGGTAGGATGCCTGGGGTTTGTGGAGTATGATTTAAGATTTTTCTGATAGTGAAAGTAGAGAGCTGATATAAATGACACCTGTTTTCAACACTGATACTAATAATAAATGTTTCTTGAGAAGCAAATCAGCATATTAGAATGATTTCTGAAGGATCATGTGACACTGAAGACTGGAGGAATGATGCTGAAAATTCTGCTGTGCATCACAGGAATAAATGACTTTTTAAAATATGTTGAAATAAAAAAGTTATTTTAAATAGAAATATTATTTAAGTTTTTACAATATTTTGATCAAATAAATGCAGCCTTGGTGAGCATATGAGATTTCTCTCAAAAATAATGATAATATACATGCGTGCGTGTCTGCGTGCATGTGTGTGTATAGCACAGTATTGCTTGTGACTAGAGATGGAAGAAACACTGATTTGCCTTGTCTGGCATTCCTCATATCCTGTCAAAGTGATGAAAGCAGTTTTCCACGTAGCAATAGTGTTTTGAAATCATATCAGCACTTTTACACCTGCATCTGCAGCACACATATTGAGAGATATGATAGATGGAACTGACATCACGCTAGAGTGCAATGGTTTGAACAGCTCATTCATCGGCATGGTGGCATTTGATAACCACCACCAAGCTTGCTAACAGAGACTCCACAACTGCTTCAGAGAGTTAGAAAGTGTCTTGAAAAATGAAGTTTATGCCGCATCTAAAAACAACTAAAGCATGACATAATTAAATCGCCAGTCTAATGCACACCTATTAGTTTCATCATCTTTCTCTCTTCGCAGCATGTTTGCTCAGACTGCAAGAAGAGCTTCTGCTCGCTGTGCTCTGTGCTGCAGGAGAACCTGCGGCGCTGCTCCACCTGCCACCTGCTGTGGGGCACGGCCTTCCAGCGGCCCAGGTTAATGCGGCTCCGCGTTAAAGACCTGCGGCAGTACCTCACGCTGCGGAACATCAACACGGACACCTGCAGGGAGAAAGAGGACCTGGTGGACCTGGTGCTCTGCCAACTGAGAGCCGAGCTGGAGATGGGGGAGGATGAGGAGGAGGAAGAGGAAGAGGCTGAAGCGGATACAGACAGTCTGGCCTCACTTCCGCGCTCTCTCTCCACGCCGCCCGCCTCCGCGGCACGATCCTCCTCCCAGCAGTCGGCGCTGTCTGTAGCCGTGTCTCAGGGAGAGGCTCTCAGTCACAGCATTAGCTCAGGGACAAACAATCAGGTGAGGCGCTCTCTGGAAGAAACGCCATGTCGGCAGTGCGTTTTACTTTGTTTATATATTATATATTTTTTTACGTTAAATGTATTCATTTAGCTGACACCTTTTATTCGAAGTGACTACAAAATAAGGAAGAGAGAGAATTTTTTTTTTTTTTCATTTACTTTTACTTTTTTGTCAATTGACATTTTATAATCATTTAGCAGTCAACATAAAAATAACAAAAAATAACATCACAAGCAAATTGTCACAAGTGCCAAGAATATTTGCAGTACACCATGCTAAGCGTTTTGTTTTGTTTTGGTTTGGTTTGTTTTGTTTTGTGTTTTTTTTTTGTTTGTTTTTTTTAAGTGGACACTAAAAAAAAAAAGGATTTGGACACTTGGAATGTATGAATGCATGATGCTAGCTCTAAAGAATTTCATGAAAGATTTATTTAAGTTTTACAAATTTTTAACATGGTAAGAATTTTCATGATTTTAAAAGGAAAATCTAAATGTTTATGTAAGTCCAGTACAGGGATAGGCAAGTTCGGTCCTATAATTTGCTCGGTTTATAATTTGCTATATGTGATTCAGCATTTATAGTCAATATGATTTATTAATTATTAAATGTATTTATGTTTAATTAAACATTACCTATTGTAATGAATTTTAATTAATTAATTTATTTATTTTACATTTATATATATTTTTTTATAATAGTTAACTTGGGTTAGAAGTTATATTTTTTTTGTGCGATTTATTATTATTATTTTTTTCAAATAATTTTATAATTTCCGTACCACTAAATTGAGCAATATTATAGAAACGATGTTTGGCAATTCAGCTTGCAAATGTAAAATTACAACACGCTACAAAAAATTGCATTTTTTTTATCTTAATTTCTACTGTATAACATTACTGTAAATGTTTATTGCATTGTCACATCATTTAGCATGCTTGCTTTTAACATACCCATTGCATTTTGCATGTTAAACGTGCTGAATCAAATCAAACAAACTCATTTAATTCCTGTAAATATCGTTAAATATATCTGACTCTATTGTTTGATCGCTGTTATTGTTTTAGCTACTTCCATATTGGGAGATTAGACTTAATCTTTTTCAAATCATGAGTCGCACTTTGTTGTTTTCACTTACTTTAAGAAGTAGTATGTGTCTGAATACATCAAGTGAGGATTTCTTCTCAATTTTCTACATTTCTACACCATAATCTATTGACTCATGTTGTCTGTACAATTATTAAGCTGCTTACAACCCTCACTTACTAAAGATTCATCCATACGTGCGTGAACAGCTGTACCCCACGAGACCAGCCGTGACGTTTAAGCCTTGTTTTTTTTTTAGATCTGACATGCTGAGCGGGTTACGTAATGTTGGAACAGATTGTCGGATAATTCCTGCATGATGCAACTTAAAACACTTACGTTACGTTACTTAAGTGTGAATGAGTTTAAGATTCAAATGGCTAAGTTCGATAACTACGTAAAATTGGCCTGAAGTTTTCAAGAGCATCTGCATGTTTTCGAGAAGAGACTGTGATGGTCCAGTGTGACTTTAGAGCCTAAGTTGGCAGACTGACCCATTCATTATTAATATGCAGCCAGCCAGCAATGCTGCACGCCGTCTGTGTGTGGCCCATGTGTGAGATCTCAGTCCATGTGCTGAGTCTTCTCATGAAGACAGCGGACAGGAAGAACGCAGGGCCATTAGCTAATTGTTCTGAATGGGCAAACAGAGAAAGATACAGAAGCATACAGAATCCGGCTGCTCCAGGAACACATGGTTCTTGTGTGAGTGACACAGGACAGGAATTACTGCAATCAGTGGGAATGAATGATTAACTGTAATGTGCTGTTATTTGACGTGCAGTTTACAGAACCAAGGGAAGTGATGAGTTGATGCTTTAATTAAACTGCACTGACACAGAAAGAGGTTACTCACGGTTTTTATTTTAAGTGCTCTCTTAAGGAATTTAATAAAATACTTTTTTTTCTAACATGATAAACACTTCCCAATTCCAGAACGGATAATATTTTTATGATTATTAAATTAAATGTAAAACATAATTAGACCATTTTAGTACTGTATAAATCAAAATATACTTAGATGATGTATATAAATATATGATGTATGATGTAATAAATATATTTATTTAAATGTATTTATTATTTACAATATTTTAAATATTTTGTAATGTATTTTAGGACTTTTTATATTTATTTTGCATTGTATTATATTATTTTATTATATGTATTAAACTCTTGAGCAGCAAATCAGCATATTAGAATGATTTCTGAAGGATCATGTCACACTGAAGACTGGAGGAATGATGCTGAAAAAAATAACTTTGTTCACAGGAATAAATTACATTTTGAAATATATTAAATTAACAAACAATTTTTTATTCTAAAAATGTTTACAAGATTACTGTTTTTGCTGTTTTTTTTATTTTAAAAATAATAAAATGTATAATGTGATAAAATAATGTGATTGACCCAATACTTTTGAATGGTTTTACATATATTATTATATATATTTAGAATATTTTTTTATGTGTTGTTTAATATGACTTGTATTCTGAAATTTTCATACAAATATTTAACATATTAAATCAAGTACGTAAACCTTTTATTTAGATTTATTAGATTTATTCATTTAGCATAGGCTTTTTTTATCCATAGAATTGTTTTCTCCATAAATACAAACACTAAAGAGGAGAGATGGTAGAATCTGAACATCCCGGCTCAGTGTGTCTGAACACACACTCTATCTTCAACCAGGTTTTAGTCAATAAATCTGATAGAAGTTCTTGATTTCTGTGTTTTATTTCCAGGAACATGCAGATGCTGCATCAGTTTCCCTCCTCAACCTGGAGCCTCATGACGACATACTGGAGGTGAGACAAGCATCCCTGTGTTTCCTTCTGTTTGTGCCACCTACTGTGAAGACGAATGGGTCACTGTAAAACCCCTCGATTCTCACTGAGCATCCATTACCATTAATAATTCAGCATCATCCCATAACTTTGCTTAGTGTTTGGCCAATACTTCTGCAGAGTTTAAAATGAGTAGTCTTGTGTAATATCGATGTGGACTGCAGTTAAATGCTACATCTGTCTCCGAGCAGGCCAGCCCAGCGACGCAGAGATGTGCACGTGCCTCCCTCTCGGACCTGTCCCACGAGAATGACATCGAGAGCTTGACAGTGCGGCAGCTGAAGGAGATTCTCGCTCGCAACTTCGTCAACTATTCAGGCTGCTGTGAGAAATGGGAGCTGGTGGAGCGCGTCCATCGTCTCTACAGAGAGAATCAACTCAACAGAAGATCGAGTAAGACACGATGTCACACACAAAGTGTAGAGCTCTTACCAAAGTAGTCTAGATGTCACCCAAAAATATGCATAGACAAAGTTAAAGCTTCTAAAATGGGGTTTTCGGATTCCCAAAAGAACCTTTCAGTGAACAGTTTTTAAATTAATTATAAGAACATTTTAGTAATCTTAAGAACTTTTATTTATAATAAATAACTTTTTGTGCAATACAAAGGATCTTCATGTCAATAATGTGTTACTGAGTCAAAGGTTATTGAAAGTGTTCCTGTGGCTCAGTGGTAGAGCATTGTGTTAGCTGCAAAAAAGGTTGTGGGTTCGATTCCCAGGCGAGCACATGTTAGTTAAAAAAAATGTTAGCCTAAATATACTGTAAGTCTGCTAAATGCAATAACATTATTTTATTAAGCAACTTCATTTTTCTCGAAAGATACTCTATATGTTGAATTATTAGAATAGTGCATGAAAGGTTCCTTGGGTGCTTCATATTACCATTTTATTTTCTACTGGCTATACCATCGGCAGAATAATGAGAAGGAAGCTCTGGTGCGCTTTTGTAGATCTTTCGTCTGAAAACAGCACAGCTGACATCATATAATAAGAGTGATGGATGACAAAGAATGCAGCAAATGTTTTACAGTCTCCGAATCTTTTTGACAGACTCTGAAATTGAATCAGTCAAGGATCAGGCCAAAATCAGCTAACTAACTAACTATGACTAATGTGATTTTCAAATAGGCTTCTGCTTTCCAAAAAATGGATTCTTCTTATTTTCTTTTCCTTGCAGTGGAAAATGTCAGCAACAGCCTAGCTGCAGGTAAGCAGACCAATATTGTGATACATTGTATTTGACCGTGTTATTCATATACTATTATAGTAGTATTTTTGGTAACACTTTATTTTAAAGGTGTCCTTGTTAAACATTAAATGTACTTACTATTATAATAACAATTAGCTATGCATAATTACATGCAAATAAACCTAAGCCAAACCCTAATATTATAAACTGTTAATATTAATATAATATAATATTATAAATACTAATATTATAAAGTTAAACTGTATGCATGTGAGCTTACGTAAGCTATCCAATGCTAATAATGCTAACTCTTCCACTACTGTGTTTGTCAATCCAAGTCATAGCTTACCCTCCTCCTATATGTAATGGAGGTTTTGGAGGTAAGACTCAGCCTTTTTTTAATTCGGCTCCAACATCATCATAACCATCATTTCATTACCATGAATGAAAAGTGACTCTCCCAAATGCATGCTGGGAGAGTTTGATGTGTGTTTCCACGTGCATGATCACATTTGTGTCATGAATTGTGCTCCTAATGTGATCTGTCTGTCTTTTTATAGCTTGTCACATTAATGTAATTGCACCTTGGCTTTATTAATTATATTAACACTGCTTGGAGAACTGCCCAAAATGATCCAAAGATTATACTGTCCAGTCTGAGACAATATGTTAAGTGGCTTTTTGGAGAAGGACCAAGTTTCATAATGCTCTTTTTTTTTTTTTTTTTTTTTAGAGGGAGCATTTAATAGAGATAATAAAGCAAATACTGGTTTAGTTTGCCATAGAGGAGAGTTGAAAGCACATACTGTTTCTCATTCATTAAAAGGTTTGCTCGCTGATATTGACCGGCTAAAAGGATATTAAATAATAAAGACAGTGTCTGTCAGTAATACAGAAAATATTTACTCTTTGCTGAGGTTACTTTATAAAACAAAAATCACATTTTTTTATAAGTAAAATGATTGATTGAAATTGAACAATGTCTTTATTAATGTCTGAATTCATTTACTTTAACAAAAATTCACTTTTAGATATTTAATGTGCATTTCCATATTTATTTCTATAACTGCTTTTTTTTAATTCAGGGATGAGAACATTTTCTGTCTCATTCTGTTTAATATAAAATATTTTTAAAAATTGCTTTTTATTTTTAAAGAAAATACACTTAAATATTTAATGCACATGTCCCTATTTATTTCCATTTTAACTGCTTTTATGAAATTATGGGACGTAATCAAATCTGTGCATACTTAAAAATGCTTTTGATGTAGTTTTAAGTTGTATCGAACCCAGAACCTTTCTTTAACTCAATTTAAATGTAATTTAAATAATTAGATTTTATTTTCTTTATTTTTAAAGAAAATAAAGCTTAAAATAAATATGTCTTAATTCATCTTCTTATTTTAAAGAATTTGTCATTCACATTTTTGTCACATTTAAATATTTAAAATGCATGCACTTGTTTTTTTCCCACTTTTAAATGCTTTTATTAAATTACGTGTCAAGTTGAAAACATTTTCTGTCATAATCAAAAAATGCTTATGATTTAATTTTTAAGTTGTATTGAACCTGGAACATTTGTTTAAATCATTTTAAATTAAATTAATTTAATTTCAAGAAAATTATCACATTTTACTGCTCAAGCAGAACGGACAAACAAGATCAATAAGATCTCAAACCTTCCATATATGATATACTTCCAGATAGTGTGCAAGTAGCTCAGCTGGGTGGAGTTGATGAGAGCCTGTGCCGCATCTGCATGGATGCCGTGATAGACTGTGTTCTGCTGGAGTGTGGTCACATGGTCACCTGCACCAAGTGCGGCAAGAGGATGAGCGAGTGCCCCATCTGCAGGCAGTACGTGGTGCGGGCGGTGCACGTCTTCAAGTCTTAATGGGCGAGCATCACCTCTGCTGGAAGATGCTTCCTGCTTGACCGAGCAGGCTGGGGCCACGACTGGACCAATGAACTGCCTCTTTAGATTCAAAGAGGGGGAGTCCGGAACTCCGCACCCCTTCTTTACAGAGCAAGCATTTCCTGCTGCCCATTTTTATTTGGTCATTCATTGACAGGTTTGAAATAATTTCTGCATTTACTAACCCAGGGAAGAAAGGGATTTTAGAGGAATAACGTATAAAAAATATGAAAGTTTAAGTGGTTTACAGTACATTGCTGTAAACTTTTTGGAAATGTCTTATTGTATGTGCAATATTTGAAATCTTTACATGTGCGTGTAGAGAAACCGATTGCCATTAAGATGCATGTTGTTGTGGCAACAGTGAAAACCATTGCCGTGAAGGGGGAAGGTACTGTAGGTGCCAAAGTAGAAATGTGCAGAACTGCTTTTAGATTCTGTTTTTACATGCTATATTATTAAACTGTATAGGCGTGTTGTTTTCATGTATTAAATCGGCTATTGCCATACCACAAAATCAGCATCACCGGATCAAATGACCAGCTAGCAGACGTTATTGATAGCAAGTTGATAGAAACCGTATCGGATTTTACTGGAATCACTGGAATCCAGCATCTGCCACAATGTAGCTTATTACTGGATCATCAATTATTTTCTTTTACCAAATTTTGCAGAATCTGCCGAACGTCAGGTGTGTGGTTGGTTTGTCTCCATTGTTCTGCGTTTATAAGGTAATTAATTATATAGTTTAATTATAATAGTTATAATAGTTTTATAACTATATTATAATTGTATAATATAATTTAATTAAAAGTGTCAGATAATTAGGGGGATTACCAAGGTAAAGGAAGCTAGGCTGGTCATGTGATCTCAACATTAAGGTTCACCTTTGTAGATCAAAACCTTTTTTTTTTTTCACACATACAATATTAAAACATGTCAAAAGCACTATAGACATTGTTATAAAAAAAACGTAGTTCACCTTTAAACCTTGGTTGGTTTTATTTGCAAAATATTCCACTTTCATTGTTGGTCAAAAGAGAGTTTTGATTTCAATGTTCTTCATCTCCAGCAATACCACGAAAGATGTCCGTTTTTTGGTGTTTTGATTTCCACAAGCGGTGCTATATGGATTTACGTATCACAGTTCTCTATTACATTTGTGATTTTACTTACGTTTCTTTCCCTTTTTGTGCATATTTACATTTTCTAGATAACGATAAGATAAAGAGGAAGAGAAGAAATTATTGGATTCCTCTAGATGCCCTTTGTTGCTGTGAATTCTGTAGTCAAATTCAAGTTATGATGTCTGTGGTATTGGCTAGACAAACTAATATAAAAGAAAATTTAATCAATTAAATGTATATGATTTTATATACATGTGAAAAAAGATGTACACCAAGTAGGCTATATGGATATATTTTCCTGTTGTCCAGTTTCTCTTACATTTTTTTTTATGTTTCTTCAGCGTTCCAGTTTTTCTTTGAATGTAAACAACATTGATTTAGTGGTTTATCTTTTTAATCGGTCACAAATAATACTACAGTAGAATTGGTTACATTCTAGTTTCACAACCATGTATTTCTATAATCAGACTGTTGTTAATTTGCTTTTAGAGCATCTCCACACCCGTCTGCCCAACACTGACACTGTGCTTATGTGTATGTTTCTAATGCTGCTATCTCTAAAAGATGTCACTTGGTAGTAGGCAACTACTCTAGCTAAGCAGACGGACACGATTACAGTCTAAACGACTTAAACTGAGCGCTGGAAGGAGTTTTGGGATTTGGTCTTTGTATTTTGGAATGTTGAACTTTTTATTTTGGTAATTCAAAGATGATTTATTACATTTAATAAAACATGGTACCTTGAGCTAACAAAATAAGAGTTTTCTCATTTCAGTATTTATTTTTTCTTTCGTTGCAAATGATGAAATGCTTATCGGCGCCATCTAGTGGCTGCTAAGTGCAACGCAGTCAGTCAGACGCAACAGATAAAAAATAACTTTTCATTCACAGCACAAAACACGGATATGGTTGCTGATTATTCTAGAAAACAGATTCGCTGAGGTAAGTCTGTCTGTATGTTATATGCTGTCCTATATTTACTCAATTATAAGTCTTAACATGAGCGTGTGGGGAAAGAGCGGCAAAAGGATAGGCGGGAAATCATAATTGCTTGAAACGGATCTTAATTTATGAATAATAATCCGATGCTTTGTGTCGTTTTGTGCACCAAGTTGTTCACAGTCAAAATTCCGTTAAGCAAAACATCGTTACTGAAAAAAATATCAGTATTTTTCAGGTCAAACAGTGCAAATACGTTTCCCCTGATATATACATATTAAAGAAACCCAGGTAAGTTATTTAGTCGTATGTAAAGAGAATGTACCTGTAGAACATCTTATAACATTAGAAGACATCATATCTTAAATTAACATTACAAAAACATCTGCACAGTTACTATAGCTAGTATAGATATAATCTGCTTAACTTCCTACTGCGTAGAAAAAATAAATAAACTTTGTACTGACTGAATACTGTCAATAAAGTCTATATGAGTGCATTTAATACTGCACATAAAGTGTGAAATTCTTTCTGATACAAAAATTAATACTGCATGATGCTTAACGTTTGCATGGGAACGAAAAAAGCACATGCATTTTGAATTTTTCTTTTCCGAGAAAGAAAATAACAGTCAGTTTTGTCACTGCAACACTGCACTGTGTGACTATAAAACCATTTTTATAACAACATTAATGCAAAATATGAATAAACATTCCTTTCAAAAGCATTTTAACGTTGGCACGGTCTGCTAGCTGTGACTTGTAAACGTAAAAATTTCAAGAAACATTTGCCCTAGTAGCACAACTAAACTAATTGAAAACAAAAAAAAAACAGATTGAAAGGCTGAATTGGCCACCAGAAATGAACATTTCTTCCCTTGTTGATGAACTCTGTTGATGAATTCAGGCATTTGCTTGGAGTGTGTTGTTTAGCAATGTCATTTTTGTCTTTGCTGGTTTTCTGTTGAGTGTGTTACACTCAACCCCATCCTGTGTTGAAAAAGTGTATAAAATGGAGGGTGAGATTTTTAGTTCCCTGGGTTCTAGGTCAAGTTGTCACTGTCTTTGTTGACTAGCTCAGTTTGCTCAGTAGTTTTTCCTCGATCAGTCTGAACTGCACGCTGACGGACATCTCTGCGATGAACCGCTCGCAACCCTCTTTGGTCACCTGTTTGCAGTACCGCAGGTCGATATGACAAATGTTTCCGCAGCGCTTGAAGTAGGTCAACGACAGGTCTGTAACTCTGTTACAAACTGTTGAGGAAAGGAATAGGGATTTAGGGACGATTTAGGGCAGTGGCCTTGTATCATCCTTTCTCAAGATGCAATGCATAAAACAGCAAGACAGCAAACTTATCAGATTAAGATAAGCCTATATATAGGCTACAGACTCGCAATGTATGCATACTTGTTTTCCAGCCCACTCCACTGTATGTTAGCTTGTCTAACCTGTTATGTGAGGGGTTTAGTATTACCTGCATACCTGAAAGGTTGATGTGAGTGAGAGAATCTCTGGTCGTGGTGCCGGCTGCTGTGAGGATGTTGACACTCTGGTCGGTGATGTGGTTACAGTAACTAAGATCCAGTTGGGACAATGAAGGCATGTGTTTTATGATCAGCTTCAGGGACGTATCCGTGATGTCCAGACCAGCTAGACAGAGATTCTCCACATTCCTCAGTTTACTTCTACTGTCCAACTGACCTGAGAGACAGCAAATGCATATTTTACAGTCAATTTTTAAACAATATGACAGAAATGTGCCTGTACTATTTCTTGTGTACACATGGAGGCGCTATGAATTGGCAAAACAAGAAGATAAAGAACTTCTAAATGGGTCAAAAGTACATAAACAGCAATTAATGCTATCATTCTGTACCTGGTCTGTTGTCTGTCAGCGGGGAGAGTAGGTCTCTTATCTGGTTGTCCTTGAGTCCTTCTACCCACTGCATATCTAAAGTTCTTAGCAAAGGACAACTGGATGTGCATAAAGCAGATAAAGCTGCCCACGAACACCCTGCCAGCAACAGAATCCTCAGACCTGCCATGAAACCAAAACAAAGGAGTCATGCAAGTATTGGACACGAGTAGAGTTTGCATACATCAGGGGAGCCCAATCCAGTTGTTGGAGATCTACTGAGAGCTCAGTTTCAATTCTGCTCCAAAATATCTGCTTGTAATAATCAAGAGTTCCTAAGGATATTAATTAGCTGGTTCAGGTGTACTTGATCAGGGTCATAGCTAAACTTAGTAGGAATATAGATCTCCGGAAACAAGACTGGAGAGTCAAGTACATAAAAGCTACACCATTTGGAGATACACAGGTCAAAACAGCTGGAAAGGAATCCAGCTATACAGTGAACCCGAGAAGCATTGAAACAAAACTGGTTTCCACCATTACACAAATTAGCTGCTAGGTGAAAGTGTAATTGTACCAGGTAATCTGTTGATTAGCCAGCTGAGCTGCTTCTTAGAGATGTTGGTCCAACTCAGGTCCAGGGAGACCGGCTGTCTGCGGATAATGCCGCTCAGCATGAGTGGAGTGATTGACTTGCACCGGTTCAGATCGATCTTAGTCCAAAGTCTTTTATCACAGCACCTGAGAAGAGTGGACATAAGACTTGAATCTTACAAACTTGAGTTTGCATGTTTAGAACATACATAACATGGAAGACCCAACCCTCAAGGATCTAAGTCACAATTGAAAGTAAAAACACAATCCAGTGTTTTCATTAGTCAGGACAAAGGTTAAAGATATGGTTAAGTCTGTGAGCAAGTTAATAAACCAATAAAAGCACCAATGGAGGAAAAGGATGCTCATGTATTACTGGAGTATAAGGTATGTTATGTAGTGCAAATGCAACAACATTATGATGCTTTCTTTCCTAGCTTCTGGAAGACGTACCATCTGTTCCAGGTCTTGCAGACCCGCATGCAGACACACAGGTCTTGGTGTGTGAGGTGACTGAACACTGCCATCCACACCTCTCTCCGCATGACATGATTCTTCCCATCATCTAGGGGCAGACCATCCGGAGGGGGGCTGATCGGAGGGGGGCGAATAACATGACGCTCCATCTGAACACATTTCGGTGGAGAGCGGCAAGGTGTTGGCCGAATGACAGGGGTAGGTGTAGTCCTGATCCAACTAACTGGGAGCTGCTCTCGCAAGGATCCATTTAGTTCCCGCTTAGGCCCCAGCCAGTCTCTCAGATGGCTGCTTCCATCCTTCAGTGGTTTTCTGTCCTCTCCATCACTATCTGGTTCAGTCTTCACCACTCTGCCATTTTGATGTGCTAGACGATCATCTGTATTCTGGATCTCCTGATTGAGTTGTTTGCTTAGTACTTTGCTCAGTTCTTTGCTGGGCATGCAAGGCTTACGTTTGATTTTTCGCTGGTTCCTCAACTGTGCATCAACACCCGAGTCATTGCTGGGCCCTGCCTTGGTAAAACTGCCCTGTGATTGGTCACCTTTCCATGCAGCGGAGGTCTTGTGTTCAAGCTTCAAATTCTCCTCTGGGCTACTCTTCTCCTTCATTGTCTCCTTTTCTTCTTCCTCCCCTTCATCATCTCCATCCTCCTCTTCTGAGGGCACAAAACCGAAGGCTCTCCTCTCCATTTCTTGTCTGTTATCCTCATCATACTCATCATCCTCTCTTTCTGTCTTGATCTGTCCCAGGACATTAGAGGTTGAGAGAGCTTCAAGCTTTGAGCACTTCTTCTGTGGATTTAAAAGAGGGTCAAAATACATGCTTTGCAAAAAATATTATTTCATCTATTTGCTTTAACTTATTCAAGTTCTTGCTACCTTTTTCTTAACATTGAAATTGGAGTCCTTTTCAAAGAGTTTTCTCTTCTTGCGGAGTGGGTTGCCCTCCAATTTGGAAGAACGTTTCTTAAACGCATCTTCTGACTTGCAGGAAGGATTGTCCTCTCGGTCTGTCGTCTTCTTCATGACAGGTGAAACAGTAGAGGTGTAGGACTCTGCAGACATGTTTGATTCCAGCTCTTCCTTTACGTCCCGGTTCATTCGCTGCTCTTTGAGCATAGAGCCAGGGAGATTGGAGGCGTACTTAAACCCTGGGCCTCTTTTTTGCTTTGTGACCAAAAGGTGTGAAAGACGACAAGACAAGTTTATATGTACTACATATTATATCAGAAATGTAATATCTTGTTATCTTAAGAGTTAATATTGTCATCAACATTTTCATTATTTTGCTTTTTTCTTTCCTTTAAGCAAGTTAGGTAGGACAGTGATGCTTACTTTCCCTGTCTTTCCAGAATGACTGCATTTTGGACACTCCCAGCAATTTGGCAACTCATCATTTACAACACCGCCAGAATCCTTCTCCTGAGCAACAGAACAGAATAAGTTTCTACTCAACAGAACAGTAGACAGACAACATTGTATGTCAAAAATTAGACTAAATGTGAAAAAATGTTGATTACATTATGGCTCAGATATCACAGTTTCCAATTGTTTGGTGGCCTATTTAGAAAAAACCACCTTCAAGCATGCTGGATGGAGGATCTCGTTGCAGATAGAGCACTCCATAAGCATCATGTTAAACTTGTCCTCCTCATTCTCTACAGTGTCTTCTTTCCCAGCCTCTCCGCACATCAGACACACAGCAGTATGAGGTAGAACAGGCTGCAAAACAAAGAAAGTGTGGCAGTTAGTTCCTCCAGACATGTCATCAGCAGATCAAGGGTCATATCTGATGTTGAGTACCCAGACTGACCGCTATACACTGTCTCAAGATACAGGACTGCTTCATGCGGCCTGGTCCACCAAACTTCTTCATGTCCTTGCAGAAGTGGCACTCCCCACACTCTTTGCGTGTACATGCCTCACACTTCCTGCAGCGTGTCCGTCTGCGCCGAGCACTAGATGAACCGCGGCTGGACGAGAGCTTCACTCCTCCCGCTGTTGAGCCTGGAGCAGCCGATGGAGACGAACCCATCTTTGATTTTGGCCGATTAAGCGGCCGTGGCTGAAACACAGAAAAACAGAATTATTTATACAACAAATTTTTCTCAACCTGTTAGACATGTAGCAAACTGAACATTTTTGGAAACCAGGACATGATGAATATGATATGTTCATGAGCTGCTTGCTGACTTAATGCAAAGTAATGCAATGCAATGCCACACAGTCAAGGGAATGCAAACACAAACCTATCAACTTTCAGACCCCACACTCTGAGAGTGGGTTCATATGGTTCAGATTTAGTTGTATGCACGGTTATTCAAACTGTTTATATGCTCTCAGGGCACTTTAAAGAAAAAAAAATAGGAGAACAGTAGCCATGAACTTGAGAAAGCAAGTAAAGTTGGAGAATATTCCCTGTTGTTATTCATTTTGAGTCAACTGAAAAACAATAAGTCAGGATATAGCTGCAGGAACATGCATTAAACCAGCCAACAAACATTATTCATAACAGCATTTCTCATAAACGTTATTCCAACACCTATTTTGCAGTGTTATGCAACAGAAGAAACGGCAGCAGTAGCAGGGATATCAGAATGAATATAAGCATGTTTGTTTGTCATCTGATCTCCTTGATGTGAAGCACTTTCCATTATAGATTCCATTTCCTTTTTGATGGAGCTTTTACTCGTCTTTTATGTTATTCTTGGCTATCAGTCCAAAAAGGCAACAGTGGACTTAGACTATAGATCATACATAAGCTTAATACATGCACACTTATATACTCTCAAGAAAGTCAATGGGAATTATTTTTCGCACCGCTATATTCCTCATCCCATGGGCTGCCATGTCCCCATTACATCAAGAAAAAGCCATGCCTGTCCCAGCACCCACAGCACGACTTTCCTACGGCACCATGGGACACAGGGTGATTGATGAGAAATGAATTTGGCCTCCACCCTCATTAGGAACCTTGAGTAATGGAGAGGAAAACACGAACAATCGCATTAGCCAGAGGGGGAAATTCAACCCAACCTCCTCAATAGGTACATTGCTTTTAAACAGCCTTAGTGGATTTCTATGCCCCTAAGAGTTGAAATTAGCTCTTCAGTCAGAGTCAAAAATCCTGTTAACACAGAGCTTTGAATTTGATGCTTGTAGTAGAATTTGAGTTTTTCCTACATGAATGAAATGACAAAAAAATGACATATACATACTGTTGAGTTCTTGAAATTGTCCACAAATATCAGAAAGCAGAAACTGCTGTTTCACAACATCTCAGATGTGATGTGTTATGAAACTGAGATGGAGGAAAACAGAAGCACAAATACAAGCATGTGGTCAGCAGAGACGGGGAAGAGAGAGACAGTTATGTGGCTGCCAGTGGGAAAAACATTCCAGGCCAAATCTAATGTGTTGGACATCATGAGTTTGTGTTTGTAAGAGCTGCTTTAACCCAGTTTAATGACAGGACCTTGAAAATTCATTAAAGGTCCCACAAGACCACCACTCAAAATCAAAGGTTCCAATCAGAAGTCAACCAACTTAGTTTTGCTTTTTTGAATCATTCAAAATGTTCAGCATAAATACAGAGAAGATTTTAGAAGCCAAACAGAGGAGACCTATCAACAGTCAAATAACTGATTACATTGTTAAAATGTAATCTTGTAAAAGGGAGGACATGTTTAACTTCTCATTGTGAAACCACTGAAATAAGAAGAACTTTCCAAGCCAACCATCACAGCATCTGAGTGTGTGCATGTGCTATGATAGATTAATACCATACACAGATTTGCTTGACATCGCTAGAGCAGTTTGCTGACAAAGTAAGAAATTAAAGACTGCATTCTTATAAAAAGCGCTGCAGAGATAGAAGATATCTAAGGCAGGATTACTGTAGATATTAAGGCCAAACATGGATTTTAAATCTTGCTGTCTGGTACAGGTGTATGTTTAAAAAAATAAAAATACATATCCATGGTAAAAATACACATACTGACTCAAGCACTTAGTTTGTGATACCATCATTAAACCAGATGCTCTTAATGTAATAGTCCAACTTGTTAAGAACATTATCCAAATTAATATTCATTAAAATTATACTGCAAAAACAACAGCTAAAAAATAAAAATCACAAATTACACTCAGCTGTAGGGACAATGGCAGGGTAAATTTAATCGGTAGGGTGTGAAGATACACTTGATATTTAACACTAAACACAAAACTGGATGAGGCCTTCAAAATAAAGCCTTTTCACAGGCGAATAATATCACAATACAAAAAAAAAAGCTGACGTTGCAAGGCCAGTCCTAAGAAGAGGTGACCAAAAAATTGGAAATTAACTGATAGAAACCAAAAACTAGCTATGGCCCCAAGAAAGTCACTAAGCAAGTTATAGTGTTTTCTTATTATAGGTCTAAATAGTGGTTTACCAATATCTCCAAGGCCAATATTACACCAATACACTGTCAAATAGCATCCAAGACCAGATGTATTGGTGTATGTAAGATCTAATTTCCTAGATCTAATTATGATTATGTCTGATTCAGTTTACACCTACAAATTTACAACTACAGGTCCAGGACTAAATATGTTAACAACAGGAACATGTCTGAACTGTTTTTACTCACGTTGGTTCTTTGTCCCGCCCCTCCCCCATACACTCATCTTGTAGGACCGGCTCAAAGAGGCCCTTGTTGGGCTGTGGCCAAAACAGTTAAAAATATCCTGGAAATTGAGGAAGTTGAATAACACAATGATCTATACAAATATCTGGAACAAGCGGTGAAGGTAAAAATTTACACAATCGGACAAACATACTTTTGTACATTTTTACAAAAGCCACAAAAATGGATTTCATCCTAATGATGGATGATTAATCTAGCAGCTACATCCTTTCCTCAGTGGCGACAGCATTTGGAGCAAAATGCATTTGTATGTTTTCAACAGAAGAGGAATACAAAAGGGTTCCCTGGAAGAGAATCAAAGATTCACCCAACCGCAAGCATAAAACAAGCGATGGTAGAGTCTCACGTGGGCAGCCGCACATACAGACATATGCAAATTATTCAAAGAACCCAAACACCTTTGAAACACTGCAGTGTGCATTAAAACATCAACTGTGACTGTAGTGGCTAACATAGCATAACTATCATATCACATAGTAATATCACAACTTCCACAATTGAAGTGTCACTGATTTCACTTTCATCTGCAACTTCTGAAAGTACCTAAAAAGATCTTACAGCATCAAGAAATGCACATTTAGATTCATGTTTTAACAACCTGCTGTGATAGTCATTCAAGTTCAGTGAGTAAACTTGCAAAAATGTGACCTTACTATGGAAAATAAACATCAAACAATGTCAACTGGATCAAAATGAGCACCAGGCTCAAAACTGAACTCATGTGTTAGTCATATGTAGTTTTTAGCGGTCACCATAAACATTTCTGACAGCTCACTAATCACATGTACTTCAGTTACACTTGTAAATATGGACAAATAGCTGCTACATGCAACCTATTGCATCTTCTGTTCTTAAGTCTAAGGACCCATGGGTCCGGCTCAACGTTACTACCTGCTCAGCATCCGAGTTCTCATAATCCTCCTCGTCAGCGATCAGCGACATGGCCATGGCTCTTAGAGTCCTCTCAGCGCTTAGCAAACTGACATGGCTGCAGCTCCAGCTTGCTACTGGCTGCGAGACGGCACATCCCTCCCTTCTGTTCCTTAGCCATCAGAGCACACAGGCTAGAGCAAGACATGCTCATGAATATGCAACAGGGGGGACTTCCAAGAAGTGGGAGGGGAGAGGAGAGCGGCAGAGCCAATGGATGTGCAATATGCAAAACAGGCTCTTTAATATGCACCAACACAGCTTGGACACAACCACTAGGAAGCAAGCATGCAGAACAGAAGTGTTCAAACAGGGTCATGGGGTATAGAAGAGAGGCCTATTGGGGCAGTATAAGAACAGATGGTATTTAATCACAAAAGACAGACACAATGGAGGCAAAAATTCAGCTGCTGGGCTTTTAGTAATCAAGACAAGCCAACATCCAATCATGTGCGTCACAGTCAATAGGGAAATAAACCAAAACAAGTCTATAAACCCAGATTTGCATGTGATTGGTCAGGTCTAATTTTGGGGGACTGGCAACACTTCCCTTGTGTGTGAAGCTGATTCATCATTCCAGTGAAATACTAATACAAAGTTCTGATTTGTCTTTGCAAATAAAGATATTGCATAATATTTCCACTGAATCTACCTCACAACACAACTATTTTGCTAATACAACAACAAAAAAGGGCTTTGTAAACTAAATTCATATAAACGTATTCTTAATTTTAACATCAACTATGAATTTAAAGGGGAGAAATTAGGGAGGAATGGAGACAGAAAAACCTTGTTTGTTTTGGTCCTTATCTGTCTTACACTAAAGTATAATTAATCAATGACATTGCAATATGTAAATCAAATTAATGACCTTAAAATAGGTTAAACAATCTTACTCAGCCACATACTAAAGTTTCTAATCACTCTGCATAAACATTCATACCTTGCCTGTCTTCTTTGGCCAGCATACAATAGGAGAACCAGTGATGGCCAACTGTGGACTGTCATCTGCATGTTCCTTCAGCACAACCTGTTCAAGAAGCAGACAAAAAACTACATTGAAAACAACATAAAATAAAAGTTCAGACACAATTTTTATTGTATTTTATTTATTTTGATAATGATGAAAATGAATTACATTGTGAATAGTTTTAGTTTGTGAAAATATAACATGCTAATATTTTGTGCTTTAATATATAATAAATTGAATATATATAATATATTTTAAGACATATTTGAGATATAGAATCAAATAATTGCCTACAAATAAGCATATGAATTTAAATAAAACAGATAACTGTATATTTCAGATTTAGGGTTAGTAAAAAGAGATGTACTGATTTGTTTTAAAATCTTGTGCATGTTTTTAATGTTGAAGACTTGACTTGGTGTAGCAATGCACAATGTCACTGTAAGTTACTGCAACGACAGCCTTACTTTAAGTGCATTGCAATGAACCTACTACCTGAACCTACAAGTCTAGGTCTGCAACTACACCGCACCACCCAGAAGGTGCTTACTTCCATTTACTATTCCTTATGAAAAGAAAATGGAGTCAGGCAGCAGCAATCATGATGTCAGTTCAGTTCATAAAGACCTTCACGTCATCAAGCAGTGCTTGTGGATCCTCGATGCCCTCTGGAACGCATCTCTTTGTCTCTGGAAGGGATTCCAGCTTCTCCACCAAGGCCTTGAGTCCACTCAACTCAAACTCTGTCAAGTGGGTCCATTTGCCGGAATGTTCTATTCCAGGTGAACCAGATGGAGTCTTGGGACACTCAGAAGCCAGCGACTTGAAACTGTCTTCAGAAGCATTGGCCGGGGATTTGAAGGTCTGATAGGGAGGGACAGCTGAGGAGGGCTGTGTTGTCCCCTCTGTCCTCTCTAACCGTGAATCACACAAGTCCTCCTCCATATCCAGCCGAGGAGCAGAGATGAGACTCTCAGTTACAAGCTTGGGGTCTGCTAAATAAAAATCAGAAGAGAAAACAAGAATTACCAAAAATGACACAAAGACCAGATGAGGCCTTGAGCAATCCTAGAAATCATCTTGATGAGTGGTATGACTGAAATAAGGAAACATGGGAACTTGCATGTACTTTCTGAGATTGGAAATGCAAAAAATGTCTCACTTAGTAGATTGGCTCACTACTGGTTGAGTTCAGTAAGAGTGATTAAAATGGATATTTATAAACCCTCTTCAATACAAATTTATGGATCGTTTCGAAGGACTTTATGGGCAGGAAGAGACTTGTGTGTGTGCGGGATCCGGGAGAGTAAAATGATTCAAGGCACTCCCGCAAAATGGAAATATCTCAACATGAAATATCTAAAAACAAATAAATTGTTATTCATCTATTGCAGAAAAGCAACAAGAACAACTAATATAAAATAAAAACAATTAACAGGTGCAAGCATAGGCAGAGTTTCCATTTGTAACGTGTTTGCAGTTTTGAGAAATGTAGCCAATCACAGACATATCTGTTGATTTCTGGAATGCAATGGCCATTCAGATATGTTAAAGTTCCTCCTGCAAAGACTATAGAATACCCAAGACATATTCTCAGCCTCAGACGTCACACCCATGGACCGTTGGCTAAACATCTGATGCATATGGGACTCAAAAGTGGAAACACTTCAGGAGTGTCAAAGTCGTCATTGGATTGGTTAAATTCTACAGGATTTCCACGAGACGCACGTCACATTCTTTAACATTCCACCTGAAAACAAAGATACCGTGATGCCAAACCCCTTCACGAAAGAAGAAAGCCGTTGTTTACAACTGTGACGTCGAGCCCTTATCAGGATCAACTAAACGCTGAATTCTCAAAAATATATGAAATATTTAAAGTTTGCAGCATAGAATCTTTAAAATGTGTCAGAGTTTTACTCAGTCTGTTATTGTGGCATCATTTCCACACCACGAAACGTGATGATGAACGAAATGAACTGTACGTAATTGGTTGTTTGACATGTTGGTCAAACGGCCTCATGGGTGGGCCTTGGCCAATGAAAGTTGTATGAATTCCAGGCCTTCAGTCTGAAGGTCTTAGTACATGAGAATTCCAAAGACGTGCCACTCCTATAATTTAGAATGGGTTAAAATGCAAAGCTCAATATGGCCGCTCTATTGAAGGAAGCCCCACCTTCTGAATAAGAGGCAAACACTAATTGGTAAAGTCACTGACTCACTGCAGCTGCTGTTAGAATTCCCGGCTGCTATAGAAACAGCAAGTGTTCTGAGACACATGCTTAAGGAGTGCACATAAGCACTGGCAGGTCTAGCCTGAAAAAGCATTGTAATGCTATGTGAGCAAAAAGACATTTATGAGATCATGAGAAATCCGCCAAGTGAAATGACTTGCTTTAAAGGGACTTTGGTTCCTGTGCAGTGCTGAAATTACGAATCTTTTCATTAAAACACACGAAGTGTAAATATTATGAAAGATTCATTGTGCATATAATCATTGTGGTATAACAGATCTTTGTGAGATTGCAATGAACTGATATATCAACTTTTTAAATGATTATAAAGAGAGTTTTCTTTGATTCATTTGCAGAATGTCACCAAGTTGCTGTTCTTTTGGTTGTAAGCCGAAAATTCTGTAACAGGCGGTGGGTTGCGCAAGCTTCACATCAGCACACCCGTTAATAGTTGGCAGATCACATTTGCATAAACTTGAACTTTGCTAACGCTGTCCGTCACTTAAAAATTACTTCTGATTACGTTTGTCACTGCAAATTGCTGTCAGTTTAGCCAACTCACCAGCGTGAATGCCAAACTCCAGGCTCATGTACGAACGTCTGGTCAAGCAGTTCACATACCTCTCCAACACATACCAGCACATCTCATAGAAGAAAGGGTAGCGGAATTTGGAGTGCACCTAAAACCGATATGCAATGAATTAACACTCTATAACAAACCTTGGAACACTTCACAGTAAGGTTATTTTTGTTAACACTAGATAATGCAACTAACATTGGATTTTATATCAGTTATTGATCTTGGTTAATGCTAATTTCTACTAGAGCAGCATGATTTTTTAATAATAATAATAATAAAGTCATAAATTTGTATTATTATTATTTAAAAAAAAAATGTATTTGTCTTTTTTGTAGTAGTAGTAGTAGTAGTAGTAATATTATATTTATTTTATCATTTTAAATTATATATATATATATATATATATATATATATATATATATATATATATATATATATATATATATATATATATATATTTTTTTTTTTTTTTTTTTACCATCATTAAAATAAAATTAAAATTATAAAATATTAGTATTATTGCTACTAAAAAAATAGCAAATTTTAATATGGTAATATCTTTGTAAATCATTTTAAAAAATCATTATTGAAATTATATAATATTTTTTTAAACCGTACCATGCTTCAGTGTGATGTGCGGCAGGTATATTGATTTAATTTATTTAATTTGATTTGATAATAGCACTAAACCATTTTGTGATTATGGTTTTATTTAATCTTGAAGCCCTAACTTCTACAAAAACTAATAAATTGTTAAGATTTCAATTTGTATAAATTACCATGAATTAACATATTATGAATAACAATTACATTATAAACAGGTGGACAGAGTACACAGTTTCATTACTTGAGTAAAAGTACAGATACCCCTTGCAAAATTTTACTCAAGTATAAGTAAAAGTACTACAGTCAGTTGTGTACTTAAGTAAAAGTACCGAAGTACTTGTTTTTAAAAGTACTTGAGTATCATGAGTACAAGAGTACATTTTCTAAATATTGCATTACTACTGCCACAGTGCTTACATTTATGTACAGAAACGTCCTGCATGGAGTTATGAAAAATGTTAATGTTAATACCTTGGAGAATGTAAAAGGAATTGAAAGTAAAATCAAGTCATTTTCATCTTGCTTTATTTAACATTTTTCACTTGCCCACAAGGCAATAGCACAATGGCAACCCTCTGACAAACCTCTGCTAGAGTTTTAATGGATTTTTTGCACCCACATTTGAACCTGTCTGTGTTAAACACACCGCATACTCAAGAACATCAAAGAAAATGCTCAGCTTACATTAATGTGTAATATCAGAAAAGAAAATTCAGCTAACAATTGTGTGTACATGTGAGTTTCTCTGTTTTTCATCAAATCAATAAACCTAAACCAGCAAAGAAGGCAATATAGCAATGTTCTGACACACCTCTGAACCTGACCGTGTAGACGCAGCATAGAAGAGAAAATAATAATGATTAAAGAAAATCAGCTGTGTTTAGGTCAGTGTACAAAGAAGGGAAAAAAAATTCAGCTCATTTGAGTGACAGTATTAAGCCCTTTCCTCTCACATTGACATACAGGCAAAGGCAGGAGAAAATACTTTCAGCTAAATAACACCATTCTCACACACACAATCTATGTGTGACAACTCTGTGTGTGTGTGTGTGTGTGTGTGTGTTTGTGTGTGTGTGTGTAGCCTACTTCAATTCAATCAAATGTCATGAAGTCTTTGGCGGAAAGCTGAAGGTGATTGCTGATAGGCTGTCCCAATCACTGGCGCCTGCACAATCCAATCACGTTTGAGAGGGAAACAACAAGTTGAGGGTTTCCGAGATGTTTCTTTTTTTCCTTCCACACGGAGACGCGTTTCTGTGAATACGCACAAATTCTTTATCGGATAGGCGTTTCGTCCACACTGATCCGGCGTTTTGGAAAAGTGAAATCGATGTTTTTTGAAACCAGTTCCCAGAGAGGATAAATTTCAAAACGCCGCCTTTGTGTTTTTGTTTTGACAGAGAATCCCGTTTCTGAAACAATGACGTCATCAGCCCACGTCTCGCCCCTAGTCAGCCACCGCTACGTCACGTAACCGCAACAAAAACACTGAACGATTGTCTTTTTAATAACTTACATTAACACTGATTAATAAATGTATTGTTCCATGTTCGTTTGTGTACCACGTTACGCGCAAGGTTTATGAGCATAGTCCATTTCTTCTCCGTTTTAAGTGTATCTCTGTGGCAGAATTACAGCGCCACATGCTTGTCTGGCATGTAACGTTATACTACAACGTTTTGTGGTTTAATGTGGACGCGGATATTTCTTGAGACGAGAGGAAAAAAAGATCGGACTGAGGTATGCTCCGTCTCCGTGTGGACGAGGCCGAAGAAGTAACGTGTACTTACGGTTATGGATAGAAATGTAGCGGAGTAAAGAGTACAATATTTGCCTCTCAAATGTACTCGAGTAAAGTCATGAGTACTCCCCAAAAATGATACTTGAGTAAAGTACAGATCCCTCAAAATTGTACTTAAGTACTGTACTCAAGTAAATGTACTCCGTTACTGTCCGGCTCTGATTACAAATTAGCGTTAACCTACATTTTAAGTTTGTGATACCTAATGCATTGACTAATGTTAAGAAATTAAATCTTACTATAAAGTTGAACCTAAAGCCTACATAAAAAACTAATATAACTGGCTTCATAATAGATGGCTCTTGCAGTATGAGAGAAACGACAACATGTCTAAGATGCTTCTCATGCACATATCTTTCCATTCCGGCTCCTCTCCAGGGAGGAAACTCACATTCTCAGAGTTATGGAGGGCTTGTGCTCTCATTCCCTCATACCTCCTTCAGCCAGCGCTAAATTTAGAGCACTGCAATAATGCAGCCCCTGGAACAACACAGCCACGATCTGTCTTCTTTTCTGGCTGCTCTGTCTAGCAAATATAAAAATAGCCCGGCCCACCAGCTCTAAGCCCTGCAAAGCACATCAAAGTGTCCTGGAGCTTTTGATAGCATGAAGTGAGCGACCATAACTGATTTGTCACTTTGAAATGTCACAACACTTCAAAGGTGTCCAATGCTGTCGCTAAAACAGCCTTTTTCCAGTCAACATCCGAGCCAATCAGAAATCTTGTTTTAACCCCAGTCCTCCTCTCAAATTTATGCAGTTTAGGATCACACTCTGGTGAGCTTCTGGTGGTGCTACAGGGAAAAGATGGTCCTTTTTGTCTCAAAAGACTGAAACCATATCAATAGCATCAAGTACTCAATACTCAAGTCTCAATATAAACGGCATTCTTAATTCAATTCAAGTTTATTTGTATAGCGCCTTTTACAATACAAATTATTACAAAGCAACTTTACAGAAAATTGCGTTTCTACAAATATTTAGTAGTAGCTTAAACAGATCTGATTACATAAAATCTGGTTTATATAATCACATTCTAAAAATTAAGTAGTTGTAATTAGATTATATTACATTTTTTAATAATCGTAATCAGAGTACTGTTACATATAATGCAGTTATTCTCAAACTTTTTTTCTTAAACTCTTTCTTGAGGTTTTAAGGTATTAAGTTAATAAATTAAGTATGACAATTACATGTTTATGGTTCTCTGGCATTGGTTATTGGTCACATGGCATGCAGGTAAACAAAAAACATTTAATCTTTTTTAGTAAGTGCTTATTTTGATCAAATTATTTATATAATTTATTAGCTTTTAATTAAACTCACAAACCCCCTGCAGTTTCTTCACAAACCCCAATTGATGTAATGTAAAGTTTAATGCACTTCATGTTGTTAATAAAGACAAGATTCTATCTTCTTTCTCTTTATATTTTTTATATTAATATGATACAACATTATCCTATTTAAAACAATGTAATGAATGAGTTAGGTCAAAAGTAATCAAAAAGTAGTCTGATTAAATTATTTAAAATGTGAAATGTAATGGATTCCATTAAAGCCTACAACAGTTGTCACATAATTTGGAAACAGTAACGGACTACATTTTGTAAGTAGGCCTAATCTACCCAGCACTTTGTACTATATGCTCAAAAATATTATTAATGAAAACAAATTCAGAAAGATGCACATTAATCAGAATTCCCTTCTACATGCATCAAATTAAAAAGACAGATCCTTAAATGCTGACTGATAAATCATCAAACTATCTATATTTTCAAATAAATGCTTTACCTTTGTTCTGTTCTCAATTTCGTAGACAGTGAGCTGCATGGGAATGTTAAAACTGTGTAGAATATTCCCGCCAAACACCAGGGTGTCTTCTGGAGTGTAGACGGCATGGATCCAACCTACACACACACACAAGAGCAAAAATACAAATGCTCAACTTCAGGAAAGAAACTGTACCCTGCTCTCATAATTTCATTCTCCATTCTTAATCTTATGCAAGTCACTAAAGTCAAACCTGCTGCTATTTTCTTGAATCCAAGCACAAACAAGAATGACATTTCAGTGGAATAATTCCTTATATTTCAGTCTGTTCCTCACACAAAGCTGTTAAATGACTTATGTATATAAATCATGGAATGCAGCACAAATGTCATAGGGGTGGCTTTAATTGTGCTTGTTTGCTTGACAAATATAATCAATGACCAAGAACTGTTGTTGCATTGGAAAGAGTTTCTTAAAGGTTCTTCAGAATTTCTCCTTTTGTGCTTTACAGAAAACAAAATGAAGGGGAGTAAACAAGAACAGAATTTACATTTACAATTCAGCATTCGGCAGACGCTTTCATCACTGGATAAAAGGTAGACATTTCATCAGTTCATGCATTCCCTGGTGGGAATCAAACCTGACCTTGGCACTGCCACTGCCATCCCTTTTCAGTTTTCCTTTTATATATGCACTCAAGCTCAGTGCGTCACCTGAAGGGATGAAGAACGTGTAGCCCTGTTTCAGCTCTACTCGCTGGCAGCTGTCTGAACGGTCACCCAGGAAGATATCACTCTGTTTGCCTGACAGAACCCAGTCCCCATACAGAGACAGATTGTGTGGGCTTGGAGGAATCAGCCAGAAGACCTGAAGAGAAATGCAGGTGTGATTCTAAACTGGGATATGATTTTTCTTCTTTGAAATGAATGATTCACAAACTCGTGTCAGCATTCATCCTTTATGAGGAAGTTATTTATCTCTCCAATTTATTCCCGAGCAGACAGTGTGGTCCATTATGAAGTTTACAAAGTTGTAGGACATTAAACGTTAACATTAAATCAAAGAAACAATAGGACAAACTTAGGGAGATTCTGTACTTGTGAAGATTTCTAGGTGGCAACTGAGACTTTTTCACTTCAATTCTTGATAGAATCTATAATACAAAATTGTATTAAATAATAAAAATGCTAATCAACTAAAAATAAAAATCAACTAAGAATGACCAATACCTTTGTTAAAGTATTTATGAATATTTGTTAATGTTAGTTAATAAAAATACACCTGTTCATTGTTAGTTTAGGTTTATTAAAAAATATTAACATATGTTTTGATTTTAAAAATGTATTAGTACATGTTGCGATTAACATTATCTATGATTTCTAAGAATAAACTAAGAAGGTTTATTGTAAAGTGTTACCAAAATATGTATTATATGTATTAATTTGGACCCCAGTGTATGTTGTATGACAAAAAATTAGTAAGCTGATAACCTTACAATTTCGATGTAAGATAAATTGGTTCAATTCTCTTGTGAAAGCAGGAGGATTACATAACAGGCTTTACTCCTACAACTCTTCCTAGAAGTTCCTTCAGTCATACATGTGTCACTCATCTTTCTTGCACAAGCCACCACTTGTTTGACCTTTCAGAGTGAATATTATTTGATTCCCTCCACCTAACACACACACACACACACACACATACACAAGCAGCATTTCTGCTGACGCTGCAGCCCCAGCGGCAATGCAACTATGCAAACATGGAAGAGATTCATTTACAGTGTCTCTAGATACCCGATCTTTACAGATCACAAGCAAAGACAATGCTGCAGAAAATCATAATAGCTTTCAAAGTAATAGCATAAACAAACCCCTACCCCAAGAATGGCCAATAATATTAATAGTAAAAGCACCACTTACTCCCAAACACTTACCTTCCTTCCTTTGAAGACATGGTACCACACCGATGTGCCGCCAAAGTCGATGTGAAAGTCAGTGAAACAGCCTTTTACACTCATCAGACAGTATCTACAGAAAGAGCGAAACAGGGAAAGTACAAAGGTGATTTCCAACATCTGCATAAATAGAGAAGAATGATAAATCTTAATGCGGTTTCTAAGTCCTGACAAAAAAGATTGTATGTGCAACTGGGAGTAACCACACCATGGAAATGTTCAACTCCCAACTCAAAATGAATATTTCCTTCAAAACCATATAGAGTGGAATTTCCCCTTCTCGATCAACAGCATTATCAAAGCTCAGCAAAATATTATGATTTCAGCAACAAAAAGAATTGTTACAGCATTAAATCAAAGCTAATTTCTTTCTCAGAACATACAAAACGATAGTCATTGACATTGGTTTGTTTGAGATAAAACCATCTCAGCACCAGAACAGGGATGGAAGCTATTTGCGGCTTATGCATTTGTCATCCACAGCATTTAGCAAGGAGCAAAATTAATCAAACCCTAAATTGCCTCAGTGTCTGGTTAAAATCTGTCCCACTGAGCCAGGAGAAGAAGAAAGTGAAGAAATCCGTTAGCTGTAATGAGCAAAAGGCATCACTCACCGCAGGGCGTCGTGAACTAAAAAATGATTAGGCATCAATTTAGGCAAGCCCAGATGGTTGAGGGCCTGAGAAACGAGACTTCTAAATTTAGGGTCACCAGAGGAAGGATTTCACAATGATTGGAAATGTTATTAACAGACGGTTTTGCATGTTTTGTATGTTTTGCATTCAAACTGTGCCAGCTGAAGTTCTGGCAGTGTAAATGTCAGATGATGTCACTGGAGATGACATCATGCCACAGCATCAACAAAAAAGCACATTGAGCACTTGGATTCCAGATGGTTTCCATAATGCAAACAAGGCAAAATCATTCTTCGACTCATTAACTGCAGGCTGCAGCAGGTAACACTAGGATAATACCTTGCAACCTGAACCTGCAGAGGTTACATCCTATAATTGGAGCTCTTCGATGAAAGGTTATGAATAAATAATCAGTGACTACATAGTACCCTCACAAAAGGCCTAATAATGCAGTAATAATGACCCTTTTTATGGATTAAAACACTTTATATTATCACTGAGGTCATGACATAATTACTTTGACTATTGATATAAAACATTTATATTAATAGATTTTTTATATTAATAAAAAACATATTTAAAAAATATATGAATACAATTTTATAAAAAATAAAAATGAATTTGAAAATATTATGAACATAACATTATGAAGTATTTACATTTTTAATTTCTAAAAAATGTATACCATTGATGTTAACGTTACCCCATGTAAAACATTAATAGAATTTTGATAATATAAGAATTTAAATATAATTTAATATATTACTTATTTCAAAAATATGTGCAACATTATAAAAAATGCATCTTGTGTAACATTATTAGAAATTAAATTTTTTTAAATAGTAAAAGTTAATAAAAATAAATTTAGCATTAATAAAACATTATTTGAAAAAAAGTCATAATATAAAAACAAAACTAAAAAACAAAAATAATAATAATATAAATGATATTTAAATAATATTATATTTAAATCTGACTCTGTATTTATGGGTGTTCAGATCTCCTATCTTATTTTTGTGCAGAATTGCATTTTCTGGCTACTTGAGCAGAATTTCATGTTCTATAACGGTATACATGTATAACGACACCAAATAAGAAAGAAATGCAATCAATAATTCTGTTATATGAACATAGATAACTCAAACTGTGTATTTAGGAACTAAAACGGTGACTGTTGAAGCCCGTGTCATCCATCCCACAGAGCAGTAAGTGATGCACCAAAGCAGCCAAAACACAACTAGAACCTTGATTTGCACAAACATGCTTGGTGAGCTTATAACATTTCAGAACACACATGCAGCCCTAACAAACATGTATTTCACCAGACCGCATAACCATAAGTGGAATGACCACAAATTACTGGCCATGCTTTCATAGAACTATCAAAGAAAGTTGAGAAAACTATACCAAACCGTAATGGAACCTCTAAAGGATTCTTTAAATTTTCGCACCATAGTTTTTAGTGAAATGAAAGACACATACCCAGAAAATGTTCATCCCCATTTGAAGCACTTTTCCATTGTGACATCTGCCCATGTAATTCAAAAGAGGACAACAGAAGTGACTTTTAGCGCTCAATTCTTCCTTTATAAAGAGCTCAATGAATACAGAGAGTCGGGAGTCAAAGGGAAAGTGAGATAGAGAAAGAGAGAGAGTTGGCTTTACTGTGCAGAAAATACTGCTATGTGATATTCTGATTGGCTGAGGAGGATTCACTGGGATACTGCAGCAGCCTGTGAAGATCCGCCTCTTCTCCGCATTAGGAGTGTGCTGCCTAGCAACTTGATGGAGTCACAGCCAGCTGCAGGCCAAAGAAATGTGCAGCAAAACAAGGGACTGTGGGAAATGAGCAGACCTCATCTTTGACTGACGCAGGATGTCAGAGAAGAGTTTTCAGATTGACTCAACAAGCTCTGAGCGATGTCAGAAAGCCAAGATACTTTCTGAAGGGAAACTGGAGCAACAAAACCTTTACGGGCATTGAAATATGCACGTAAAATTGCAAAAATAATAATGATAACTCGTCAGAGAGCCTGTGATTTCTCAGGACACACTCAAAAAAAAATAATAATAATAGATTTCCCATTTGCTCTTATACTAACAGAAAAAAAAAATCCACAATAGCATTTATGTTACTTTACAAAAGAGGAAAAATATTGAGCGATTGATTACGTTAGCCAGAAGAGAGAAAAATGTCTAATTTTCCATCACTCCCTCAGCCTCTGTATTACAAAAACTAGTATTTAACTGTTATTTAATACAAAGATAATATAACACAAAGTATAATGAAATAAATGTACATTCAATTTTATTTTTTTAAATTGTAATAACCAATGCGTCAATATTTCAATATTTGAAAAAAGGTCTATTCCTAAATGTTTTCCAAAAATGTACTAAAATATTACCTCTGAACTTTGGGATATTTCATCTCGGACATGACATTTGTGGCTTCGGTTTGTTCCTGTTTAAGATGCCGCGGCCACATATTGTCCACCCAATCCACCAGATCCACCTAAAGACAATCAGAGATACATTCAAATTATTCTTATTTTTATACTTTGTTTCATAGTAATTCCTTTTAAATTGATAGTAATTCTGTTATGTGCTTTTGTCATTTTTATTAGTTCTGGTTTAATTTAAATATTATAATTTAGGTTTAATTTATATTTATTACAGATTTAGTTTGATTTATTTTCAGTTAGTAATTTTAGTGACTCAACTTAAACTAAAAAAACAATTAGAAATACTGACTTGGCAACTAACTAAAATAAGCTCTTCAGCTAATATTTGTATATTATCTTTATTTCAAATATTCATCAAAAAAAATTATATTTCTACTAAACGTGAACTTTTATATAACTTTTAATTGAGAGACAAATGTGAATTATTATTATTTTTTTTATTTTTTTGGTAAATAAAATACCCAAAAATTGCATGAAGATATTAAGATTGAATTGCATTCGCAAATATCATTGGGCCATAAATTATTACTAATTTATTTGACTTGATATTACCAATTCATTTATTAAGTAAAGCATTACTAGTGTCCCTGCTCTCATCTACTCAATTACTGACATATATGATACTTTGAAGAAAAGATTGCAGTCACAAGTAAGATTTTCCTTAAAAATGTCATTTTAAATAATGTTTTAATGGAAACTGCACAAATTAATGTTGAAAAGTGACAAATGAACCAAAAAAAATCTACCATGTTTCTTACCACAGTTGGTCTCTTGATCAAATTCTCCAGTTTGGTGTGACTGAACTCCAGGCTGATGACGTTGAACAGCTTGTCACGTTCATCCTCAGGCGTCTCAAAGTAGCGGACAAACTGTGCCATGCTCATCTCTGAGCCCTTCTGCGTACTAACGTCCATCACGTCAACAGCTCACCTGCTGCCTGAACATCCATGCAGAGACAAACACTTTCCACTCAATAGGCTACTCCTCTCCATTACAAGAAGTAACCAACGTTTTGCTTGGAATCTTTATTTTCTAAAATGTACAGCCAATAAAAAATGCCTCACTGTTTTGTATTCATTACCCTCTTAATACAAAGATAATTTCAAAGTTATTTACCAACATCATAAATTCAATGTACAGGCTATAAATATGCGAGTATATACGAGGCTTACAGTGCTTACGTTATTCCTCAAGCCTAATAAGGACTGTATGTATGTGCACAACAACATCAATTTGATCAGCCAGATAAACTAGTGCATATGTACTCTTCAAAATACCAGCACACAGAACAGACATGGTGCATGTGTTTAGTTTAATAATACAGCAGAATACATTGTCCTGTTCATGAATAATGCAAGAACTGATTTGATGTGAGACCGAGAAAATGCAATAAAAGTCCAAGTCAAAAGTAAGGATTAACAAATGTTATCAAAACGTTTTACTGCTTTTCATCTGATTACAGTCAAACAACTGAATTTTTTTTTTTATATAGTACTTACCAACCAAACCCTTGATTTCACTTACAGTAAATTCTGGATCCGGCATTCTGTAGTACATTAAACAATTCAGATGAGTGATTCACAATGTAAAAAGTATGAATCAATCTGAAATAAAAGCGTTTTACTTGTTCTTACCTAATTCCCAGGCCATCTTTGGCTTTAAATATGAGTGGAGTTCGCAGTGCCTCTCTCTGAACATATTCATAAGTAAAATCTAGGATGGTACAAAAGAAGTGGTTGCTAAAAGTTAGACTGTGTTTAAAAAACAAATCCCTGGATTTTAAAATAGAGAGTACATGAATGACCCAAGTATTACTTGTAAACCAAGACTTTAGACACAACTTCTCATTCATTATGACCAGTGGCGGCTCTAGACAAATTTTACTAGGGGGGCCAAGGAGGGGCCGGTGTTTAACCAGAGGGGCACATTAAAAATGGCAACATATTTTATTTAAATATAATGCAAATAAATACAAAAAGTAATTCTTGAAAAAATCTACACAGTAATTTTACACAATCTAAACATGTTAATAAAAACAAATTACTATTAGTACTCTTATAAAATTCAATCAGGCAATCATACATTTCACAATTTAATATTTATATATGAATGTCAAGAATTTTGAGTGTATATATTTATAATGCTTACACTACACTACACAGAAATAATATACAAATAAATTATGCTTATTTTAATTTAAATGTATTGTGCAGGCTAAAAATATAATAAGCTTTTAATAATCTGTCAGTGCACAAAACCATGATAATATGAAACGCTTCAAAACTGAGCTCACAAAGTGATTTTAAAAGTTTACGGCTTTTAAAACATGTGTGTGATCTAACAGGCACAAGCGAGTCTTTTAAAAACAGCAACAAACATCAAATACAAATACACAAAATAAAGTCATTTTATGGAAATCCACAGCCTTTTTATCTACAGATCAAGCATTATAATGTGAGTATATAATATTGGAGAGAGTTTTACCATGCATCCTGCTGTAAATGGACGAGGTGCGCGCTATTTGAATACTGAATGGAGAATGATTGACAGCCACAGAGGAGGGAAAACAAGGTTTCCGTAAACTTTAATTTAATGATGTAAATAGTCTTCGGTCCATAACATTAAGATATGGAATTGCTTCAGATGACTTTGAGAAATTATAATCAGACCCAAGTCACCCAAACTGATGTGAAAAAAAGAGAGGCGCCGAAAAGCGCGATGTTTGCATCCCTGAATATGATTAAAGCCCCGTTCACACCAAGAACGATAACTATAAAGCTAACTATAAAGATAACGATATTAGCGTCCACACCAGCGAACTATATCGTCTGTTTATTCTGAGCGCAAGTGCGTCTGCCGCTTTAAATCCTTGAGCTCGTTATAGAAGGATGGATTCTGATTGGATGTCAATGTTCGTACATCAGCTGGATAAAAATCGTTCTGAAAATGATTCCAACGATACTGTTTCTCTATGCCTTTATCGTTATAGTTGTAGTGTGGACTCTGCTATTCTTTAATATTGAGAACGATTTTTAGAACTATATCTTTATCGTTATCGTGCTTGGCGTGAACCAGGCGGCAAGGAAGTCGACCGGAAGTTGAAGTCGGCCACGAGCTGCCATCTTGTAGCAGAACTTCACTTGCGTTAGCATTCCCATTGACTCCTATTCATTTTGGCGTCACTTTGACAGCGAATAACTTTACATCTGAGGCGTTTAAAGACTCCGTTTGTCCATTATTTATTTCTAAAGATACACGACAATGTATAAAGGGCTCCATTACCTTCTATGTTACAGTATGGCCCCGTAGAAACAGTTTTTGTAAAAATAGGCTAACGATTGCGTCATAACCACTCGACTCTCTGTCGCATTACCGTACAGACAGGAGGAGAAGCTCGCAGGCAATTAACTTAATATGGCGTACTGGCGTTACATTTTAAAATACTATACAAAATAATTAATCAGAATACTTACTCCTGCTCACTCACGCCAAAGAACTCCCCGCTCAAGCTCGCCGTCTCTGCAAGATTAACGATGGCAGTTTTCAAGCACAGCTACTAGAAGATTTACATCTGTCAGACAGGTTGCTGACGTCATCAAGCTTAGTTTGAGTCTGCGCGTCAGAAACGGAAGTGCTAAAAAACGCTAAAAATGGGCTTCACTTGTCTCAATTGAGTTCCAATGGGGATGCTGTGTCCATTTCTTTTACTGTCTATGGTGTGAACGGGCCTTAAGTGTTTGGGTGCGCTGCACTAATTTACCCATGTAGAACGTTGCGTCACATTAGTTCCGCTTTTGGCGCTCACGTATAAATCATATTACTTTTTTTTTTCAGCAAGGGGGTGGCCACAGGGGTGGCCAGGGACATGTCTAAAGAGGCACGGGCCTCCCTAGGCCTCCGTGTAGAACCGCCACTGATTATGACAATATTCCACATTGTTTAATAATTGTAAAGTCATCTAAACTATGAAAGATCTGATTGGGAACAATGTAGTTATCAATCTTCTTATATATAATCCCACACTCAAGAGGTTTATATGAATGCTGGACACTTGTTGGCTGCTTTTTCTTCAGTATCCACTAAAACTAATCTATTAAAATATAATACTATTCTAATTTTGTAAATAAACTATGTACTGTAGACAACAATTTATACTTGTCAGCAAGATTAGTTTCACTGGATGCTATTTGACATTAGGACTGAAACGATATGTCGACATTATCGACAATGTCAACAATAAAAAAAAAAAACTGTCGACAAATTTTTGTTGTCGAGTAGTCGTTTGATCTCAGATGACTCAAGTAAGTGCTTGCAATAATGCAGTTCGTGCTGTAGCGCAAGATTGTAATTCAGCGCTCCTGATACAATTTAAGAGAAGAAGAAGTGCTTCAGTAGAGCAAACAGAGCACAATCCGAACCGGAGGCTGCTGAGCGGCATTTGGATGAATATCTAAATATATACTGCGTGCTTTCCTCTCAATAACAAAATAAACAACAAAAACTGACCACTGTGTGAAAGCAGCACTTAAGAATCATTTGATTAAAGTGATGTGGATGTTTGCATGACCTCTGAAGTACAGTAAACAGTAAAGAAAAGTCCAGTCACGTCACGTTTATTTATATAACAGTACAATGCAATAGATAGTCTTAAATCAAGCAACTTTACAGTATTAAACATGAAAAAGTCAATGTCGCTTTCAGTTAGAATTATAACTTTATTTTCTATTATAAAGCAGCTCTCCAGTGTGGAACTAGCTAATGATACAATATTTTTATTAGTGAGGGAAAAAAAAATGTCATTAAAGTTATTAAAAAAAACAACAACAAAAAACACGACCTATCACTTACCTTTTACTTTTGTTTCTTATACATATGACTTACAAAAATATATTAATAGACAGAATGATTTGTCTTTCGGCTACTTTCTCATATAGCTAATTTAATGATGAATAAGAGTTTCTCTCTCTCTCTCTCTCTCTCTCTCTCATCTCATTTTGTGTGCCAAATAAACTTATTTGTATAAATGAATTGTATAATTGTAATTACATAATATGATTTCCA
This sequence comes from Carassius carassius, assembly GCF_963082965.1. Taxonomy (NCBI): domain Eukaryota; kingdom Metazoa; phylum Chordata; class Actinopteri; order Cypriniformes; family Cyprinidae; genus Carassius; species Carassius carassius. The sequence goes on from NC_081803.1 coordinate 18,659,285, forward strand.
AAAGTGGAAGTAATTAATTTATTTGTTAGAATATGTATATTTTAACTAACTGCAAAAGCTGAATAATCAATAAATGTCTAATGATTAATCAGTTAAAATATCAATGATTAGTCAACTAATCGTTAGATGAATCGATGATCAAAATAATTGTTTGTGGCAGCCCTATTTGACATAATAGATATTTACATATTCCACAAGACAAAACTAAAAAACATAATTTATACAAATAGTCCTGTTCAAAAGTACTTCGTTATATATATGCTTCGTTATTAAAGGGATAGTTCACCCAAAAAAATGTATTCTTTAATCATTTACTCACCCTCATGCTGTTCCAAACCTGTACGAGTTTCTTTCTGCTGTTTAAAGGTCCCATGACATGGATTATTTCCTTTTCTATAAATGCTTTTTAATGTTTCCTTAGGTGTACTTATATTGCTAGTATGATTTTTACATTTAAAATTTAGAAATAAAAAGCATTTTTTATATCCTGATATTAGCCCTCTGGCTTGAATGCTCTGTTTGAAGGGGCGTGTCTGCTGTGAGACTCCGAGTAAACGACAACTGTTGTGATTGGCTGACATCTTTGCATTTGAAATGCGTATTACATGTGGACCCCTCTCAAATATATATATATATATATATATATATATATATATATATATACTACAGCTGTCGAGATTAACGAATCGTGGATTTGTTGATTATATAATTATTTTTTCGATCTTTTCCCATCACATGAACGGCTGCAGTGATGAGCATTGAGTAGACAGAGTCTGTTTATCGCGTGAATGCAGTCATTATTGCAACACATTTTCTCTCACAAAATGCTTTCACCACAACTAACAGCAAACACATGAATACAGTAAGAGCTTTGTTGTGCAGCATAACAGCGTCATTCATTGTAACGGCAGTTTAGGCAAGTGTGCAGATATACTCGCGATGTGTGACAGCTCCGAAAAAAAGGGAGCGTTCTTTGATCGCTCTCTGTAGTTAAATCACAATTTAAATAACAGATTTGTTTCATGCTACTGAGAGAAACAACGTGAAGTTGATCGTTTAGCTACTGGCTTGATTCACTGATGCATAAACAGTATTAAACGATTTAGAAGAAAGTCTGTGTGAACTTGAATGATTAACTACACATCAGAAATCACTGATCACAGATCAGGCATTAATGAACAAGGTTACTCACTGTTTGTGGCGGTGCTGTCGAATCCATATCATAAAATTCTGTTTATAATGCCTGTGCTGACATTGCGACTGAATTATATGTAAATATTTGGGCGGGCAAAGCAGAGAAAGGGAAGGTAACATTTCTCTTTACAACGTCACAAAGAGGAGATTCCAGATCAGCCCGTTTGAGCTTCCATTTTCTCAGAGGCAGAGAAAGATAGCAAAATCTCGATTTACACCGATTAAAATTTTTAGAAACTTGGGGACCACATACATGCTAGGGGAAGTCATATTAATGTTAAAAAACCTCAGAAAGTGAAATTTTCATGTCATAGGACCTTTAAGACAAAAGAACACATTCTGCAGGATGAGGGTAACCAAAAAGTTTCTGGTCAAGTCACAAGGGGGACCAGCAACATTCTTCAAAATATCATCTTTTATGTTCAACAGAAGAAAGAACTTAAACAGGTTTGATACAACTGGAGGGAGAGTAAATAGTGACAGAATTTCAATTTTTGGATGAACTATGCTTTTAATATCAACCATTTAATATGAAATTATGAGCACAACTGTAAGTACAACTTATATTTGCAGGTGCGGGTGCCAAGGAGAACAAAACCACCAATTGTCTAAGAATATAATGCATATAATTGCACTAATAAGCAATATACACACTAAAAAGTAAAATAACATGTACCTCCTCCCTCCATATACTGAACAAATTCACTGTTGTATAAATTGCTCTCAAGTTTGTCCTCCACGCTGAAGCCCCCGATGTTTGTGATTTCCTCCACATCTGACAAGTCCTCGTTCTCATCGTACATCCTTCTGCAGGTCGAGCGCTGGATGAAAACAACATATGATGAAGATGAAAAGAACCTGCCTCATTCTGTGCTTGGATGTGAGACGTAACTCTGGACTGGGATGCTATATAATTTGCGCGAACGTCAAATTTCATGATTAACATCCAATCCTTAATCGTCGACCATCTTGCAGCTGTTATATAATTAATACATGTCAAATCAAACTTCCCGATGAATTTTAGACACGAGGTTCGCGGGGCAACAACAATGTGTGTGCAGTCTCGCACGCGCGTCTGTATATGGAGCATCTTGCTCTCTTTGTAATATTATGAGACGCTTTCCTGTTTACCATTACAATCCGAGAGTTATTGCAATTAAAATACTAGTGTGGCGTATGTCGCTCTAATTCTGGTATTACAGTAATTCGCACCGATTTAGGCCACTAAACACAATGCATATCGATGTGAGGCTGAAATCTCGATTTAAAACGAGTCTTTGAGAGGACAGCTTCAACTACACACCAGTTTGCGTCCGGATTCCGCACACGCCTCCATGTCCGAGCCTTTCGTCCGTGTTATTTCTCTCAGCGCTTTATTTGGACCATATTTAACGGCGTAAAGTTGTGCACACTTTGATTGCTTGTATAGAAAACTATGGAAAGCGTACGGGGCCAAAAGTCTTGAAACGGAACGCGTGAAATTTGACCGTGTCAACAAACACAATTATATGAGGTGTGATTTATGCATTTACTTTGCTAACTAAGCAATCAGTCGTGTCAGTCGTTGCGTACCTTGCTGTGAGCAGAAGCCGTGACCAATGACGTGTAATTGCGTGATATCATATACTATATGATGTCTGCGCAAGCGATGGGAAGTTCAGATAATTTTACCGACTTGGACCTTTGAGTCTTGTTCAGAAAAAATAAATCCTTTTTTTTTTCAAAGCATTTCCTTCATTTTGTTCATTTTATCTAAATGTAATTAAAATGTTACTTCCCTAACACATCTACTACTTACGCAAATGTTGATCACACCACAAGCAATACAAAACTATAATGTTATAAGAAACAGAAAAGACTGAGACATCACGTGACAGCCCCATAAACTTAACCAATGCAGTCTGAGCCGGAAAAAGAATTGAAACCTTTTGATTCCTCGCGTTTGTCTCATTCATCTGACAGCCCCATACGCTAAACCTATGCTGTCTGAGCCAAAATCCTGTGGCTCTCTCTAATGGACAACATTAAAATCACAGCTTTTAGCCTCCGGTTCAGTGGCATAGTGTCTGGGTATGCAGGGTAAACAGGTGCATATGGGCCCTGGCCGTTTGGGGGCCCTGCTCGGGCCGGACCTTGTCTGACAGCTTATCAAAATTCTCACCCCGAGTCTGACTGGACTCACATCTCTTCTCACGCAAGAAGGGGGTGATGAAAGTGTCGCGCTTCTTATCACACCTCATTGGTCACGGCTTCTGCTCACGGCAAGGTGCATGGCGATTGACAAGACTCATTGCTTAGTTAACAAAGTAAATGCATAAATCCCTCCTCCTACAACTCCCCATCCGAAGATGCGTTCAGGGCAATTCTAGCCAAATATGCACGTCTGTGCCAGCGTTTGTGTGAAATAGAAGCAGTTTGATGTGAAGTTCAAACTCCATAAGGTGCTTTTTGACGCTTTGATGGAAAACATTCCATAGATGTTTTGCATAGTTTATCCAATGTTTTTTTTCTTTGAAGTACATTTTATTTTTAGTGTATAAAAATACATTTAGAATTCATTTAGATACTATTTATACAATATTTGTTTAAAGTTGTCTTATGTTTGACACAAAATAAAGCAAATAGTTTAAGATTTTTCTAATCAGTTTTTACATAAAGAAATTAATTAATCAACTCATTCATCATGTGAGAAGTCCTGTACGGGCAAATGACTTCTTCTCAGATGGCAAAAGTATAAATCCCACCTCATCACGCATTCCATTTTGAGACTTTTGGCCCCGTCCACCTTCCATAATAAACTAAGCAGGAACCATTTTTTTGTATAGTGCACCGCGTGACATCACAGTCAACAGAATCAAAACATTGCATGCACGTAATGCGGATTGTGTTTATGAGGGGCCAAAACAATATGCATTTTTTTTCTGAGGAATTATCAAAATGGTTTGTGGGGGGGTTACACATAGGAATTGTTTTTTTAGGGAGCCGGAATTGCTCCTTCTTTCTTCTGTTTGGAACGCACGCGCTGCAGCTGCTAAACTCATGCATTTGTGCTTCGACAACACCGTAATACTGCAACAATAACTGAATATTTACTACCGTTTGCCCATTCTAATATTAAAAACCCACAAGTTATAGCCTTAGTTACAATAGAAATAGATATGCATGACCGATTCTCTTTAAATCAAGATTTATTTGGGGCATTGAATGAAAAAGTGTAAGATTTATAATAGATTATTATTAGCCTAATAGTAGTAGTAGGCCTAGTTATCACCATCATCAAAATTATTTTTATAATTGTTTATTTATTATTTACTAATTACTTTAACAAGCTAATGGTAACCAAGTTGACATCAAAATGTGCATATTTGCTAATATAGTAAGGAGAAGATATTTTTAATCCTCATGACAAATAAAAATATAAAAGTTTAATTAACTAAAATTAATTTAAAGATTTTTTTAATGAAAAAGTTTTTTATCAAAATGTGCATATTTGTTCAACTTAAGAAATATTTAGTGTTAATTAAAATTATATATTTTTATGAAAAATAAAAAGTGAATATTTGCTAATATAGCTGTTAATGTACAAATAGGATCAACAAAAATACATACAGACAAAAAAAGAAAAAATATATATATATATATATATATAATATATATATATATTATATATATATATATATATATATATATATTATATATATATATATATATATATATATATATATATATATATATATATATATATAAAGAGAAAAGAAAATGCTTCCTCTTGGCAAAGTAAAATTTCTTGTTGATGTATTTAGAAAACGGGTAAGATAGTAATATTTTATACAATTGTATATACATATGAAATTAATGTTTTTAAATAGCCATTTACAAATAAATTTACAAACAAATATATAATTTTTTTTTTTAAGAAAGTGTACAAAATGTTAACCTACATCGATTCTGTTATGTTCACACACTAATAAGTGTGTAAACAAATGTGTTGTCGCGAAGGCTTGTGGGTAATGCCTTCACGATGCATCCAGTTTCACTTGAACAAGCCAGCTGACTGTCTCGTTCAGGCGTAATGCTGGAGATTCACCATTAACCCAGCGCAATGCTTCGGTTCAGCTGAATCTCTCGGATAGTTTCTCAGAACCTCTGCTCGGATGAACATGAGTCGGAACGAGCATTCGCTGCAGGCTCTGTCCTGGAGAAAGCTTTACCTGAGCAGAGCCAAACTCAAAGCGTCCAGTCGCACGTCTGCTCTTTTATCCGGTTTCGCAATGGTGAGTTGGTTTTCATGTCTGTTTCTTTAGAGCTGTGGATGTTCGGTTTGCACCGGCTGTATAAACACCGAGTTGTTAAAGAGAAAGTGCGTTTAATAATGTTGTGTAAGTTTAAGCGAATATTTTGGCTTCAAAAGGCGCATGACTCGCTGTTTTATGCATCTGCAATCACAAACTGACAGCCACATTTGTTAAGATTGTGCTAATCTTCAACTAGATAATGTACATATATGATTGCAGTTTTTACTTAGTGATGTTAATAAAGAACAACACACCACTGGATATCTACCGGATGCAGCCAAGGCTCAACTTCTTGATTCGTCCACTGCAGTGCACTTTAATTCGTTGCCAAACCGATTCCTAAGAAATCTTACAATCTGCACACGTCCAAGTTTAAATGAAAATCTTAATCCTTTTAAAACCTAAATGCTCATTTTGTTTCGTATAAATATTCTTAATGTTTAAAAAAAAATCTAAAAAAATTCTAATAAAAAAAAACAAATAAATAAATACATTTTTTATTATAATATAAATTAGTTTTAGATACACACTCACTCACGTGTTTATGTTTATATTATATATATATATATATATCATTATAATGACTGAAATTACAGTACAATATTTGTTGGGTTCGAAGACTGTATTTTACCTGTGTTTTCCTTCCATTCAACAGGTGGCCATGGTGGAAGTACAGCTGGACACCAATCACGACTATCCACCAGGACTGCTGATCACTTTCAGCGCTTGCACCACTGTGTTGGTGGCCGTCCACCTGTTTGCCCTCATGGTGAGCACCTGCATCCTCCCCAACATCGAAGCGGTCAGCAATGTGCACAACCTCAACTCTGTGAAGGAGTCTCCTCACGAGAGAATGCATCGCCACATCGAGCTGGCCTGGGCTTTTTCCACAGTCATTGGAACATTGCTCTTCCTGGCCGAGGTGGTCCTGCTGTGCTGGGTCAAGTTTTTACCCATTAAGCCGAAGGACCAGAAAAACGGTACTATATCTGCTGGGGTGGCTGCTGCGATCACGTCTACCTCCATCATGGTCCCTTTTGGCTTGGTTTTTATCGTCTTCGCTGTACATTTCTACCGCTCACTGGTCAGCCACAAGACCGACAGGCAGTTTCGAGAGTTAGAAGAGTTGGAGGACTTACAGAACGAATTGGACCATCGAGGGGAGTCGTCTACGTTAAAGTCTCCCAGTTCCCTTTACCCCTAGTTTTGAGTTTGGGAAAGAGCTTCTGTTAATGTTCTAGCATTGTCATGTATTGAAACACATCATATTTTTGACCATTCGTATTGATCTATTTGTTGCATGTCGTCACCAAGACATCCAGTTTTATGTGTTGAGGATTTGTCCACTGTTTCTGCTAGATTTACTAATAATAGGCTGTTTTAAATGTGAAAGGATGCACAGCATGTTTTATGGATGTTTTCTTTTTCTCTTTTTCTTTTTAAAAATTAACATTTTCTGAAACTGTACTCACCTTCAGGCCATCCAAGATGTAGATGAGTTTGTTTCTTCATCAGAACAGATTTGGAGAAATGTAGCATTACATCACCAGTTCACCAATGGATCCTCTGCAGTGAATGGGAGCCGTCAGAATGAGAGTCCAAACAGCTGATAAAAACATCACAATAATCCATTAAGACATTTAAACAAAAGATACAGCTAAATATTACTCCTCTATCCATAATATCGCTTTCTCCAGTGAAAAAGTTATCTCATCTGAATCAGGAGAGAAATATGCACAAAACAAGTGCTGTTTACAAACAATTTAAAAAATAAGTTGGTGGTGAGATGACTACAGGGGATGGACTTTATCACTGGATGAAGCATTATTATGAATTATGGACTGGTATTTTGGCAAGAAGTGACAGTTTAAAGTGATTTGGTTCTTACAAACACACATTGCTCTTCACAAGATGTTAATTGATGGACTGGAGTGGTGTGGATTATTTTGATGTTTTTATCAGCTGTTTGGACTCTCATTCTGACGGCACCCATTCACTGCAGAGGATCCATGTAGCGATGTAATGTTTAATTTCTCTGATCTAAATTTCTAAAATCTGCTCCAAACTCATCTACATGAGTGGCCTGAGGTTGAGTAATTTTCAGCAATTTTTCATTTTTGGGTAAACTATTCCTTAAATTCATCACAGGGAAAATCCTTTATTTCAGTATGGCAGCTGTGCCAATTTTGTTACTTGCAAGGTTTTTATTTTCACACAAGGCAAGCTACATTTTTACAGACATGAGTGTGTATTATAACAACACTTTTTTAAATACTGATCAGAGGCTGTGTTTGAAGTCATTACAGTACAGGGGACACTTTAATGTCCACTTGACCAAATAATTTTGATGTTTTCTGATTCAGGGCTTTGCTGTTGAACAGCTGAATCAAAACCAGAAATCATAGTCTTATTCAAACTCCATTGCCTTCCTAAATGAACCCCCTGAATGAGCACATCTTAGTAGAAACAAAGGCACTTTATCAACATGTTTGTCTGACCTTTTTTGGTAATATTTGAAACCGCTTCCCATTAAAGGGGCCTCTGTTCACTCTGAAGGTGGATGGAAGTGATTAGAGCCATCACGGCTAAAGAACTGGCAGGATTGTGAGATTATGCTAGCAAACACATTTTTATAAAGTGTTTATTAAGCAGAGGACTGTTTAAACATGTAGTTACATCAGTAGTAATATCCATCTTGTGCAAAAATCTTGTAAAATTTGATTAAGTTCTTTATATTAGTGCACAGCATGTGCTGGAATTTAAAAACCCACAGTTTTCTACATTTTAATTAAAGTCTTAATCAGACCAACTTCAACCAAACACCTATTTGTGTTCTTCTATATCATGCATGACATGCAATTCTTGGCAAAATAAAATCTTGCCATTTTCTTCAATACTAGTAGATGCAGAATGTACCAACAGCTTTTATGTATTGTGTAAAATTGATTTTATTGTGCGTGAGGGGTTGATAAAATGTATTTCACTGCACTCGTCTGCCTTTTTTGATTTCAGAATATTGTCAAGTTACATATTGCCTAGCAACCATGTGACTTGGAATCGTGGTCTCTGTTGATTTCTCCTTGTCCTCAGTGAAATATGCTTGTGCCTCCATCAGCACAGCCTGTGAATCCTGTAGGCAAACCTTTGGACATAAAGCAGAGTTGTAATTCCACAGCATTTCTGAATCTGCATTTGGTAACAAAAAAACATGCAAAATTACGAAACATTAGGAACCTATGACTGAAGGCTTGTATCTAAATGGAAATCATGCAAATGAGCAAACATCAGTGTTAAACATTTACCTTGGGAATTGGATACACTGTTGGTCTAACTGCTGCTTCTCTCTCAAAATCAAACACGGTTCCAGACTTAGCAACACCGTCAACCCAAAAGCCTTCGTACAGCTGACCTCTGTCCAGGTAGTAGAACTTGCCGTGTCCGTTTTTCTGTCCGTCACTCCAGGTGCCCACAAACCGGTTTCCATTAGCTTTGCAAAAAAAAGATAGAAATGTGTGGATCATAACTCTCTGCAAGAAGAAATTGAAGCCAATTTAAGACCATTAAGATTATGTGCATTACATCATTGTTTTAATTAAGAAAATTTTACCCCAAATTCTTATTACCATAATACAAAAAAAATGATTACTATCATTTATATATAATATATGTATTATATAACAAATATGATAAATTAAATTGTATTATTATTTATCATATATAAATACCAAATTACCATAATGCAAAAAAATGGATACAGTAGGTATTGTTAATTTTACACACACACACACACACACACACATATATATATATATATATATATATATATATATATATATATATATATATATATATATATATATATATGTGTGTGTGTGTGTTTAATTATTTTTTAGAATTATTACTATTATATATATATATATATGTATGATTTATAAATACCAAATAATAATGCATAAAAGATATGTTTTGCTTAATGTTTAAATACATTATATATATATGTATGTGTGTATATATATATATATATATATATATATATACACAGAGACACACACATCAGTGTCTGTGTTAATGATTTTCTGATTTTTTTTCTTCTTTATACAGAATGAGCACTTAATTGTCATAAAAAGTAATGTTACAATGCAATGTTAATTGAAAGTGACAGTGAAAGTGACGTGACATTCAGCCAAGTATGGTGACCCATACTCAGAATTTGTGCTCTGCATTTAACCCATCCGAAGTGCACACACACAGAGCAGTGAACACACACACACACACTGTGAGCACACACCCGGAGCAGTGGGCAGCCATTTATGCTGCGGCGCCCGGGGAGCAGTTTGGGGTTCGATGCCTTGCTCAAGGGCACCTAAGTCGTGGTATTGAAGGTGGAGAGAGAACTGTACATGCACTCCCCCCACCCACAATTCCTGCCAGCCCGGGACTCGAACTCACAACCTTTTCTATTGGGAGTCCAACTCTCTAACCATTAGGCCACGACTTCCTTAAGTTCCCTTAATTGTCATAAAAACAGGCTTCAGTTTCTTTATCCAAAATATTTTCCATTTATTTTTTGTTGGTTTTTGTGACAAATGTGAGTGATCTGAAGATGTTTTAGTGAGATCCACCATGCAGGCTGGCTCATTTGCAAACTGTTTTTAGTCCGTACCTAGCAGAAGCAAACCCTGTCCATGATGTTTGTCCTTCAGCCACTCTCCCTCATACAGCTCCCCATTCTCATACTGCATCCGTCCCCATCCACTCCTCTGATCTTCCCTCCACTGCCCCTCATAGAACGCAGACGGACTGTAGAAATATGTCCCGGCACCCTTTGAACGAAAGGCTGACGATGTATTTGTGGAAACTATAGACCATATGATGGTACAGTGTTTCATACTTACTTCCTTCTTGTCATTCCGCCAAGAACCAACATAAACTCTCACATACTCTTTGGTTTCAGGGTCAGTCTTGCTCAGGGTTCCATAGCCTTCTCTCTTTCCACACCTCCAGTCCCCGTCATAGATCAGTCCTGTTTTCTTCCAAACCTGTGCTCCTTTTCCTTATCAGAGTAAAAGCTATGTTCAGGAACATTTTGTTAATGGAGGGAAAATCTTTCTGCCAGATCGAGCTTTGATAAGCAGCGTTTCCAAGGAACAAATATTGTAATCTGCAGAACACATCTACATAACAAAGTAAATTAAATGAAGGCTTGTCCATTAAAATTGACAGGCTTCTTACTGTGATCCTCAAGGCCTCGAATGTATAGAAACATGCCATTAAATATTCAATCCAAAATAAATATTACCATGTTTCTTATTTTCCATCCACTCGCCTGTGTATTGATCTCCGTTGACAGAATACACAGTGTGATGTGGGCCACATTTTTGGGCCTTTTTGTCCCAAAGTTTTACAAGAGGTTCTGTAGTCCGGTGTCTCTTCAAGAAGGGCATACTGTACATAAAAAGATGACTATTATCATTAAAATATTATTAGCTTGAACATGCAAGCACTAAAGTACTTTGTGTATGTAGTTTCTGCACTTAAAAACTGTAAATACAATAAAAGTTGAGTAAGGTAATCATAAAGTAGGTTTATTAGCACCTGCTCTGACCTTGCCTGTGACCAAATTCACCATCCAAATCACTTAAAACAAACAAAACAATTATATTTACACTGCAATAGTCAAACAGCTCGATCTCGACTGACCTGTGAAAAGAATTCGTGTACGGTATCCTAGCAACAAGCCTTCAGGCTTGACCAAAAGGACTTTGGCTAGATTCGCTGACGCTCCCAGTCATTAGATGGCGACGTCATCCTCGGAATCTTACGCTTGCCTGTGATTGGTGGATGGGTGAAGAAGCGGAGCTGATATAAGTTGCTGGAGCGCCAACTAGCGGCAGTTTGCGGCAGAGCAGCGCCAGCACAGACGGGTACAATGTCACTAGAGAGATGTCAAAGTGAATGGACAGAAATAGAGGAAGAATATCAGCAATTACAGGTTTGAACTGAACGAATATGTGTTATATTAGTGCTCCGACAGACGAAAGATGAATCTTGTGTTAGTAAAGAAGAAAATGTGTTTGTTTTGGATGTTTACGACGCGGCTAACAGGCTTTAGCTCATCAGATTAACTGATTTTCTTTTGTTACTGTAACGTTATGGGCATCAGTTCTCAAAAAAATTATTAAAATGACTCCGTTTATTCGTGTATATATTTTATTATTTTAATAAATTTGGGTTAGTAAAGTAGATCTGATAATGATTCTAGAATTTAACTGGTTAAACCATGTGAGATGTTAACCAAGAGTTGTTACTCAACTGTAAAAATGAGCGTATAATCGATTCGTGATAGACTCTTTAGATTAAAGGATGGCGAAGCTCTAGACAGTGAGGTGCATGAAGCTCCAGGGGTTTCAATACTAGTAAAAAAAAAATGCCTTTTTTGGGGCATGATACCATGGTTATACAAGGTTTTTTTAATACATACCATGGTAGTACCCTGGTATTTTATTAATTACCCTGGAGTACCATGTAAAAACCTTAAGTAAAAATATTCAGTGCTATGGTACAAATCTAAAAACCATAGTATAATTTAACCATGTAAATACCACTGTAGCTGAATATGGTAGTCATTCAGTATTCATCACCACTCAGCTGTTATCTATTACTGGACCTGGTTAGAGTTGATCGAAAGGATTGGACCATGTTTAAAATGCCCTTCTCATGTTCAAAATGCCTTAAAATGGAGCCATGTGCCCATTGAAAGGTCATGCATGTATTAGGAAATGATTCTGATTTTATTTTGACTTCCAGTGTGTTTTGTGTTTTAGGAAACACACAAAGTCTACAGACAGAAGCTGGAGGAGCTGACGAACCTGCAGGCGATATGCAGCAGTGCTATTAGCAAACAAAGAAAAGGCCTGAAAGACCTCAAGAATAACCTTCATAAGTATGAGCCGAGTTTCAGATGTTACTAAAGATCTTGAGGACACATGCACAATGATGTAAACGGATCTTTTTTCTTTTTTGTTTAAAACAGGTGTACGAAAACTCACTGTGAAAAAGAAACGGAGGTAATAAATGACCTGCAGGTCCAAATTAAAGAAAGGCAAAATGTATTTTTTGATATGGAGTCCTATTTGCCAAAGAAAAATGGGTGGGTTTTAGTTCTTCCTTCTGAATGTGTTATTTAGAATACCACAGTTGTGAGGTTTGGTTTTGAGGCTTTTCTACTTTTTTCTTAGAACTATTGTCTTCTTTCAGATTGTACTTAAATTTAGTACTTGGAAATGTGAATGTCACGCTCCTCAGCAACCAAGCCAAGTGAGTCAGATGTGAGCATGTCCATTGAGCAGAGAGAGATTTCCCAAAACAAAACTGCTGAAATTGCAAAATTTACTCAACAGGTTTGCGTACAAAGATGAATATGAGAAGTTCAAACTTTATATGACTATAATACTTATGTTTGGTGCCGTCACCTGCCTCTTCCTTTTCAATTACCGGTAAGATGAGAGAACTGAATAATTTAATGTTATTAATTAAATGTAATGTCATTAATAATTTAATGTCCCATTCACAGGGTTACAGATGAAATCTTCAACTTTTTGTTAGTGTGGTATTATTGCACATTGACAATAAGAGAGAGTATCCTCATGAGCAATGGGTCACGGTGAGTTCAGTTTAAAATACATTTGATCAGTGTTATGACTTAGTGGTTTGGTGTTGTGCTATTGGGAGATTCAGGTTTGAATCTCTCTTCCCAGTATTTTCCTGGCCTCCATCTATTCTACCACTTAACAATGTGTGCAAAATGCTCAAAATAAATTAAAATGAACTTTGCTTGTATTATTTCATTTGTTTGTTTGGTTGGTTGTAGTATTTTATTTGTTTGTTTATTTATTTATTTGGTTGTAGTGCTTTATTTATCTGACCATTTTTATAGCATTTAGTTTGTTTGTTTTTGTTTATTAATTTGGTTGTGGAATTATTTTATTTTATTTGTTAGTTTTTTTTTTTTTGTTTATATATTTGATTGTGGTATTTTGTTAGTTTTTTGTGTGTTTATTTTGTTGTAGCACTTTGTTCTGTTTATTCATTTGGTTGATGTATTTTATTTGTATTTATTTAATTGTAGTATTTTGTTTGTTTTGTGGTATATTTATTATTTGTATTTTTGTGTGTTTATTTGGTTGTAGCACTTTGTTCTGTTTATTTATTTGGCTGTGGTATTTTATTATCTTGTTAGTTTGTTTGGCTATGATTATTTTATTTATTCGGCTATTTTTGTTTATTTTAATGATGATTATGATTTACGTTGCATTTATTATCTCTTACTAGGATTAAAGGTTGGTGGGTGTCACATCACTACGTCTCAACCTTTTTATCAGGTGTTATGTTGACGTGGTAAGTGTTTCGGCCACAAATCATATAATGTTATCATTTTTTTTTTAAATCACTTCCTTGTATTTCATCACCACTCTGTTTCTGTCTTTTAAGGCCAGAAGGTTCAATGTATCAAATGTTCAGAAGTCAGTTCCTGGCATTCTCCATCTATCAGAGTGAGTATAACCGATGTATTCTTTATTTGTCTTTTGTTTGTTGTTTAATGTGATGGTTTGTGTTTCTCTGTTTCACAGGTTGTGTGCAGTTTCTTCAGTATTATTATCAAAGCGGCTGCTTGTATCGGTTACGTGCTCTGGGGGAAAGAAACCAGCTGGACCTGACAGTGGGTAAGAATTGTGTCTTTGATTTGAATCCTGGGAGAAATGTTGATCTGGATGATGTCATATCTGCAGCATGAAACTGTTACACGTTTGGCCTGAAGACAGACCCCAGACTGACCTCTTGTGTTACTCTTACAGAAGGCTTTCAGTCGTGGATGTGGAGAGGGCTTACATTTCTCCTTCCGTTCCTATTCTTTGGCCATGTGAGTACCAACATTTAACTGTTGCCTTTTTTAAATTTTTTTATGTTGATTCTCATGCAACCTTACAGTCGTCTTAAAACGTTTGTCTGTGAAAATTGTCATGCATTTGACAGTGTAACATCTACCATATAACTGTGTGTATTATTAAATTTTTTACAAGAAATCAAGACTTCTATTTTGCAAAGATATTAAATGGATCAAGAGGGACAGTAGAGACATTTATAATGATACAAAAGACTAAAATAAAAATGTTAAAGAATCCTGAACAGTTTCCACAAAAATATGAAGTTTGCAACAACAGCTGTTTCTTGAGCTGCAAATCAGCATATTAGAAGGACTTCTGTAGGATGTAATACTGAAGACTGGAGTAATGATGCTGAAAAGAATAAGAGAATTGTGTTTTCTGTCCTCTGGTCAGTTTTGGCAGCTGTACAATGCTGTGAGTCTTTTTAAGTTGTCTGCCCGTGATGACTGCAAGGAATGGCAGGTAAAAAGAGCAGCTGAAGTTGTCGTACATCACTATTATTGCTCAAAACCCCAAATATTAGCAAATAGATTTTTGCACTTAAATGTTTTGTTTTCCAGGTGTTCATGTTGGCCTTGACGTTTCTCGTCCTGTTCTTGGGAAATTTCCTCATTACTCTGAAAGTGGTCCACCAGAAGCTCCAGAAGAACAAAGAAAAGGTTAAAAATAACTGACGAGACGCCAACTCGAAGAATTCATACGCTGCGAGGCCAGTGTGGATGTCACAGAACTGAACTTCAAAACGCACAAAACTGTTTCGTTTATAGGAGTCGCGTCCCACAAGCTGTTTGGAGAAGGCTGGAGGTAGATGTTGACGTGTCCGCGAACTCGTTTCAGCAGCGGCAATGAAACCCAAGCTTTCGTGTCACGTTGCTCTATCGTCTGCCACGTTGCTTTTGCTTTTATTTGTGCAATCACAGCAATTAGAGGGTAATGTTTGGGCTAGAAGCCACTGACAACCTTCAGAGACTGTATGCTTGTGTTTTTTTCCTGTGCATGAATATGTTTACAATAAGCCACATTTAAAGTTTATGCAATGCAGCAGGAAGGCTGTGGAACTGTAGATGCTCAGTTCATTGCAGCAACTCAAAGGGAGTTTTTTTTTAAGGCTACATACGGATTAAAGTACTTGTTCACATACAAGGCATTTTGGCTGAAGCATATCCAAGATTTTTTTTTTTTTTTTTTTTTTTTTACGATTTTATGTTACATGTTTCTGGGAAAGCATTGATGCAATGCAACTTCATGGGAAAGGTGTGTTATGCATGTTGTGGCTTGTTAGTACAGTGCTTGAGCAAGGCCAGACTCTTGAATTAAAGAAATAGTCCACCCAAAAATGACCTTTGATTAGAATTTACTCAACCTCAGGCCACCCAAGATGTAGATGAGTACTGACAGAAGTTGCATTTGGTTACTGGATGACTTGTTTGCCTCAATGCTCTCCTTTGCCTGTTCACACCTGGTTTAGTTTAGCCTAGAACCCAAGTGTTACAAGTTGTTTGCAATTTCACAGGCTCAGTGAACTCTACCTGAAGCAAAAACCTGTAATTAAATGCCATTTCTCATGTTGAGAAATGCTTTATTGCACAATTAACCACTGCGTTAATCGTGTGTAATAGTAGTCACTCTTCACGGTGTGATTTTGTAAGTGTTTCGTGTTGAAAGAATAACTGCACTTTTTGCTTGAACGTAAAATAAGCCTTCAGACTGGAGGAAAAGAAGGTTTCCAAAAGGCCTTTTAGATATTAAGTTGGATTTCTCTTGTCCTTCCGTTGCTGCTGAGCAAATAAATTGAATTTGATGCAATCTGTGTGACCTCGTGTGGAAATCTGTTACTTAGAGGTGACCTCGTGTGGAAATCTGTTACTTAGGTCTTCACTCACCCCTAGATGGAGCAAGAGTGAAGCATGTGCTTCTACTCGCGGCTTGTAGGTGATATAAAGGTGCTATAAGCGATTGTATTTATTATTTACTCGTTTACAAAGCTCTGTGTAGTCTGGTGTTTAGCTATTATTGTTTGTCCAATTTTAGATATTAATTTAATGGTTACTGTTTTAATGTAATTATATTAGTATTAGTTCCAAATATACCGCTTTATGGAATACAATATATAAAATATAAATAACAGTGGAGAGTAGCCTCAATAAAATTGTCAGTGAATTCATATTAATCATATTTTCATGCTGAAGTAGCATTTCAGTCTTCTAGCTCAGCTTCGTAGCTGAATGTGACACGCAGTAAGAGTTTGGAGGCTTCCGTTACCGCAGTCACATCCTGCTAAACAGGAGTATTTATTCTAACCACAAGATCACTATATGACCAAGTTTGTTTAGCTAAAGAAAGTAGATAATGTCATTCAAATGTCTGCCTAATATCTGAAAACTGCAGTGTGTAAATGAAAAGTATCTGTGTGTGCGCCGTATCAGCTGTAGCTAGGCTAGAAAAGAGCGACTTCATTTTGTTTTCCACACGATTCACTTCAAAACACCGATGTGCACAATAACTTAAAATATCACGGGTTTATTTGTACAATCTACACTGTCAGGCAAATGGTTTTCAAATGATCCAACACTTTCTGGTGTCTATGTGAGATTTGAAGAAGTTATCGAGATAAAGTCCTAGTGAGAAACAAAACTGTTAAAACGTTGTAAATGGTGGTGGTCTACACACAGAATGATATTTCTACAAATCCCCAGGATTATTTTGCACATCACAGTACATTTTTTGTTTAGAAGGTTTATATAATATATGGACAAAATACTGTAACTCAAGGTTTAAAAAAATTCAACTATTGTGTATAATGTGAAATGCACACCCACTGTCACATAGTGGCTGTTACTTCAGCTAGTTGAGCCTTATCATTATTAAACAACACAGACTGTAACCAAATTGAAAATGTGACCATGTGATGTATCCGAGACATCAGCAGCAGTTTTTCCATCTCCTGTTGAATCCACGACCATGCAAGACCAAATTGCATCAAGTCATATCAGTAACACCAGCAGGAGGATGTGGTGTGGACCACTACACACTTATCACACACACCCTGGTGACCTCTGTCAAAAAGTAAGCCTTGCATGGTGGGCAGATGAGAAAACGCACATCACAAGTCCTGAAAAATATTCCTCCGTGACAGCTTAAACAATGAGAAGCTTTATAACAAAATATCCTATAGTTCATATATACAAAACTCGAACAAATGTGTTTCTTCTGGTAATGGTCACAGGATGGTGCAGCGTTTCTTCTTCTTGCGACGGTGATTTGCTTTAGCCCTGGCCGATAGCGCTCGCTTCGTTGCCTCTCTGAAAATGTCCTCTACGTTCTCTCTGTATTTAGCTGAACACTCCAGGTATACCTCAGCATTCATTTGATTCTTGGTCTCTTCACCCTAAGAAAGAGATATTATGAAGGTTGATTACTCAGTAAACATATATATATATATCTATATACATACACACTCATATATATATATGATATATATATATATGATAGATGATATCTATATACATACACACTCATATATATATATATATATATATATATATAAATGTGTGTGTGTGTGTGTGTGTGTGTGTGTATGTGTGTGTTTGTGACAGTAAATTAGCTTACATCAACATATAAAAAGATACATAAATATACAAATAAATAAATAAAATGTAAAAAATCCTGGGGTCATTAATTTGTTTTTATTTATTTATTTATTTTATTTTTTTAATGAAATTAATACTTTTATTCAACATGGATGCATTAAATTAATCAAAAGTGACAGTAAAGACATTTATAATGTTACAAAGACCAAAGATTTCTATTTAAAATAAATGCAGTTTTTCCCCCTTTTGTTTCCACAAAAATATTAAGTAGCACAACTGTTTTCAACACTGAATGTGTGAAAGATAGATAAATAGATAGACAGATAGACAGATAGATAGATAGATAGATAGATAGATAGATAGATAGATAGATAGATACAAGTCGAATAGTAGCTGAACTTAACCTAATATGACTTGTATTTATGAGACTGAGGGCTTATGATGTTCTTTATTTTCTAAGTCAATTGTCTGCAAAAAGAATGAATGTAAATGTAAAGCCAACCTGGAGGTAGGTGATGGGCTCCAGATCTAAAGCTTTGAGCTTCCTCATCTTCTCTTTGTCCTTTCGCAGGTCCGTCTTGCACCCTATCAAGATAATGGGGACGTCACGGCAGAAATGACGCACCTCTGGGTACCACTATAGGGGAACAGGGATAAATAAATAAAAAAACATTTAAAAGTAAACTTATTTTATATACAAATACTTTTTCTGGTCTTCCTTAATGCCGTAATGGTTTAATGTATCTATCTTTAGACCATAAATGAACAGTCCCTTTGCTGTGTCTTTATTTAAACAGGGCTCAACACATTCATCTGAACTGACACGACAGGAAGCTTCAAAGAAATACTGTTTGTTTTCAGAGGTGGTCCATCTGTAATCATCTACTGTTCAGGTCAAAGTTTATCAGCTCACAGTTGCCAGCAAACAAGGTTAAAACAGACTTTCACCTGATGAACCCTTCAGTTTTATTCTCAACTGGAGGCAAATGATTTCACCTTTATCGTGACATTGTCGAAAGACGTCGGATTGGTTACATCGTAGCAGATGACAACGAGGTTTGCTTCTTGATACGACAGAGGCCTCAAGCGATCATAGTCCTCTTGGCCTGTCAATAAACAGATCAGAAGGAAATTACATTTTATCACACTGATGCTTGAAAACAGCACTGCATTATGTGGACTGTTTCTATGGTGATGCTTCTAAACAAGTCATTGAAGCCGAGGAGGTGGAGACCTCTGACCATATACAGCATCTTCCTGTGTGTCGTATTTTATGAACAAAGTATTTTGACGAAAAACCGAGATGTGGTAGAAACCACATCCTGGCTTGAACATCCTGTTCATGAGACGCACAGAAGGTCTGGCCAGCAATGTGGGTCTAATAAGCAGCATGATTATTGAAGAAGCAGTTCAATTTAGACAAAAAAATAAAAACACATTCGAGTTTTTGATGAGTTATATAGACATCAGTGGTTCACCAAGGTCAGTGACAGTAAATGACGATTAAATCAATAAGGGAACATTCCATATAAGGTATAAAATATCTGACGATCAGTGTGTTTAATAAAAAATGCACTTCCCTTTTCTATAACAATATATTCACTGTAAAAATATACTAAAATTTTAAAAATATATCCTAGTTCCTAAATGTACAGTTCTGAAATGTCTGAACTATAAACAAACTAGAATACGACTAACTCAAATATTAACTCAAATATCCAATTTTCAATCAATTTTAGGCTTCAAAACAACTATAACTTTTTTTTCCTGTAATAATATTTTTGTATATATACATATAACCAAAAAAAAAACTACTGTTTAGAAGTTTGGGGTCGGTAAGATTTTTTTTTCTTTTTCAAAAATATATATATTGTATTGTCACCAAGGCTGCATTTATTAAATCTTGTAAAATAATTAAAAATTAAATTGAACACAATACCAAAGGGATTTTTATTTATATTATTATTATTATTTATATAATCATGCAATGATCAAAGTGTGTATGTGGCCTGACCTAAGGGATGACAGCTGAGACAACTATTGCTAAACGCTTCAAACCCATTTTACTCAATATTCCTGCCTAAATAGTTTATTAATGAAGCTTGTCACTATAGAGAACGGGGTGTTTGGACTCTGAGGTGTGTCTGGCGTCTGTAGACACTTACCTGCTGTATCATAGAGATTCAGCTGAATGTCTTTCCCTCCGTAGGATACAGTGGTGACATATTTGTCGAACACAGATGGAGCATATTTCTGTTGATTTTCAACATAAAATTAGACAAATACAGGCATACAATGGATGATAGTGAATAATAAGTTCAGGTTTCTACAAGAACATTTGAAGTACGATCAAGGCGTAGGCAGAAACCGAAATTGCTGTGGATGTTGTGCAAATGACTCTTATACATTTTGCAATGTTTCCTTCTCTTGAAAATGGTAATTTCTGTAACTATCTTTACAACTGAAGTAAATCTGGTTTACTTACACACACACACACACACAAAACTGTCAAGTAAGCACAAGCAAATTTGTACTTTTCCAACATAAAACCCCTCAAAATCATAATTTTAAGCTAATTTGTAATCTAAAAGCTTACCTCTGGGAAATCTCCTTTGGCGTACACCATCAGCAGGGATGTTTTCCCACAACCCCCATCTCCGACGATAACAATTTTGAGAGAATCAGTCAGAGTGCCATTGCCGGCTACAGTGCCGTTCTGTGTCATGTCCTTTTCGTGGGCCTCACCGGCCAAGTCAGTTCCTCCAACAAGTGCCCAAGTGCACAGAAGTGTCAGGTAAATTCATTGGTAGGAGTAGCGGGTGAATATAACGTGAGACTAACACTCTGCCAGGTAAGCATGCTACTATCCGGTCTCAACTTCCTCCTCCTCTCGACTCTTTTTTTTCCTTTCAAACCATGTGACTATGTTTTCAATAACCTCAGATCAGAGCGTGTGACTGTAATTGAGGCTGTGACTCTTTTCTATGACTGTCTACACATGGTCTGCACCATCACTAGGCGGGGTTCATGAAGGCACTCCCTCCAGCCGGTCAGGAGCGTTTACTTCCTGACTACATGTTAATTGAGACAGTCCTCTGAAAACCTTCTCACATTCTCCCATCTACAGAGGGTGGAGCAGGACGGGATGTTGCTCTGAATGGTATGCTTAAGATGATATTACAAAAAAACATAATTGCAGTGATTATTTTAGCAATTTGTTGATAATTAAGTGTTAATTATGTAACAATTACATAACTAAAAGTGTTATTAACTTTATTACTAGATTCACCCACCTATTACACGTGATAGGCTATTTAGTATCATTCACATATTTTATATATTTGTAATTTTTATTTTTGTAATTTCTGTTTTCATTACAATTTTATGTTTTTAATTTAATTTTGTGTTTTTGTTATTTTTAAAATTCCTATATAGTTTTTGTTCATATATAGCTCAGTTTTGGGTTGTTTTAGGCCATCAAGCTGAACCAAATGAAAATAAGAAATGTTGCCTCACCAGCTGAAATAAAATAAAGTTTTTTTTTATACTTTTTTTTTTTTTTACTACAGTTAATGTTTATTATATTTCAAGTAACAAAAAAGTATTTTTATGGTTTAAGTTTTAGTTTATGTTGGCTATAATAAACCTGCCCATTACAAAATAAATAATGTGTATAAATTTTAATTCATATGTACATATTTTACTATTTAATTGTTCTCTTTAATTTAAAATTTTGCTATTAAAATTTTACTCTTTAATTTAAAAGATTTTTGTATAATAATAATAATTATTATTTAAAAGAATTAAAAAGAATAGAGTTACAATGTCAAATGCAAAATGATTCAAATTCCCACTTTAAAAAGATTTGCATATATTATTTTGAGATAAACCTATATGAGACCATTTTGAATCCTGTTTAGTAGCACATAAGTAACGTAAGTTTATGGGCGCTGAATCTTTATTTGTTATATTAATAATAATAATTATGGTCCTGGATACCAAGCATTGCAGTTGTGCTAAAATGCTCAATTCAGCAACAACTATGATGCAATAAACACCTGATTTTGTGTGTGTGTGTTGTCATTATTAATATTGTTAATCAATAAAGCTTAAAGTTCATGTCTCTTTACTCTTTATTTCCTTATTAATTTTTTTTTCGTTCTTAAATGACTTTAAATTGTCTGTCTTAACTTTTTTTTATTATGAACACAACATAAACAATATAAATTAGCATTTCAAGGACTGAATCTTCTAAAATGGCATTTAATCAGTCTGCTCAATTGTGACATTTCAATTAAAATGAATTGTCTTTAATATAAAACAAGTTATATGAGAAGGCATGTAGAACCAGATTAAGGCTGTTGTTTAACAAAGCAAAACCTCGTTCGAGTTTAACAACAAACCCTTATTTCATTTGACCAATAGCCAATGGGTGTCAGTTAACGCACCCCCCACATCATCGCAGCCAATGAGAGACTCGCAAAAGGTTGTTGTTGTTGTTCTCCTCACATTCCTCAACAGACAGCAGACGTCGTTTTATGCCTGACTCTGTCACAGAACTCTGTAACTCTGTTCACATTTACTGTTTCCAGTGGCAACGGAGATTAATTACTCTAAATAATTATAAAATCCCACCATGCTCTCATAAAATCATTTATATGGATTGTTAAGGTATACATAAAAAGCATAGTTAATCAATAAATGAAGGACAAAATCGGCCTACAGCAGCAGCGACAAACGGATAAACCGTTCCCCGCCATATGGCCCGTTTAGTTCGGTTATAAAACAGTTCACTCACAGCATAAGATAATAAAAATGTAGGCTACATGAATAAGTCAAGTTGAAAGGTGAAGATGAAAAAGGAAAAAAAGTCAATAAATACAAGACATCAATGAATTTAAGAAGTTATATTTATTGCAATATAAAAACATTTAATTGAGTGCAACATCTCCTTATATATATATATATATATATATATATATATATATATATATATATATATATATATATATATATATATATATATATATATATATATATATATACACTTACCATATGATTAAGTGTCACAATCCATATTTATCTCAATTCTAAATAATAATAAAAAAACTAAAGTGAAATGTTACAAAAAATTGTCCATGGTGAGAAATGCAATTGAGAACCGTCGTCTGGATCTGTTGAGTGTTTCCTCAGATTTAATATGGAATATTAAAGTTGACGTAAAAAAAAAGGAATATTACAGGGAATTTACACAAGTTACTGTAAAAACCTTTTGTAGGCTAATTTAGATTTCAGACGTCTTCTAGTCTTCATCAAAAAATTAGATTAAATATACAAAATATCACACATGAAAGAGTGCCTCAAGAATGTCATTTTAAGAATGAAAAAGCTGACATAGGTTATGATTAATGGCGAAGCTGAACGTCGAAATTTGTCGAGGATCCACTCCAGCTGTCCCGAGCACAAATGGAGCTTTTCGTACACTTCTGCATATCGGGTAACAGACAAAGAGACTAGAAGATGATAACACTCTGTACTTCTATCCTCGCGTCAGAAACAGCTTGCGTTCGCAGGTTTGAAGATAAAGAGGATTTTCCTAATTAAACACAAGAGTGCCATAAAACGGCCTCATAACCCACTTCAGCCTTGAGCGGCTGCAAACGATGTAGTCTTCAGTCCTTTTTTTTCTGGAATGTTCGGACATCAGTCCTACTTTAGACTATGGCAGAGAGACAGAATCGTATTGATGTGCATGCAATAACAAGCGTGACTCCTAAAAGCGAAAGACAGATGGTACGTTTCCTTGCGCAACACCATTCTCTGGTTGATCAATTGAAAATGGCTTCGCGCACAAGGGGAAAGTGAAGAAGAAAAAAAACTACAAAATACAATGCTTGGGTTAGAAATATGACCGTTCTCTAAACATTTTAGAGTTGTTAAATACGTTAAATATACACAATTATAAAGTCATAAATTGTGCAAAACACGACAATCTGCATACCACATACCGGTATGTGTTGCAACAGTGTGGTTTATTCAGGAGAAGGTCTGAGAAACCTAAGTAGTGCGCAATCCTGCATGCATCACGTCAAATGTTCCTCTGAATGGCTGGCGTATAAACTGCACCGAACGTTCTCGAAAGGGGGACGAGAGAGCGCACAGAGGACTGGATATTCCCTTTGTTCTTGCTGATTGAAATGCCACACAGTGTTTGAGAGTCTCTCTCCGACCTTAAATGGTTAGGTTGGGTGCAGTGCAGTTATATCCAGAACCCATGGCAAGCGTCCAGACTCTCAGATTACTGCTGTGTGTTTATGTGCCACAGGGTTTCCAGCTCTTTGCGCAGCAGCGGCGTCGAGGGCGCGTTTTACACACGAGAGATATTACTGCGAGTTTAGTGCAATATCCTCTTTTTTCAAACGGCGAGCCCCTCCGACCACATCTAGTCAGTTTGTGTTTGCAATGATTGTCACGTACAAAGGCAGAATCATTTGAAAGAGCGACCGACAGCCTCGCCCATAAATGGCGCGGGCGGCAGCCTTTCTTCTCCACAATGATGTCCTTGTGAAGACGCCATGTTGAAAATGAGAACAACAGAGAAGCCATTAAACAGCAGGCTATTTCTGAGGTCGCATTGGACATGGGTCAGCAATGAGAGGTGTCTATAACAATGATTTTTTTTTACTTTTATCCGTTTATTTTTTGACAATTATAATAAATCACAATAGGAAAAACAATACTTATATTTATAAAAATGAATTTTAAAGATAAATATTTTATTATTAACTGTTAAACAATGACAGAATATTACCAATTAATTTTTTGTTTGTTTTTTTATCATAAAAGGTCGTATGAACTATACCTTCGGAAAGAAAAATCATTTTTTTCTGTCTTCTGAATGATGATGAGTGATGAATGGGCGAGTTAATCTCTCGTCATTCTGTCTTCAGGAAGAGAAAGAGAGGGATTGTTTGCATATTACAATATCTAAAAGTGCCTCAAGATTTCCAGCAGCTCTACTCGTTGGAGACTGCGCAGATAGCTGTGTTAAATGGTGAATTATGTCGAAAAACGACGGCTGAAACATGGTTATTGTCGTTTTCTTCCTTTTAGGCGTTGCAACCCAACCCCCTCTTTAAAGCCAGTGTTAAAGGATCCGAAGATGGGAATGAAAACGTCCCTGTTTCTTCATCGTTTAGGCCTGATAGAATTATTTCAACAAAATGTTAAGGTAAATATCT
Source organism: Carassius carassius (assembly GCF_963082965.1). Lineage (NCBI taxonomy): Eukaryota > Metazoa > Chordata > Actinopteri > Cypriniformes > Cyprinidae > Carassius > Carassius carassius. The sequence continues at coordinate 18,684,550 of NC_081803.1, forward strand.
CTGTTAGTGTTTTAATAATTATGTATGTTTAGAGTCATATTTATACAATACCTCTAGCGTGAACTGTACACTATGACACTAATAGTGTTATGAAATTAAAGCGTGCCCTTGGCGCAAGGTCAGATATACAGCGAGTGTTCACTTGCTGAAAATACTAATTAACTTAAGGGATTTCCATTCCATTGTAAAATCAGGAATACATTATTCCCAATAGAAACGTCATGAAAGAAAAGGGAATTCCACATTTCTTTAAATATCATTTTACTTTTAAAAATGTTTTTTGATAATAGTAATGTAGTTTTTTTTTTTTTGAGGCGCAACAAGGATGAGCATTAAAACAACCACAAACCCCATCAATCATACCTGTGATTCAGCATTTTTGTAAAAGGCCAATCGTCCTTTTTCTCTATGGCCTGCTTTGTTTGCTGAAATTTGAGAAGCAATTAATTTAAATAGATAATTTAAAAAAGAACAGCATGCAACTGAATGTTCTGAAGACAAAGCTTTGCTGAAAACTAATGACACTTAGGGAGCACTAAAAATAAATACAAATTCAGCCAGTTTAAATAAAATGCCTGTTAAGTTAGCAATAATACATTTATTTTGCAGCTAAATAAGCAAAGACAATAAAGATAAACTTACTTATTGATTAATGCTTGGCCCTAAACAAGACAGGGGCTTAAAAGCAGTTGGTAATTTTCATGTTTTTTTCTCTCTTTCTCTTTTTACAGTCTAGTTAGTAGTAATATTATAATCAAATGCAAAATGTTTATTCAGTAGCATTTTACTAAAGAATAAAATGCTGTTATATGGGTGTGCCATGACCTAGTTTGCTGGGACAAAGATGGTTTCCAGGAAGAGGAAAAAAGTAAAAAAAAAAGTCAAAGGGATATCATCCAACATTTCATCTTCCTTCTTCTCAGATCCTGTAAACAGAAACACTGTATGTATTAAATAGTCCATAAAAGGCTGATGAAATCAAGATTTAGATCCCTTTAGGAACAAAGGAAACCCATTTTGGCCATTGAGTCCCAATGTAGGAGAAAATGGCTGCGCCTGCATTCAGCCTTCTTTCTGCTCTCTGTAGGAAGAACGGAAGGCTGTGCTTCTAATAGCTGAATCTACCGCGGTGCTTCAATCTGATTGGCTAGAGAGAGAGCTGCTGTTAACCAGCCAATTGCCCAAGCACCGCAGAATATCAAACAATGTTGGGAATGGTTGGAATTGAGAAATGTATCACAACTAGTATTAGTACATAACATTAGATGTTAAAACAAAAAAAAAAACTTTTTTTGTTTTGTTTATATAAGGTGGACCCTCGTGGAAGTTCATTTTACTGACACATTCTGAATGCAAGACTTAATTAAATATTCAGGAATAAATGTTTAAATTAAAACAAAAACGCAGATCGTTTCTAAACCAAATCATTTGGGCTTCCAGCGCGTGCCCCGATTCAGTTTTAACAACCTTCCCCAGCGTCGCTCCTCCATGTCCATCTTGTATTTAACGTCCATGTAAATCTATCGTGCAGATTCAACGCGTTCAAAACGTTGGTGTTTCTGTTCGAAATTCAAGATATGTTCACTTCCTGCTCGTTTACCGCAGATAACTCCATTCGTATGTGTTTTTGACGGTAAAACAAATTTTTTTTTTTGGGTAACAATTAAAAAGAATAAATCGAAAGCGCGTGTCGAATGTGCCGGAAGGTTCAGATAGTGGTGTATTGTGGGAGAGACAGAAACCCCAGACTAGAGGCACACAATATGTGTTGGCTCGCAAAAAAGAGGCAGTATCTTTAAAATCATGTAATGTGATCGGCGAAACGTTCAAGATCTAGCCGTTTTATATACAACTACTCGTTCGGACACAAGATGTCCAGACCTGGAGAAAGAAACAAACTAAATGAAGATCACGGTAAAAGACAGAGTTCAAGTAAGCTTTCTCTTTTTTTCTTCCTCTGTAATGTCTGTTTCGGGCACCGCTTCAAACCCCCCGTTTTCTACAACGTAACGTTACTGATTGTGTGCAGATGTCAACCTTTGCCATGTCAGGATTATGAAGCGTACTTTCTGTGTTTTTGTCATCTCTTCGTTAGGTTTGGCGAACGGAATGGAGAACAGCCATCCTATCTGCAGCTCGGGAGAGAAACGAAGTCATTGGAGAAGTTACAAGTTGATTATTGACCCAGCGTTGAAAAAGGGATCGCACAAACTGTATCGCTACGATGGACAGACCTTCAGCGTGCCGGTGAGCGAACCGAGCCGTTACAACGGCCAGAACCGGACACATCGACCCGCGAAGTGAATGGATGTTACGTTAACACACTCGCGTTGTAAACACCTGACACAGCACATCAAAGAGTTACACCGTTGCCAAACTTTCACGACTGACCACTCGTTTGAAAGCTAAACTACTGAGAGACGAGCTCTCGTTGTACCGCGCCGGTTCTGGTGACAGTAGTGACATGCCGGGTTTGAGAGTGCTGTCTGTGAATACACTTCCACGTGTAAAGTGTTTATAAAAGTGCTTGTTTTGTTTGCAGAACCCCGGAATGCCACCCGTGGACATCGTCCGAGACCCGAGAATCGGTCGTCTGTGGACAAAGTACAAGGAGACTGATCTCCCGGTTCCTAAATTTAAGGTAGTTCAGTCACACCCCCTTGACACATGTTTGTATTTTTTTAAGTAAAGTTATGCAAACTTCAGGACGTTTGACGTTCACACAACGCTTCATATGCATCTAACGTATTGTTTGCTTTAGAATTTAAGAAACAAGTGATTTTACGTTCTGTTTTCAGTTGTACTAGAGACACGTGCAAACAGGGCAGCAGATAACGGTTGGTCCGTTTTGAAGTTAACCAAACAAACGTTCTTTTTTTTTTAAAGCAACGGTTTTCTTTTCCTCAGATCGATGAGTGTTACATCGGTCGCGTGCCTCCAAAGGAGGTCACTTTCGCCAAGCTCAACGACAATGTCAGAGAAGGATTCCTCACCGACATGTGCAAGAAGTTCGGCGAAATCGAGGAGGTGGAAATCCTGTACAATCCGAAGAACAAGAAACATCTCGGAATTGCTAAAGTTGTTTTCGGGAGCGTCAAGGCGGCGAAGGATGCTGTGCAGAACTTGCACAACACGTCTGTCATGGGCAACATCATCCACGTGGAGCTGGACCCTAAAGGTAAGGATGCATTATGTGTTCAAATACTAAACTTGACATTTATAGCTTTAATATTATCAAAGGAATGTCGTCTGACCGAGTTACACTAAAATACTGCATGTGTTTGTATATTTGAATAGATTGTTTGTGACATGAAGTCACGTGCGAAAATTTACATTGGGTGCTTGGTAACCACTAAACGTCAAATCAGCAGATGAGGGATTAACTGATGTGTTTGCTTTGACGTTTTCCGTGAAACGGAAGAATTTTAACTATTAGTTAGATATTTAGCTATAGTTCGAAGCAAAATTGTAGTAAAAAAAAAGTATTGAGATAAAAAATTTACTAAACAACTAAAGCGTAATTGTTGTACAAATTAAAATACTGGTAATGTTAAACCCTACATTTAGAATATTTACTGAAGGACAATCACACTAAACCGTCGTTAACCTTGTAAAAGTGAGATCCTGAAGGCAGGATGACAGCTGTAGTGGGTCTCCCCTCTCTTAAAGAGACAGTACCGTTTCATCTATTATTGTCATTGACTTGAATACCAAGTGCATGCATTTCATGCATTATACTGTCATTTTCTTATTTGATGTGTTTATATAGAGGATTTTTATGTATATAATATTATATATATATATAGATGTTAAAATAAATTTCACAATTTTAACATACAAAATGTAACATTTTACAGACTTGGTACTTTATTTTCATTTGAGATTACTTTCCAATAGTATTTTGGCTATTATATTTCTATTAATACTGACACAGATTATTTTTTCAGTTATGTTTTTGTGGCAACAAAATGACTCTTTGTTATTGTATTCTTGCATAATTGACACACTATTTTTCTGTTTGACACTGCAAAGCTGCTTTGACACAATCAGTATTGTATTAAGTGCTATACAAATAAAAGTGCCTTGACAACTGAAAATGTAACCAATTGAAATGTACAATTTATGTTGGACAATATAAAACATTTCTTTCTATCTTTCTTGGATTGTAATGCAACAAATATATATAATATGAGTACTTCGTTCAAATGTTGCCCACACTGTGTTTCATTAATCATGTTCCATCATCATCCATCTGTTCAGGTGAAAATCGCCAAAGGTACTTCCAGCGTCTGATCAATGGAAGTTATACTCCGCTCACTCTTCCAGTGGGTGGTGAAGAGGCCTGTGAAGTTTCTCCACGCAGCTTGGCTGAAGCCCTGCTGGTAAAAACTAAACCAGATTATGCCATTAAATGTGACATTAATTAAAGAAAGAATCAGAACGCTTAAGATTGTACTACAAAACAAAAAGTTAAAGACAGATTTTTTTTACAGCTGCATGAAGAGAGCCATTATCAAAGTAGCTTTGTGTAGCTGGGTTCATTTTATCATATTGGTTTGTTCAGACTGGTTCAAAAACAATTAAATGATTCAGAACAAAAACAAAAGTGTGTATATATATTTTTTATATATTTATTTATTTATTACTACAAATGCTCATGTTATGTATTTCTGAACACCATAGTTTATTACTCTGTATGACAAATTGATGATTTACAATTTAAATTGATTTAAGATGAAATGTAGTTTTTCCTCATCTGTTGAATAGAGGGAAACTCTGCACATAAAACAGTTACTGTACTTTTTAATTTTTGTATTTATTCAATAACTTGGAGATTAATAATATTGTAATGTGGAGTATTTAGATTTTTTTTTTATCATGACAAGTCAATACATTTAAATGTCTGAATCTATTAGTTAACACGTAATTTTAGTGCAAAAGGTATTTTACATCAACACACTGTATAACATGCTGTCTCCAGCAGAAACATCTTTATCTCTAATCCAGTTTATCAGTTCAGCAGGTGGTTAAATGGACACAGACTGAAATGCACATAATAACTGCTACTAGCAGAGAGCTGCACGCTATTTCAACATGCACTTTGAACGGTCCTCTCAGTTATGGCCATTATCACACATTGAAGCCTTTTGAAAACAATGCATTTAAGTTGGTTGTGATTTTGTGTCCACAGCCCTTGCGAAGACTGTCCGAAGGCAGTTCTTCTGCAGTCGGAGGCACGGCTACACCGGGCGGCACCAACACACCCATATCCCTGGATACAGCCTACTCCAGCCTAAGGCAGGATACGCCCCAGTCCCAGGGTACCCCGCACACCCCGCGGCCATCAGGCACCCCGTTCTCTCAGGACTCCAGCTACTCCAGCAGGCAAGGCACTCCGGCATTCCAGTCGAACCGTGCTGAATCCTCTGGAGGCTACAAGTCGAGACGGCATGAAACTAAATTCCAGGATGCCTACAACCGAAGACCGGAGAGGCATTATGTCCACGGTACAGTAGGAGGGGTGCATCGTGGTAACGCAGAGCAACCGCCCAGTTTTAAGCAACATCAGCCCCCCGAGCCGCCGTCACCTGCTTTTGCACACACGCCGCCGCCACCAGCAAGTGGAAATTTCAAGAATGCTTTCTCTCCTTATCAACACCCAATTCCCCCAGTGTACCCTCACACAGAGCCTTCCTTCCACCAGCCTGTACAACGGGAAGTGGATTATAGGAGACCGCCTCAAGCCCCGCCTCCCCCGAGTACTGACTTCATGCCTGTCAGAGATGGGCCTGTAACACCGCCAATCCCCGAGCCGCAACCCCCTGCACCAGAATCCCAACCAGCCACACCTCCCCCCACCACACCGGAGCTCTGCCCGTCACTGGGCACCCCGACCCAGGACTCTGAGCGCAACAGCTTGGACTCGCGCATAGAAATGCTTCTTAAGCCCTTCCTGAATGAACGTGGAGACTCTGATGCTGAGGTGCGCATGGACGGGAGTCCGATTTCTTCATCATCCTCTCAGCTCTCCCCCATTCCACCCCAGCGGCCCTCACGCCCTTCTAGCACCGGCCTGGAGGACATCAGCCCAACGCCACTTCCTGATTCGGACGATGATGAACCTATTCTTGGTACTGCTTCCCTGTTGGCAAATTCTAGGGCTATGTCGCCCTTCATGCACAGTAAAAGTGGGGCAGGAGAACCACGGACACCCATCGACACAATGGACACGGTAAGACCTGAGATATGATCTCTCTTTCCTGAACTTTACTGTCAAGTCACATTTATTTATATAATGTATGGGTGGGCGATATGGCAAAAATATCATATAAGAATTTTTTTTATTTTATTTTTTTATTTTTATATCACGATTTGATCATGATTTTTTGTCATGTTGGTTGACTTTCATAGTATTTTTCCTACTATCAAATTTAATTGGGACCAGCAACTGTTTGGTGACTCACGTTTTTCAATATATCTTCTTTTGAATTCAGCACAATAAAGAAATAAATAAAGTTTTGGCACAACATTGGAGTGAGTAAATAATGACAGAAATAAAATTTTAGGGTAAACCGTTCCTTTAATGACAGTCAGCAACATGTTTAGTACTGTCCCTGCACTTATCTAATATACAGACACGTATAAGATTTTCTGTTCACTTTCATTTTAGACATAACCAAGTTAGTCTATGTATAAACATTGTTTGTTTTGACAGTATTAGCACAAAAGCTAACTTAGTCCAATAAACAGGAGCTGTCTGACATGGTTTTTAGTGCGCTTGCTTCGGCTGTACCCCCTCAAAAGAGGGCACGTCAGAATAGCGTTTGAATTAAATGTTAAACGGCTCTAAAGCATATGCAAATAATGTACTCTATCTGAATTAACACTGATGTGAATGTTTGTCGCATTGTACAGTATCTTGAGACGGAGGCGCTAGAACTGCAGGTGATAGAATATGCACTATAGCACATTCCTACAATATTTCTTCAAAAGCAGATCATGGAGAAATTTTTTATCATCCACGATCAAAAAGTTTCATATCACACACCCCTAATATAGTGCTTTATAAAATACAGATTGTTTCAAAAGAAGCTCCAGAATAATCAAACTGAAAGCGTATAAATGTTTTTGAATTATTAATTCAGTTTATTCAGATGGAATGAACTGATTCGTAGGCCTCAATGATTCAGCTATTCAGTTTCTGTAATTAATTAATATATTTATGAAGCAAAATGTTCTGCTTACTTGTTCAATGAAATGCAGCTATGTTTTTGAGTTGTGCCAGATTGCAAAAATAAATAATGTTGTCTGATACTTTACTATAGTATTTATAAATACAGGCACTTTTTTTTTAATCTCTAAATTGCTTTATTGTTGTTTGCTACTATTGGCTATTAGTTCATAGTGTGTCTAACTACTCAGAGGCTTCTGATGTGGTATTAAATATGATATTATGAGTTGTATGGAGGGTTTCAGGACCCAGGAGAAATGTAAGCGGCAACTGCACTCATCTTCCTTTAAGGAGGCTCTTTCCCTTTTGTTTCACATTTCAGCAGTAGATGAAATTGTGCGATCTCGCTGCCGAAACAACATGTTTTTGTATTTTTTCCCCACTTCAGAATCTCCAAGCATGTTTTTTTTTTGTTTTGTTTTTTGTTTTTTTGTTTTTTGTTTTGTTTTTTTTAGATCTCTGTATGCTGTGTGGGGCTTGTTTAAACCCATAGGTTTAGCCAGGAGACTTCTTGGCATCACTGGTCATTTCCTTGTGTGCTTGAGATTTTGCAACTCCGCTGTCTATAACATTTCAGCAGCATGTTGAAAAGCCTGGTACAGTTCAAGTGCTACATGTTAATCCGTACAAAATAGGCTAAGCATTGCATTCCATAGATAATCCTAGAATATTGGGTGTCTGCAGTAAGGACATAAGTGTTCAGTGCATAGTAAGGCTCTCTCTTGTAAATTAATTTGTTTGCATTGTTTGCAGTCCCCAGCTCTGTATGGCAAACCCAATGAAATCTTATCCTACTGTGGATGGCGCTTATGTGCAACACACTTTCACTTCCTCTTACCGTAGTTTAAGACGAGAAAAAATAAACAGCCGTTAGCTCACTTTTGTGCTTTACTTCCTGCTTGAAAGCTGGACCATCAGGAAAGGGCTGTTCTTATTGAATCTCCAAAACCATAATTCAGCAAGAGCTGTGCCATATGTGAAAGTGTTCGGGTTCCTACATTCAAGCTACTTACAATGATTGTTTCAAGAGAATATTATTACTGTGTTAGGATTAGTGATTTAAGGAGACTAAAAATGTAATTTTGATGCATAACTAGTCCTGTATCATTTGTGTTGTGAACAAGTCATGCAGTTTGAGAAGAGGTATGATAATACTTTTCTAGGTGATCTGATTTACAATTTTCATTGGAAAACAAACATCTTAAGTAGTGGTACTTTTGCTTTATTAAAAAAAAACAAAAAAAAAACTTTTGTTTGTTTGTCACATTGTTGTAATTATTACAGTTGATAAATTACTGAAATAAAGCTGAAGTAAATAACAATTTTTAATATTAGATGACAAACCTAAACTTAAAATAACATAACACAAATGTTTTTTTTTTTACAAAAACTAAAACTGAAATCATTAAAGATAAAATAAAATTATATTGAAATAAATAAAAAGCATTTATCAAAATGACCAAAACTAAAAATGTAAAAAATAAACTGAAAATATAAAAATAAAAAATAAAAATATAAAAAATAAAAATTCAAAACATGAATAAATATGTAAATAATACTAAAATAACACTTACTTATAAGTGGATTTATCAAGGACTCAATATTATGCTCACTAAGAGCAATAGAACTTCATTAGAACTTTGTCTAGATCAAGTTAAAAAGGGGGGGGAAATTAAATTGATCTGTTCGTAGTTGCACAAGGCCAGAGGCAATACAGGCCAATAGATAGTGTTTATACTCTAATGCAACAGATGTTGGCAAATGTATTAATTCATTTATTTATTTATTTTACACAGGGCCATCAGTCATCAGGTGAAGACATGGAGATTTCCGATGATGAGATGCCTGGCACACCGAATGCTAGTGGGGATTGTGAAAGCATTGTGGTCAACTCTGCGATGTCTCCAATGCAGACCATTCCCATGCCCCCGCCAGGGTTTCCCCCACTGCCTCCTCCACAGGCTGGCTTCCCACTGCAGCTGCCTCCTCTTCCAACCGTACCACACCTGGCTGGCCCACCTGGCGTGGTCCCCCATCCGATGCTACACCCGATGCACCCTTATCCCCCTGGCATGATGCCCATTATGCAGATGGACCTGATGAGCTCCTTAACACAGTGGGGAAGCGTTCACATGTCCTTCCAGATGCAGACTCAGATGTTAAGTCGCATGGCGCAAAGCCAGCGGCCATACCTTTACCCTCAATTCATCAGCGGGGCTGCTGCAAGCGCCAGCGCTGCTGCCGCCGTGCAGTTTGGAGGCCCGTATCCACCTTTGTCTATGGTTGGTGCGCCTGCAAGCACTGTGGGTCAGGAGCAGCCCTGGCACCTAACCAACATGCCCAAGTTCAACCCTGCTGTTCCCCCTCCAGGCTATGAGCCCCAAAAGGAAGATCCACACAAAGCCACTGTGGATGCAGTGCTTACGCTTATTGTCAAGGAGCTGAAGTCCATTATGAAAAGAGATCTCAACCGCAAGATGGTGGAGGTGGTGGCCTTCAGGGCGTTTGATGAGTGGTGGGACAAACAGGAGCGTTCGGCTAAGGTAAGTGACATTCTACAAACTCAGGCGTGTTTTAAATGTTACATGATACTTGTTGCTGAATATGTAAATAGTTCTTGAAATAAATTATAACAAATGCAGTAAATTTGCTTTTCAAGCTCTTTAAGTCATGCCAGATAGAAAATCAGTGTCAAGTCATAAATATAATTTCCCTTTAAATGGCTTCTTGTTCAGTTCAAATAGAGTACATCATGGTACATTCATCCTAAATGATTCTGAATTGCACTGACATAATGCAAAATGAAATGCGTCAAACCCAACTCTGGCTGAAAAATGTTATTAATGTCATGTCTGTGTTTGATCAAAACAGTTTAAGCTTTCAATAATAATGCATTAATAATGGTTGTATCAAGTTAATATAATAATATTACATTTCCTAAAACCATCTTAAAATAATCCCTAACTTATGTTATCTTGCTCTTAATCAAATGTTAGCTGATTCCATACCTGTATTTTCCAAAGAGTTTTGAAACAATTTGAAACCTCAGTTTATTAACCTGAGGTCATGTAATTATACTAACAGAATTATTTGTTGTTGTCATGTTTCTGCACCTGCAGGCTACGCTTACACCTGTGAAGACAGGTGAGGGCAAAGATGACGAAAAAGAACGGGCCAAACCCAAAGAGACTATATCCTCTAGCTTACTGGAAAACTGGAACAAGGTTGAGGGTATGGGATTTGAGGGAATGGGTCTCGGCATAGGCCTGCATGGTGCCATCCGGTTACCATCCTTCAAGGTACCAAACTATCACCAGGTGTATTTGTTAGTTTGCTGTTATAATTTTAAAGTTGCTCATTATCAATTGCTACTCATTTGTTTGCAGGTTAAGAGGAAACAGCCTCCTGAGCCAACATCTTCCACTGACAATAAGAGGGTGCGACCATCCACACCTGTCGATGATGAGCTGGAAGATGAAGGTGTGTGCTTGACATACTTGCTCAGTTTATCAGATTTCTGATCTTTAAACCAAAACATGGACCACTTACTCAAACTGAAAAACTGTTGGCTTTAAAGTGACAATGCTTTACACGGTCTCATGCCATTTCTGTAAACTAACTTGGTAAGGTCGGTTCTCAGAATCAGAAAGAACAGATCTTCACACAGACGGATCCAGAACGGATGGCGGTGGTTCTTCTGCAAAGCGAAGGCCAGCCAGACCTCTGGAGCTGGACAGCGAAGGCGAAGAGGAGGAGGAAACTTCTGGCAAAGAGGAGTCATCACCTTCAGATCATGAAGAGGAGCCAGCGGAAGATGCCTCTGAGAGGTTGTCCTCTGGCATGGTGAGCACCAGTTCACAGTATTTCTTAGCAAACCTTAATCAAGTGTAGGTATTAGGCTTTATGTACAATTTACTATATATGTGCTATGTACTTATTTGAGCCTAATGTAAACATGCCTTCTTAGGTTATGGAGGATGGGGAAGATGATGAAAAGAAGAGCGAATCAGACTCCAGTGAGAGTGAATCATCTGACTCATCAGATGATGGTAATGAGTTTAATGGCTTGAGGTTGATAAATATTGTGCTCTTGTGGTCGCTGTAATTGGTGTGAGGTAATGACCTTCACTACACCCCCCCCCCCCCCCCCCAGAATCTTCTAGCTTATCCTCCTCCTCCAAATCTGGTTCTGGTTCCTCTGGGAGTGAGAGCTCATCCGACTACGAATCAAGTTCAGGGGAGGAAGAGGAGGAAGAAGAAGAACAGGTAGAGGGAATAGAGGATGAAGATGAAGCCGATGCACAAACCTCATCGTCGTCCTCATCTTCCACATCCTCATCTTCTGAAGAGGAGGCTGCTGACGTAAAAGCTCCCAGTACCCCCACAGGACCACCACGAGAAGAGGAACCAAATGAGTTGGGCAGGCTGGAAGCATTAGATGTGCCAGAGATCGATCACAAGCATACTGCGGTGAGCTCAATCAAGTCTGGAGTTGAAGACGTGTGGCCCCCATCACCCAAAGGATTGCCAGGTCAGTGTCCTGACTGTATTTTTTAGCCTGATGTTCCTGTGGCAGTTGAGTACTCTGTGTTGAAGTCTGATCATAATTGGTTGTCATCTCTTTTCAGCCGATAAACCCGACGTAGATTTGGCCGTCAGTATTCCATTGTCCAAAGCTGAAGCCACCCTGGAGGATGTCGGTAGCTTGCGACCAGCCACTCCAACAGGTTCGTTTGCAGACAGTGATCTGGACTCCCAACCAAAGATCCCTGTAGAAGACTTTCCCCGTACCCCTGGGCGGGTTGGCCCAGTTTCTCTAGAATCAGAAGCTGCAATCCATCTTTCTCTTCCTACGCCCTCAATGCACCTTACATTTCCCTCCAGTCATGCTCTTGAAGCTCGATCCTTTCTGCCGCCTCCTGAAGCTTTGCCGGATATGCCTGTCCGTGGGCGGTTGCCTACGGAAGAGGACATCCCACGCACACCGGGGAGAGATCTTATGGACAGATCCCGGGGTTTGGGCAAGTCTCAAAGCACTGATACAGTTCCAGTCACACCAGGTAGCGACACGCCACTAACAGGTAACAGCTTGAGCTCGCCGCATATTCCCGGCAGCCCTTTCTCTTACCCTGCTCAATCCCCTGTCCTCAGCGCTGGTATCCCTCGGACTCCGGGTAGAGACCTTACTTTCGCCCCAGCCTTCCCTGACTCTGCTGCTTTATCTGCAGGCCTTCCCATTCACAGGAAGGCCTCGTCGGAGAGCTTGGAGGAGAAGTCTCTCTTTAAAGAACCTCTACTTAGCGCCTCTCCTCAGGCCAGCCTACCTAACAATGCAGTTTCTTCCCCATTCCCTGGTCCTCCCCTTCCTGCTGCTTCACTTCAGGAGCCACCTCTGCCTCTCCAAGGCTCCTCTCCCACTTCTGTAGAGACTTCCTCTTCTGCTGCTCCAAAAGACCTACCTGTTCCTGTGCCCTTAGATACTACACCAAGCAAGAGGAAACTAGGACGCCTCAAGTCTAAAAAGGGACCTGTGACCACGCCTTCAGATTCTGAAGAGCCTCCAGCTCCAATGGTGGCCTCTTTACCTCCAGATCTACCAGTAAACAACCTGTACCCAGAACACCCTTCAGAGACCTTCAAAAGAGAAGATGGTGACTCCAGAGCCTTGGAAGAAGAGAATAATCAAACCCAGACAGTCATACCTGAGGTAGAAGACAGGTTGCTTTATGTCGAGGAACCTATTCAGAAGACGCGCCGACAGAGACGGGGCTGGCAAGAGTTGTTGTTGTCCATGCACTCCCCCGTGTCATCACCGGCCCACCCCAGCTTCCTACCCCGCTCAGAATTTGAGGAGATGACCATCTTATATGACATCTGGAATGATGGCATTGATGAGGAGGACATCTCCTACCTTAAGATAACTTATGACAAGATGCTGCAGCAGGACAATGGCAACGACTGGCTCAATGACACCCTCTGGGTCCACCATCCTCATATCCTTTACTGCTACAATGTTAAGGTGCAGTCACAAGTGAAATTTAGCAAACAAGAGAGATCCATTGTTTTATCAATGGCAATGACTTTTTAAGTGTAAAATCCTGTTCAAGTGGCCATTGGTAACATCTGTGACCCTAATGGCAACAAATGGAATTACATTTGAATAAACAATGGAAAAGTCATTTCGTTCCTTTTTCAGTTTAGTTTGGTGCCGCTAGGGCTCCTTGTGGCTACAAATGGAATGGCGTAATTGAATTGCAGTTCTTCGGTTGATGTTGAAAAATGTGATTTTTCTACAACTCGAATAGTACACCAGTGTTCACATTTTTTAAACTGTCTCACTCGTTGACTATTGTGATAAATATTTTTTTACATCCACTAAAATTAATTGCTAGTATTTGCAGACCTGTAATGTGGAAACGTATCTGTGCATGTAAAGAAAGCTGTATTTACTTGACTCCTCTGAACCTACCAACATGGGCAGCACATCAGGGCTGAAAAAGAAGCGGAAAGAGGATGGTATACGCGACCATGTCACCGGCTGTGCCCGCAGCGAGGGCTACTACAAAATCGACAAGAAAGACAAAATGAAGTACTTGAAAAGCTCACACCTGCAGTCCGAAGAGCCTGATGTGGACACTCAGGTGGGCCACAGTGATAAAATACTGGAGTTTACTCACAATCAATACTTCATTAAGCTGGTTTGCTGAAGGTCTTGATCTTGATTGTGTTTTTGTGTGATTTCTCACAGGGGAAGAGTATTCCAGCACAGCCCCAAGTGTCCACTAGGGCAGGTTCAGAGCGGCGGTCTGAACAGCGCCGCCTGCTGTCATCCTTCAGCTGCGACAGTGACCTCCTCAAGTTCAACCAGCTCAAGGTAGGACAAGCAAAACCCAGCTATTCATGTCTTTCATAACCTACAAAACATCACCGTTCAAAATATGAGCCAAGTCCAAATCTAATGAGTCACAACTTATCCACAGTTCCGTAAAAAGAAAATCCGGTTCTGTAAAAGTCACATTCATGATTGGGGATTGTTCGCCATGGAACCTATTGCTGCTGATGAGATGGTTATCGAATATGTTGGCCAGAATATCCGACAGGTGAGCATGAAGCTAACCAAACTTTCAGCATCACTGCTTTTTGTCCGGTCTGTTCTTAATTTCCTCGTCTCTTTGAAGGTTATCGCAGACATGCGAGAGAAGCGCTATGAGGAAAAGGGCATCGGCAGTAGCTACATGTTCCGTGTGGATCACGATACCATTATAGATGCAACCAAATGTGGCAACTTTGCTCGCTTCATCAATCACAGTTGCAATGTGAGTTTGCTTGTACGTTTTTTTGACAAAAGGTTATTTTGATGCCAAAAATCATATTAATGGTGTCCTACTTTGTGTTTCCCAGCCAAACTGTTATGCCAAGGTCATCACTGTGGAGTCACAGAAAAAGATCGTCATCTACTCCCGGCAGCCAATAAATGTTAACGAGGAGATCACCTACGACTACAAGTTCCCCATCGAGGACGATAAGATACCGTGCCTCTGTGGTGCAGAAAACTGCAGGGGAACCTTAAACTAACCCCAACATATAGGTGAGAACTTTTTTAAAAACATGCACTGCCCAACAACAAGCCCAGGCGCCCCATCTTCTGGAGCTACAGAGGAAATAGTGGGTGAAATACAACACATCCACTGGATAAATCGTGCAGCTAAGTGTCTGGGACTTCTTTTTTTACTTTTTCAAGATTGTTTACAAATTACAGGTGCTCTTTCAAGCATAAAAAATAAGTTTTCTGCCACTCTTCCATTGACCTTTTTGGAAATGGACTTATTTTTTCCCCCAAAATGTTTGGGCACTGACTTTGTTGTTTGCCCATTTGGCACAGTTTGTCTTTGTCGTGGAGCTCCTGCTCCTCGTCAGTCCCCTTTTCTTCTGCAGTTTGGTTATGGAGAGACCTCCTCGTCCCTGAACTTGGACCCCAAACACTTTAAGCTGCTCGCGTCTGGTCCACAGGCACAAAATTCAGCTTTAAAAAAGCTCCTATCACGTTTTTTTCTCCTTGTTCTCCTAGCCCAACTTGCATGAAGTTGGACTTCACTGTATCGTGCCCTCAAGGTTTAGCATTCATTGTGACACTAACCATTGTTGGGGGAATTGGGTAAATTGTCTTTAGTTTAAAGAACATTCAACAAAAGCACACCTGTGCCGGCCACAAAACAAATCAGAAGAAAAGGTCCACAGCTCAGTCAAATTTACACAAAGCGAAACGCTCCTACGATATTTCAGCCAGCGCTGCACCTATGTGGCAGGTTACTGACTGGACCTTTTTAATGGATAAAAGCAAATCATACAATACACTACACTTTATTCTTTCATTTATTCTAGCCATTTTTAGTCATCTCTGTGATCTTTGGATTTGAGCATGTCTGCTGCCCTCTAGCTTTTGTAAGATGCAAAGACAGAAAGCTGCTTGTCTTCAATCAGATTCCACTTTAAAGCTGTACAGCTTAGTATTAACTCTGTGTTTGTCATGTCAGCTCACTATTTTAGCAGATAAACATGCAGAGGTCCAATTGGGTTCATGCATATTCAGGCACTAGTGCTGAATTTTCTATTATGGAGCGAATCTCATCATGATGCTGCTATTCTGCTAACGTATGTTCCTAATTTTCTCCACCAGTTCACTTTAAGATGGTGAAATCCACCTGCACTGGTTTCAGCATGGGTTTTCATGGTATTTGGAGTTCTCTGTGAGTGCTGTAACTGGCGCACAGCACTGATGCTTTACAAAAGGGTTGCCCTGACACCAATTCAACGAATAAATCTAGTCTAAGTACATGCACCGATGTTTAGGATCAGACCCTGGAGTATTAAGTCCGTCGACCTGAAACCGTCAGCAGTGGACCCAGAAAAATCAAGTACAGAGTTGAATAGAGTGCCAAATGTGTACTTTAATGTGTCACGGCTCTAAAGGCAAACCTTCTTCCATTTTTCTCCTCCTTCGTGTGTGTGTGTGTGTGTGTGTGTGTGTTTTTACAAACGATCTAAGTTCACTGGTACTTCGAGCGACCCGCTTGGGGTCTTTCTGCATTTTGCTCAGTATTTAACCATCAAAAAGTTTGAAAAACAATTACAGCCTCATTCAGCCAAATTTCCCTTTGAAAGCGGAAGACTTTCTGATCTGCAAGGCAACATGGTCACTGTGCTTTTCTTTGTGATTTGGTTATGTTAATAAATGCACTAGAGGCTTCTAACCTCCCATCAGGCCAAATGGCTCTCACAAGAACAAGCTATGAAACGTGTCCTTTTACATTAGTTCACTCACAGGGTAAGGTCTCCCCTTTTTTGTTATTTTTCTTTTTAAATGTGTTTATATTGTACAGGAAAATAATGGTTTGTATTGAGGAATGAGGCTTTTTTTATCATGATGGGGAGTGATGATGCATCGTTCTGCTTTTATGAGCGACAAATGGAGTATTTAAAATGAATATTTTTCAGGGATCATTATATGAAAAAAGGGGTTGAATAGCTAATTTAAAGAAAATGATGCATCTTGTACATAAAACAGATTTGTACTTCCTTTGGAAAGATTGTTTCTTGTAGAAACGTCTTTTTCTGCCCATTTTCCTTTGGATTCTTATGTGTAAAAACTGTGAATATATAAATATAAATATATATATTTTTGTTCCTGAGGATTTGCTACAGCGTCACAGCTCAGAAAGGTCTATCTGACAGTGAGTACAGAGAGCTGGTGGCAGTATTTTCAGCTTGTGTCAAGCTTTATTTTTTATTTTTGGTTGTAAATTCTATGAAAATCTGTTTGCAGTGTGGGGGAAAAGCATTATCATTCAGAAATGGCAAGGGAGATAGGTAAAATTTGACATTTTTCTCCCTGTCTATTTATTATACCACAAATGTTTGGAGAAAGATCATGGAAAAATTAAAGGATTTTTTTTTCAACCGCCTTGTTGTGGAACTAATCTTTTCATCATGACTCACATTTATGCAAAGTTTATAATTCTGGATGTTTTATCTGGGTGAGTTTCTGTGTACAGAGTTCGAAAGTGAGTTTAATAACGATTAATAACTGAACATATTTGAGTCAGTAGGAGGTCCAAAGCACACTGGGGTCTCACAATCTGCCTTTCATATTGCCTTGCGTAACTCGTAGCTCTATTCATAGGTTTACTCTTTACTGTTAGTAAAGACTCGGCTATTGTTTGTAATGTATTTATTTATAGATTTATTTTGACGCGCGTTGGACTTAGCCATTTAATTTAACATTTAATGATTCTTGTTAAATTACATTTTATATATTGTTACCAATTAAGCTAAAGAACTATCATTTATAGGCAAGTAGTCGTTGATGAGGTCCACTTCAGAACGTTAGGCTGAAATAGTGACCGCTCTGTCAGCTAACAGCAGAGAATGACCTCACTGGCCAGATTAGCAAACCTAACCTAACCTCTAGCTCCCTGAAAGAGACGGACACAAGCAAGGGCTCTTTGTGTGAGTGAGCAGTGCCCCCAGTGTCAGTAACAGGACGTGAAAGGTAAGAGCACTACAATAAAACTCGTGTTTTTGAGCTAGTCAAAACCAACAAAACACACCGATAACAATTTCATTTCAACATTTTATCATTTGTAAAAGAGCACTTTGCGCTTGAGTCAAACTATTGCTTGCTCTGCTATTGTATATACATCAAATAGTTTGTCTCCTGAGGTACGTTTGTATTTTTCACATAACGTATTCATTGGTTTATCTATATAGGTGTGCATAGTTTAAGGTCACAAACTTCCCTTGAAATTAAGAAATAGAAAATTTCCCTTACCTGCCTTGGTGAGCAGAAGAGGCTTTTTTCAAAAATCACTCCCAAACCTTTCAATGATAGTACATGAATGATTTTGTTTTCAGACACCGCTTTATTTTTTATTTTTATACCAGGACAAATCTCTGAGAAGGCATTAAAATGTCTTCACCCTCAAAAAAATCTAAGACATCATGAGATCTTAACACCACAAACCCACTTTCAACATCTGAAACAAGTGATTTGAAAACAAAAAGAACCCAAACATGGCTGTCCTTCGTGGTACAATTTATTTGGCATTGGATTAGATGTACATCTACTTAAAAGAAAACAAAAACAAAACAAAAGCCTTGTGACAAAAAGCAGTACATGACATAAAAGAAGAATCAACAAATTCACTGACCGTTGCATTCTACATAAGACATTTCATGATGCTTTTTTCCCCTTGTTGTACCACAAAGTCTACCTAGAAGAAATCTACTTTTTTTATTTTAAAAAGTTTGCAAATGGGAGGCGGGAAGAGAGGAGTCCGATGTTTATTGAACCTTGCGTCTGTAAGCATAGCAGAAATGAAGAGTACAACAGCAGAAGAGACGTCCTCTCTGCATGCACAAAAGAGAAAAACATGCTACCGGAGGTCTGCAAAACATTCATGCCAACTTTTACAGTACACACGACCAGTGCTCATACACACACACACACACACACACACACAAAGATGTTCACAGGATTGTCTGTGCTGGTGAAACCCTGGAAAACAAAGACTACACAGTAAAAGAACATTTACCTGGATGACAAAAATGTCTTTCTCCTCAATTATTTTGGTGCTGGTGATGGATCTTTAATGAAATAGGGATCTGCTGGCTGACTTCACATTAACTTGTCTTTGCATTTCAGCCCAACACAGTAGGTCTATGTGCTTTTGTTGTGCAAAAACATCTTTAACTTTGTACGAAACGCCTGATTGTCTTTTAGTTTGGGCTTTATTCCAGTCAAAAAAAAAAAAAAAAAAAAGCAGTGTTCGTTTCAGTGAGCAACAATGCAGACCAAATCTAAGTTCATAACTTATGTATTTGATTACACAATTCATTCAACAGAAAAACATTGTCCAAATGGTAATTAAGTAGTCTGTAAATTGGTAAATGACTAAACAGAAAAAAAGAAGAAGTGTTTTGCTCTTAGATACATTTACATTTCTGCGCTCACATTTACTTAGTGTCAATTAATGAACGTTGTTATTGGTGATTGACATCTAAATAATATGAGAGCAGATGATTTACAAAGTCTCAAACACACACACACACACACACACACACTGACAGAGCGAACATGAACGAACGCAAACCTCAGAATTCATCATGGGCAAGTCTAAACACTAAAGTCTAAAGAAATATTGATATCAAACAGCATGATTTGCTTCAGCACACCATCTGAGATCAGTTTGAGAGATAAAAATGATTGAAAATATTTATTACACAGGTCAATGTTGAGCTTTATCTTTTTTTTTTTTTTTTACAGTTACATTCTATATCCAAAATGTATATGAGTGCCGGACTTTCTGGATGAATCTCATGAAGAAATGACCAGATCATATTACACCACAAAATAAAGAGGTTCTATTTCGCATAAAAATTCCTTATCACAATGAAAACAATGAGAATTCTTCACTATTGTAATGCAGAAACATTCATTCCAGTAACAGAGTAATGGAAATCTCCTAGATTATTCAAAATTTTAGTACAGCAAATACCATAATTTTTACAATTATTTTAAAATCTTCTTTTCTTTGAAATGTTAGTATTTATTATTTATTGGTAGTATGGTCATGAAATAGTTGTGAATATTGTTTGAAATATTGTGGACCACGGAGCAGTTTTGGAGTGTTTGAATGCCACGAAAAAATGTCATGATGCAAAAATGAATTGCTTAATAAGCTTCTATGCAAAATATAATCTCTTATTTTTTTCTTTCGGTGGAAACGGGTCATTTCTTCACTACTTTCACGAGATTCACCTTGCTAGACATCGTCGACACGCCAAAAAGTTCACCTCCCAAAAGAATCTCACAAGCTTCCAGGCTGGTGATGACATTCTTTTCCAAAAACAAGGCATCACCATGTCACAGCAGGACACTTAAAAGTGGCTGAAACTCGTACCTCCATCTAAAAGAATCTTTTTTTTGTGCTACTGATCCGACAGACAGAAATGTAAAAACCAGACATCACAGAACTCCAGATAATAATATGGTGTCGTTCACATCCAAACGGATCCTTCCTGTAAATGACCATCAAGACAGGGTTCTGAAGGGTCAGTTTAGACAGAGCAGTAATGAGCTTCTTTGTGCCAGGAAAGAGTCCAGTGAGAGAACGTCGGGTCGTCTTGATTACACCACTGAGGCCTAAAAAGTCTGTTCATCAACCGGTTCATTAGTTCAAAGTGTGGCGATCGACACATGTCAGTGTCAACCTCACAGAGAGGTGCTTTACTGGCCCTCCACGACATCAGCCGATGGCCGACGGAAGTATTTACATGTGACACTCAAGCTGAATAAAAACCCGAAACAAGTATCTTTTCATTCGTGTCTGAAGTCTTTGCTCTAAAAGGGAAGTCGTCCTTGAGTCCTACCTTCAGCTAGTAAAGTGTCCGGTCTGGACATGTACCCTATGTTCCAGTGATGTGCCCTACACCATGGTGCTGAGCGAGGGCCCGCTGCAGTCTGCGGTGGAGCTCTGCGTGATGCTGCTCTCTGATTCGCTGGGGGTGTCTGGAGACACCAGCAGGGTGCTGCTGTCGATGGAGTCCTCGCGCTCCTCCAGGGGCGGCGGCAGCAGGGCGGGGAGCACAGCCTCTGGGAAATCTCTCTGGAGAGAGTTGACCGTACCGCTCATGTGACCAGTCACCAGCGGAACACCGGTCCGTCCTGAGGAGAGAACAGGAGGTCAGCGAAGGGTCATCCAAAACCTAGTGAGCTGCACTGCTGTCTAGTGTTTGATATTGTTAACCACAATTATTACAAAGCATTTCCATTGATCGAAGTAAAGCTCAAATAAAATGAAGCAAGCAAGCAAATGTAAAATGATCAAATAATCTTAATTCATAGTTAGTCAAACTAAAACTGAAGAAATAAACTTTTCCATTTAATAGACAGAGAGAGAGAGAAAATAGTTTACATAATTTACATAAAAAAAAATACAACTAAAAAATCTAAATGAATAAATGTAATTAGATACGGTATAAAATAGAGCCAAATAGAAATTTTACTTAAAAAAAAAAAAACAACAACTTAAATTTAAACTAAAATAAATACCGTACTTTTCGGACTATAAGTCGCACCTGAGTATAAGTCACATCAGTCCAAAAATACGCCATGATGAGAAAAAAAACATATATAAGTCGCACTGGACTATAAGTCGCATTTATTTAGAACCAAGAGAAAACATTACCGTCTACAGCCGCGAGAGGGCGCTCCTTGTTTTCAGTGTAGGCTACAGGAGCACTGAGCAGCATAGAGCGCCCTCTCGCGGCTGGAGACGGTAATGTTTTTTTCTTGGTTCATGTCTCTTAGTTCATTTCTCTTGGTTCATGTCAAATTAATTTTGATAAATAAGTCGCACCTGACTATAAGTCGTAGGAACAGCCAAACTATGAAAAAAAGTGTGACTTATAGTCCGGAAAATACGGTATACAAAAATTAAAAGCTAATTTAAAATATTAATTAAAACTATAATGTCATTTATATAATACTAATAATTCTTAAATAGTATTTTTGTAAATAATTTAGAAATGAGCTTAACTGCAAAAGAACAATATTCAAGTGCTGAAGACATTCACAATATTTCCAATAGTTTTATTATAGCATTGTTATAAGCTAATGTTGTTGCTCTCGAATACAGAAAAAAAAAACACAGACGTATACACAAATATTGTGTAAAATTATAATAATCGATTTAACTTTTTTTTATCAACACTTTTCAGTATTAAATGGAATATAATATTTGCAAATGATATTCCTCTCGACTCCATTCATCACACAGTCAGTTTGGGGGGATTCGCTGCAAAATTTATTCTGGTTTTGTTTTATTTGCAAAGGATACATACGATGACAATTTGGCCATTTTCGGGAATCTTAGAATGTAGGATTAACATAATAAAAATTGTCTATATAGGTTTTGGATCTGACCTCTAGAGTGTGATCCATAAAACAAATTCAAGATCATAAATGGTAAATTGCATATGTATATAAAAGACTTCGTTGTTAATCTTTGTAAAAACATACCAAGGTCCATGTAGAGAATGCTGTCTGGGTTGATGGAGGCCTCATATGGAGGAGGAGGGTCATCGGGGTGGTGGATATCTGGGTATTTGTAAGCAGCATAAGGGGGTGGAGGCTCCTGGAAGTGAAAAGCTCCACTTTCACCATCATCAGAGAGGTGCAGAGGCGTCAGGCCCGTCCCGAACGCATCCGGCCCATAGTCAAACCCAGGGACCCTCCGACCCAGATTAAAGTGATGCACTGTGAAACACAGCGATGATTCAGAAAAACAGCACTTTACCTCGTGCATATAATCAGCTGATCACACAGGGCCTTACGGTTTCCTCCAATGAGGGTTTCGATGCGTTCCCGCCGGCGCTGTCTCAGTCTGTGCACCATGAAGAGCAACAGCGAGAGGATGAGGAAGGATGAGATGCAGCTCACGATGAGCCTCATCCCGCTGGCCATAGAGTCAAACAGACTGCTACCGTCTGAAAACAGACAACACTAATGAGAGCACAGCCCCACACTAGGAATGTGTGTGAGTGAAGTGTACTGCTGGCTGAGCACTGAACAGAAAATACTATCTAGAAATTATTGATATATTCAAAAGTGACTGAAACAATATGCAGTAGTAGTACACGTATAAACCAGCAGATATTTGGTCATAATGCACAACATTTTTGTGAAATGTGTGTACACAGTGTGAGTAAATATGAAGAAAATTATAAAAAAAAAAAAAAAAGTAATGAAATATAGCTAAAATAAAATATTAATATTAAAAGAAAAAAATAATTAAAAAGTTTTAGCTGAAAAAGTAAAGCACACAGAAATGCTTTTAAAAAAGACTAATAAAAATGACAATCAAAAACTTTAAATTTCAAATAAAAAAAATGTATTCAATATTGCGTATTGCATAGAATTTATATAAAAATGTCTTAATTTTCGTCTGTCTATTGAAATAATGATAGTTTGCCAGTCCACACATATCAAGAGAATCTAGCTTTACAATAAGAGAAAGCAGAGTAGGCTCCATGTTCACTTGACTTGAAAAAAATGACATGATGCACATTCATCTGTCCCCTAACCTTCAACTGTAATACAGGGATTCATTTCAAGCACACACAACTGGCTTGCAGTTCACACTGTGATTTGGAGAGATCGTGAAATATACCGGGATCCAAGCAGGTGAACTTGCAACACTCTTTAGGGTCCTTGCGGAAATGCTGGCAGCCCTGCGGGCGTTCACACAGGGCAGCCACACACATCTCCGGCTCGCCGTCGTGGCATGTGCAGCTCAGACACGGGTCGTCCCCTTTAGGTGTGAAGTAATAGCCCTCGTTCACCACATTGTCTCTGATGTCCACACATGTTTGTCCTGGTGAAGAAACCGGTCAGATATCAGATATCAGTACATTAGTACTAACAGAATGCTAGCAAGCAGGGCCTTCTGTGAATACACTGTTGGACGTACTTCTCTTGCAGAGGAAGGGGAATTTTTTGTAGCAGTTTTCGGCGTGCCAGCTGTGCAAGCCTCGCTCGTTCATGCTCTTGATCTGAAAGCGCTGCAGCTGGGCACAGAATACATTATCCTGGGTGGGGTTCGCCTCGCCCAAATTAGCCAGACCCTCCGGAGGCAGAAACACCTGCATGGATCCTGTGAGGAACAGACAATGGATGAGAGTCGCTATTATAGGGAACAGTTCCAAACGCCAACAGATGTGGAAAAAAATTAGATTTTCTTTATAAGGTAAAGAAATAGTTTAATAAAAAATTAAAAAATAATTCTGTCATTGTTTACTCATCCTCAAATGTCGTTTGAAATCAGAGTTGTTATTTTTAGAACTAAAACCATTAAATTTCATTCACAGTAAAATTCAACCTTAAGCTTAAATGAAAATGATAAATGTTGCTTTGGCAACTGCAAGTTGAAAGTAAATTGATTTAAACTATTCAAATTACGACAACTAAAATAATACATTAAAGCACACATTAATACTTGTTTATAAAAATAATAAAATGACTAAACCAAATAAAACTAAATTAAAATAAAAACGGAAAATATAAAATAAATCTATTCAATGATCGAAACAAATAAAAACTAAGCAAAACAGAAATGTATATAAAAAATTTAAATGACAAAAGTACATTTTGTACATATTAAAAAAGTACATATTACTAAAATATAAAAAAAAAAAAAGCTAATTCAAAATGTTAATAAATACTTAAATGAAAAATAAATTAAATCATAAAAATTAAGTTGAAAATTAATTATTCGCTGAAATCAGAGTACACTACAGAAATAGTGATGTTTGATCGTTACAATGAATCAATTCATTGATTTGTTTCACAAAACCAGTCTGAATGAATCATTCACAAATCAAAGTGATCTGGTTAAGGAGTTCAACCCAACCATTTTCATTTTCAATCTGTTCTACACACTAAGTTATGATAAGACTTCATAAGACTTGAAATACTTTGGGGGGGGGGGGGGTGATTGTGCTGTGTAACAGCTCTGGTCCTCGTTCTCTTTCATTCCAGTGAAAACAGAAGTTATGTTTGCTTGACATGAGGGTGAGTTTTCAGTTATGATAAGACTTCATAAGACTTGAAATACTTTTTGGGGGGGGGGGGGGGGGTGATTGTGCTGTGTAACAGCTCTGGTCCTCGTTCTCTTTCATTCCAGTGAAAGCAGAAGTTATGTTTGCTTGACATGAGGGTGAGTTTTCAGTTCCCTGTATTTCTTCAAAAACCAACCTTTATATGCCACTTCCCAACGGCCCTCGAGCGAATGATTCTGGTTGGTAATCACATACTGATATCCCACCCAGAACCTGCAACGACAGAACATCCACAGCATTGAGAACCTTAAACTGTCAACCCTCATCTCTTCCTCAGAAAACAGATCCACACACACTCACTTGCACTGGTCCTTCCGCTCGCACACTTTCTCATCGAAGTCCACCTCGATCTTGAGGATGAACTGCAGCTCTTCGTTGGTGCCGAACGTGGCGAGGGAACCGTTGACCTTCTGACAGGTTTCCACCGCCTGCCAGTAGTTCTCGCTCCTCAGGTAGACTTTATAACAGCTGGCTGTTTTTTCATAATGATGCCAGCCGCTCGGACACTTCCCTGTGTTTGGAGCAGGAATTACATTATTTAAAAAACATTATCATTTCCACATAACTTCTAACACCCTACAGTTGTATTCATATATTTATATATAAATGGAACTCTTTAAGGCTGCATTCATTTGATAAAAAAATATGTAAAAACAGTATTATTGTGAAATATTGTTACAACTTCTATTTTCTAATATATTTTTAAATGTCGTGATGCAAAGCTGAAATATTCAGCATCACAACTCCCGTCTTCAGTGTCACATGATCCTTTAGAAATAATTAGAATATTCTGATTTGAATATTGCTGCTCAATACACATTTCTTCTTCTTCTTCTTATTATTATTATTGTTGAAAACAGTTTTGATGCCTAATATTTCTGTGAAAACTATGACCATATATATATATATAACTTAACTAACTTAACATAATAACATAAAATGTACAAAAATAGGGAATTTCTTTGAAATAGAAATCTTTTGAAACTTGACCAATTTAATGCATCCTTGCTGAATAAAAATATTGATTTCTTAAAAGAACTGATTCCAAACATTTGAACAGTAGTGTCTATAATATACCAATTTATCTCTAGTTTAATAGAAACATCAATAAAAATAATAATTATTATTATAATTAAAATGATCCCTGCTGCTGCACAGGTTAAGCTCTTATTTGTGCTTGTGATTTTGTATATTTATGCGATTCATTTATTTTAAATCCTGCATAAAATAGTTGATTTTGTAATATTTTATGTGCTTGCTAAGGGAAATGTTGACATATAGTAATGCAAAATCCGTGCATCTTCACAGCACCCGTGTTTAAGGAGATCAGGAAGTGTCTTACTGTTGAAGCGCACTGGCTGAGCGACTCCTATGACGTCCTCCACCGGCTCAAAACCGTTACTGTAACGATACTGCTCCTCCTTTATTGCTGCAAGAGAGCGAAACAAGAAATATCAGAATACAATAAGGCCAAAATATACTAGACTGAAGCATAAATCATCTGTGGAAACGATCTATATTTGTTTGGAAGGATAACATTCAATAAAATGCTACAGGGTTAGGTCATCAAATCATCAATTTCAACGGATCAGTCAATCCAGTTCACGTCCCGAAAGATTTGAACTCAGGGGCCTTATCCTCAAAAACTTTGAACAAAACTATAACCGTTAAATCAATATATATATATTATATATATACAAAAAAAAACTAATATATATATATATATATATATATATATATAGTTATTTTTTTTTGTATCTGTGCCCTGAACCAAAAGCAGTTGAGTATCACTGCTGGCTGTGTAAGTACTTTTAAGAAAGTCATAAAAGCTGAAACATTAATCCACAGCAAACGGAAGGGAAATGGAGTGGCAGCAGGTCTGCTAAGATAAAAACAGAGTTTCTAAGAATTAAACCACTTCCTCATTTCCTAAGAGAAGGAGCACTAAATCCGACAACCAAACAAGAAGAATGATAGACCAATCAAGAAATAAGCCAACAACTCCTGAGAACACGGACTCGATTACAACGATATCAGAAAAGAGCGGTGTAAATAATACAAGCATGAAATGAGCAGGTGACGTAACCCTGCACTGTTTTCTAATAATGATTACAACTTTAGTAAGCAAGGCAAGGGCTAGACAAGAGTTCAGGAGACAGTAGCTCTTTTTTTTTTTTTTTTTTTTTTTTTTTACATACTTTTGATATTTAATTTGCTCTGAAATGGCTTTAAATGTGATTTTTTTTTTTTAAACAAACGGTCACTGTTGGCAAACTGCTCCATAACATTTTTTGCAAGAACTAGAACACAAAAGTAATAAATTACAAAAACTATAAAAATTAAATAAACATGCAATCAAAATGTTTTTTTCAGTCACCAGCAATGTCACCCTATGAACAAATATTTTGTGAATATTCAACATATCACACATTCAACATATGAGTCCCATCGGGCAACGTATAAGAAATATGAAACTTATTTAATCTCCTGAAAGTGTCAGTGAAAAGTTTAAAAGACTGCTAAACGCACAATAAATCAAAGGAAGAGATATGAAGACCAATCAGTTGATAACAACAATCAGTTGATTCAAACAATCGCATCACCACCTCAAATATCCCAGACTACAGGTCTATGTGCAGTCGCTTCCTGATTATCTGGCAACACCACCAAAACAAAGCCCATAATCCTCAGCGTCAGTGGGTTATTTTCTCTTACACTCATGTGCTCGGGGTGTGATTCTGATCAGCAGTGTCTCAAGGAGCTACGAGACACAGATCACATGCTTAGTAAATCCGCTCATCCCATCCAGGAATCAGACTCTGAGCACCGTGTCTCACTCTAGGGTTAAGACACAGAAACCACAGCACACAAAATCCAGGGTACCAAGCACTGGCGAAATGACAAATAAGCGGAAGAGAAAATGTTCCTCACGCAGACGCAAGCATGAGCGTGTTTTTAAAGTACATTGCACAAGAATGTGGCTGTGTGTGTATGTGTGTGAACTTACTGGGGCAATCCATCTCATCGCTTTTGTCCTCACAGGCCGTCCATCCATCGCACTGCCAGGACAGAGGGATGCACTGCATTTTTCCGCTCCGGCAGGTAAACTGGGCCGGACTGCAGCGCTGATCTGAAACACAGACAATACACTTAGTGAAACTGATCTAGAAAGAGACAACCTGCAACAAAGACTCCATTACGTGGGTTTAGAATTAAACATGATTTATTATGCAACAGGAAAATAGATTAAGGGCCGTTCAACGGCATCTAGGGACATCAGTGTCAATGTCAGGCTTAGCCGAATAAGACTCAAACAGGGGCAAAGTGTCAAACCAGACCGGCTGGTAACCCTCAAGCTCATTTGTAAGGATTCCAAGGATCGCAGCTTACCTGGCAACAGTCTGGCCAGAGCGAGCCGTGGACCTGCGGGGGGAGAGAAAGACTTAGTGATTTCAGCAGTATAACATGACCTAATCTCTGAGAGGCTCAAGGGACAGTCTGTCTCCTGGTTAGCAGCGTATAAACAACAATAGATAGCACAGATACATCTACATTCACAAACAAGAGTCAATGTAATTGACAAGAAAGCTCTAATGCATTTATTTTGTTCAAATGGGATCTTGCAAAGGCACTAATTTTTTTTTTTAATTATATCTAACTTCAAGAAGGAAAAGCCTTCAGTTAGGACCATAAAAATGTAGAAAAAACACACATTCACAATACATTAAGTTACATTCTTTAATGTTTATAAAAAATAATTAATAGAAATACCAATAAATAATCAAATTTGTATAAAACCATAGTTATATAAACTACATTAAGTATAAAATACATTTATATTTATTATTATTGTAAAATACTACCATTATAATTTATTACATTTATATTATATATTTTATTAAAGTATATTTAATTAAGTTAGATTTCTTTACATGTGTATAAAATAAACAATCTCATTAATAATAAAACATACCAAAACTACCAATTCATTAAACAAGAATGAAAATAAGAATAAAATTATGTATTTTTTGGAATAATTTATTACATTTATATTAAATAAAGACAATAATATAATGAAATATAATAGAAATATATTTTCTTTTTTTACATTTAATATAAATTTAGTCAATTACTTATGCCCATATGTGTGAGTGGTCCAGGTTTTCCAAAACCTGAAATATTTTATTAATGTTCAAATCTTTCTAAATCATGTTGTTGTTGTTGTTTTTATATTTTATATTATATATTATATATATATATATATATATATATATATATATATATATATATATATATATATATATATATATATATATATATATATATATATATATATATATATATATATATATATATATATATATATATATATGTATGTATATATATATATATATATATAATTATGTGTATATTCATCTTCTCAAGAGATTCATAAAACACAAAAACCTCAACATCTCTGTGTGTGTGTGTGTGTATCATTTCATATAGCTATATACTTAAACTTAAAAGCCATCTAACAATATACCAGTAAACCAAACCATACAGCAGCCATTCTGACATATGAGAAGAAAAAATATTAGAATAAGAAGCATATAAATGCACAGAGATTGTAACAGTATTGTGTTGAAAACCTGCACTTTAATAACCATTTTCAAAAGTTTGCATTTTCAGGCCTTCATAACCATTTTTGTGTAAATGAATGGCCAAAATGCGTAAAATATTCAGTTTTTAGTTAAAATGGTGTTGTGTAAACACTCCCTAAACAAGTTAGATATTAAAACTGAAATTTGTCTTCTATTAACTATTGTAATACTAGTTGAAAGTGAATAGTTATGACCACAGATTCCCACAATAAATGACAAAATTAGCCACTCAGCAATGGTATTTTTACTTGTCACTGTCGAGTTAGTGACTAGTAGCAATTTAAATAATACTGATATGTAATGAATGGTTGTTAGTGGAACTGAAAGATTTTAGTTGAAGAAAACGGTGACTATGGGATTTTTTAGTAATAAAAAATATGTTAGTACAGTAAAATAGATGCGTCTAGGTTTTAAGGAATAAATGTAAATGTTCAATTAACTTGCCATACATGCCAGCCATTTGCAGTCAATCTAGTGTTTCTGGTAGGCCACAGTTCAATACAGGAGCAGACAGATGAGGCTCTGGCTGGAGAAACATCTAAGCGCTAGGTCTCTGTTCTCATGTTCCTCTGTTAGATGGCAGGTTTATTATTCCTATAGATACAAGGTGATGCGTGGAAACCCAGCGGATCAAATAAATAGGACAGTATTTAGGTTAATGGCCTGTGATGTGCTTTTCTGTGTGTAGCTCAATTGGTAGAGCATTGCGTTATCAAGCGCAAGGTTGGGGGTTCGATTCCCTGGGAACACATGATAGGTAAAAATTGATAGCCTGAATGCACTGTAAGTCGCTTTGGATAAAAGCGTCTGCTAAATGCATTAATTTAATTTTAATTTAATTTAATTAAGCCCAGGTTATGTGCTCGGTCTGCACTTATTTTCAGTGACAAGAAGGTTTGGTCTGTCTCCATGTTGATTCTCATCGAATAAACCCACAGCTGGTGTTTAATCTCAGTGTATGCTCTTGTTAAAAGTGCATAATATTAACATGATTGCTGTGATGTTAACATTAAAGGAGGCTCTTGCATATCTTTACTACTGACCTAGAAGACGTTTTACTACATAACAAACTCAGACTGATGCATGCAAAATCCATGTGCAAAATAGTAGGACAATGAACCATTTATATTCCTCTTCATGTACATTTGAACCTAAAATCTTAATGTTGAAAAGGTTTTATCTTTTTGTCAACTACCCAAATAGGTTATTTATACTATTTTGGTGATCACTAGAACTTATGGACACATGGCCGAGGAGGATTTTACAAGTCTAACAGTTGTTCACAATGGTCTTACTGTGTACAGCGGTGAATGTGGTGCAGATCTGCTTCTAGTAATCCATCCAAAGTAGAGAACACTCCGCTCTTCTGAAGACATCTCTGTGTCGGTGTGTTTGTTTAAGGATAACTTTAGACTCAAGGGTTGCACAGGTGATTGATTAAACATCTGAATGTCTGGACCTCCCAAGAAGCTTTAAAAAAAAAAAAATGTAATTAGTATGTCTGTAGGATGCTTCATCTTCTCAAGAGATTGTTTAGTGGATTGGAGGATCAAGCTAATTGGGTGTTTGCTAACTGCTAACAGAAATTATTTTATTTATAATGTTAGATGGCTTTTAAGTTTAAGTATATAGCTATATGAAATGATACACACACACACATATATATATATATATATATATATATATATATATATATATATATATGTATGTATATATATATATATATATATAATTATGTGTATATTCATCTTCTCAAGAGATTCATAAAACACAAAAACCTCAACATCTCTGTGTGTGTGTGTGTGTATCATTTCATATAGCTATATACTTAAACTTAAAAGCCATCTAACATTATAAATAAAATAATTTCTGTTAGCAGTTAGCAAACACCCAATTAGCTTGATCCTCCAATCCACTAAACAATCTCTTGAGAAGATGAAGCATCCTACAGACATACTAATTACATTTTTTTTTTTTTAAAGCTTCTTGGGAGGTCCAGACATTCAGATGTTTAATCAATCACCTGTGCAACCCTTGAGTCTAAAGTTATCCTTAAACAAACACACCGACACAGAGATGTCTTCAGAAGAGCGGAGTGTTCTCTACTTTGGATGGATTACTAGAAGCAGATCTGCACCACATTCACCGCTGTACACAGTAAGACCATTGTGAACAACTGTTAGACTTGTAAAATCCTCCTCGGCCATGTGTCCATAAGTTCTAGTGATCACCAAAATAGTATAAATAACCTATTTGGGTAGTTGACAAAAAGATAAAACCTTTTCAACATTAAGATTTTAGGTTCAAATGTACATGAAGAGGAATATAAATGGTTCATTGTCCTACTATTTTGCACATGGATTTTGCATGCATCAGTCTGAGTTTGTTATGTAGTAAAACGTCTTCTAGGTCAGTAGTAAAGATATGCAAGAGCCTCCTTTAATGTTAACATCACAGCAATCATGTTAATATTATGCACTTTTAACAAGAGCATACACTGAGATTAAACACCAGCTGTGGGTTTATTCGATGAGAATCAACATGGAGACAGACCAAACCTTCTTGTCACTGAAAATAAGTGCAGACCGAGCACATAACCTGGGCTTAATTAAATTAAATTAAAATTAAATTAATGCATTTAGCAGACGCTTTTATCCAAAGCGACTTACAGTGCATTCAGGCTATCAATTTTTACCTATCATGTGTTCCCAGGGAATCGAACCCCCAACCTTGCGCTTGATAACGCAATGCTCTACCAATTGAGCTACACACAGAAAAGCACATCACAGGCCATTAACCTAAATACTGTCCTATTTATTTGATCCGCTGGGTTTCCACGCATCACCTTGTATCTATAGGAATAATAAACCTGCCATCTAACAGAGGAACATGAGAACAGAGACCTAGCGCTTAGATGTTTCTCCAGCCAGAGCCTCATCTGTCTGCTCCTGTATTGAACTGTGGCCTACCAGAAACACTAGATTGACTGCAAATGGCTGGCATGTATGGCAAGTTAATTGAACATTTACATTTATTCCTTAAAACCTAGACGCATCTATTTTACTGTACTAACATATTTTTTATTACTAAAAAATCCCATAGTCACCGTTTTCTTCAACTAAAATCTTTCAGTTCCACTAACAACCATTCATTACATATCAGTATTATTTAAATTGCTACTAGTCACTAACTCGACAGTGACAAGTAAAAATACCATTGCTGAGTGGCTAATTTTGTCATTTATTGTGGGAATCTGTGGTCATAACTATTCACTTTCAACTAGTATTACAATAGTTAATAGAAGACAAATTTCAGTTTTAATATCTAACTTGTTTAGGGAGTGTTTACACAACACCATTTTAACTAAAAACTGAATATTTTACGCATTTTGGCCATTCATTTACACAAAAATGGTTATGAAGGCCTGAAAATGCAAACTTTTGAAAATGGTTATTAAAGTGCAGGTTTTCAACACAATACTGTTACAATCTCTGTGCATTTATATGCTTCTTATTCTAATATTTTTTCTTCTCATATGTCAGAATGGCTGCTGTATGGTTTGGTTTACTGGTATATTGTTAAACTTATTTTAAAAACAAGTTAAAATATTGTGGGCTGATGGCTTTAACAAAAGCATATTCCATAAGTTAACGAATCAGTGGGTTTGTTAAGGTTTTTTTAATATTGTAAAAAATAAATTTCCCTATTGAAAAAATGAGTGGGATTTTTTCTGCTGTTGCCCACCACTGAAACAAATATCCATAAAACTACCAGGACTCGTAAAACTGGAACAGGTACCAGCAATAACTATTTGAAAGTAAATAATAGGGTTCACCACAGATGGCAAGATTTTGCAATTTGATACAAATAACAACGCAAAAGATTGGTATAGTAGCTAGAATAAAAGGAAAAAATAACTAATGAATTAAAAAAACATTATGCAATTAAGGAATAAATGTTTAAACAGCTTGCCACATGGTACGTATTATAAAAGGCTTAAAGATGGTAACATAAATAGATACTATGTAGTTTTCAGAATTAAATGTTAAAGCAGCTTGCCAAATGGAATGCACTAAAAAGGCGTAAAACTTTAGACATATAAGGCACAAAAATAAACGATAACACAGTTGTAGTTAAAGGCCCTGACGGCATGAGAAAGAGCCTCTGCAGCTCAGCCCTCATGACCGAACATAAGCAGAGCTGCAAGCCTTCACCAGTCCAGACTGCAGCAAACACAAGCAATGATTACAGCAACACCTTTACCTGTCCGTGACGGATCTGTTATTGTCAGAATGAAGAGGAGAAGCACAAAACCACCGCTGTCAGCCTTCGGCAACATTTATCCTCCATTCATAGTATCTTCCACCGGAGAAAATGTGAAAGAGAAAATGCAGTTAAAGCAGCAGCCGCCGATGTTGAAAAATAAATCACGACGAACAGCAGATTCCGCTCTCTGCGTGTACTACTTCGAACAGAAATAAGCTTTGAAACTCGGATGCGTTTATTTCAGTTGGCTAGGGTCGGGATGTGGTGTCATATTCCACGGCTGTTTCCTCTGGCTCGGTATACGGACTTAGGACGCATATAAAACAAGATGGCTCCGCCGCCGTCCCATCAAAACAATCCCAACCAAGTGTGTTCTCCAGCCCACAGAGGAGGCGCTTCATCAAGCCCTCGTGATAACACACGCATGACAATTCCCTCATGTCTCACTGTTCACGCGGATGTTTCATGGAATATTTCAAAAGTTTGTTTTGCAGCCAGTCACATAACTGCTTAAACCAATATATATCAATTTATTAACACTACTGTTAAAAGTTTTTTTAAGGAAAATAATACTTCTATTTTGTGACAGTAAATGCATTTCTAGTGTTGCCTTTCTGTTCTATTTCAAAACATATGCTGTTGTGAACTTTCTATTCGTCAAAGAAACATGAAAACAAAATCAACATAAATAATACAGTATCAAAATATCAATATATATATTATTTTTAAGTAACCAGCACAACTGTTTTCAAAATTGATAATAGAAATGTTTATTGAGCACTAAATCAGCACAATATTACTATTTTTTAATCAAATAAATGCAGCATGGGTGAAGAGTCAAAATACTTTAAAAAAAAAATACCTCCCCAAATTTATAGAAAAAGATACAAATGAAACCCATTTAGTTTAGCCACTATATTTTTCAAAGATACAAATAACTGTTTTTCCGTTTTGTTTAACGAGATAATAGTACTTAAGTTTCAACATTTCTTGTTTAATTCAGTGTGTTCCAATCCTTTGTAAGTATTTGTGAATTGAACTAGCAATTTCTAAGTGAAAATAGTTTAAATGTAAATCGTACATAATTTTTCCCCTGGTGTAATGTCTTGCAAAAAAACAAGCTATTCAGTTCATTTACATAAATTGAGCAAACATTTCACACACAATATGTGTTTAATTGTCACAGTGGGAACATGCATTAAATAGTCAATTGTTTTTTTTTTTCTGAAAGCTTAAAGGGTTTGTTCACCCAATAATCAAAATTATGTAATTAATAACTTACCCTCATGTCGTTCCAAACCTGTGAGACCTCTGTTTATCTTCGGAACACAGTTTAAGATATTTTAGATTTAGTCCGAGAGCTCTCAGTGCCTCTATTGAAACTGTGTGTATGGTATACTGTCCATGTCCAGAAAGGTAAGAAAAACATCACCAAAGTAGTCCATGTGACATCAGAGGGTCAGTTACAATTTTTTGAAGCATCGAAAATACATTTTGGTCCAAAAATAGCAAAAACTATGACTTTATTCAGCATTGTCTTCTCTTCCGTGTCTGTTGTGAGATTTCAAAACACTGCAGTGTAGTGATATCCGGTTTGCGAACGAATCACTCGATGTAACCGGATCTTCTTGAACCAGTTCACCAAATCGAACTGAATCGTTTAAACAGTTCACGTCTCCAATGCGCATTAATCCACAAATAACTTAAGCTGTTAACTTTTTTAATGTGGCTGACACTCCCTCTGAGTTAAAACAAACCAATATCCCGGAGTAATTCATTTACTCAAACAGTACACTGACTGAACTGCTGTGAAGAGAGAACTGAAGATGAACGCCGAGCCAGATAACGAACAAAAGATTGACTCGTTCTCGAGTCAAGAACCGTTTCTGTCAGACGCGTCCGATTCGAGAACCGAGGAGCTGATGATACTGCGCATGTGTGATTCAGCATGAAGCAGACTGACACACAGGGCGTCTGAACCGAACTGATTCTGTGCTAGTGTTATGAGCGCGGGTAAACTGAAGGCTTGAATCAAGGGCAATCATCGCCAATGACATCATTACGTCTAGCACAAAAGAACCGGTGAACCATTTTCTTCAACCGGTTTATTGAATCGAACAGTCAGAAAGACCTACTGGTGATCCGAAAACCGATGCAACCGGTTCTTGACTCGATGGAGGGACTGAGAGCTCTCGGACTAAATCTAAAATATCTTAAAACTGAGACTTGCATCATATAATGCAAGTCTAGTCTTAATGGCAAAAAAAGCAGTTTCTTTTCTTAGATTTTGTTAAAAGTAAATTCACTAAGGAGTCGGTATGAGTCCAGCCTCCAACCCAATGATGGATTCAACAAATAAATCTTGTAAAATATGGAGGGTGAAATAATACACACAAATCTGCTGAACTCTTTATTATGTCCTTGAGATCTTGCAAAATGTCTTCAACATCATAAAAGACGCTCAGATTTCAGTAGGACTGAACCAGCTATGTTCAAAATAAATCAACAGTAGTAAAGAACCGAACAGAACAAATGATACACCTGACTGAATCAGTTGATGTGGATGACGCTCAAAAAGTACATATATGCGGGCTAAAATAAAAAGAAAAAACTAAATTCTTACAAACTGTAGATGTTTTAAGTTGTAGACATTTTTTTCTAAATGATTAATTCAGTTTCATGGTTAAAAAAAAAAAAAAGTATAAAAAAAACGATAAATATGTGACCCTGTCCACGTTAGAGTTTTTATTCAGTCTTTTGTTTCAGAAGTAATCCGCAGCTTTCCTCCTCTTGGGCAGCTGAAGCAGGTCGTCTGTGATGGAGGCCGGGTCCTGTGTGACTGGTGTTCTGGTTTTCCCAGGTGTTGGTGTGCTGGAGGGAGTGGCTAGGCCTCCGAGAGGAGTCTTCGAGCCCATGCTACTGTGCGCAGGTGACGGGGTGTAGCTCGCCCTCAGGGCTTTATCTGTGTATTTGCTGGACGATCTGTTTACTAGACGCTGAAGAGCAGGAGACAGCGCTGCGGGACTCAGTCCCTTCGGAGTCAGGCTGCAATACATATAAAGAATCATTTAGTACAAAACATAAATGCAGTTTTCGAATATCACTTTGAAAAGTACATAAAAAAGGTATCTTTTGGTTTTCATGTTTCTTATTTTAAGTTATAGAGATAAGATGATTTGCATGGCTGTGTTTTCTGACCCTACTGAAACCTGAAACACTCTTTTATAGTAAAAAAATACAGTGGGTTTCTGAAGTAGTGGTCAACTGATATTCCCACAAATTATTCAAACTACAAAAAAGGATGTATAATACTGAAACTTGTGTATTCAGGCGCTGACTTTCTCAGCACTGTCAAAATAAAAGTCCAACGCAGTGTCAAATTATGCTGATAATTTAAAAAATGCCAAATAACAATCAATATAATTAGCTTGCTGATATATCAGTCAACCAGCCGTCTGAAACCACACTGAAAATCTTGGATTTAATTTAAATGTTAAAATGATTTGGAATTTTGAAAATAAAATACAGAATTTTTTAATAATATAATTAAAATGCTTATGTTTATAATTTTTCTAGTTAAAAATGCTGTTTAAACTAGAAAAATACAAGGATATTTTACAATCTCAGACTCTTTTTCTTTACCTGGCAAGGTTTTCAGTGACTTTGCGCAGCGCCTCTTGTTTCTTAGCTCTGTTTTTTGCCGCAGCCTCATTAGCCATTTTCAGCCCCAACCGCTCTCTTCTCCCAGGCTCTGGAATCTGGATAACAGCCATAAAAACAACCATTCATTATTTCTATTTAAATATTGGACAATAAAGGATACACACAGCGCACAATACCATTGAACACACATTGAAGTCTTTTGATGATAGAAAATAGGGTCTGGATAAAACCCCAATATTCTGTTTAAATACGAAAGTGAAATGTTTGCTAACTAGAATTGAACTGGACCTTGAACGATGGACCATGACTCCTCTCCACGAGTGGTGTATCTGAGCCGTCCAGACGAAACGGAGTGCTTTCGATCTCACCCCACGTCATCAGAGGAGACTCTGCAACACCTTAAAAACAAACAAGCCATTTAGGAAAATATGACCCCAGTACTTGAATATTAAGTGTTGTATATTAAGTGTTTTTTACTTGATGAGCAGATATTAATTCATCAAAAACAGTGACACTCACCAGGAGCAGGAGAGGCTTCTCCCTCAAATCCATAACCATTTACTTTGGGGGATTCGTGAGGCAGGAGCTCTTTGCCATCTGGACCAACTTTGCCTAGTTTAAACTAGACGGAAGACATATGCATTTTTTTTAATCATATTTGTGGTTTATGATCTGATGCTGACAAATAAGATGCAGAAGTCAGTGTTACCTGTGCATTGAGCGCAGCAGCTTGCTGGATTTGTGATTTGTTCAGGGCTTTACTGAAGGGGTCAACATCAAACCGTGTGTTCTTGTACAGGACCTCCCGTGGCTTCTTGAACAGCGTGTCGTCTTTTTCACCTTTTGGGGAACAAAATAAACACATGCAATTTACCTCATGGCTCTTTGGCTATGAACTCAATGATATATATCACCAGACTCATAATCAAGTAACTAATAGGTTATTTACAAGCCTCAGAAAGTGTCATGCAATATTAAACAGACGGGCATCCTTACCTTCAGGGTAGTACATAAGTGCATTTTTGGCCTTGTACTGCCATGTTTCCAATCCTGCCTTGGTGCACTCAAGCGCCTGTTTCTCTGTGGATGGTAGAGCGAGGTTCTGCTCATGCCTCTTTAAATGATAGAACAATAAACATGTTCAGAATTCAAAACTAGACCCAACAATGCAAAACGCAATGATATGCAGTAGCTATTATTGTGCTGTACCTCATTATATTCGTTTTCTGCCTCATAAAGCCACGCATGCCTCAGCTTGTCCTTGTCCTCCGCGAGCTCCATTATCTGCTCAAACGATGCGTTGTCCTCACTCGTGTTTTTAGCAAGAAAGCGGTCCAGACATGGAAGATCCTTATCTTCCGATTTTTCACCTTCTTTTCCTGAAACATAAAGAACAAATGTAGCATGTTGCATTTATCTTTAAAACTCCTAAAAATCCAAAATCCCCTTTGTAAAGAACTGGAAAACTAAGAAAGCAAAATCAAAAACTGCAAATCTGTGCATATTTAATAAGATCTAATTAGATAGTGTCTTGTTTGCATATTTAAACAAAATATCTCAATAATACATTAATAGAGAACAACTGTCACAATGTACTTTAATTTATCAAATGGGTTTTTATTCTCTATTCACCTGTGGTGTCTAGCCGTAAGAAATAAAAAATGTAGCAGCAGTCACTTACCATCCTCTTTCCCTGCTCTGTGTTTCTGTGAATTTGATGGAGTTGCACTTCCACCATCTGGGGTCTCAAATGTTGAAGGAGTTGTGTCTAAATGGAAACAAAATGATAAAAAAAAAAAAAAAAAAAAAAAAGAATTTGTTTCTTCATCGGAACAGATTTGGAGAAATTTGTGCATTACTTCACTTGCTCTGCAGTGAATGGGTGCCGTCAGAATGAGAGTCCAAACGGATGAAAAAAACCCATCACAATATCCACAAGTAATCCACAACACTTCAGTCTATCAGTTTACATTTTGTAAAGTGTAAAGCTGAATGGATAAAGGATTCATATTTTAGATGGGAGCAATGGTTTAAAGTTAAAAGCGTTTTAATGATGGAGCTTTTCACTTCACAAGGCATTAACTGATGGACTGGAGTGGTGTGGATTATTGTGATGCTTTTATCAGCTGTTTGAACTATTCCTTTAAGAATTACTAACAAACAGTAAGAAGCATTACTTACAGGGCACATAGGTGCGTGGGGTGTATTTAGCCATCGCAGACCCATATTTGATGGCAATCTCCCTCATCCGCTCCAGATCTCCGCTCTCCTCCGCCTCCAGATAATCCTTCTGCGCTTGAAGTTTGGAGACATCTGGGAAAAAGTCCCTCTGGATGATCTTCTCCAAACTCTTTGGAGAAAATGGTGACAGGTATGTGTGTCATTAGCAAATCAAGACAGAAAAACCTATACAGACATAAGCGTGTTGTTTACAGGTGACACATGAAACTCAATCAACTGTTCCTGAATATCACACTGCATGTTGAAAAACGGCCTGAGGTTTGCTATTTTGTGTAAACACGGTGGTGCTGAAGGCCATCGTCTTTTTTAATAATAATAAAAAAAAAACAAGTCAAGTGTATTCAAAGAACACATTTCTAAACACGTGGGCATTAAAATGGTATAATACAATAAGTTATTGAATGATTACATATAATACAATGAAATATGTCAGGGAATCTGCTGTTACTGTAAATAGTACACAAGACTGTCTTACCTCGATATATTCATCTTCATCGAGAATCTTCTTCGGTTTCTTAGTCGCTTTCACCTGATTGATTACAGCGACTGTAGTGACATCAGACTTCAGACTCAAAGCTTTCTCTTTGGACTCAGTCATATTTCTATTTTAATAGGAGAAACTGTTCTTTTACGGTGATTTAAAGTCCAGTTGCGTAAGACGTTGTTTACGTTAGCCTATATGCTAAATACTGATTTATTTCTCTAACGAATGGCCTTAAGATATTTAAAACGTATTTGTTTCCTATTTTAACGATAGTTCGCGGTAAATGTCGATTTTTAACTACCAATTAATCAAACATTTTGAACAAAAAAAACATGTCAAACCATCAGCTGAACGTAGCTGCATAGCGCGCAGGAACAGCGTCTTCTTCTTCGCATCATTTCCGCTGAACACTGAAGCAGAGAGACTCTCCATCGCCACCTATTGACTAGCGGCAGCATTTGCCAACTGTTTTTGTACTGTAAAAGAACTTTAATGCCTTGAGCAGCTTAACATTTCTTGTACACGTAAACACTTAAATAGCACATCAACTCAGTGAATATGGTCCGCAACAAACGTTTTTTTTTCAGTCCATAAGTGCAATATAAGGAGTGCTAGTTTTCAATGCCTTTAATATAAATGAAGACACCACAGATGAGTACAGGACACATGTAAACTAATAGATATCACCATACTTCCCCAGCGGATTAATCACAGTACAATTTGTTTGTATTACAAGTGTCTGAAATCTGATGTCGAAATATGCAAATTAGATATCATTAATTAAATATGCATATATTTGCATAAATGTACAGAACGGAGTATAATAAAACTTAAATGTTTATTTTGGATATTTTCTTTCCACTAGTCTGAAAGAAGACATGTTAGGAAAATAGCCCAAAAGTGACCAGGGCCTTTAAAAAACAATGGTTTTCCCTGTAGTGCCTTGCCTTAACAGATAATATTCAAGTGAAGATATGTTTGCATTTAACTATGTCTTGATAAGATGCAGTCTCCAAACATAAAGTTCTCGAGTACAGAGAATAGCATACAAAATATGCATAAAGTCTAACACTTTTAATGTTATGGAAAGCAACAGAGAATAGTTTGGCTGAAAGAACAGGAAAATTCATATGTCTTTGCTCCGTATAATCATCTGCATTTATCTTAACAGTCTGATACATATTAAAGTAGCTATTAAGAGATTCACAAAATCATAGTCAGACGTAAAGAATCAGTGTTTAATTGATTCATTGTTTTCTCATCATGAATATCTAAATGTTCTTGAATCAAAACATATTTACTTGAGAAAGAAAATTGATGAATAATGTATTTCTGAAAAAATTATCACAATTTATGCCTATAAAGCAAGAAAAAAAAATCTGTCAACTGGGTGTGAAAAATAATATCGCTTTTTTTTTTATTACGTTTTTTTCAGGTTTTAAGCATAAACTCACTTACCTTTGATATTTTTTGTCAGAAAAATTAAACTTTAATTTAATTTATTTTGTTTCTCGAGCAAATGTTTAGATACTTGTATTGGAAAATATTTTTTTTTGCAGTGCGCACTGAAATATTCATAGGCGTTTATAAGGGAAGTATGGAATTTCTGCAACATAATTAGTTAATGATAGAATTAACTGGTCTTAACAAATGGAAGCTCACAAAAGCCTTGCAACTCTATTTTTCCATTATGCTTTCTTGAGGTCACAACTTTCTTCATTTTTACAAATTAATTTGATGCTGCTAATGCTTCAAACTACAAACCTCAAATTTAAGATCCTATTGGACACATTTGGATATTACAGAATGAAACCAATAAATACAGACTGCTATATAGATAATAAAGGCCCAGTGTCTATGTAGCAATGTTCAGCACGGGACCTTTTTGGCCCATTAGGAGCTTCTTAGCAGTTCACTGTGAGGTCAAGAGCAAAGGCACGTATTTCGCAGCAGCGATGAAATCACCGCAAATCCATCACGTTCACACTTCCGTCTGTGATGGTGATGTGTTGACTAGCCTGAGCACAAGACACAGATGAAAAACCTTCATTATGGTGCACATAAGGTTAAAGGACACAGTAGATCATTCACATGGAGTAAAAGTAGTTCATTACTGAAAATGTACTTACCTTCAGGTCATCCAAGATGTAGATTTGTAAGTCATTTTTAAGTCATTCTAACAGATTTGGAGAAATGTTGCGTTATATGTAATGAATGGGTGCCATCAGAATGAGAGTTCAAACAGCTAATAAAAACATTAAAATAATCCACTCCAGTTCATCAGTTAACATCTTGTGAAGCAAAAAAAAAAAATGTTTGCAAGAAACAAATCGTTCATTACAATTCTTTTAACTTCAAACCCTTAGATTCAGCTTAATATGAATCTTCTATCCATAATAATCCTTCCTGCAGTGAACAGCTGTCTCATCTAGAGAATAAACTCAGACCAAGCCCAAAACATGTCTAAACAAATATGTTGTTGGATTTTGATGTGAGAGGACACTAAGGGATTGATTTTTTTTCACTGCAGGAAGTGTTAGTATGGATTATTGCCTGATATTTTGGCCAGAAGCGCAGGTTTAAAGCTAAAATGCCTTAATGATGGATTGTTTCTTACAAACACTTTTTGCTTTACAGGATGTTAACTGATGGAATTTCTCTAAATCTGTTCTGACGAAGAAACAAACTCATCTACATCTTGGATGGCCTGAGGGTAAATTCTTAGCAAATAAAACATTTTTGGCTATTACTTTAGACACTGAAGTTTAATATTTAGGGTTCTCTAATCACTAATCAGGCTTCACTCACAGAGAAGAGGGGCGGCTCTCTTGGATGCGGGTGAAATCCTCTTTGTTTGCAGGAACAGATCTCGTCCATCCCGTAGTCTGTCAGGCTAAAGTAGCCCGTCCTGGAGGACAAGTTATCAGACTGTCATTGTTGAGTTATACCTGCTATCACTCAAACTAAGGAAGGCAGCGTATAGCTAAAAACATACTCATTGAATTTAGGTGAGCACACAATGGCTATAGACTCTGGAAGCATGATTTGATAAGAGCAATGTGTGTGCAGGTCCACACTGGATAAAAAGGCTGTCTGGGTCGGGTGGGTCTTGTAGCAAAAAAAGAGACCGATTATACTCAAGACACATAATTAAAGTGATACTATTAAAAAAAATGATTAGTCATGTGACTATAGAGAAAACATCCTACATGAATCCAGCCCAGTGTAATGAGATCATTCTGATCTTGTATTAGGAACATTTCCTCCTCGTTCTCTGTGTCGCAGTAATCTGGTCCTCCACACTGCTTGGGCACGATCACGTGTGTCAATGTGAAGGCGTTTTTCATCTGTGGATGAAGACAAGCAAACTGTTTTGTGATTTTCTCATCATATTACAGATTTCCTCAGATATGTTAATAAGTTTGTAATTTGCCCCAATTATATAGATAGTAAGTGAGATTTATATACACTTCAGTTTTAAACATTTATGGTCAATAAGATTTTTTTTAAATAATACATTTAAATGTATTAAACTGATCAAAAATTACAGTTGAGACCATTATAATGTTACAAAGATTTCATTTCAAATAAATGCTTTCATTTTGAACTTTCTACTCATCAAAGAATGCTGAATTCTTCAACATGGTTTTTACAAAAACATGAGCACCTATAATAATTTAATATTTCACAATACTACAGTTTTTACGTTATTTTTGATCAAACAAATGCAGACTTAATGAGCATAAGTGACAAAAAAAATCTTAATGGCCCCAATTGTATTTTATTGTTTTATTATTAATTTACTTAAATTAACTAAAAAGCTAAAAGTAGTATAACAAATATTACCATTATGCATAAATACACCTTAACTATTTAATATTTATATGCGCTTAAATAATATTATCATATAAATTATTAATACACTTTGACAATATTTTTGTATGAACACTAATGTTGTTCATTAAAAATTATGTTATTACAGTAATGTATTAATAATACCGTTATTAATACATAAACCATTCAGAAAAATTATGTTAGTAAGAACTGGGGGGGGGGGGGGGGGTCTGCTTATTGTTATGAAAAAGAAATCTGAATGGATTTTATTTTCTTCAAGCAAAATATAAATATAATTCTTTATTTTCATAACAATAAAATCTCTGTCGATTGTTATGAAACATAGAAAAATTACGGAAGAGGAT
Organism: Carassius carassius; assembly: GCF_963082965.1. Lineage (NCBI taxonomy): Eukaryota > Metazoa > Chordata > Actinopteri > Cypriniformes > Cyprinidae > Carassius > Carassius carassius. Next base: position 18,728,953 of record NC_081803.1, read on the forward strand.
TAGGGCCAGGCAATAATAAAAAAATAAAACCATCTCGAGATTAAAGTCATTATAATGCGAGATTAAACTCGTTAAATTTCGAGAAAAAAAGTCGAAATACAATATTGAGAATAAACTCATTAAATAACGAGAATAAAGTCGTTGTGTTGCGAGAAAAAACTCGTTAAATTTCGAGAAAAAAGTCGAGATACAATCTCGAGAATAAACTCATTAAATAACGAGAATAAAGTCGTTGTGTTTCGAGAAAAAAACTCGTTAAATTTCGAGAAAAAAGTCGAGATACAATTTTGAGAATTAACTCATTAAATATCGAGAATAAAGTCGTTGTGTTTCGAGAAAAAACTCGTTAAATTTCGAGAAAAAAGTCGAAATACAATCTCGAGAATAAACTCATTAAATATCGAGAATAAAGTCGTTGTGTTTCGAGAAAAAAACTCGTTAAATTTCGAGAAAAAAAGTCGAAATAATGAACGCGTTAAATTTTTGAGATCGATTTGAGGCGACATTCATCATAAAATCGAGCCTACATGCGTTTCAGCCATCGACACGCGAGCGAGTGAGTGAATTTTGACTTCATGCATGTATCTTGTTGATTATTGATGACTTTGTAGGCTACCATGTGCACTGTAATACCGTATCAATAGTTCCTAAATAGTTCAAGAACGAACACTTTACAGAGCTGGTTATAGCTCCACATTGCTTTCTTCTTAGCTAGACCCATTTATTAGCCTATGTTTAAGCGAGTCACGTTTACACGACCAAGCTTTTTCTAACGTAATATCAATTTGAAAGGCCCAGGGGGAGCAGACTGCACAATTATGTCCATCATCACTGTGACAGAATTTTTACGAGGCCGGGGTATTTCAGAGGACATACTTTCACTTCTAGAGGAAGAAAAGGTATGTATTCAAATTGGAACAGTACGGTGACGCATTGCTGCCACATAAATATTATTTTCCCCCCCCAATTATGTCGTAATAACGATATCTTATGTCGTTTTAACGACATCTTTTCTCGTAATAACGAGATCTTGTCGTTTTAACGACATCTTTTCTCGTAATAACGAGATCTTATGTCGTTAAAACGACATCTTTTTCTCATAATAACGAGATCTTATGTCGTTAAAACGACATCTTTTTTGCCCTTATAAGGGCATGTGTTATCATGTACAAAATATGCCTTTATCCACATAAAATTGACAGCCTATCGCGCCTTTATCACACATTCAAAAAGCTTAAGCAAATAGTAGCAGCCCCCAATCATGCAAAATTAATCAATGAGGCCCTTTTTAAAAATATATTTTATATAGGCTAAGTTTTTTTTAATATGATATATTATATAGGCCTAATAAGATTTATTTTTGTTAATAGGCTATATCTTCATTACCTAGAGATATAATTAAACAAAAAGTATTCAAAACACATCTAACAGAACATAGCCTGAGTTGTTTATTTTTTACAACATTGTGTTCTTATTTTGTTTAATTAACGAAATGTCAATCTTCGTCTTTATAAGAAGATACAATAAAATAAAAAAATCTTCAAGATGTATAACGGATTGTCACCTTATAAACAGTCCTTTTTTAATGGAATAATACACCCTTATAATAAAGAAAACGCTTCAGTTATAAAGAATATGAACGCAATGCATTTAATTATACATTAAGCGTTTTCCTTCCCTTTATTATAAAGAAAATAGGTGGCTCTTAACGTGTCTTTCTATGGGAGGGTGGTATTGCGGTGCACAGCGAATATTCAATGCATTCAATGAAAATATTCAATGGTATTCAATGCAAAACAAAAATGAAAAATACAATTAGCCAATAAAATAAACAAATTGTTGTGGCATTAATTAGCCCATAAACAATATTTATTTTAAAGTCTAAACGAATTTGTTTAAAGAAAAACACCAGCGTTGGGCGTTTATCTGTAGGCTAAGTGTTTCAGCCGCCCTTTTCAAACTGGCAATAAAATGCAACAGAATTTGATTAGTTAAACATGAAGAGGATTATCTGTCTGGCATGGCTGCTCGCTCTAACATTAACCTATATAAATGTTTGCTATTATGAAGCTCATATCCAAGTGTTTGTGCGGAGTGTGGTACGCGCACTATGACATGGATGAAGGCGCCGGTGCCACTCGCATTTTCCTATCAACAGTGGAAACAACTTAAAATACTCCATCATTTCTGGTCATACAGAACAGAATAATACATCAGTCGCAACTACTTTTACTTTTATTTGTGTAAACTCACAACAACAAGAAAACGGTGTGCCTTTGTAAAACAAAATTAAAACGAACAGGGCGCGCTTTCATGATCTCTGTGAATTGGAGCGCCGCTCAAAAATGAACTGACAAACAGTGTATAGACAAGCCTCACAGACATGAGAAATATAACTATAAAGTTAATAAAAAAATGTCCACCAACGAAAAAAAAATCCAATCGAAAGCAAATACGGTAGCTACTATCTGATTAAGTAATCCTGTCCGTAATAAAGGCGCATCTAGGCTACATTACAGCGGAGATGTATGGAGATATGTATGCAGGCAGCCTACACTGATTTAGAAAATACTAGTTAATTAATAAACAATTAAAATGCTTCGTTATTTTTTTCAGATACATTTATTATATCATTAGCCTACTTTTGCTGGTGCTTTGCGGCAAGTTTTATGCATGCGCTTGAGCGCGGAATATAGGCTATAGCCTACATGCACCCAGGATTGAATATAAACGTGCGATTTGTCCTAATTGCTTAAATTAATGACTAGAAAAATCCTTTAGTGTATGGCAACTCTAATCAATAGCCTACATTTAATATTTGACATTATTTCATTAGTAATTAGTATCCAGCTCGTCACATTTAATTAGCTGAGTTAGCATAATGAATGAACTAATAAAATAATAAAATAAAATTTAAATTAAGATACGAACCATATATTTCTATATAGCATTGCTTATTCCACCACACAAAGGACTGTTTATAAGGTGACAATCCGTTATACATGTGAAGATTGTAGGCTGTATCTTGAAGATTTTTGTATTGTATTGTATCTTCTGTTATAAAGGCGAAGATTGACATTTCGTTAATTAGGCAAAATAAGAACACAATGTTGTAAAATTTTCTTTTACGCCGGTTTCACACTGCACGCGATAGCAGAGCGTGAGCAGAGCAGGAGCAGTGCGTATGGTGAGCAGGAGCAGGACACGCGCGTTTTGCTTTCACACTGGCAGCGTTTGTCACGCGCGGCTGAACTGCGGCTTGTGTACAGACAGAGTACTCTATAATGGATAAGTTGGCATTGCTTTATTTCGTTTTCAAATACATTTAAGAGAAAAGACTTGTCAAGAAGCTTATTTTATTAATCATTTCATTTATATAACTTTTGATTCGTCTTTGTTTTTATTGTTCGGGCAACAAGTTTGTTTTTGGACATTTGTTTTCTTTTTAAATTGCTGTTGATCATTTGAGTGACTGTTTAAAACACAATAGATATCATCAATGCACTTTTTGGATAACACTGCGGTGTATTTTGCCCATGATCAATGCGTGTCATTTTAATTCAGCGTAAGCGGCGCGTTAAAAATAGACTGGGCGCCGAAACTATTGCTGCACTGCTGTTCCTGCTCTGCTCCTGCTACGCGCTGCCGCGCCGCTTCTGCGTGCGATGTGAATGCACTCATTGAATAACATGGACGCCGAAAAAAATACGTGCTGCTCACGCGCCGCTGACGCTTGCGGTGTGAAACCGGCGTAAAGCCTGTTTTATGCTTCTGCGTCTACTCGACGGCGTTGCTACGCCGTCACTCCTACGGCGTCGTGGCCGTTTTATAGTTCTGCGTCGGGTTGCGTTGCATCGCGGTGCATTTCACCGCCAGAACGCTAGGGGGGTGTGGGGTTCGCGAATCTCTTTGCTAGTTTGTTTTGGTTCAGTGCGAGCGAAAGAGAGAGAGAGAGTGTTCAGTGTTGTTGCAGCTGGAGCTAATCGACGTTGAACAACAATGTTCCAGCGTCTTTCAAAGCTATATGTGTGTTTCAGCCAGAGAACTTAACGAAATTATACTGCAGTAATAAAAATAACCATATAAGAATGGATATTCTCCTCACAGAGCGATGAGCATGTTCCTCATCTAATTCGGATTCACAGTGCGTGCCGTGTTCCACTGCGATCCATAAACGCCTTATATCATATCATATGTATTTTAACAAATGATTTTATTTCAAATGTTTAATCGCAGAAGAAAAAGAAGTCTCCACATGGATGACTGTGCCATGGCATGATAATGTAGTGTCCCGTGGCAGACTTTGATTACTGTATCCATGATGTAACCATGAACATATTGTAAATAAACAACAATCTTTTTGCAAAACAAACGTTGATTTATTTATTGATTGATAAAAAAAGATAAATGAATATGTAAATGTATACATATTAACACAATAAAAAAACAGTTTATCACCCATACATGCATATATTTTTGTGGGCTTTATACAAGAATTGAGCAGTATAAAATCAAAATTTTAGATTGCAGAAATAATATATTTGTGTGGTCAAATATCTCACCTTGTGTATAATTCGAATTTGTTTTTGGAGTAGTGAACTTTATAATTATTGCCCCAAATTTCTATACAATAAGTACGAACATGGAAGCATAAGATAATAAGAACAAAGGGCAAAGTTTTAAGTACAATTAAAATATAAATAACTTAGGTTATTTTAAATAACTTAGTAGGCTATATAAAAATATAAAAAACTTTGTCCATCGTTGAACACAAACAGTGCAGTGTTCACTTTAAAAATGTCGCTATAGCGGGAGGGGGAAACCCGGGGAAACCAGAAAAGCTACACTCCAGAAATGATGTATAATCTGACCAATCACAGCCCTTGGGGTCTGCGTCGCCTCGACGCGTAGTTACAATTTTTTGGAGGTGCGCGTCGAGCTCCGGCGGAGGGTTTGGAGAGGGGTTCGCGTCGACGCAAAGGGGTCCGCGGAGGTACGCCGTCGACTCGACGCAGAAGCATAAAACAGGCTTAAAAGTGACAATGCATTGATCATGGGCAAAATACACCGCAGTGTTATCCAAAAAGTGCATTGATGATATCTATTGTGTTTTAAACAGTCAATCAAATGATCAACAGCAATTTAAAAATAAAATAAATGTCCAAAAATAAACTTGTTGCCCGAACAATAAAAACAAAGATGAACCAAAAGTTATAGGCTATAATTAAATGATTAATAAAATAAGCTTCTTGACAAGTCTTTTCTCTTAACTGTATTTGAAAACGAAATAAAGCAATGCCAACTTATCCATTATAGAGTACTCTGTCTGTACAAAACCCGCAGTTCAGGCGCGCGTGACAAACGCTGCCAGTGTGAAAGCAAAACGCGCGTATGGTGCTCCTGCTCACCATATGCACTGCTCCTGCGCTGCTTACGCTCTGCTATCGCGTGCAGTGTGAAACCGGCGTTATGGTCAGCCGTTGTCTTTAGTAAAATATATTTTTAACAGCAAAAGAGGATTAGCTCTGGTGCAAGCTGTTAGTACAACTGGCCCGTAGTGTTGTAGCCTATTTACAGTTAGTTGATGATAAATTATAAAACACAAACCATTAATAATACATTTAATGTACATTTTCTGTACACTCATAATGACTACTGCCAGTGCCTACGCATTAGAAAAATATAAATCATTAGTTTATACCTTTAAACTGACCTTGATTGTTCTTTTGAAAGGCAAATGGCATATTATTTTTTTTAATCCACAGATTGACAGTGATGTTATCTTGCTAATGGAGGATTCAGCTCTGGCCAACTATATTCCCTCATATGGAGATAGACTTGCTCTTTTCAATTTTTGCCGCAATCAAAACCCTGCTTCCAAAAGGAAGTTGGGTCTGTTTGAAAGACTGAGAGAAAAGATGAAACTGAGAAAGCAATCTACAACTGAACCCCAATCTGAAGAGAGACCTGAGACTTCTAAACCCAAACCCAAATCCAGAGCCAAAGCAAGTAAGCGACAGATTGAAATTGGCTGGATTCATACAGAAAACAAAGAAACAAAACAGGTCAGAACAAAACAAGGAGGGGGTACTAGAAAGGTTGCAATGGACATTAATGCAGGATACAATGAGATCCTTAAAGAAGGAAAAGAACTTTTCTTCCCGGATGGAAATTCTTGTAAGGGTGATGAATGTGACTTCACATTTGAAGTTTGGGACTTCAGACAAAATGTTCTTCCCAATGATGTCTCCATTGGCACAATACATGAGGCAGTGAAACTGCCAAATTTGCGCTTCTACATAGCTACTAAGCCAAACGAGTCAGCTGACAGTACAAATATTGAAATATTGAGTCTGAAAGTGAAAATAATGATGAGACCAGCATCATCTCACTACAAAGTGATTATAGTGAAGATTTAGCAGACTTTTCTACAATGCCCACTAACAACTATGCAGATTCCTCAGTTGTCACAGATCTTCCAGTGGTACCAGGCCTGAGTATTACATTAGCTGAGGAAGTTTTCATCATGGCAGATGATGTAGTGAATGACCCACTTAATATTTCTGACCCTGAAATCACATTTGGCCCTTACTCAGGAGATGAATCTGACCTGTAGAACACGTTAGTTTATGTGCCTCCAGAAACCACTGAAATTGGCATTCAAACAAAACAAATCATTATACGTCATGGAAACTGCCTCCATGACATGATCAATGAATTTTCTGATCCGGAGACTTTGACCAGGCAACTGGCATTTAAACGCTTATTGCCAGACAATTCAGAGGAAGCTGGCTGTGGGTCAGGGGTTCTCCGAGATATATATAGTACCTTCTGGCAAGAATTCTATGATCGTTGTACACTTGGAACTACAATGAAAGTTCCTTTCATTAGACATGATTTCCAAGCTGACTCTTGGAAAGCTGTTGGCAGAATTTTCCTGAAAGGTTACAAAGACTGCCAATACATTCCAATAAAGATGGCCCCCCCTTTTATGGAGGAGATGCTTTTTGGTGCAGTATACAGTGACCTAATAGAGTGCTTCCTTCAGTTTGTAAGCACCCAAGAACGAGAAATTCTTCAACGTGCATTACAGGATTTCTCTTCTGTTGAACTTGATGAACTGTTGGAAGTTCTTGACAGCTATGAATGCCGCAGAAAAGTCTCTGCAGAAAACTTCTCCGAAATTCTGAAGGAGATTTCCCACAAAGAGCTTGTCCAAAAGCCAATGTTTGTGTTAGACTGTTGGAAGGACATCACACAATCACAAATCACCCTTACTTTTGAGGAGCTAAAAGAGATGTATGCTAAACTCTTACCAACAACTAAAAAGGTCTTAGGACTTTTGAAGTTCCCTGCTGATATGACAGCAAAGCAAAGAGAAGTGGCACATCATCTGAAAAGGTACATCAGAGAAATGGATGATGAGAAACTAGGAAAGTTTCTGAGGTTCTGCACAGGATGTTACTTGATTGTGTCAGAACGCATCTCTGTTGAGTTTGCAGTGATGTCAGATTTCACAAGGCGCCCTATTGGTCGTACATGTGGGATGTTCCTTCAGCTGTGTGAGAACTATGAGAATTTTCCAGACTTTCGTGCTGAATTTAATGCTGTTTTGGAGAGCAACATTTGGGTAATGGACATAGTTTAACATGTAGTTGTCCACCTCATTCAGAATATCTGAAAAATAATTTTGATTTCTGTTTGATTTAATTTTTATTTGATTTTCAGTTACAGAAATCAAAAGTTTATCATAAGTTAAAGATGAGTTAACACACATTTCCCTTTGCTTGTTTGGTTTTAGCAATGTTGCCTTAGAAATCTTAGCTTGAAGATTGCAATTATACAAGCATATACTTTTGAAAAAAAAAGTAGTTTAAATCCCAGTCTAATTATGCTGTAAATTGTTAATAATTTAACTGCTTGATCACATTTTAAGATACAGATAAAAAGACACTATTGTCATACATACACTGATACTTGTAATTGTATGCTCAAATATTTTATTGTTAATTTTCAGTGCAGACTCAAAGTTCCTTTAGAAAATGTTTCTGTTAAAATCCAAGGAGTTTTGTGCCAATTTAACAGATTTTGAAATTTCAAAATGTTTTCATGTTTCAATAAGCAGTGCTGTTTTCATGTTTCAATAAGCAGTGCACTTCATAAGCAGTGCTGTTCATTGTTCACATTTGTACTAAATAAACATTTTTCTTAAAGGTGAAATGTGCATATACAACAACTGTGCATAAATCAGACATAATGTTGGTAATTCGGTATCATAAAAAACATCAAATACTCTTATTTTTAACATGGCACACAGCAACATGCACTTTAGCTAAATAAAGGCTGTGCAATCCATAATGCACTATATAGTGATACTTTGGACACATGGTATGTTTACCTACAAAGGGTTAAGTAAGCATTGTGTATTAAACTTTTGCTGTTGATATAGCAGTCACACTCATTTTAACACACCTGCTCTAATTTTCATTGATATGGAGCATGAACTACAGAAAAGACAAATAAATATGAGTTATGACAGATAGGTGCCCAGCTAACAAACTTTTCTTTGGATTAAGGACCATCAAATATTTTGCTGTATTTCTGCTCTCAACAAAATGTAAAGATTAGCTGCACTGAATGGATCTGTAGGAGCATCCCATCCATTTTCCTCCATTAACAGACAGCACAGATCAAAAACTGTTTCATCACAAGGGAACTGACCCTTGGGGGTGCACTCTTCCTGACACAAGGCCGCTTCGTCCATGTCAATTAATTTGAGTCTATCTTCAGCATTGTGCAATCCTGGAAGAGAGAACATCACTATCGGACGTCCTGATGCTGCATCATTTCCAGATCGTGCTCTGATTTTGTGGGAATTCCATGTATTTACTACCTCATCAAGTTCGTCCTGTAAAGAATAAAGAAATACAAAATAATAAAAATGTACAGAGAAATAAAGCATACTTTAGGTATATTGAACAATAGTGTGATGTATGCGTAATTATATAGCTATTTAAAAGATATAGTTTAGCAAGTGCTACTATATCAATCGTTTTAAAATCCATTGGCGTTGTTAGCCTAATAGTTACTAGTTCATTGTTTATCTTGGCTGTTAGTGGCTATAGGTCTGGAACTGTTTTTTTTTCATGGTAAACCCACATGAAAAAAATACTATAGTATTTTTGAACCACACTATAGTAAAGTACTTGAATTAATTTGTTGGGGTAATTCTATAGTTGTTGTGGTAATATAAAAACTATAGTAATATAAACAAATTACTTTACCCAATACTGTAGCCTACTAAGTTTTTACTATAGGTTATACTACAACACACTACAGTTTACCGTAGTAAAAACTAAAGTATACTACAGTATATGCAGTTGTCAGTTCACTATAGTTAACACTACAGTATGCATTGGATTCAGTAACAAATTGTTAATACTTTAGTATAGGCTATACAGTAGGCAATACTACAATTGAATTTACTATAGTAAATACTATAGTATTTTTTCATGTTAGAAATGTCATAGGTTATAAAACTATAGTAGGTCTACAAAATGGCATTTTAAAACAAGACATACCTGAATAAGGTTAAGGAAGCAGAACTGGATCAGACTTTTATCCAAAAAGTCTCCGCTAAAGTGTCCATCACTGATTAATGTCTGGAAAAGGTTCATCCAAAACTGTGCGCTCTGCTTACGGAGGATACCCCACCATCCCTCGATTCGTTGGTTTGCTGTGCTTCTTCCGTAAAGGAAACTCATTTCTCCGGCAAAACTGTCTCCATGGTTACTTCGTAAAGACCTTTGCATTGCTGCCACACTACCATTTTCGGTCCCCATGTCCGCGCGCAACCTCTCGGGACACCCTCCTATGCCAGTAACTGTTTTTATGAAGTAACTGGCTATTACTTTAGGATCGTTGTTGGTTGTGTACGTGTTACACCCCTGAAAAAGGGGAGAAATAATCACAAGAGTGATATAGGTGTTTCCTCACTGAAAACTTTAGTGTTATATTTGCAACAATGATACATTTTACAAATCAACAGATCCACATCTTTTACAATAATACATTTGACAGATCAACAGGTCTACAGCAAATAGTAGTTTTGTATGGTATATAGCTTATTTAAGTCACAACAGCATATTCTATAATGCACTGGAAAATATACTCATTTTGTCAATATAACTTCAGCTGTCAATCAAGCACAAAGTAGCTTTAGCTCAATAAACAATAACTACATTTACCAAACATCTCAATAAAGTGCTTGAAAGACATTATACAATTAACACAGCAAAATAGATTATATACTGCGTCTCTGTTTATTCACAATTGACATACAATGGCGGCTGCTCTCGTTATGAAGCTATTTTTCTCTGTAACCGAGCGGGGGCTCCGCTCACTCATGCACAATTTAAACTCTGCAAACTTAACTCTCACATACTCAAAATGCTACTAAAACACACCTTCAACATGTGAACTCATTATTACCTTTACTCAACTCAGTTTTATGTATACAACGTACCTGAAAAAGGGGAGAAATAATCACAAGAGTGATATAGGTGTTTCCTCACTGAAAACTTTAGTGTTATGAGGAAAAGACCGCGATTTCCCCGGAGAAAAGGGTTGGAAGACAAAAGCAATCAATCACGGGTGCATAGATTAAGATCACTTTGGCGATCACAGATCAACACTTTTCACCTGTAAATTAGGCACTACAAAATGAAGTAATCAATATAACGTTTACATATTGCTCTTATAATTGTTACCCTTTGTAAACATGTCAGATTTTAACTTTTTAACACAATTATATGAATTGTATAAATCCTTATTACTAGTACTGAACGCATGAGCTTTTTAACCTTAAATATTTTAAGATACTCACATCCTATTAATTTACTAAAACCTTTTAACCCATAACAGTACAGTAAGTATTTCCTTTAACCTGTCACATTCTCCCCGACAAAATAAATGTCGTCCCGACATTACCAACATTCATCTTAAACAGTCTCTTAGGCTCTGGACCTAGAAAATCATCTTCTGTGAGCCAGTACTTGAGCAGAGGTCAAAGGTCACAGCTCAAATAGAGTCAACGCATTATCCACAGTCCATATCTGTTGACCAGCTGTATAAACAGTCCATAAGCAGTCCTTTCTCATTGAGGACTCATTTCTCTATTAATCAACAGTCCATCAGACTCAATGATCTGTAGGCATAGTCTACAAATTGTCTCTTGCATTAATCAACAGTCCATAAAAGCAGTCAAACATGTCATCTCTATAGCGTTATGCTTGCTGAAGTCCATACATGCAGGGTGGCTGAAGGTAAAATTGGTGTGATGATGGCAACCACGGAACCAGTCCTGGTGCCGGGACCGGGTAGACAGAGAACAACTGCGGTTGTGGCTGGATACTGTACAAGGAAGGGCTACCAAGCTGATCATAGGTGATACGTCTTGGAGGGTGTCTTTCTCTTTGTGGCCGCTGGTAGGCTGGGTCCTCAGGTTCAGCAACAGGAGTTAATAAAGGAAAGGTCCTTGATGGATGATCATCAGGCGGATTTTCATCAGGCAAGTTCATTTCCTCAGCAGGCAAGTTAATCTCTTCAGCAAGTAAGTCTTTAACGGTTGTTGGCCTCTCCAACTGCTTCTCAACAAGGAGCTGTGCTGGTAGCATATCAGGAACTGGCACTACAACAGTCTCTTTTAGTGGTGGAGGTCTGTGTTCCGACTCTCTCGCTGATTCAATGTATGTGGGGACTTGTAGTGGCTCATGATGAAGGTCATATTCATCCCCGCTGTCTTCATCAGAGTCAAAAGACTGTGATGCAGGCTGATGTCTCCTTTTTTTCTTACTTTTGTCCTCGTTAGTCATGTCTGGTTGTGTCTCAAATGGTAAGTGGTCACAGGACATGAGTAGATTTCTGTGCAGGACTCTGGAGCGTCCCCTACCCTTTTCTGGTCTCAATTCATAAATCGGCAGGTCTGAACCCATTTGTCTCACTACTGTGTGAATTGTATCTTCCCAATAGTTACGGAGTTTACCGGGTCCTCCTCTTGGTGTAAGGTTTTTAATCAGAACTCGCTCGCCAGGCTGTAGCACTGCACTCCTTACTTTGGTGTCATAGTACTTCTTACTTCTTTCAGCATTTTTCTGAGCATTTTCATTTGCAATGGCGTATGCTTCCTCCATCCCTTGTTTCCATTTCTCCACATAGTCTCGCTGGTTACTGGGACCTGTCTCTGTGCACAATCCAAAGAGCATATCGACTGGAAGCCTGGGTGATCTCCCAAACAGAAGATAAAAGGGTGAATAGCCAGTCACTTCGCAACGGGTGCAGTTATATGCATAAACTAGTTTGTGCAGGGACTCTTTCCAATTTGACTTTTGTGTCTCAGTTAGTGTCTTTAACATTTGCAACAAGGTTCTGTTCATACGTTCCACTTGACCGTTACCCATCGGGTGATAGGGTGTTGTTCTGGACCCCGCCATGCCACTGAGTTTCTTTAACTGATGGAACAACTGATTTTCGAATTCTCCCCCTTGGTCATGGTGGATGCGGACGGGGAACCCAAACTTCAGGGCAAAGTCATTGAAGATGAGATTCGCAGCAGTTTTTCCTGACTTGGACGTGGTGGCATAGGCTTGCGTGAAGCGTGTAAAATGATCAACAATAACGAGGATGTACTCGTATCCGCCTTTGCATCTGTCAAGATGGAGGAAGTCTATGCATACCAGTTCAAATGGCTGTGTAGTCACAATGTTTGTCAGAGGAGCTCTTATTTCATGGCTTGGCTTTTTCTGTTTGACACAGCTACAAGTTTTAGTCACATAGTGCTCAATATCAGATTGCATATATGGCCAGAAGAAGCGGTCACGGACTAGTGATACAGTGCGGTCAGTACCTTGGTGTCCCATGTTATTGTGTAACTCTTGCATCACTTTACCTTTGTACTGCTCTGGTAGAACTAACTGCTTGCGGGCTGTAGTGATTCTGTACAGAATGCCATCACTGTCTATTGTCAATTTGTCCCATTCTCGCAATAGGCATTTTATCTTTGGACTGGATTCTTTTTGCTCCTTAACTGGTGGTTTGGAACCAGATAGTTTGAAATCGAGCACAGGACGGATGACCGGGTCAGATTTTTGTGCTTCTCTTATTTCACCTTTTGGAATCGAGCTGATGGATGCAGCGGTTGTCTCACCTTCAACTGATACTGACATAGATGCAGCTGAGAGTGACCAAGTTGCAACATACTCTTTCTGTACCTCAACTGCTTGTATCGTGGCAGTAATAGTGTCTGGTGGAAGCTCTTCAGAACATTCTCTCATCAGTGACTCTACATCCAGTGGCATCCTTGACAAAGCATCTGCATCACTGTTCTCTCTGCCCGGCCTGTACTTGATCGTAAAGTGGAAATCAGCTAATTCTGCAACCCACCTGGAAGTGGTTGCGTTCAGTTTTGCAGTAGACAGTATGTAGCTGAGCGGATTGTTATCGCTGTACACAGTAAATGTCGGAGCATAGTATAAATAATCACGGAACTTATCAGTGATTGCCCATTTTAGAGCTAGAAATTCTAGCTTGCCAGAGTGATAGTGATAGTTCTTCTCAGCTGCTGTTAATGTTCGAGAACCATAAGCAATGACCCTAAGCTTCCCATCTTGCTTTTGGTAGAGAACTGCTCCCAAGCCTTGGTGTGACGCATCAGTGTGTACAACAAATGGCTGAGTGAAATTAGGGAAACCTAAGACTGGTGGGTGAAGCAAACATTCAATCAACTGTTCAAGTGACTGTTGGTGCTGGTCACTCCACATGATTGGCTTGTTTGAGGGCACAACGTGACTTATTTTCTTTGTTTTAGTTTTCCGTGGGTGGTCAGGTACTTTCTCTGCTTTCAGGAGGTCATAAAGACAACTGGCCTTCCTAGAAAAGTCTTTGATGTACTGTCTGTAGTAAGTGAGTAAACCAAGCATTTTTCTGAGCTGGCCCACCGTCTCTGGTCTGATATCTTTCAATGCTCTTACTGCTTCAAAATCGGCTGGGTCAACTTTGCTGCCCTCTGCAGACACTATTCTTCCCAAATAACGGACCTGGGGTTTACAGAGGTCACACTTACTTGGCTTGAGTTTGATGCCATACTCTCTGAGGCGCTGCAAAACTTTACGCACATCATTCACATGGCTGTCGAAAGTTTTACTGAAAACTAGTGTGTCGTCAAGATAAGGAATGCAGATGTTATCCCGGAGCCCTTCCAGACATTCCTCCATACAACGCTGAAAAGCTGCAGGAGCATTCATGAGACCAAATGGCATACGTATCCACTCATAGAGTCCCCACGGGGTCACAAATGCTGTCAGTGGTCTGCTTTCTTCAGAGATAAACCCCTGGTGATATGCTTTTCCCTGATCTAAGAGGGAGAACCAGGAATTACCACCTAAACTGTCCAGGATGTCTTGGACCCGAGGGATTGGCTGGCGGTCGGGATGTGTCTTTCGGTTCAGCTCTCTGTAATCTATACACAACCGGAGGGTCCCGTCCTTTTTCCGAACACACACAACAGGTGAAGAGTATGAAGAGTTTGATTTTCTCACCCAGCCCTGAGCTATGAGGTCATGAAGGTAACCTTTCATCTCCTGATACAGTGGCCTGGGCACTGACATGTATGTGCGATTGACCGGCTCTGAGTCCTTTAGAGAAATAGTCATTTTCAACCGTTCAATGCAGCCAATGTCATTGTCTGATCTGGAGAAGGAGTGACACTCTTCTCTAAGCATTTGCCTAACTACCTCTCTCTGCCCTTCGGTTAGGTGACTTAACTCTACTGGTGGATCCCACTGTTCACTAGAATTACATTGGGTTCGTACGCTGGTATGATTCACTGTGGCTGAGGTGACAGCTTTTTCAACGACTTGGGCAGGTAGCACAGTCATAATGGTTTGTACTGTACCGATTATTGTGCGTCCTAACAGGGCAATGTCATGGTCAGTGGGGTTAGAGACATCAAGCATAATGACTGGACAAACACCTTTCCTGACTCTGACTAAAGTATCAAAGAACTCAAGTCCATCTGGCCACTGAGGGTTCAGGTCTGGCTGAAAGAGCATTGTCGTGTCCTCTTTGAAAGGCTGGGAAGCTAGACGGCACTCAATCTGAATACTACTGTGTTTTGGTACAGCAGCCTTCTTTTCCTTTATTTTCACCCCATATTCATCTGTCTGTTCTGCGCTAACAGCCTGTATAAAAGCGCTCACCTTGTTTCTTTTGAGGCTTGGAAAAGCTTTTCTCACTGTACTGTACCGCTTAGTCTGTTCAGTCATTGCCAGGATGTGCTCAATAACATTGAAACCTATGATTGGATGAGATAGGTGACAGCCTTTCATTACCAGCACTGGGATGATCAGTTCTTTTGTTTGGTCAGTTTCAGAGGCTAGGCGAAAAGTTGTCTCAATCCATCCCAGGTACGGCATTTCAGTCCCATTTGCTGCAGTCAATCTTAGATCGTCAGGTGAGTCCAGGATTTCTGAAACATCTCTCAGCCTTGCGTTTGGGAGGTATTCCTCTTTCCATCGTTCATCAATGACTGAGACCTGAGAGCCTGTGTCCCATAGAGCTTGGAGGTGTTGGTGATTCAGGTGACACTCAACAAGACACTGTCTGCCGACTAACGAGGTGACCTTATGGGGGTGGCAAACCTGTGCTAGAGATGGCAAAGAGAGGCCGTTTTCCTCTGTGCAGAAAAGCTTTTTACTGGTAGAGTCAATTTTCAGGTGAGTGCATTTTTCAGAATGTTTGGTCCAATGCTGGTTTTGACATGTTTTGGAACAATACAGTGTCTCTTTACATAATGAACATTGTTTCAGGTTCTCAATTAAATCTTCTCTGGCACAATTTGCACATTTCTGGGACTTTTCGATAGCTATGGTTAACACTCGTCCCTCAGCGGTAACCCTTTCCCATTTAAAGGGGCCTCTCGTGATGGTCTGACGCCACGGATTTTACATCCAGCTTGAAAATGTTCTCCACTCCCACATCGGAAGCAGTGTGTGCAGCGTTCATCAGTTCTGGCCTGCTGGCAGATAAAACACCTCCTTGTAGCTTGAGCAGAGCGGTTTGTATACCAGTTAGGTGCATATTGATGCTGTACAGAGTCGGGTGGTGTTTGGGGCTGTCTGTAGTTGCTGTAATACTGCTGCTGGGGAAGAGGTGGCTGGAATTCCCTATCTGGCCTCCTAACTGGAGGTGGGGCATAAGCATAAGGCTGTGACTGAAACATAGGCTGCTGTAATGTCTCCTTAATCTGAGCTATCTCTGCACTGAGACCTTTTAGAGAATCTACCCCCGTCTTAAGTTCAGCTAGCTCTGTTAATAGTTCTGCGGGTATCTTCGCTTTGACGTCCTTCGCAGAACACTTTGCAGATGGCGTATCATCTGACTGGACTACACTGACATTTGTAGCAGGCTGTGTGGCATTAAACCGCTTTTTATTTCGTCTTTCTATTTCATTAGCACAAGCAACGTTAAGCTTCTCTAGCAAAACCTCATCTGATGTTTCACTATCTAGCAGGAGAGGCTGCATGTCTATCCTGATACTGTCACTCTGGAGACCCGTAAGGACTGTGTGTAAACACATACGCTGGACCAGCGCCGGGTCATACTTAAGTCCTGATTCTGACTCCTGGGATGCAAACAGTACTTTCTGCCTCAAATCGAAGACGCGCATCAGGAAGCTTTGAGGGGTCTCCTTGCAGTGCTGTGATTCTGAAGTTAGCTGTTTGTAAAGCTCTGTCGCACTCTTCTCTTGAAAGTGGGAACGCAGGATGCATCTAAGCGTGGGAAGAGTTAGCTGGGGTTTACCTTCCAAGTAGCTGCGGAGCTGTGAGCCCGGAGAAATAGCCCTGATTACTGCATCTACAATTTCTACCTCAGGATAACCTCTGTTAAGTCCATTCTCAATCTGATGGGCAAGGCTGGAAAAAATCAGTTTCTCTTTCTGGCCCGGTTCACCTATCTGCCCAGAAATTTTAAACTCTTTGCGCCAGTATTGACTGGGCTGTGGCTGAGCGCTAGGTGAGGGCTGAATGCTCACCTGAGGATGGACAGGGATTTGGGGCTGGCGCAGAGAATCACTGATCATTGCATTGACTGCAGTAACCTGCTCAGTTTTCACTCCTTGTTGTGGGGTTACAGCTCTCGGTTCCTCTATTCTGCGATCTGTTTCTGTTGGTTCCATATCCTGTTCAGTTTGCTCTGTTTTGTTGTCCATGCCACTGATTATCTCCGCCATTTTGTCTTGAAGTAGTAACAATTCCGTCATGCCGCCATCTTCTAACTCTGCCAATTCCTCTCTTTCAATGAACATCATGATACGAGTCATCAATGATATGCGGGATTTGTCTTGGACATTTCTTCTCTGTTCACCTGATATGCCAAGAAAATCACATATCTCTAGTAACTCGTCTTTAGTCAGGGTGTGCAATTTCCCTACTAACTCTCCCTGTAGCTCTTCCAACGTGGTTGTCATGTTGACAGGACAGGAGAAACTTTTACTGTGCAGGACTTGAACCAGATGGTCTTTACTGTCTCTGATGATCTCTTAATGGCCTCAGTTGACACGTACTTAGCCACCAGGATCCAGGTCCCTTCGAACAGCAACACTTCCCTCCCTGCCCGGGTTGTTATGGGGGGATTTAGCTGGCTCGGAATTTAACGACCAGTATGTGGCCACTGGACATCTGAACAGCAATCCCAGCGGTGCCTCCAAAATGTTACACCCCTGAAAAAGGGGAGAAATAATCACAAGAGTGATATAGGTGTTTCCTCACTGAAAACTTTAGTGTTATATTTGCAACAATGATACATTTTACAAATCAACAGATCCACATCTTTTACAATAATACATTTGACAGATCAACAGGTCTACAGCAAATAGTAGTTTTGTATGGTATATAGCTTATTTAAGTCACAACAGCATATTCTATAATGCACTGGAAAATATACTCATTTTGTCAATATAACTTCAGCTGTCAATCAAGCACAAAGTAGCTTTAGCTCAATAAACAATAACTACATTTACCAAACATCTCAATAAAGTGCTTGAAAGACATTATACAATTAACACAGCAAAATAGATTATATACTGCGTCTCTGTTTATTCACAATTGACATACAATGGCGGCTGCTCTCGTTATGAAGCTATTTTTCTCTGTAACCGAGCGGGGGCTCCGCTCACTCATGCACAATTTAAACTCTGCAAACTTAACTCTCACATACTCAAAATGCTACTAAAAAACACCTTCAACATGTGAACTCATTATTACCTTTACTCAACTCAGTTTTATGTATACAACGTACCTGAAAAAGGGGAGAAATAATCACAAGAGTGATATAGGTGTTTCCTCACTGAAAACTTTAGTGTTATGAGGAAAAGACCGCGATTTCCCCGGAGAAAAGGGTTGGAAGACAAAAGCAATCAATCACGGGTGCATAGATTAAGATCACTTTGGCGATCACAGATCAACACTTTTCACCTGTAAATTAGGCACTACAAAATGAAGTAATCAATATAACGTTTACATATTGCTCTTATAATTGTTACCCTTTGTAAACATGTCAGATTTTAACTTTTTAACACAATTATATGAATTGTATAAATCCTTATTACTAGTACTGAACGCATGAGCTTTTTAACCTTAAATATTTTAAGATACTCACATCCTATTAATTTACTAAAACCTTTTAACCCATAACAGTACAGTAAGTATTTCCTTTAACCTGTCACATACGCCTCCATCCACAGAATGTAACGACTGTAACCATCTATACAGCCATTAATGGCAATGCCGTACGGTTTTAATTTATCATAGCTGTCCATATGCCAGAGTGCATTCGGGCCAGCACAAGTGTACTACTGGCGTCTTCTCAAGCGTTTCCTTCGTCGAAATTCCACACCTTGAGGATCAACAAGTTTAATAATGCGTCTTATGGTATCCTGGGAAACCACGAAACCTCGATGAATCGCGCGTAGGTGAAGCCAGCGATAACCTTGCATTTGTCCACTGGTTGTCATTTCATGTTGGACAAAAGCGAGTACATCGCGCAAATTGGACTGATTTTTTCTTCTAAAAAGACCTAGCCGCTGGCAAATTCTCTTTAAAGTTCGTATGCTAATTAATATTCTGTCATAATTAGCTAAAATTGATAGTATTTCTTTGTTACTGAAAGAAAGTCTAAAATATAGCTTGACTAAGTGATCCAACTCTGCCATCCTCTATCAGTAGGCTGCAATGAACACTGGTCGAATGCGTTATTCTCTACATTTCA
Organism: Carassius carassius; assembly: GCF_963082965.1. Taxonomy (NCBI): domain Eukaryota; kingdom Metazoa; phylum Chordata; class Actinopteri; order Cypriniformes; family Cyprinidae; genus Carassius; species Carassius carassius. The sequence continues at coordinate 18,748,276 of NC_081803.1, forward strand.
TTTAGACTTTTTTTCTCGAAACACAACGACTTTATTCTCGATATTTAATGAGTTTATTCTCGAGATTGTATTTCGACTTTTTTTCTCGAAATTTAACGAGTTTTTTCTCGAAACACAACGACTTTATTCTCGATATTTAATGAGTTTATTCTCAAAAATGTATTTCGACTTTTTTCTCGAAATTTAACGAGTTTTTTTCTCGAAACACAACGACTTTATTCTCGATATTTAATGAGTTTATTCTCGAGATTGTATCTCGACTTTTTTCTCGAAATTTAACGAGTTTTTTCTCGAAACACAACGACTTTATTCTCGTTATTTAATGAGTTTATTCTCAAGATTGTATTTCGAATTTTTTTCTCGAAATTTAACGAGTTTAATCTCGCATTATAATGACTTTAATCTCGAGATGGTTTTATTTTTTTATTATTGCCTGGCCCTAATCCTCTTCCGTAAAAAATAGCATAAAAATAGTCTTGATTTTTTTCTCCTTTTTCTTTAGATTTTGGCTGAAAGACATGTTTTAGTGGGATTTACTGAAATGGATAGCTCAAAAAAAAAAAAAAAATTATTTGGTTAGTGTCAGTCTGCTTTGTCTGTGAATGATTTGCACGTACCAGCCTGCCACAGAGAATCCCACAGGTCTCCACGGCTCGTGCTGTGTTAGCATCTGCTAGCTTTAAAAACCTTTGGCACAGCTCGGCAGGCACAAAGAGCTGCCGCAAGCCGTTTACCAACGCACCTAATAAAACACATGTAATCTCAACTTAATGGCGCTTCATGACAATAGTACTGTTTCTATCACAAGGTCAGCATGCATAAGGAAGAGCAAACTGTGAGGCCTCACTGTGTCCTGCGCTGACTGGAACACTAGGCTTCAGTGAGCGGTCAAACGCTGGGAGGGATGATGTTTGAGAGACATGGTTCGGGGTTCCTCCGGGGGTCGTCGGTGGTGTCAATGAGGCCTGTGGAGGTCCTTGTACGTCAGGCACCAGGAGATCTCGTGGAGAGGTGGGTGACGCCGGGATGCTGAACCCCTGCATGATGCGCTGGCGCTCCTTCTCCTTCTCCAGCTCCTGCCTGCGGATCAGCTCCTCAAAGGCACTGAACTGCTCCTGCTCACACATACGCTGCTGCTCGGCCAGTCCCTGCTGCTCAGCCTCCAGATCCTGCTGTTTGGCCAGTTCTCGAGCCTGGGCCTCATCCTCCGCTCGCTGCCAGGAGTCACACACCCGTCAATAAACATGCACATTAATTATTTTGTAGGTATCATTTAAGAAAAATCTGCCCCTAAATGTAACCCACCTTTCGAACAAGATATTCGACATGTTCTTTTTCGTACTGCTTGAGAAGCAGCTTTTTCAATTCCTCTGCTTTCGGAAAAGCAACTTCCTTTAATTTCTAGCATGGAAAATAAGGGCTATTCATTAGCTTGAGAAATTATTTCACATTTTGCATGCTTTGTGAAGCTTTTAACATCTTAACTATCCCCAGAAAAAAGGAAATCACATCTTACCCGCATCGTTTCTTTCTTCTCAGGAATGTTGGCTGTTTTATATTCACGATGTCTAGGAAGTTTTTCAATAAACAACCTAAAAGGAAGTAAAACACAGGAACATTACTTATTATTTTCTAAATATTGTTTTTTTTTTATATTCAATTTTTTTTATAAATCTTTATTATTTATATAATATATGACAACTAATTATATTAATATATTAATTAATTAATTTTATTTTTAATACATTTTGTTTTGATATTTAGTAATTGTTTATTTCTAGTATATTAAGAAATGTTATTTCAGTAAATAACAAAACCACACAAATCACGTTTTTAAAATGTAAGGAAGTTTTAAATATAAAGTTTTTCAATTAATGAAAGTAAAATAAGAATATTATGTGCAATTATTTTTAGAATATGTATGTATATTCATAACAATAAAATAATAAATTTTATATACAGTATATAATAGGTATTGTTTTAAATCTGTTTAATTTTGATGTGTGTTCAATGTTTATTTCTAATAATATGAAGAAATATATTTCCAATAAATAGCAAAATCACTCAAATCAGAGGTTTAAACTATTTACATATCCTACGTTTGTTTTTAAATAGGGTTGCAAAAATTGCTAATCTCATAAAATAAATAGAAAAAAAAACAGCTCAGCTTATAAAACACTTAGTTTGACCTCCTGACACTGAGAATCAATATTTTATGAAGGTTAAGCACCTATTTTCACTTATCAATACCTAAAAAAAAAATCTTGACTTCAAGAGTTTTTAGGACCTATTTTGTACCATACTTTTGGGAAACACCTTTTACATCAAGAGAAAGAACAGTATAATGAATCTAATAAATGCAATCAATAACAGAGCTGCCAGGCATTTAACACTTTCAGCCTGTTCTTGCTTTACTTACGTGATGTACTTATTGTAAAGAATGAACGCATGCTCGACATTCCCCTCCTCTGCATAGATGCTGGCCATTCGGATGATTTCCATCCCTGACCGGAAGTACCGGCGGGGCGGCACATCCTCGCTGACGTCCACAGAGCTGCCCAGCTTGGTGAGAGCGCGGACCCTCTCCTCAGACGACAGACTGGAGTCGCTGTGCTCAGACATCATGTCTCCTGCCTGCAGATCAATAACACACTGTACACTGTCTGTACACTGACTAATAAAGCTCTGACTTTAGGTGGAGTTACTTCTGTGTAAGGTGATGAAGATTAAACTATAAAAAAGGGTTTTCAAAAAGCATTTGGACACTAATCTAAATCTGAAAATCTAAATATGAAATCAAGTGTAAATGCAAAAAAACTGCCTTTTCAGGAACAGGTGTTATTGTTTTATAAAAATAAATAAACAAATAACACAAATGCCTATTGGTTTGATTTTGTTTTCTAACTCATTGACTTTTGTATATTGCTTAAAAGTCCAAATACTTTGGGGGGCCTCTGTATGTAATTATATATGCATACATTTGTGCATTAATATGTATTATATGTAAATAAGATGTCGAGTCATTGACAGGCCAACCAGCAACAAACAATGATAGCAAGATAAGCCTCGCATGAAGGTAAAATACCTTTCCTACCTGCTTTCACCACACTCCTTTACGCTTTCAAAGATGCTTTGATGTATTTATCTCATATACTTTGGTCATATTTCGACACTGTGAAAACAAAGCTTGGTGTGTTCACATTAACTGTAATACTATAACATTTCCGGCATCGTATGGAAAGACCCCGCCCACTTCAGTCAGCTGACGGTGAAGTAATGCCACAGATTGACCAATCGCGAAGAACTTGTGTTTTCCCTCAGGATGAAGAAACAAATCGAATTTATGTACCGTTACAGTAATACATTATTGCTGTTGCTTCTAATTATATATTTTTAATCAAATATTGCCTCAGATTTTTTAATAAAAAGAGACCCATTTAGTTGATAAATGCTATCTCAGAGTAGGAGTGCTCAAATATCAAATAAATATAAAATTAATACTAATCAAAAAAATGCAAAAAAGTGGTCATAGGACCCATGTGTACATGTCACATGACTCCATAGTTTCTCCATTGAAAAGTGCATTTATCATCAATTTTCATCCATATAATTAACTACAAAAAATCTGGTAAGTAAAGAAGTATTTTCAAAAGTAAGTTTTTTTTTTTTAAGTTTTTTTTCTTTAAGTAATATATCATTAAATGTATCATAGGAAATGAAAAAAAAAAACTGCATGTTGCCTTAAAGCAACATTGAACTGTAATGGAATCGCATTTAAAAAGTTATGAAAATGTTTATTTCTACTGTAATAGTGTCCAGTTTTAAGCAGGGAAAACATGACAAAATAATCTGTTCCTCATTGATATCATATTGCGCACGATAAAAAAGAAATACAAAATGTGTAAAATATATGGAAATAATAAAACAACTGTAATTGGACTTTCAATGGTGTTTAATATTTCACTTCATTTAAAACATAAGGCCTGATAGATTAGCTGCAGTTATAGATGAACTGTGTGAATTACATTTGCTGGATTAAATGACCTAATAACAGATAACCATCCCAAAACGTAGTAGTAGTAGTATTGTTAGCTTGAAGAGTCTAATAAAACAGTCAACCTCTTTAGGAGACCAAATCCATTTACTCCATCAAAGAAAAAGAAGAGTTCCTGCACAGAGAGAATAATTTAACAATCGGACAAGCAGCTTGAGTTCAGAAAAGCACAGTCCAGCAGTTTGGGTTGAATATGTGTAGCTTCCTTCATTTCAGCGAGGAGTCCAATCTTTCGGACCTTTCCTGTGTCTATGTCGAAGTTTTCTGTCAGGCCCTGGAGGTCTCGTGAATCCCTCTGGAGGCGCGTGTGGATTGTGGTATGGTTGGCCAAACCTGTCGGAGGGACGCAGAGTTGGATAAGGTCCGAAGTGGAATCCTCTGATGCTCTGGTTGGGAAAGCAGGGTCTCACGGCGTGCGGTGGATGAGGAATCAAGGGTGGACGGAAGAACTGGCGCTCAGGTGGTTCGAACCAACTCATGTTGTTCTTCTGGTGAAACGGTCTGAGGATAAATTGGGAGATTGAGAAAAAGAAACAGCTTTATCGAATAAGAAAATCCATTTTGATTTCATGTTGACTAATGATTTGATTATCTGAGCTTACAGAAATTGATTCTGGGGTTCCCTGTGCCATTGGTGAAGTTCTTGTCCATTAAAAGGAGGATAATGGTTATGCTGTTCCCTTCGATGATGAGGAGCATCATCTCGTGGTTCGTTTGCAAGTCCTTGGACAGGTTCTTTGTCTGGTTCCTCCATTCCCTCATTACTGCATGAAGAATTGCACGGTTAACACTGTAAAGCATGCCATATCAAATAAAAGTCTAAAAATAAAAAATAATTGCCTTATATAGTATGATATAGTGAGAATATGGAGCTATAATATGAAAATATGAGGAGGAAAGAACAAATTAATTTTCCTCAGAGGCCCGAACTGAGGAAAGTTGCTGATATTTATATGGTCCAAAAGATGAAATTCTGATGAGGTGTAATGTAAATCAATGAAAGCTTTATAACAGTATAACAGATTATTCACATAAAATGCATATCAATATAATTTGTCACTTTATATTGCTCAAATGTTTTAGTAAGATGATAAATGTTTTAAATGTGTAGTTTTATGATCAAAACACTGTAGTTTTCATTCTGGGAGGCAAACATGTCCAGTAAATGTTAATCTTGAAAATTACTAACAATAAAACTCATTATTACGTCTACTTTTCAAAAATCATCAAAGGTTTCACGAAAAAAAAAGTAACAACCTGAATATGTTCACAATCATACTAAAAGGCTTTTTACTAGCTAAAAAGGTATAAACTATCAATCGGATGACAGAAGGCTTATCGTAGCTTTTCAGAAGTTTTGATCATATTGATCATTTAGAAGCCTTAGAAATTAATTCAGCGTCAAATATGATCGAATGTTCTTTACAGGGCTCTGATGGAATGCAGAAGAGCTTACCTTCTCTTGGGCCCCGTCCTCAGGTCATCAAGATAGTTCTGCCTCTCAATTGAATATCCCCTTGATTCATTGAATACTTGGAAGAAATCAGAGCATTCAAATAAGAATTCCTAAAAGCATGCAAATTCATACAGTAAGTATGAGTGAGTATACTTACAATTAATCGCTTTTTGGGGGTTTATCCCATCAACATCGATTAGGTATCTATGACACAATATTTAACAGTGACAACTGTTGGATGCACTAGCTCATCTAAAGACAAAGTTAATGGATCACGAATACGGAAAACAAGCAAAAAGAAAGTAATTTTACTCACCGACATATTAAATAGCCAGTGCGATTCAAACCGTGCGTGCAATGAACACCAATCAGCTTATCTGTTTTTAAAAAAGTATTTTTTGTTAAACAAACGTAAACCTAATTTACTTCTGTAATGACATATTTCTCAGTGAAATAGGTTATTAAACATTAGTTACGTTTTTGCATTTTGATGAGAATTATTTGTCTTTGCCATAATATGCATTGATGAATTGTTCACTATAAAACCAGGAACATGCACAGTACACTACTGTTTAAAAGTTTGCGGTCAAAAAGATATTAATAATTGTATTTACCAAGGATGCATTAAATTAATCAAAAGGGATATTTATAATGTTACAAAAGGTTATAATGATTTTCTTTTGAATTTTCTATTCAACAAGGAATCCTGAAATCCATAAAAATATGAAGCAGCACAACGGTTTTCATTTAAAAATAATAAATGTTTAATGTGCAGGAAATTAGAATAATTTCTGAAAGATCATGTGATAATGAAGACTGGAGACTAGTGATGCTGAAAATTCAGCTTTGCATCACAGGAATAAATAACGTTTTAAAATATGTTCAAATAGAAGACCGTTATTTTAAATTGTAATAGTATTTCACAATGTGACTGTTTTACTGAATCAAATAAATGCAGCCTTGGTAAGCTTAAAAGACTTCTTTCAGGAATATTGCTAAAATCCCACTGATCGATAAGGATTGATTTCACATTTTTGATTTCACATTGGTTTAATTAACTAAAACTCACCATTGTTTTCATTGTCATGCAGAAAACGTCTGACGGCCTTCTTGAAGCTGAGAATCGTGTCATCGTTTGGCACTTCATGCCCTGCTGTGAAGATCTTCAGGTGGTACAATGTGTTTGGCAAATCCTGAAACAAACACAATCACACATTCAGAGAAAGTCAGTCCATCAGCTTCCCTCCACCCTGACAAAAACTCATCAAGCTAGATTCTGCAGCAAGGAAGAGTTATTTACACTTTCACGAGGAAAAAATATGATTAGCCCTTTGTTCAGGCTTTAATTCCTACCTCGACTTTGTAGTAGCGAGTTGTGAAGGTCAGATCAATGATGAGACCCAGTTGTTGTCCTTCCTTTTCTAAAATACGAACAAGATCAAACGGTCCAAAGACTTCTGATTGCGTTAAATGATATCTGAAAGACTACAACAAAAAGCAATGGAATTAATTCTAAGCTCACGTGTGTGTTTCAAACAGGTGGAGGATTTGTGGATGTCTTCAGACCTGTTTTAAGGGAACTTTAAAAGCGATGAAGCGAGTTCCAGGAATCCGTTTACCCACTGCTTCATAGTCTGTCCATCTAAAGGAGACACAAACCATCCTAAAATCTTTACTTCAGGTAATGAACCTTATAAAATAAGTGAGATTATGAAAACTAACCTGTCAGGAATGGCATTTTTCTTATTGGAAGACATGTCTTCACAGCTGCTCTGCTTTGGCTTTTGTAATGCCAAACACTTTTGCAAAACACATATGTTTGATTACATCCCATACATGATTGACACTATTCGTACAGCTTTAATGAACACTAAAACATAACTATTTATAAATTAGTTTGATTACGTGTCAGATATGGGAGTTAAAGTACATAAAATAAAAATTAGACATTGGTTTCACTTTCAGTCTTTACCAAAACAGAATGTATTTAACATGCAGCCTTTGTCAGTCTTTACAAGCGTATTCAAGACCCGTGTTACGTCACGACAGATATTATAATTAAATACAATAAATAATGACACATTTTGCTGAAATGTAAACCAATACCTCTGTGGGATTCTCCCACTTCCACGTTACAGACAACAGTCGTGCGGGCAACTCCTGTGACGTAGTTAATCTGCTCGGGAAGTGCGCGCTCTGCTGCCGCCCTCAGGACGGGAGGGAAAACTGCAACCCAACCACAACTGAGCTGAAGCCCTTGGTCCGTGCGTGGCACTTCTGATTTGGGCAACTTCCATTCAAAAATAATCATTTCAAATCATAAGGTTGGCCTACAAATAAAGCTTGAGATGTCGAATTCCTTCATGTCTTATTTTCGGACATCATGAGAATAGCGTGGCGCTTGAAATTTAACGTGAAATGTTAATATCAATGGCAAGAGCTCTTTTCAGTCGCTGTATTCTTTCCCTCATGATTATCTACATTTTTCCCTTTGCATTTCGCCCCAATAGTATAGAAAAAGGACAGCATATACTCAATGATCTATACATGTTCTCTAATCCTCACATCTCTTTCTAGGTTTCTTTGTGTTCACATACAATTTGGCTGCTTATTTTGCACACATTTCACTTACGTGTTATAAAAAGAACAAACACAATAAAAATGTGTGTAAATGTATTGCCATCAATATACACTAAATACTTTGACCATAGTGTCTTCTTTATGTGTGTGTGTAAATCTTTGTTTTTAGACACAAGTAAAAATTGACTTTCACGTTTATGAGAGCAAAAATGAATAAAGACGCTGTAATTGCCTCTGAACATTGTTTTTAATAACATACAAATTATGAGTAAACAAAGTATTTGAATACTATATGGTAGAAGAATCAGGAATTGAACCTGTGCAGGAAATACTTATAAGTACAGACATTCTTTTTAAGGAAGTTGGGCAGAGGAAAGCTGCAATGTATGTAATCGGAATGTTTCTCTGGAGCTTTGCATTCCACCTTTGAACTCGTGACTACCATCTAAATACTATTTTCATTTTCTGTCTTTGGTTGGTTGCAAACAGTTTGATACACTTTATTCATTATAATATCTGTTGGCCAAAACAACGCTTAATGTTATTTTTGTATGTTAACTTTTAATAATTCTTCGGTACAGATGAGGTAAGTTGTTCTGAACATTGTTTAGTGCATCTTCAATGCTAAATGAACCGTGACTGGGATTTACATTATTATATACCAGGAAAGATTTGAGTATAGAGAGACATAAGATTCAGGAAGTCTGAGACAAGGGGAAAATTTTTGTCAAAAGGAAAATTCCTCTGAAAATATGCATGCCACCAAACTACACATATCCAGTTAATTCTAGCGGCAAACTCCAGATTGTCTTTTAATTGAACTGAATATTAAAAAGAATTTAAAACAAATGTATTTATTCTCAATTAAAACGAGACCTGGACTAGTCATCAGACTGATTCAGATACAATGGCTGTAACTATAAGGCTTTATACTATAATAATGTATATATATTATAACTTTATAATTTCAAGTAAGAAGTGATTTTGACACAAATATTAAAATATTTGTAATACAGGTTCAAATTTTTCTGTCACTATTAACTTGGCCAATTTGTCACTTGAGTTTATTATGTTGTAATTGCATATTCCAAGTTGGCCAAAACAAACAAACATAAAAGTTCTTCAGAATTATTTTCTTAATAGTCGAAAACCACATAATTCACTATTTAATGCATGTTCCCATTGTGACAATTTACCACATATAGTGTTACAACATATTTTGGACAATATGTAAAATGAGCTCAATAAACTGTTTGTTACACTAAAACATTGGCGTAGAATTTAGGAAACAAAGTTCACTTAGAAATTGCTATTCATTTTCAGAAACAGCTTCAAACAAAAGGATGTTTAATCCAAACATTAAATAAACATGAAGATTTTAAGCAGAAAGACTCCAATAATCTTTATTTTCTGGAAAAAGGATTTTTTTTTTTGTGTGTGTGTGTTTTTTTGTTTTGTTTTTTACAGCGTGCCTATAAACAGAGAATAATTTCCAAAAATAATAACCATTATAGTAAATATTAACTGCATCTTCCCTATATTTTCTTATATTGATTTCAATTGAAATTCACCAGTCTTCGTCCTCATAAAATCTTGCAAGAGTAAATACCTAAAAAGCACCTGAAAGGTTTCTTTTTTTTTAGGTTAGCGGATATATTAAGTTATTTGAGTTGTATAATCACAAAGTTGATGACACAAAGGTATTGCCTAAAAGCGACATTCTTCATAAATAGGAAGTAACTTCATGCAAATAAGGGCTGGACTAGTATATATACATGCAGATGCCTTGACAAACTCATGCAGCTTATTCTGATCAAATTTGAGTTTGACAGAAGAGAAAATCATGTCTTTTTGTAAATTTCCTTTCACGGCTGACAAGACTGTGAAGAACAGGGCACTGATAGTGTCTGTGGAGAACTTCTATTCAGATGCAGATCTGAAGAAGAGGAACGGGGTGAAGAGAGACACTAGAAGACTTCACAAAATCCTCAGCAAGCTCGGCTTCTCTGTGGACATCAGAATGGACTTTGAAGCACATGAGATTTATGAAGCATTTAAAGCAGGTAATGTGAGCTAATCATGATGTACTGTCATTTTGACTAATAAATAAAAAAATTTTTTTTTAAATGGATGAAAGTTATTTTATTATTATTTTATGATTTTTATTCATAGGTTTTGAGTTTATTGGTTTGCATGGAAGAGATTTTGGCATTCTGAATCAGTCCTGACATTATAATGACAGCTATGACTGCAGATTTCTAGGATAACTACAAAAACGTTAACTTGCACAATCCATTCAGAATACTCACTAATACTTTCCTCCATCTTCAGAGAGTGAGAAGACGGTCAAAGACTGTTTTGTGGGCATCATATCCAGTCACGGTGAGGAGGGAGTTGTGTTTGGTGCTGATGGACGTGCTGTGAAACTAGCAGAGATCTACAGCTACTTTGGAGTCCCGTCAATGGCAGACAAGAGCAAACTCTTCCTCATTCAGGTACATTTTGTGAAAACTTTCTCACAAACAAACTCCTGTGACCTTTTACTTCTTGCATACTTCAGCAAATATTGAATGCTGTGATGATCGTACATTCCTTTGACTCTCTGGTACTGTTTAGTTGTTTTAAGCTAATAATTTTTCTTCATTCATCAGAATGGTATGAAACTTGGTCAAAATTGCGATCACGACTCATACTTTAAGTCACACTTTACTGTTCACATGACTTACATAGGAAATGAAAGAGAAATAGAAATATAGCATTTTTTGGCATTTCTCTCTGCTTATTGCAGGGCTACTCATCAAATAAATACATGCATGGATGTTAAATGTTGATTTGAACTGATATTATTTCATAATTTTATCTGTATATTTTTCTTAAAGCTTGAAACTTGTTGCAAATCCTAACTGATGTTTATAATGAACAACTTTCTGGTGCTCAGGCTTGTCGAGGGCATGGTTTGGATGGAGGTGTGGAGGTGGAGGCAGATTCTTCATTCTCAGAGGAAGAGGACGGCATGTTTGAGCTCTTTTCCATCCCTATTGACACAGCAGTCATGTACGCCACATCTCCAGGTCTGACTTATTAACTCTAAAACATTGTCTGCATAGTTTGTAAAGTCCCCAACACTTCAGTTCCTCACTGACGTACGTTCAATCGTTTTCTAGGGTACGGTGCATTCATGCATCCTCTAGGCTCGCCGTTGATTCAAACTCTCTGTGATTTGCTAGAAAAGAAAGGAGGTCCAGATCTGGAGATCACGAGACTTCTGACACAACTGAATTATCAGGTGGCCTACAACTTTGAATCCAGAGGGAAACTGCTGGGAGGCAAAAAGCAGATGCCATGTTTTGTGACCCGCTTCACCAGAGAGGTTTTCCCATTCATGGACAGTCAGATGGCAGAAGCAGAAGATTTGAGCTTGACCTTTGCAGCAACGCAGCTTATCAATGAACCCAGAAGGTCACGGAAGAACTCCATCAGCTGAAGATCACAGAACAGAGACTGACGGCAAAGAACATGTAGACAAACTGATTCATGTTAGATATCGTATCATCTCATTTGATAAGATAACATATAATCACATAAAGTTGCATTGGTAATAGGAAGTAAGATGCTGGTGAACGTGCAGGATGTGACTTGTTTTATAATGCTGTGTCTGCTACTACCTCTATTATATTTTCCTAAAGTAAAACTGATTTAGGTAAAAGTGCATTGAAAAAAAACATTTATATATATATATATAAATCTTAAAGTGTTTATCTGTATTATATGTGATATTCAAATAAAACCCAAACTGAACTCGAAGCTCAATGTCTTACTCAAATCAAAAATCAATAAGTGTTGCAACGGCATTTTAACTGAAACACCATTTCTAGGAAACGCTTATGTTACGATAATACAGATCCTGTGCTGATGACAATATGCAAAACTAGTTTCTGTGACTCAGATTACAACATATTCATACTTTGTCCTTGCTGTAGTTACTGTACTTGTAGGTGTGAAGTGTTTATTGGTAGGTGCTCATATGATGTGAGTTGACAGCCAATCCAGACATGCAGGATTTCATCATGGTCTGTTGGTCACAAACATTAATGCCAAGTTTCTTTTAACTGTCCATAAAGTGATGACTATTATTTGTGATTATGAGATGTTCGGTATGGCTTAAAAGTGTTTAGTCATTCTTTGGACTCTGGTGAACTTTTATACATTAAATGACTGAAAAAGGAGTTTGAACATCCTGGCTCCCAATGATGAAACACAGAAGTCGATGAAAATATACTAGTAACCTGAACTGGTGAAAATAAGAATGAAAATGAGATACAAAAAGAAGCATTTAACTATGTCTGGTATGCGAATAGCACAAACTGATATGCAGTAAAGTATCTAGTGTTCCGTAACCTACAGGAACTTCCAGAACGACGCTGCAGTGAGCATGAGAGACGTGCATCATTTTACACAACTGATGTACTTCTTGACGTGTAGGACACATCAGAACACACTGTACAGAGAGTACGGCAGACATCAGTACTAACAAGCAATCTGCATGAAGTATACATACATATTTACATTCATAAAGGATAAGCAGGTACTGATAAACATCTAACAGTTAAACATACAACAGTTCAGCTGATTTTAAAAACAAGATTTGTTTTGTCATAAAATGAACCCTTTTTGATGATGGTTTGAATAGTGTAGTGTGGAAAAATAGATATAAATTAAAAACTTATTATTATTTTTATAACTATAAAAAAATAATGCCTACTCTGAAAAACTATTATTATTGTTAATAATAATAAATTGACACTGACAGTATTATAATTTCAATTCTGACCATGAAGTCAAAGTCATGAAGAGACCATAAAGTCATCTTCCACTAAGAGGCGCGTGTGAGAAATGAAATTCTGAGACATTCAAATTTCATTTTTAAAAATTTTTTTTTTTTTAATTTTAAAAACTATAAATATTTAAATCTGTTGATGACAAGAATCGGTTCCTTACAAACAATTGGAAAGAACACACTTTATAAAAAAATATTTCAAACTGCCAAATCCAACGCAACACATATGTGACAACAGCATGTTCTTCTTCAGCAGGGGTCGAAACAACAATGGTGAACATGGTGGTTTACATGGTTTACATGGTGAAAACTGGCACTGAGAAACTTGAAAAGCTATTGATATAAAAAAGTAAACACAAGATAACGAAAGCACGTCATTTTTTAATGCTAATTATCACTGTGTCCTTTAGCCGTCTCTGTCCCTGTGGGAAGAACAGGATTGCAGAAATAATTTGAAGCTGACATAATGTTGAGCTGTAAATCATGATGTCTTCTGTCTACTGTGTACATACATATCCACCCTTCCTTGGAAAAAATACAGGTGTGCAATCTCACCCTAAAAGCTTTTGGATATATTTATATATATATATATATATATATATATATATATATATATATATATATGGTGTTGTGTAGATCAGACTGATAACACTGAAAATGCTGGGAGGAAACTCCATTTATGCAATTAGACATGTGATGAGGCACATAAAAGCTGGACTCACCTGTTATATGACGTTCAGACAGACTCATAAAGTAGGCTCTCCTTATTCACACACAGATTGTGCTGCTTTAGACCTCGGTGTTTGACAGAAGAGAGGTAAAGATGATGTCTTTTAGATTTCCCTTCACGGCTGACAAGACTGTGAAGAACAGGGCACTGATAGTGTCTGTGGAGAACTTCTATTCAGATGCAGATCTGAAGAAGAGGAACGGGGTGAAGAGAGACACTAGAAGACTTCACAAGATCCTCAGCAAGCTCGGCTTCTCTGTGGACATCAGAATGGACATTGAAGCACATGAGATTTATGAAGCATTTAAAGCAGGTAACAATATTCCTTTTTTCTCTCTCTCGTGTTTCTTAAAAACACTTTACAAAAGGTCATTTATTTGGTGTCAAAGTCACACGCTTGTTAATAATACTGTCCTCATTTATCAGCAGTTTACAATTTACCTCTGGCACAGACTCTTTCAACTTAATTTTTTTTATATATGCAGAGAAATGTAGAATCGTGTTGGGTTTTGAGGAGTTGAATAGCAATTTGATTTTGCTATCAATCAGAAATGAAGAGATTTTGATTTCATAAACCGCATAAACAATATGTACAAAAGAGCTAAAAAAAAAAAAGGACACGTGCAGAATCCGTCCATTACATTTAATTACAATAATGCAAAGAAATGTATGACTTGATTGAAATGTGATTGAAATGATTTAATATGCAAAGAAATATAGATTCGTGTTGGGTTTTGAGGAGTTGAATCACAATTTGATTTTGCTATGGATCAGAAACGAATGAGTGAATCATATGAGCAATGTCAGTGACTATCTGAAGATAATATGAATGGCAGAGATTGTGACCTCATAAACAATAGGAGCTCAAAAAAAGAACACATGCAGGATCTGTTTATTCTATTTAATTACACACCACCACTGATGTCTTCCATCCTCAGAGAGCGAGAAGACGGTCAAAGACTGTTTTGTGGGCATCATATCCAGTCACGGTGAGGAGGGAGTTGTGTTTGGTGCTGATGGACGTGCTGTGAAACTAGCAGAGATCTACAGCTACTTTGGAGTCCCGTCAATGGCAGACAAGAGCAAACTCTTCCTCATTCAGGTACATTTTGTGAAAACTTTCTCACAAACAAACTCCTGTGACCTTTTACTTCTTGCATACTTCAGCAAATATTGAATGCTGTGATGATCGTACATTCCTTTGACTCTCTGGTACTGTTTAGTCATTTTAAGCTAATCCTTTTTCTTCATTCATCGGAATGGTATGAAACTTGGTCAAAATTGCGATCACGACTCATACTTTAAGTCACACTTTACTGTTCACATGACTTACATAGGAAATGAAAGAGAAATAGAAATATAGCATTTTTTGGCATTTCTCTCTGCTTATTGCAGGGCTACTCATCAAATAAATACATGCATGGATGTTAAATGTTGATTTGAACTGATATTATTTCATAATTTTATCTGTATATTTTTCTTAAAGCTTGAAACTTGTTGCAAATCCTAACTGATGTTTATAATGAACAACTTTCTGGTGCTCAGGCTTGTCGAGGGCATGGTTTGGATGGAGGTGTGGAGGTGGAGGCAGATTCTTCATTCTCAGAGGAAGAGGACGGCATGTTTGAGCTCTTTTCCATCCCTATTGACACAGCAGTCATGTACGCCACATCTCCAGGTCTGACTTATTAACTCTAAAACATTGTCTGCATAGTTTGTAAAGTCCCCAACACTTCAGTTCCTCACTGACGTACGTTCAATCGTTTTCTAGGGTACGGTGCATTCATGCATCCTCTAGGCTCGCCGTTGATTCAAACTCTCTGTGATTTGCTAGAAAAGAAAGGAGGTCCAGATCTGGAGATCACGAGACTTCTGACACAACTGAATTATCAGGTGGCCTACAACTTTGAATCCAGAGGGAAACTGCTGGGAGGCAAAAAGCAGATGCCATGTTTTGTGACCCGCTTCACCAGAGAGGTTTTCCCATTCATGGACAGTCAGATGGCAGAAGCAGAAGATTTGAGCTTGACCTTTGCAGCAACGCAGCTTATCAATGAACCCAGAAGGTCACGGAAGAACTCCATCAGCTGAAGATCACAGAACAGAGACTGACGGCAAAGAACATGTAGACAAACTGATTCACCTTAACTCTTCTATCACATCTCTCAAAGTATTTCACAGGAGACTGATAATGAATCAAGGACTTCCTGTCACAAGACGTTTCATGTCCAGCAGGAAGTGAGCGGCTGGGAAAGTTGCATGATGTTATGTGCTTTATTATCATTCAATTTAAAGGGATACTCCACCGTGTTTTCATATTAAACTATGTTTTTCCCTTAACTAAGACGAGTTGATACATACCTCTCTCTTCTCAGTGCGTGCACTCAATCGCTTTGGCGCGCGGTGACACTTTGAAAGCACTTAGCTTAGCCCATTCATTCAATATGGGCCAAGCAGAGAAGCTACCAAACACCTCCACGTTTTCCCTATTTAAATATAGTTACTCGCGTAGTGTAACTCGACCTAGGACGTTAACACAAAACAAAACGTTGCGCTTTTTTTAAGCGTGTAAAATGGATAACTACATTGTATGGCGGAATACCATGGGAAGTGCTTGTAAGCACTTCGTCATGGCGCATTAATATCTTCACTCGTGAAAAATCCTCTCGCCGGCCCCCGCTCCCTCTAGATATTACTGCGTTTTTTTTTTTTTTTGCCATTGCTATCTCATTATATATTCTACTTCTTCTTTATATACACTACACTGTTCAAAAGTTTTAGGTCATTCAATTTTTGTTATGCTTTTTAAAGAAGTCTCTTCTGCTCTGCTATTCTTATTACCATCAATGTTGAAAACAGTTGTGCTGCTTATAATTTTTCTTTTTTTCTTTTCTCATGATACATTTTTTTCCAGGATTCTGTGATCCATCCATCCATCTTCTACCGCTTATCCGGGGCCGGGTCGCGGGGGCAGCAGTCTAAGCAGAGAACCCCAGACTTCCCTCTCCCTAGACACTTCCTCCAGCTCTTCTGGGGGGACACCGAGGCGTTCCCAGGCCAGCCGGGAGACATAGTCTCTCCAGCGTGTCCTAGGTCTCCCCCGGGGTCTCCTCCCAGTGGGATGTGCCCGGAACACCTTCCCGGGAAGGCGTCCAGGAGGCATCCGGAACAGATGCCCGAGCCACCTCAGCTGACCCCTCTCGATGTGGAGGAGCAGCGGCTCTACTCTGAGCTCCTCCCGGGTGACTGAGCTTCTCACCCTATCTCTAAGGGATCGCCCAGCCACCCTGCGGAGAAAGCACATTTCGGCCGCCTGTATCCGGGATCTTGTCCTTTCGGTCATGACCCAAAGCTCATGACCATAGGTGAGAGTAGGAACGTAGATTGACCGGTAAATCGAGAGCTTCGCCTTGCGGCTCAGCTCTTTCTTCACCACGACAGACCGGTACATCGACCGCATTACTGCAGAAGCTGCACCGATCCGTCTGTCAATCTCCCGTTCCATCCTTCCCTCACTCGTGAACAAGACCCCAAGATACTTAAACTCCTCCACTTGAGGCAGGAACTCTCCACCAACCTGAAGTGGGCAAGCCACCCTTTTCCGACTGAGGACCATGGCCTCGGATTTGGAGGTGCTGATTCTCATCCCAGCCGCTTCACACTCGGCTGCAAACCGTCCCAGTGCATGCTGAAGGTCCTGGCCTGATGAGGCCAACACGACAACATCATCCGCAAAGAGCAGAGACGAAATCGTGTTGTCACCAAACCTGACCCCCTCCGGCCCCTGGCTGCGCCTAGAAATTCTGTCCATAAAAATCATGAACAGAACCGGCGACAAAGGGCAGCCCTGCCGGAGTCCAACACGCACCGGGAACAAGTCTGACTTACAGCTGGCAATACGAACCAAGCTCCTGCTCCGTTCGTACAGGGACCGGATAGCCCTTATCAAAGGGCCCCGGACCCCATACTCCCGGAGAACCCTCCACAGGCCGCCGCGAGGGACACAGTCGAATGCCTTCTCCAAATCCACAAAGCACATGTGGACTGGTTGGGCATACTCCCATGAACCCTCCAGCACCCTGTAGAGGGTATAGAGCTGGTCCAGTGTTCCACGGCCTGGACGAAAACCACACTGTTCCTCCTGAATCCGAGGTTCTACTATCGGCCGGATTCTCCTCTCCAGTACCCTGGCATAGACTTTCCCAGGGAGGCTGAGAAGTGTGATCCCCCTGTAGTTGGAACACACCCTCCGGTCCCCCTTCTTAAAAAGAGGGACCACCACCCCGGTCTGCCATCCCAGAGGCACCGTCCCCGACTGCCACGCGATGCTGCAGAGGCGTGTCAGCCAAGACAGCCCCACAACATCCAGAGACTTGAGGTACTCAGGGCGGATCTCATCCACCCCCGGTGCCTTGCCACCGAGGAGTTTCTTGACTACCTCGGTGACTTCAGCTTGGGTTATGGACGAGTCCACATCTGAGCCCTCAGCCTCTGCTTCCTCAATGGAAGACGTGACAGCGGGATTGAGGAGATCCTCGAAGTATTCCTTCCACCGTCCAACGACATCCCCAGTTGAGGTCAACAGCTCCCCACCTCTACTGTAAACAGCGTTGGTAGGGCACTGCTTCCCTCTCCTGAGGCGCCGGACGGTTTGCCAGAATCTCTTCGAGGCTGACCGATAGTCCTTCTCCATGGCCTCACCGAACTCCTCCCAGGCCCGAGTTTTTGCCTCCACAACCACCCGGGCTGTAGTCCGCTTGGCCTGCCGGTACCTGTCAGCTGCCTCTGGAGTCCCACAAGCCAACCAGGCCCGATAGGACTCCTTCTTCAGCTTGACGGCATCCCTTACTTCCGGTGTCCACCACCGGGTTCGGGGATTGCCGCCTCGACAGGCACCGGAAACCTTACGGCCACAGCTCCGAGCGGCCGCTTCGACAATGGAGGTGGAGAACATGGTCCACTCGGACTCAATATCTCCAGCCTCCCTCGGGATCCGGTCGAAGCTCTGCCGGAGGTGGGAGTTGAAGATCTCTCTGACAGGAGACTCGGCCAAACGTTCCCAGCAGACCCTCACAGTACGTTTGGGTCTGCCGAGTCTGTCCAGCTTCCTCCCTCGCCATCGGATCCAACTCACCACCAGGTGGTGATCGGTTGACAGCTCCGCCCCTCTCTTCACCCGAGTGTCCAAGACATACGGCCGGAGGTCGGATGAAACGACCACAAAGTCAATCATCGACCTACGGCCTAGGGTGTCCTGGTGCCACGTGTACTGATGGACACCCTTATGCTTGAACATGGTGTTCGTTATGGACAAGCTGTAACTAGCACAGAAGTCCAATAACTGAACACCGCTCGGGTTCAGATCAGGGGGGCCGTTCCTCCCAATCACGCCCCTCCAGGTGTCACTGTCGTTGCCCACGTGGGCGTTGAAGTCCCCCAGTAAAACGACGGAGTCCCCAGTCGAAGCACTTTCCAGCACCCCTCCCAGAGACTCCAAGAAGGCTGGGTACTCTGCATTGCCGTTCGGCCCGTAGGCACAAACGACAGTGAGAGACCTATCCCCGACCCGAAGGCGCAGGGAAGCGACCCTCTCGTTCACCGGGGTAAACTCCAACACATGGCAGCTGAGCTGGGGGGCTATAAGCAAACCCACACCAGCCCGCCGCCTCTCACCTTGGGCAACTCCAGAGTGGTGAAGAGTCCATCCTCTCTCGAGGAGTGTGGTACCAGAGCCCAAGCTGTGCGTAGAGGTGAGTCCGACTATCGCTAGTCGGAACCTCTCTACCTCACGCACAATCTCGGGCTCCTTCCCCGCCAGTGAGGTGACGTTCCACGTCCCTAGAGCTAGTTTCCGTGTCCAGGGATCGGGCTGTCGAGGCCCCCGCCTTCGACTGCCACCCGATTGTCTAAGCACCGGCCCCTTACGGTCCCTCCTGTAGGTGGTGAGCCCACGGGAAGGCGGCCCCACGTCGCTCCTTCGGGCTGAGCCCGGCCGGACCCCGTGGGGGGAGGCCCGGCCACCAGGCGCTCGCATACGAGCCCCAACCCCGGGCCTGGCTCCAGGGTGGGGCCCCGGCTGCGCCATACCGGGCGACGTCACGGTTCTTTGATTGTTCCTTCTCATAAGGGGTTTTGAACCGCTCTTAGTCTGACCCGTCGCCTAGGACCTGTTTGCCTTGGGAGACCCTACCAGGGGCATATAGCCCCGGACAACATAGCTCCTAGGGTCATTCGGGTACTCAAACCCCTCCACCACGTTAAGGTGGCAGTTCAAGGAGGGGGGATTCTGTGATGAACAAAAAATTCTAAATAACTTTTAGTAATCTTTTATAACCTAATGTCTACTCTTTACTGTCCCTTTTGATTAATTCTGAATCTTAACACAATGTTCAAACATCGTTGAATCTTAACAATGTTAAAATTCTTCTTTTTAAATATGACGAAATATGGAAGTGCAATGACTTGCTAGACATAACTGACCTAAATTAAATAATAATAATAATAATAATAATAAATCAAGCAAATGTGTTTAGTGTCAAAAAGAACACATTAACATTAGGTCTGAGAGAATTAATGTAATAATAAAAAAAGATCATTTCATGCTGTGAGTAAAAATAAAGGCTCAGCTGTCTGGAACTCAGATGAAGTAATCATAATCATACTCTGCCCCTGTATATTTACTGTGAATGAAGGTGTGTCCACAAGATATTGCACAATGAATGAATGGGAAGTGACAGCAGATCCAGGCATGCAGGATTTCATCAGTGCACACAGCCAGCACAAATGCTGATGTCAGGATCTACATGAATACTTCATTCAAGAGCAATGAAGTGCTTTTGCTCATTTGAATAAACACAGATTAACAGTTTCTTCTGCTTCAGGAGTAAAAAAAAAAAATTATATATATATATATGGGGGGGGGGGGGGGGGGTGCAACAACTTGGAAAAGGTGTATTTTTTTTTTTTGTAGTCAAGACTTTCAAGTTTGTGAGTATATAGAGACAAAACAATCCTACCGCGACAAATATTCCCAGGAGTTTGACAACTAGCCCCAGTTTCATTACAACAAATTACAGCAAGTGCGTTACGAAGGGATCTTTAGACAACATCGCCATCTACTGGCAGAAAGTCTTTAACTCTACTGACCGACACCAGAGGAACATTTATGTCTGCCACTAGAGGGCGGTGTTGCAGTACATCCTCACTCAGAAGACCACATTGTTCAAATGTAACGTTTTTTCTTGTTCTATCTATCTGTCAATCTATCTATCTATGGAAGTAAACACATTATTATGATGATTCACGAACTTAATATAGCCATGTAGGCTATATTATAGCTATCAAACGTATTTATCATATGCCGTGGTTTTACATCTGATGCCATCACATAACTATAGCCTACCCACAAAACAAAATCAAGGAGCCAGTTTCATAGCATTAAACACAGCTTTGCAAACCAGTGACTGAATGCAACTGAAAGCCATTCTTAGCACCTCAAGTGTTTCCTGGTCAACTCTTCCTTAGTCTGGAACAGGGGCGCTGCTCAAGATCCCGGGCCCTATGCATAGGCAGTCCTAATGCCCCCCCCCCGAAAATATATATTACAGACTTTTCAAGGGGCCTCTCTTCCTTTGGGGCTCTGGTAATCAGTACTAGTTTTACCCCCAGTCCGACTCCACTGGTCTGGAATGTCATTTTTACTCACCACAACAACCACAATGAACTGTCCTGGTCATCTCGTAATTATGGGCTTCAGCAGTTTCCTTGAGAGCGGACCCATATCCTGGGACCCAGGCATTGACTTCTGTCCTCTGTAGAGGACATAATGTTTCAGTGTATTTCTCTGAGCCCCTACATGCCACAGTTTTCAATCTGGATGCCCTGCACAGAGCATACTCAGGGCTATTTATATCAAATGTTAGGTTTGATCATAAACACTCCCTCTCCTTGGTCTTTAAATATGACTGCTGTTGACAGAATGATCAAATTTAGCACTTTTAGGAAAATATGATGTTTTGTAATTATAATTTAAATCTGGCTAAACCAGTTTGTCGTTTTATCTCAAAAAAACGTTATAGGGTTTTAAACTGGAATATGAATTTTTGTTACAAAGCAGGGCTTTATTTCATACATATCTTCTGTAGAGGACACCAGGACCAACAGTATATTAATCAAGGAGACACTACAAGTCAATTTATAGGGAAGGAAATTATAGATGAATATTCCTATTTAATATGACATATTCTTATGAAAATGTTGCAAATTTATTACTCCCATTATTTTTCATCATGTTTTGCCTCAAGAACACATTAATGTGCAAATTAGATGCAATGCATATAGAAATAGGAATGCCAACTGATGGACATTTTATGCACACAATGCATAAAGTAAAGCAGTTGTATTTTTCATAACACAGTTGGGAATCATCTTTGTACAAAGTTTGGCTAAAAATAGCCTGAAACCTGATTGGTGAATGAAAAAATTGAACAGTGTTTTTGCCTATACATGCTTTTTCATGTCTATTTTTTTTTTTTGGTCCTCTACAAAGGACAGAGAATAACATATTTTATATACATTATAAATATATACATTTGCCATTGCTAGAAGGCATTTATGTGTGTTAAGCGGAATTAGTGGGTCACTCCGACTCCTCCATAAGACCTAATTGTTCTTCCTGGCAGACGTCCGCATCCCAGGGGCCACAGAATCCCGCAGCCTACCTTTGAAGTGAAGTGACATTCAGTCAAGTATGGTGACCCATACTCAGAATTTGTGCTCTGCATTTAACCCATCCGAAATGAACACACACAGAGCAGTGAACACACACACACACTGTGAGCACACACCCGGAGCAGTTAGTTACCTTCCATGCCGTTTGCTAATTGAAATAGCTAATAAGATCTCAGAGGACTGACTTTCCAAGCAGTGGCAGTGTGTCAAAACACATATAATTGTGCTGTAAACGCGTGGAAATATTTAATTCTGGACAAGGCTTTTACAATATTTGGAACGAGTTTGCAGTCTTGATTATTATTTAGAGCCTTCTGAAAACAATCTATTCCCGTGTCCTCATCATCACTCAAAGCTGACTTTAAATCACTAGAACATTTGATTACATTTCTATCTCACAAGCCTGACAATAAAGTAAACCGCAGGGTAATCAAATAATGTCTGTTCTTCTAAACACCATTTGCCAGATAAACCACAGTATTAAAAAAGACATTTCCAAGTTTCGATTGTTTTTTCTTTGCATTAACCAAATGAACTAAGCAAATTAAATTTTGATTTCAAAATAAATTTTGATTTCACCTTGACCTTAAATCTGTATTTTTCATTATTCTGCTCTCTGAGAGTACTTTTATCAGGATAAAGTCACAGTGTGACAACACAGTACTCTTTTTCTTTGAGAAGCTGCATTTTTTGCAACAATGAATTATATAATTTAGTTTGTGCACATCATGAGTGCCAGCATTTCACACACACTACTTAACAAGTCGTAATTAGATAAATGAACACTGTCAGTGTGTGTGATACTGGCTCTATTCAGAAGGTCTGTTGCATTATACAAACAGTCATCACATGCAGCGTCTTCTCCCCCAAAAAACACAATGCAGCCTTTAGAAATAATTTGAGGTTTATTAGCTATGGAGACTTAGGAGAGTCACACACACTGGGTTAGGAACAGGGGGAGGAGGTGGTACCAAAAGAGAAAAAAAAAAAAAAACTAGGGAGAGAATGCAGTAATGAAAAATCAAACTCCTAACTACCATTAGATCGAATTGAACTAAAACTACAAATTGTATTTTGTCAAGTACGGCTTAAAAAAAAAAGAAGAAATCTTTATACATTTGACTTTTATACACGTAGCAACATTGGAGAATCACGTTGGAAAAAAACAATTTACAAAAAATTCATTTTTGTTTCAAAGACAGAGGCAAAATAGAGGGGTGGTCAAATATTGACCAATAATTATTCCTTTTCGTTCAATCTTAAAAACTTGGTCTAATATCTATTAAAATGTAAAAAAAAATATACAGGTGTAAAAAGTTTGTCTTTTTTTTTCATTCACTCCACTGATTTGGTGACCAGAGAGAGAGGTTGTGTCTGCAGCAAGGCATGATGGGAATGTAGGGCTGCCTGGTGGAAAGGTGAGGACGGGGAGAGCAGGGAGGGAGGGAGGGTGCTGAACGGCATGGGACGGGACAGGAGGGTCGCCGACTGGCTGTGGAGAGAGATGCTCGGATGGGAGGTGGATGAGGAAGAGGAAGAGGAAGAGGAAGTGGAGCTGGAGCCCGAGGCTTTCCCTGGCAGGGGGAAGTGGGGGTGGTGGGTCCTGCCCTCTGGTTTAGTGGTGAGGGACAGGGGTTGAGCTTGCTCTGAGTGAGTGGCCGCAGGCGCCGCCGGTGAAGCCAGGGCAGCTGACGGTGTGGCAGGCGAGTCCAGCATGCTGCCGTGAGAGGAGGTAGGGCTGTCACACATTTTCTCGGACGGCAGGTACGGGACGCACTGCTTCTTGGGCTGGGGCATGAAGTTACCTGTAGATGAAAGAGGAACAGGGTTAAATATACTCCCACATAGTCTGTTAACAAATGGCAAATAAAAAAAATGAAATGATGATGATAATTAAACTATTTTAATGATATCACGCTGTTTATGGTTACATAAATCAATATATATGTTTAAATATTTAATTAAATAATTATTCTTGCCTTTTTTTTAATCAACTAATTTAAGATGGCATTTCAGTCAAACAATGACCAACATTAATGATTTTGACCTGAAAAATATGGACTATATTTAAAGGTTATTTTCATAAAAATACAAAAACTGAATTAAAAACTGCTAAAAATAACTCCCATTTGCTCCCAAATTACTTTAAACACACACACAAATAATAATAACTAAAAAAGTATTCTTTTTTATTTTGAAAAACATGCGCGTGAGTAAATGAACTATTCCTTGAAAAAAATTCAGGAAATTTCCAGTTAAGGAGAAAAAAGCTATAATGTCCGTCATCTAGCTTCTAAGGTCAAAATTGAACTGAACATGATCTACGAGCTGAGTGATCGGACCAACAGGGATGCTCTGAGAAAAAAAGCTCAAGTTCAGCGAAAGATCATGCATACAGAATGTGAGAAAGAAATACAGATGGCCAGTGACACTTACTCTCTTGTGGGGAATCAGGTTTACTATCTCTCTTCCGTTTCTTCCTCTTTCCCTGCAGATAGAAGTGATTAGAGCAAATTAGATGTGTTTGATTAAGCAAAACTCCCCTGGCTGCCAAAAACAATGGAGGAATCCGAACCACACATGATTTGCATTAAACTCTGGATTCTGGGCTCACTTACGTAGTTGTCTCGCGCAGACCAGCCCGGATAAAGCTGAGAGTGCAGCTGCCGTTCTTTTCTGGCGAGTTCATAGTATTTGGCCTGTTCTTCACGTGAAAGAGAGTGCCACTGCAGAATAAAAGAACATACGGTCAAATTTCCCTCCTTTATGCTTTCCTTAAAGGGATAGTTCACCCCAAAATGCACATTTCGGTCATTTAGGCCGGCGACACACTGGATGCGTAGCGCAAGCGTCTCAGCTGCGTGGCGTGGCGGTTTTTAATTCGGCTCCCATGTTAACAGGTTAGAGCTCGCAGACTGCCTGCATGCTCGAGCCGCGCGGAAAACGCGTGCATGCTAGAAATAGAACTGACGCCTATTTTTCACGCGACACGAAAGCGTGTTGGAAGCGTTTCCAGGCAAAATAGAATAGGAAAATGTTTATATGTCATTTTGTACACAAATACATATTAATTCATGACAATTTGATGTTTGAAAGTCTATAGGTTGACATATATTTAGATATAAATGTAATTT
This sequence comes from Carassius carassius, assembly GCF_963082965.1. NCBI lineage: Eukaryota > Metazoa > Chordata > Actinopteri > Cypriniformes > Cyprinidae > Carassius > Carassius carassius. Next base: position 18,773,797 of record NC_081803.1, read on the forward strand.
AAAAAATAAATTAATAATTATCGATTTTCAAATATTGCACCTGTCAAACATAGTCTATTTTGATGTCAATACTGTTGACTGTGTCCTTTATCAGTAGGCTTTATATTTATGCTCAACATGAAGCATAGATATTGTTGTCGTGAAGACAAGAGCCTGTCTGTCGGCGGCCTCCCTCTATGTATCCTACAGTAGCAGCAGCGCGCCAGCGCCACGTCAGGCACGGTTCTGGTGTGTAAAGACACAGAAAATGCAAAGCAGCCGCCACGCAGCTGACACGCAGTAGAAAGGCCACGCTCACACCATGCAGCCAGTGTGTCACCGGCCTTATTTACCTTCATGTCATTCCAAACCATTATGTAAAAGCATGCAAGACATACGGACCACTTTTACTATGCTTTTGCATCCTTTATTGACGCTTGATAGCTTCAGTGCTAATTTGTTGTAATTGCATGGAACAGAGCAGCCAGCACAATCTTCATGATATCTCCTTTTGTGCTTCATGTGGGTTTGGAATGACATGAGGAGTAAATTATGCCAATTTTCATTCTTAGGCGAACCATTACTTTAAGACAAGATGAAGAGAAACAGACTAATGCATCTCATCTCCTCTCGTAATAGAGTTGTAAGCGCTCACCCTCCTGCCCAGGATCTGGTTGATGGCTGCGCTCTCTTTCAGGGTGCATTCGGCCACTACTTTGGCCCTCATTTCCTTCATGTAGAGCATAAAGGCATTTAGGGGCTTCTTGATGTGAGGCTTCCTCTCTTCCTCTTTCTTCACAGGCACTGAGGGCTTTCTGTACAGATGCAGATGGACGCCAAGACAGTCAGTCAGAGAAGAGCAGAGTAATAACTGTGAGGTAGTAATGGAGGAGATGGACTGACCCATGTGTCGAGTTGCTGGCGTTGTCGCCGCTGGGCTCCTGTTTGATGACAGGCGAAACAATGGCGGGGTGAGGGATGCCCGTCTGGTGCAGGCCATGAGGATGATGAGGCACCATGTGAGGAGAGAAACGACTGGATACCAGGCTAGAAAGACAGACAGATTCACAGTCAGTAACATACAGAAATAAGTGGATGGATATATCAGCATAGTGAAGGTATAAATACAACGGTAGGTAGTTGATTGTGAGATAGAAGTGCTACTTTCAAATAATGGCTAGCATATCTACAGTAATATGGTAAAAAAGTATAAATACCATGCATACGACAATTATATGCCATGCTAAACAAACATTTCAGCGTTATTTAATAATTTGATTTCATTATAAGCATTGAGCGTTGGGGATTAAGTTGTACTTTTATCTGAGAGAGATAAAACAAATTGTGTTGCATCCAATAAAAGATTTCCTTTCTGAAACGTGGACAGGGTTGAAAAAGAAAGAGAGGTATCAAGGCGCCATTACTGAGCAAAAAATACATCAGCAGTTTCCTGTACTAACTGTTCTCTGAGCCTTCAGGGAGGAATTGCGCTGTCTGCATCTCATGTCTATTAATAGATATGAGTTTAACTTGAATTCAGCATGTTTGTGCAGAAAAGAAGGTCTTGCCCTCGGTTACATACCTAGACATGGAGGCGTTCATGGCGAGTGCAGGGTAGGGGTGTCTGAAGCCCCCAGGAGGGATGGAGTACATGTGTTGGCCATGCCTGAAGATAGAACAACAGCAGTCAAACAACTGGCTAAAGCAAAATCAGGGACAAACAGATGCGCTTTTAAGAAGAAACTTCATTAAGCCATCTGTATGAGTAAAATAAGGTTGATGTTATGCAATTTAAAGCCATAGGGTTCAGACTTACTGAGGAACCAGCCATCCTAGAGGGTGTGGGATCTGTCCAACTGCCCCAGGAGAGAGAGGGTAATATGGGGACAGCTCTGAAGGATGAGGGGTCCTAGGTATTCCTGAAGAAACAATCACTGATTACAAAAACTGCAGACAAATATTAAAATATACAGGTGTTCTCTAACCTCATCAGGCATTCTAGGAGAAAATTTAGAGCTGCTAAACTGGCTTCAAAAAGTATTGAATAAAAGGGTGCCGTTAATTGTGGCCAATGTGTATTAGAGAAAAAACATTTATTTCATAATAATATTTCCCCCCATTTTAAATTCTTATTATCCAATGAAAGGTTAGATTTTTACGATTTCTTTTAAAATAAAAGATCAAAAGGATTAACAATGCAGATTAATTTTCAAAGCCTCCTTTGATCATATTTACCAAGGGTGCCAATATGTTTGGCCATGACTGTAAGTGAAATTAAGGGTGAACTTCTGTGCTGCTACTGGCACCAAATCAAATTGGCAAAAACACTGAATATCTTCGAACACTCCACCTTGTCTATAATTAGCCTAAAAAGGGTAGTTCTGCCCCAAAAATCACACCCCTGGTCCAGTCGGGCAGATTAAAAATGATTGCAATTTCATTTAATGCCATTAGTTGCCCCCCAAATCACACACTTCACCTATAACTACTTCTATCCACATATTAAGTGAAAGTGAAGTGACTTTCAGCCAAGTATGGTGACCCATACTCAGAATTTGTGCTCTGCATTTAACCCATCCGAAATGCACACACACAGAGCAGTGAACACACACACACACACACTGTGAGCACACACCCGGAGCAGTGGGCAGCCATTTATGCTGCGGCGCCCGGGGAGCAGTTGGGGGTTCGATGCCTTGCTCAAGGGCACCTAAGTCGTGGTATTGAAGGTGGAGAGAGAACTGTACATGCACTCCCCCCACCCACAATTCCTGCCAGCCCGGGACTCGAAATCACAACCTTTCGATTGGGAGTCCGACTCTCTAACCATTAGGCCACGACTTCCCACCAAATTATTGCAATAAACCCCAGCCCAAAAAAAAAAAAAGTAATGACTCAGCGTTTCTGGATTATACTACTTTCTCAAAGCTTCAGCAAATATATCTGGAAATTGCTGTTGATCGCTTACCCGTCTTTGGGTCAAGAATCTCCGGTGAAAGGTGAGAGGGAGGCGTCCCAGGGGAGAAGTGTTCATTGCTGTAGGTGATCAGCGGTGTAAGGGGATGAACATGATGGGGGTGTTGTACCACTGGCACCTTATTGGACTGAAAACAAAATGAAAAGGAGGTAAGGGAGAGGAAATGAAGTGTGTGTGCATGTTTAAACAACCAACCGAAAAGAAGAAAATAGCCATTAGGCCTCATTACTTGTGATCGGCGCCAGAGAGTTTTAAAGAACAATGGGTCTCGGCAGCAGAGTTTACTTTTCACTACTTCTCCCAAAGGAAAATAAACACCAGTTGGGCATTTGACCGGCTGCATGGAGAGTGGGAGAAATCACACCTAACACCCCTAACAGGCAGCATTTCAACAAGAGAAAGATGTTTCCAGCTGCCACCAACCATAAATGACACTAGGACAGGCCTGGCATTTGAAGCGAAATGGAAGTGGTCTTGTTTACTACAACTCTCTCAAGAGGCAGCCAAAGGTGGCACCTGTTGTAACAAATCCTTCAGTGCTTCTCTTGGCAAGGCAGTAAAACTTTAACAGATCAGGACGACTTTTGAGATTCCTAAGGCGGCCCAATTTTGGAAGCTGATAGGCCAGTGGTAGGCAAGTCCACTTCTGTAGAAGCTACCTTTCTGCAGAGTTTAGCAACAAATCTAATTAAATGCACCTAAATCAGATAATCGGCATTTTTAGGATTACTTGAAATTAATAGGCAGGTGTGTTGGAGCAAGATTGGAACTGAAGTCTGCAGGAAGGCAACCCTTCAGGATTACCTCCATATTACCTTAGACTTATAACCTGATGACTTTGTGAGGAGTACTGCTTGAAAGTTGTGTATATTCTGGCAAAAACCAACTATCAAGGCCATTTCAGCCTTTTACTACACATACCCGAGCTTCAGCCCTGGAAAAAACTGTATGCAAGTACATAAATGCAAATGCTAAGCTAAACAAGCTCACATTCGAAGAGTTCCCACAAATGGCACACTATAGCAAGCAATAGCAAAACTTCCTACTCAGTTTTCTCTTTCAGGTCAACCAACATCATGACGTACCAGCAGTTCAAAGAGAATTGTGCTGTAGTTAAAGTTAGTTCAACTCTCGAAATGTTTAATGCTTGCTACCTGAATAATAACTCATAATTTTTAGCACAGTCATTTGAAGGCAATTCTAACACACCACTGAATACTGAGGAGCCTATATTAGCATATAATTTACTAACATACGTCCAGAACCCTAACCACATAAATATAGCAGTAGCACTATAATAATATCAGAAGCAGCACTGCTATGCTGTGTACATAGGGCAATGCAAGGTGGTGAGCCGTAGACTGAATGGGGTACTTGTTGGCTCAGGACGTCACAAGTGAGCTAGAGTGGAGAATGCCTTCTTGTTTCCTTCATGCTAACCTTCCCCCCACCTCTATGTAGGCAGTGGGTTTGACCTCTGCTCCAACCAGAACTCTGTGAACATGAACAAGGCTTGCATTGAGACGAGACTGGCTCTCGTTTCCCACAGTCCAAACAAATCCCGATCTCTGGGTTGCCTCTCTATTCCTTGCCTTTCTCCTTCCATCTATCTGTCTGACTGTCTGTCTCTGTGTGTGGACATAATTTAGCAATGCATCAGCCAAGACAACCTGAGCATGACTTCTGGAGAAAGGTGCATTACAGGATTGTTTTAAAGATCTGTCAGCAAGTTGATTGAAAAAGAAAGGTAGAGGACAACTTGCACTGTTCCTCTAAGATGGTGTTTGTCTGCTGCACTATGATATTAGCTGTTGAGACTAATGGTTTCTCTCTCTCTTGCCATCCTACTGCCACTAAATCTTGCTGTGTGAACACACCAGCCGTTTTGCCTCTGACACCAACATCCCAAGCTTAAGACTGCCACCAGACTGGGCTCCTCACCCCCGTTTGAAACGGACTGGATGGGACCAGCCGACTCCAAGCATCCCAAGGATCCATATCAACACTTGGTCAAGTCCTCCCGTTTGTCGTTTGAGTGGGCTCTTTACAGCTAATAGAAAGGAAGTGTCCACCAGATAAACACAACTTAAGTTTTAAACGAAGGACTGGGGGGAAACACAGCATGACCATAGTGTGGTGAGCATTGAAAACATATGCAAGCTGAGTCACTGGATTCAGTAACATAAGGACAATGACACAACAACAATAGCACTGTCTCAGTCAACCGTTCTGGTTGCAATATTTAGGAATCCACCTTTAGATGGCAGAACTGGGCTCTTTTTCAATTGTGGTCTGTCAACAAGTATCTGAATCTTTTTTATCTTTTGTTCAAACAAGTCCTGCAGTTCATCAAGGGCGAAGCCTGATAAATCTCCCTTAATCCACTTTTGTAAATTGGTCTATAGGAGGGGAAGACACCTGACCAGCACAGCAGTGAAAAACAGCTGACAAAACACCTCACCAAACAGAAAAAATGAGTCATTGTGTAAACATTGTTCCACCTTTTGTATCACAGTTAAATTATGTGGACTCTAGTGTTCTCAAGCACATATTTACCAGCTGTGCTAGGTCAGTCTTCATTCAATATCCATTATTTTACGAGACACTTAGAACTAAAGTTAACAATGTTAGCCAAACATTGCACCTCTTTCAAATTTTTTTTTTTCGTTCTTTGGAGTGACTCTCCACAAGGACGTATCGCATCCATTTGAAAACGACAAAAGTCACACGTGTACAGGACAAAGTGCAGGGTCAGCACTCTACACCTGCTGATTAATCTGTTGCTCTTCTCTGCCCGCTAGCAAAGGAACCCACTCAAAGATGACTTCTGGTGCCACCACATGGAGCTGTTAAACTGGAGCTCTGCTAAAACAAGCACACTGTGGAGTAAGAAGCAAATGTGGCCTGTTGTTTTTTTTCTTTTGGCTTCACCTCCTCCATCTCTTTCTTGAGTTACTGAGCAAACAGGCGTTTGAGCAAGAGGGATCAAGACACAATGAACTGCTTTAGCAGTGGAAGAATGAGTTGCTAAATACAGATTCAAATGAAGGATAATAAAATAGTGCAGAGGAAAGGACAAGCCAAAACTAGCAGTATGAGCCATACAGTTTGATCCCTAACAATGGGGTGCAATTTACAGTTATTACCATCTGCCTTTACAGTTACATGGCTCTAAATTAGATTTTAACATCTCCATTAAGAACTACTTTCTGTAGATGCAATCTGAATCTTGTTTTACATCATCATACTTTACCATACATTGTAAATAGAGGCCACAACAGGTTTAATGAAAAAAAAAAAAAAAAAAAAAAAAAACTAAAATCACATGCTGCATTCATCTGGATTTTTGCATGATGATGCAACACTCTTCCCATCAGCACAAACATCATGCTTTTACTAAGACTCATCCATTGTCAATGTCATTAGCAGGCAATTTAAATTGAATTTCCATTTGTAATCCGATTTTTGAAAATAATTTGAAAATTACTTGTGGACCCATGACTAATGCTTGGTAAAGATTTTATTAGTTAATTATAAATTATTTAAGGCATAATTTCTTGACTAGACCTAATGTGCAATCATGCATTTGAGACAGACAGCAGTTAATGCACTGGCTAGCCAAGTGTGATTGCTGCGTCGACTGTTGCTAATACAAGTGTTTGCTAAACACTGTGACTTACTGTGGGGGTTAAGTACCAGGTTTGCACTTGTGATATCATTGTGAGATTATTTCATATCAGATACAAGACTCTGAGTGCATACAACTTGACCTGTTGTGTATTTTTTTGTGAAGTGTGAGGATAAGCATCAAAGTTAGCACTAATTGCTGTTAATCAGAAAATCTAAAGAACATCCCGTTAAACTACCTAGAGATCAAGCTATTGTGAAACCATCATGCTAATACTGTGTTTTCGGACATTACCATGCTTTTTTTTTGATGTACCTAACAGTGTCATGGTTCATGAACATAGAAATAAACATAGAACATAGAAATAAAATTGTACCATGGTATTGCCATTTGATACATAAACCACAGTGAAGTCACAGGAAGTTTTTGTAAGACCAAAAAAAACCCACATAAATCTAACACACAGCTTACACAGGGGTTGACAAGTCTGAAGTTCCCACAATGCCTCATACATCACCTGCCCCTGTGTTCTGGTTTGATGTATTATTCATGCGGCCTGGGTCCAGATGCACTGTATGGAAGGCAATGTGAAGAGGTGGGCTCGGTGCTGCAGTATCACACTTGAACACAGTCAGAGGGATGCCAATGGAATGCTAAACAAACCTGGTTCCTGAATTATTGAGCCTTTCGGCCGCTCTGGCTCACCCTATTAGCATGTGTGCCTTCTGGACCCAATCTGTGCAGCCACAGAAATGGTTTCCACAGGTCACTCACGCCCTCTCGGCAGCCTGGTGCGATTTCAAAAGCCCATGCCATTCATTAGAAACACAATAAAACCTCTAGCATGTCGCCTAAATTATTTACTGACTCTTAATTAATCCTCTGATCACAAGAGATTCCCCCAGATCTGCATCCCAGAAATTAATCCCCACTGCCAACATCGAATGAGGAAGTGAAGTCTGTTTTTCTGATGGGTGAAAAAGTAGCATTCAGTGTTTCTACGTTCTCGACAACACAATGCTGAGTGTTAAAGCAAAGTCAGCATCAACAGGATTCAATAGTCAACTCCTCTCAGTATAATTGGATTGAAATTCCCCTGCTGCATATTTGCAGTCTGTCTGGAGTCCCCAATCATGCTTTATGAAACACATGCTAAGTAAATAAAGACAAAACACCAGACACAACAGGCCCAGTGTCCCCGTATTATTATCAGGTCATCGTAATCTTTGGCCTGAGAACTTTAAATTGGATTCTCGTTTAGACAGAACTGACCCAAAGGTCTGTTTGGGAATCTCTTGGGCAAACGCTCTAATCTTCCAGCTCAGTCCACAGTCAGTGATCACTTTGTCACCATGGCAGAACCTCAATCGTTCTGACCTGACAATCTCCATGTTTGGAGGGTGAAAAAAAAACGTGTCTCCGGAATGGATTAGCAACCATGTGGAGCAGGCATTCCTGAGGTTCTCCGCCGTGGTGTCTGGAAAGGGTGAAGCAGGTCAAAAGTTGGGTCGCATGAGTGGCTGGAGGGGGTGGAATGCCATGAAAATAAGTCTATTGCTTGTTGACACTTGGAACGACAAGCTAAAGCCCTCAGCCTAAGCCAGGTTTCGGCTTAAAGCTAGTCATGCTTGTGTGGGAAAAAAATGTTTCCGGTTGTTCATTGCGAAAGAAGTTATGCAGGACGCCACTGTACTTTTGTTCTTAAGGCAAGATAAACCAGCCTTTTCAGTTAAAACCGATACAATACAATATTTTATAGTTGGTTCAATGGTTACAGATCAAACTATTACCTTTCAAAGCATCTGCTTTCTAAAGATGCATATCATGAAGAAACATAACATAAGAATGGAAAATTATGGAAAGGTTAGTCTATTCCCAATTTATAATCAAATAATTTTGACTGCATTGTAAACTATACAGAATATGAAGTTGCTGATGGACTTACTAAGTGCCCTGGTGTTGGTGATCTGGAGTCTTTAAGGGCTGCTGTCCCGGGAACGTCAAGAAGCGGCCATTTCATTTGTAGATACTGCAGGTGACAAAAGAGAAAGTAACAATCAATCGATCATCAACACATGCATTAGGTTGTCCACATGTCACTGCAAAACCAAAAATACTTATATTTTTCTTAAAGGTGCTTTATACGGCTATAGTGATGTTGCAGAATGTCTGTCTTGAACAACCAAAACCAGATTTTACTTTTAAGACAGGTCGAAAGCCAAATTTTTGAATTAAAGGAATATTTGGCCACCGGAAATAATTCAGATTTATGCCTTGATGTTAAGCACTTGGATGAAAAGTTTATAAATTGTTGACCCAAGTATACCGTATTTCGGAAGACCTGTATTTAACCTGGAATATTAATTTAAAATGGAATTGAAGATATCAATTAAATAGGCCTCTGAGTCATCCACAAATTACAGCAATCCAGCTGTTCTTTGTCTCAATTCATTTGAAAGCTGTGGAGATGAACTCTGAGTACTGTTTAGCACCTGGGAGCATTAGCTGGAACAGTTTGGAGGGCCGAGATAGGAGCAGTCGGGCCCAAGGGAGGGGGCGAAACGTGAAAGATAAATATGATTTGGACTGCAGGTCCCAGCATAGTAAATGCCCAGCTGGATGGATAAAATGTGTATATGTCAGTATGAAGAACAGCTGGGAGGAAGTCCCATAACACGCTGGGAGAATATGGAGGGGCCTTGCATGGAGCATTGATATGCAATGAGAGAAGGAACATGGAGGAGACATGCAGTGATGAATGACTGGACTTCCTATACAGAGGGAGACGTTTATTGTGAAAGCCCTCGTAGCTCAGTGCGCGCGTGTCAAAGTTTGATATGTTTCAGCTTTTCTTAGGCCCCTCGCATCCAGCGCTTATGATTTTCAGGAGCAATTTATAAAATCTATTTTTTTTTTTATCCCTTCACGGAGCTTCCCCGCCTGGCTCGGTCATCTGGTTTGTGTAGAAGTCAAACCGTATCAGATGTTCCTGAGGAGTCATCATTCCCGTATCTAAGCTCTTGAGTCTAGGGGCTGAAAGCATCTGCAGTTGTAGTGAGCATATCTATACCTCAAGAACGCTTTTCACAAACCAAATTTATAGTTCTACTTAAGGGACACCATAAATGTAGACAAATCCTTATACATTAATGCCCAAGCATATATACTCCGGGTGGGCAATAGGATCAAAATCTTATAATCATGGTAACAGAAAATCAAAATAAAGGTATTTTGGCCTGAAATTCAATTAATACAATAGTTTATATATTAAATAACCATGCTGCAATGTCAACTTTTGAATAACCCTTACTTTGAATAATCCAAACTTGATAGACGCAAATCAAAAGCTGATTACTCATTAAAAATAGATTTGGCAACAACTGCTTTATTGAGTGTCAATGATATGTACAGTCAACTAGAGTCAACACTAACTACCAATATCAAAAGGTGTAAACTAACTCTAGTATAGACACATGCTATTTATTATCCAACACTGCAATACCAAAATCTGCCGATTCCATTGTTAAAACACAAAATCTCATCTCAAGTAACCCAAACATGTTCCACTATCAATCATCATGGCACATTTAGGGTTAATAAAGATTTGTTTCTCCCTTTAAACTTCATTCATCACAAGCGGAATTGTTGTGAGGAAGTTAGGATAAGGCTGTGGGCTAAAAATGGAAAAGACATTATGGTGCGGTGGATGGGGTTGCTGGGTTTGGTGGTGCGGAAAACAAAAGTAGTTTATGAGGAATATTAGCAGGGACTGGTACGGTTTCCTTCAACTGGCAGGATGAGCCCAAGACCTTGTTTACTAAAGAAGTTGGGTTCACTTTCACCTTCCATTGTCTGTAGTGGAGTTGATAAATGACAGCCACAAATTTGGCTAAACAGTCAAAATTAATGTTCTTAAAGGTACTTTTCACCCAAACATGAACTCACCCTAATGTTGCTCCAAACCTGTATGACTTTCTTTCTTCTGTGGAATATAAAAAAAAGGTCTTTTGAAGAAAGTTGGGATCCGAGCAACATCTCACAATTTCTTTTGTGCTCCACAGAAGAAAGAAAGTCAAACAGGTTTGATATGAGGGTGAGTAAATGATGAGAATGTACATTTTCAGAGGGCATCTGTCAATGTTTTTGGAGAGGAACGTCTAGCCTGGTTCTCGTCAGGAGGCCTTACCCTGTTTCTGGTATTAGCAGCTGCAGTTAAAGTGGACGGATGACTGAAAAAATACAATCTACCTTCTTCATCATAACCGCCATCACCTGACTGAAAACTTAACATACTATCTTGAAATACAATCTCAGTTTTGCCTTCCCACACAAACTACCAGGCTGCAGGGACCTGTGCCCTGCTTTTCTGGAGACACAAAGCGAGACCGGCCAAAGTAAACAGTCTTGGGGTCTGGGGATTTGTATTTGAAAGCCATAACTCCAAGAGCAGATGCTTAGCAATATGCAACACTGACTTCTTGTTGAGAAAAGAAATGGTGCACAGGCATGAAACCCTCAGAATGCATGTCAAATTTCAGCGACGATCTGAAACACAGAAACCTTCACCAAAAAAAAAAGTTCAACTACAAAAAGGAAATATCTTCTTTTATTAAATATCTACAACTATCTACATTTAGAAAACAATTTTTTTAAATTGTATTGCATTTTTAAACTGTATCTACATTTGAACTGGCTTAATATTGACATTTGCAGAAAAAAAATTAAGCAAAACTGTTTATTCTTGATACCAAAAATCTTAAAAAGGGGCAAAAATCAGCAAAAAAATAAAATAAACAAACATAAAATGAAATGAAATAAAATTATATAATTTTTACTCTTGATACCGATAATCTTAAACTGGCCAACCATTAGCAGATTAAACAGTCTGGCTGATATTAAAATAAATAAAATAAAATCTGGTACATGAATCCTGAATATTAAAATCAACTGATTTATGAAAACAAATATGATTTATGAAAACAGCCTTGGGCAGGCTGAGACAGAAGACATTCTTCTAAACAGGTTCATGCGGTTTAATTTCAGAAATACACCTAGAGTTAGTTTGTAGCTGTCTACCTGATGTCAAGAGGTCACAGAGAAAGACTGAAATGCTGCTTAAATGCTTTCCGCGCAGCTGAGCGAAGATAATGGGGATCTTTAACAGGATTATGACAACTTAAAACGGCACAAATATCAATCCTGACAGTCATATGCTAGACGAAATGAAGCCCTCGGTCAAAACAAAAAGAAGTCGACACCTCTTTAAGGAGATATCTGGAAGCCTCAACATGTGTTGCTGCAACCGCAAGCTTCGTTCTGGAATCTTCAAACCGCAAGAGCTTCCACAAAATAGCAAGTTTCTTGAAAAGGGGAAAGAAAAAAAAAGTAATCCGGAGTTGGGCGGAGCCAAATAGTTCATGTCAATCATTCAAAGCATGGCCTACATTTTATCCCAATGTTCCCACCCATTCCACACACACTCCACTAGAATGGAGCAGAAAGCTGGTGGCACACAAAGGAATCTATTACATCTCAGGATCAGAACAGTTAAGCCAGACAAAAGGCTCAGTATTATGTGCATGTATGCCTATAGGGCAGTGTCCTGATGCGACCAGAGGGGTGCGACATCACCTGACTCATTTATTTATGCGAGCGACACCTCTCGCTGCTCTTTTCACTGTCTCCAGAGGGAAAGACAATAGAGGCGGCGGTTTACAGCCCTCCCTCACCGCAGGTCGGCATTCAGGCCTATTGTTTGTTTAAGAGCTGCGAGAGTTTCCGATAATTAAGTAAACAATTCATAGTCAAATGACACCCCTATCTGTGCTAATTAGAAATTAATTTGCGGGGGAAAGGACTGGAATTCTTGACTACCTCCAAATATGAACGAGAGATCTAGATTTTTAAGAAAATAACTTTGAACAACAAAAGCAAACAATGTTAATAAGCAAAAAATTAAGTAATTATGAAGTCTGAATTAAGCGATTAAACTCAGAAGAGGAGGAGAAGCTCATTAAAGCAGACTTATCTTATTACAGAAACAATAAGCGGTTGGACTGCAGAAATTTGACCAACAAATCACCTATTCACCTATTCCAATCACATTAGGAAGTAATTCAACAGGGTTCTGGGAACTTTTAGGCACAAACGATCAGCAGACGCTTATTTTGTTTCAGAAATTAGATCCAAACCTATGTGCATATAAACAGCCACAGCATAACATAAATTCCTCAAAACCATATATTACTGATTTTAGGACAAAAAAAGTATTTATTAGGATGCACAATATAATCAGGCCAAGATAACTGTAATGTGAAATATTATTATTATAATCAGAATAAATTAATTATCCATTTGACCAAGCCAATTTTTAATTATGTATGGGTTTATTGTATAGATAAATAATGCATCGCTGGTTTAAACTGGAAAAAAGATAAATATGAAATAAATACAAATATAAAAACAAAAATATTTGTAAAGTTATCTCATTTGTTGTCTCATTTGTTCAGAACAGTTAGGTTACAAATTTTCATAACTAAGTTAAAATCATTATGTTTGCTAAAACTATTTATTTCAAGAATGTAAATTCTAGACTTTAAAAACGATTAATAAATATTTAATTTAAAAAATAAAACATTTATAATAGTCACTATAATGATTATACAGTCCAGATATTTTTTTAAGTATCAACTGTTGAATTAATTAACAACTCTTAAATAGTGTAGAATTTGAACAGCATCCTATTTTTTATGCCATTTATAAATTATCTGCTCTTGGTATTGAAAATTTAGGTCGAAATTCAGTGTATCCCTACAAAATCACTTATAAAACCGATCCAAGCCCAAATCATCCTAATGCAATGAAGCACTTTTTTGTGGTTTGTTCCCGTAGTTCAGTGGCGCTGGCTGACCTGCCTACATTAGCTAAAAGTGCCTCTTTTCATCAAGACAGTGGCTTCCACACAGAATCTGGATTCAGCTTCGACAGGAAAGACTCATGACTGACAGTTGCTCTCCGAGTTCCCATGGATACTATTGTGACCTCACTGATAACTCTACTCCCTCCATTCACTGCCTACTTAAAGAACTGGTTCAGAGGTCAGCCATCCAGAGACCAGGGGTTACCATGGCAATGTGGCCCATTTAGGGATGGCAACAGAGACCAAGTTTGCATACACCAACCGTCCGGTTGCAGAAGATAAAAAAGAACTACCTTTGGTAGACCCCTTCAGTTTCTGATCCCAAAAAACAACCATTTAAACAAAAATTTTCATGAAAAATACTTCAGAAATGCATACTACATTGATCTCTTTTTAATTATTTCCAGAGAAAAGCACAAACAAACGTTAACAACATGAAGAATAAGTTTTATTGTGGCACAGGACAAAACAGTAGGTCAAATAAAACCCAACACATAATTATAACCACGGAAAAGTAATAAGGTGTCTGTCGGGAGCTCTGTTTTTCTGCAAAGGCGAAATGCAGCCACCCTCCTTAAAGTCAATTACAAGTCAGTTATGCGGTTTCCAGTATTTCAGTATCTGGTTACAACACTGCAGTCCAAACTATACCCAGGTTTACGATGAACAGCCTGGGCTTGTTAACTCATAAGCAGCTAAGAGGGATAACAAAGCCACTTTAGAACCCAAAAATGCTTGCTATAGCAATCTTCAACTTTGTAGGCATCCAACTTATGATAACTATATTTAGCAATAATAATAATATAAATAAACTGATCAACAACAATGCAGCCTGTAAGTATTTAAATAGACTAAATTATGCATAGCATATACATCAAAACTCAGAGATCCAAATATGGTATATTGGTTTTAAAGACAGTTGAAGATAAAGTAAAATAAAGAAACCTCCATCCTTTTCCCAAATGCTGAGTGCCTAATGAAGACAAAGAGCTTATTGTGTTCTCTTGGTGGACTAGCTCCCCCCAGCACACACACTAACTCAAACTTCACCCCTTCTCAATATACCCCCTCCTGCTAAAACACAAGTCTAACAGGCGTCAAAAGCGCAAAAAAAATCATGTCACCCGATTGCAACAGAACTGGAAAAGCTTTACAAAGCAGCCACTGCAGTTTGTTCTTTTAAAGTGGATTTGTTGACAAGCTTTTCCTCCATATGGAGAACCTGAGGCACAACAAATAAACAGGATTCTTTTTTATAACCTGTTGGCTGTTAGGTATAAAACTTGTATCTACCACAGAGAGGCCTGGGGGAGTGAATTTCACGTTCAGAAAAAAACCCTCTGCAATTAAATGCAGGAGAGGAAATAATGCAGATTTTTGCTAAATTGCACTTAATGATCGAAGTGTTATCTTTAGACCATTAACAACTATTATTGTGCAATAACAGTCCAGGGGGGGCGATATGGAGGCATGACACACTGTACCTGCGACGCACAGCCCTGACTCACAACTGTGACCACCCTACCTAATTTCAAAAACGTTCTGTCTTGTCAAACCAGTTCCTTCCTGCAAACAATTAGTGCCGGACCACGTACCGCCGAAGCGCAGGAGGCGAAGGAGTGAAAGACGGAGAGGGAAAAAAGGGGGGAGAGAGAGTGAGGAGAGTGGAAGGGGGCTTGGAGTGCAATTATAGTGGGAATTTATGGTCTGAGAAACAATTTATAAATCACAGTGCATGGGCTAACACAATCCAGATTTCATTGCTCGCAGCTGTAACCAGCTCTAAAGTACACACAGCGTGTTTGTGTGGTTTTTCATGAGGTTGGGTCTAGGAGCTGGGCGGCTAGGGGTACGCACCATCGACATTGGCTGTTACAAACTGTGGGAGTGTTTCAGAGAGAGTGCGATGTGATGCTAGGAATTGTTTACAAATCGCAAGTGAACAGTATAAACCTAAATAATGTGTTAACTGGCACATGGGTCACAAATTAACAACATGAATATTGATCAGAGCTGTCATGAATGCCACCAAATGGAAAAAGATTTGTGGTTGATGACAGTGTCAAGAGTTGCATCCCTTAACTTCTCTGACATTTTACATCAACCAAAACTCATTCTCCATATTGAGTTTCTTATGAACTTGTTGATCTTTGTAACCACTGCAACTGCCATGTCACTAATTTCCACTAACGGATGAGTACAACATCAACAAATGTAGAAGACATCTCTTGGAAAGGTTACCACTTTCAACAAGTCTGTAAGAAACCCAAAATGACCCAAGTTTTGGTTGTGTGCAGCATCAACAAAGTTAGGGGTCACTACTGTTGGACAAGGCTGAAAACATTTCCTACAGTCCACCCTCAATACTTTCAAACACTTACATCCCATAATTTTGGTGACATTGTAGTCAACAAAAATCATTCTCCATTTTTGATTACTTGTTAGC
The DNA here is from genome assembly GCF_963082965.1 of Carassius carassius. NCBI lineage: Eukaryota > Metazoa > Chordata > Actinopteri > Cypriniformes > Cyprinidae > Carassius > Carassius carassius. The sequence continues at coordinate 18,789,746 of NC_081803.1, forward strand.
TTGTCAAATAAATACCTTTCCAACAGTTCCTTCTCCTAACAAATTTTGGTTAGAAGATATAACGGTTGGAAAATTTACCAAAGTCTTGACAGTTAGAGTACATAACTATTCGAAAAGTTACCAAAGATCTAACAATTAGAAGATGAAGCAGATGTAAAAGATACAACTTTTCCAACATTTTAACCCAACCCAATCTGGGAGCACGTGGTAACCATTACTGCTGAAAGAGTAGTAGGAGTTTTGGTTGACTACAACACCAACAAATTAGACGACGTAACTCTTGCAAAGGTAACCATTTTTGACAAACCTTTAAGAAACTAACAATTGGAAATATTACAGAATAGGAAAATCAGTTTGAAGTTTACAGCTACGTTGGAAACAATTGTTATATCCCCTAACTTCTGAACAATACTGTCAACTTAAACTCAATAGTAGTCACTTTTGAAGGGTTTATAAGAAAGCGAAAAACAGAGAAATGTCCAGAAAATAAAAAAATAAGTGCACTCCTGTTCAGTCAATTACAATGAGGTACTCATCTGGAGAAATGAGGAAGGCTCAGGGGTTTTTCACAAGCCCTCAACTACGCCTCTGGGTCCATAGTGCAGCTGTGCTCGGGGAGGGGCGGCCCATGCCCTGACCGGCAAGGCCCAGCTGGATAAGACATACACTCTCACGAACAAACAAAAAAGCACACACACAAAAGCTTGTGGTCCAGTGTGAACATGTCATGTGACAATGGAGCCCCTCTCAACCTTGTGGTCAGGGTGAGAGCTGTATAAGCGCCATGTCTATGATGGACCCCCCAACAGCACACAATGCGCACTCTCCTCCAATCACACGGCTTCTCTTTTGTGCCAGCGGTTATGTCACTTCCACTCCACCAATCTGAATGAGCCAGACTGTGGTGGCCCAATGAATATCTGGAGCAAAAAGAACTGGAGCAAGGTTTTTTTGTTCTTCTTTTCTAATTAATCATTATGCCACGGACTATCGTTTTTGAGAGGAAGTGAACGGCAGGGTGTCTGAGACTGTTTTTTATGCCACATGTTGTCTGACAGCTCTAACCCAAAATCTCCTAACGGAGAGTTTAGCATGGAAGGGGAGAGTAAAAGCTACCAGGCCCAGAGCACATCGACGGCCCCCCTACTGGAATCTGGGAACTTTGGTGACCACTCAACTGTGAGTCACGTCAACAGGCTGTGAACCTTGACCTCTCACCCCTAACTGAAACAATGTGAAGATGTATCTCACTGTCAGACGCTTGGAAAAACGACTCATCTCCATTTAGGACATGGGGAAACAACGTCCCACATAATTTCAGCGGCTATAGTCTGAATAAGACTCCCAGACGGACAACAAATCCAGCATTTTGACAACCATAAGCCAGGCCAATTGAATGCCAATTATGGCGTTAAACTTCTCAAAGATTTGTCAGCCGACCACTTTGTTTACGTGTCATTTCTTGAATGCGTTCGTTTGGAATGGCTGATGTCTTAGGGATTACGAGTACGCCGCTGCAAAGTGAAGTGTTTTGTGGATCTACCGTGTAGCTCTCAGTCGCCACCCTCTAGGCTTTTGTTCAGCCTTTCAGAGCCATACTGAACGACGTGAAAGGCCCCTATTCATAAAAGCTCCCATACACTCCCAGCCGCCTCGGCCAAGAGTCACTATAGAACATCCCTCATTTCACACGAGAATCGAGGCCGCCAGCCCACCCCCAAGCCCCACAAAAAGCTTCTCCACCGATGACTCCTTAAGATGGGGAAAGGTGCTCAATATGGGCGCAGCTTACAGCTGACACCGTCACAATAATACATACACTCACTGCTAATGCCAGCAACGCCCTTCAGTGTTTGGACAATTATTTGTGGGCTTAACTGTTGTTTTGAAGATACTGCACTTTTTTTTGGTACATGTCGATACTAGTAAATCCCTAAAATTTTAACACTTTAGTGGCAGGTCCATCTACCAATAAGCATCGTGGATTATAATGGAGATGCACTGTTATTAAAATGCCCAATTCTGATAAAACCATGATTCTTCCATATCATGGCCTACATACAATACATGGCAGAAACTAAAATTCCATTCATTACAAGACATAAGTCATTTACGACTTTTCAGGTGATAATAAATGTAAAAAATAAAACACTAAAATCAATATTTAAATGCTTCAAGTGAATTTAGGAATTTGAATATCATAACATTATACTGTACAGTATTAAAATGAATATTTATTTTGAGATTTGTAAAAGATTACATTTAAAACATATAATTTAATTAGTATTTTTAAAATGAACTTTAAATTAGCTTTAGATGATGGTAATCAAAATGTAAAAAGACACATGAGCATGCACTTTAAAATTCCCAATACCGGCCAATATACATACATAATATAAAATGATAACCAATATGATACCAAGACATATTGTGAGGCCCTAAATTTTTTTTGCATATATAAAATAAAGCCCGAAACATGCTGTAGGTGGGTATGTGAATGCAGATGCTTCTAGCTACGCATCCTGAATTTCACAAAGCCAGACAGTGTTGGAATCGGCCTTCAAAACCTCCATATCAGCCACTCTCTTATTTATCAGGTTTCATAAGTCAGAAGACACACATTCTTTGTCCTAAAGGTAACATTAGGAGGGGAAAGACAGCAGTAATTAAAAGCACACCCTGATAACCACATCACAAAGCAACTGATCACATAAGGAATTAGCTGAAAGTACACCTCACCCTACAAGAAAATCCTGACGCTGCTGATACAGATCTCCTGTGGCCTTTTCAGCCTGGCATGAAGCAGCGGGCACAACAAGGTCATGTGAGACCGTCGAGGGCTGTGATGAGATAACACATTATCGCAGTGTTCATGTGCTCCAACTAAGCCAACAGGATGCATACACATACACTTCCTGGATGCATACCAACTTTTTCACCTATCTGGCACCCTCATCGCCACAGCTTGCTTCGTTTCTTTCCCATAATGCTTTACCCCTAACTACCCCCCACACCCCGCTCACTCCCTCTCTCCCCTTCCCGAGGCCCCAGGAAGCTCTGACTGCGAGGTAATAACTGAAAACAGCTGTTGAAAATACCAGACTGATGAAGCCTGAAGCCCCCCCACCCCCTTAAACTTTATCCCCGGCACAATCAAGTTTTATTAGCATGGAGTGATGCATGAAGTCAGTACGCAGCTCTGAACGAGAACTCGCTGTTTTTTGTGACCAAAATGGGGAGGTGGGGGTGAAATTCATTGCAGGACATGCAAGCGAACACGAAGTGGATTTTGATGAGCGCTGACCACTGCCAGCACAATCTTATCAATGGAGAATGATGTCAGCGGCTCACACACACACACACTCACTAAAACCAACACAGAAACTGCAACAAGGGCTTCAGTCTGTTTTGCCTCAGGATTTTTTTTTATATTGCTCCCAATGGAGCACGTCCCTAAAAGATCAGGCTAACTGCATCCATTTTAGATTCCTGATTTATCTTCGGACAATTGAAATCATATTGTTTTATGGCCCAGAGATTCCTGAATACAATGACGAAAAAATAAACACACACCTAGATATCAAGATGTGTATATATATATATGAATAAATAAAACCTATTATTCGGAGAAGTTAATAAACATCAATATCTAAAAGGTGAAGTGTTATAATTCTGTGCAAATTTTTTAAAATTGTAATTAAAAAGCTTCCGCCATCTGCTATTGGTCATTAAAAGTAATAGCCCTGCCCCAAAAATCATGCCATTAGCCGAACCATGAAACCTTGAAAGTTTCATTACCCTAAAAAAATTATTAAATACAGTCGTCTCTAAAAAAAAAAAGAATAGTGTGTCTGTGTGTGTAATGTATGTATGTATATATATATGAATATTTGTATGTATGTATATATATATATATAAAATGTACAATTCATTATATGTATATAAACATTTATATAAATATATATAAAATAGTAGCAAACAAATTACTGGAAATTAGATGCATTAAGATACGGAGCAGTTCTGCTTCATTACGAATTAAAACCACTGTGTAATGATGGCGCTTTTGCCATATAAACCATACTGTTAACACCATGCCATATGAATATAATTTGCCAAAGAGATAGAGCAAAAATAGAGCAAATTCAGAATGATTTAATGCAGCCAGCGCAGGACATGATACGATCAACAGGAAAGATATCTACATTACGGCCTTGGGAACAGCTCCCTGCATTCCTTTATCTACTTCCTGTAGCATTTCTTTAGCCCCTGTGGTTCACCCTCACATACAGATCCATAAACCACTCTCCTTTCAGGAGGAACATCTGTAAATTAAGTCTTTATTTTGCCCCGTTCATAAAAAAAAATTGATGTCTAGAGCAACGCCAGGCTTGTGCGGAAAACCAAAGGAGGAAAATAATGTTTAGCTTGACATTTCTTTCTTTAAGGAACTTTCTGGTTTTAATCTCAGTCAATAATCAAGTTACCAGAAAGGGTCTTCGGTGGAACGCGTCCAACAGCGGGAAGATTTTTAAACAGTCTTTTGATGAAGTATTAACATTAAAAAGGGGAAAAGGAGAATTGGTTTATGTCTCATGCAATTCCTGGACTCCTAACAAGACGCAGCATTCATAGCACACACTTCTTCTGCACAGCAAAAGAGAGACCGAAATATTTCTAAATTAATTTGGATTTGTTGAGTTTATCCTTACAAAAGAGAAAAAACATAACACATTAAGTCGGGATAAAATTGTAAAGCTGTGTTTATTTGGTCATTTGTACAAACATTGGTACACCAGTTTTCAGGTTTCCTGAAACGTCTTGCACTACAGGAATGCCGTCTTAACTTAAAGGCCTGGACAATGTCCCCTCTGTAGCTGAAGACGGGGAGGTGGGACAGGCCAGAGGGGGGTGGCTGGTTTCTCTCTCGCCATCTACCCCCACCCCGCCTCTGAGTGCTGAGTGTGTGGAAATGGTTTGGGCTTTTGACAGAGCCACTCTCCTGAGCACTGTTTGTTTATGTAAAATGAGGCCCTCTCGTACGAAGGACAATTCTTCTGTTTACTTTATATTTATACTTTATATTCTGTTTACTTTATACTGTATTACTTTATACCATAGTAGAGGAGAGAGTTTAAAAAGTGGAAGAAAGATGGAGGGGAAGAGACTGACAGTCAAAAAGGGCAGACGTGCTCTGACAGTGCAGCCTTGCAATCAAGGACTTACAATTTACTCGCTAGTATAGACTCGCGTCAGACGTCATGCCCACAGACAGTTGGACGAACGTCTGATGCATATGGAACACAAAAGTGGAAACACTTCAGGAATTTAGAAGTCGTCATTCGATTGGTTTAATTATACAGGATATCCTGCGGGGTTATGCATGTTGCGTTCTTTAACGTTCCAACTAAAAACAAAGATGCTATGACGCCAAACCCCCTCATGAAAAAGAAACCCGTTGTGTTTACAACCATGGCGACGAGCACTGGGTTTTCAAAAGTATGTGAAATATTTTAGGTTTGCTGCATAGAATCTTTAAAACATGTCAGTGAGTTTTACACACTGGTCTGTTATTGTGGCGACATTTCCACGCCCCAAAACGTGATGCTGAATAAAACAAACTGTGATTGGCTGTTTGATATGTTGGTCAAACGACCTCATGAAAGCTGAAAGCTGCCATAGATTCCAGACCTTCAGCCATCAGTTTGAAAGCCTGGCTACGCGAGACTATCGCTAGTACTACTTTGTACAATAAGTGCACTTAAGTTTAATTAATATCACAGGTTAGCATGGTTCGACCCCAATGGAAGTGGATTCAGTGGATTCTTTTGTGTTCAAATTGTTCAAATGCTCGCTTTTTTGCCATTGTAGCTGTTTGTGGCTGATAACTTTTAAGTTTTAACTATACATTTTTATTATTCTAATTCCATTTTAATAGCGAATTATTTCACAGAGGAACGATATTTTCAGAATCACTTTCAGAACTTTTTTTTCCTCCAGTTGAAGAATGATATAAACATTGATAGCCTATCAGAAAACACCCATTGGCCAATTCGCTAATATAGCTATGATTATAATTATTCTTGGTGTGAACAGACCTTAACAAGCTTGTTGTTTTTCAGGTTGATCAATGATAAAAACATAGCTAATCAGAATCCATCCATTAGCCAATCTGCTAATATAGTTATTATAATTATCATTATTGGTGTGAATGGACCTTAAACGTTGCTAGTTTTTGCTAAGTCAGCTTCACAATTACATTAAGCTAGCATAAAATGATAGCAACGACATCTAGCAAACTTTAACAGACCAAATTAATAAACAAAACATTACAGTCACACCAACAATCCCAAGTAAGAAAATCAAACAAGATTAGCCTCACAGGGCTAACAACATGTTGACTAATCTGCACACAAAAGCACTGGACTTTTACCCTGCTGTTAACACTCACTAGAATATAATTAAATCAATAAAGAAACATTATTAAATAAGGAATTGATAATTAGCAAACAAAGAGCAATTTTGTTAAACTGATGGGAGCATTGAAACTACATTAGCATTTGCGAATAGAGTACATTGTGGAAGATAAAACCTTAAGTAACTTCAACCTGGGGTCAACGCAGACCTTGTTAAAGTTGAATAACTCAGTTAAGGAAAAGTATCCTTTATAACTGGATGAGGAAAGATAAACCCTCAACAAAAAGACATTTAGTGTTTTTTTTTAGCATTGCGCAAACTGAAAAAAAAAGCCTGAGAGAAAATAAAGCTCCCTGAAAAAAATCTTAGCATAGCAGGTTGTATTTACAATGAAAATCCAGTGCCAGCAGTTGCTGTAAACAATTTGCAGCTTCGGTTCGGTAACATTACATGTTTTTTTCCCCCTCATAGACTGAGTGGCGCTTAACAAACTTTTGTACTCTAAAACTATACACAACCTTGCTTTTGTACACTGAGCAAGACACGGCTGAATCAGTTGCCTTCAGGCTCTCACACACACAAATACACACAAGCCAGCCAGAAGTCAGATGTTATTATCCATCTTATCTACTTAAATCACAGTCGCTCTTTGTTACAGCTGTTAAAGGTAACCTGCTTTCCTTAATCAAACCACTCATGCAACAGCAACCATTCTCTGGCTAACAATGTTTGACGAGTTGAAAAAAACCCATTGTGCTGCAAACAAGCAAACCTTATGCCTCATCTAATATCTAAGTATATGACCAACAGATTGATGCATTCTCGCAAGTTAGCAGCACAATGAACACAATGAATGAATGTTTATTGCCACAGGCTTGCTGAAATTTTTCCACAATGACATGTTAGCCTACGTTCACATGCCTCATAACTTTTACATTGACACAGTGGCTTAAGAAAGCAACAGGCAAACACTGTGCAAAAAAAAACACTCCAGATATCCTTCACTTGAGCTAAATGGAGGAAGACAAACATATACAGCAATTTGCCTGGGATTCAAACACCTTGGTGGGGGTCTTGCTGCTCAGGTAGCCAAACCGCCCCCTAAGGTGAAGATGTCATTAAGATAATGGGCATCCAGTAGAGACCTCAGATAGGGCTGTCAAGCAGTAACTAATGATAACAATAGTCGCCTAACAGCCCACTAATTGAAAGACAGTTTCACTGATGGGGAAGAACTTATCTAGAAAATCCAAATGTGGTTCAAATGAACTCAAAGGTCTTTATGATATAACTAAGTCATAAAAACACGCAATCAGAACCCTCCTGCTTTCGATATCTATGTGCCGTCCGGTCGTAAATTTGACTCTCTGACCGGGTAACATCATATCACACAACAACAAAAGGGAGTAAAGACATTCCTGACACCAAAAGCTGGATGAATCCTATCTGCCTGGGCTTGTCTCCAGTTTGTATCCTGTGTTGATAATACAAAATTAATTGTGCAGACATCTCACTGCGAAATGTAAATTTTTGAGCCTTTGGAAGTGGCAAGTAAATGCTTCTTTTGTGCTCGGGCGAGCCAGAGTAGGCTAAATGACTTATTGTGCAATGCATCAGAATGGCCTCCTTATACATGCATGCTCAAGATTCAACAAGTGGTAACAAACTTTTGGAAGACAAAGCTTGCTGTGGTATTTACTAGTTTTGAGTCTTAAAAGAGATTCTAAACACAAAAGTGTCAAACAAAGAAGAGAATATTGCGCACTGAGAGGGAACCTTTGAAACGCGCGTCTTGCACCAGAAAAATTTACAGAGTGCGACGTGACGTCATGAAGGTCTTAGTTGCGTTTAAAGTGAAATGGCATACCGTTCTTGTGCTGGGAGATAGCGATCCGTTGGAGAGGTAGGGATTCGTAATATCTGGGATCATAAGAAACGGATAACCAGCATAAGTGGGTCCCTTGAAAAATCCTCCATCTTGTTGTCGTCTCAAAGCTTTAGGGGCGACAGAAAACGAATAATTGTCATTACTATGCATAAATCACTAACACAAAACACAAGGAATAGCCTAAATATCGTTTATTATTATTTTTTTATTACCTTCCGCAAAGTATTCTCTCTGTTTCTCGTAACTTTCTAGTTCTGGTCTGGGTCGAGGACGCCAATCTGTTTGCTTGCATTTGGAAAATAAAGCATCAGTTTAGTTTTAGCACGGCTAATTAACACTTACATGCATGCATTAGTGCACTAAAGTGATCGTATAGAACGGGTTTGCTTACTTCGGAGTCTGATGAGCTGCTGTTGTTCTCGGACTCGTTCACTAGGGAAGATTTCACCTCGTCCAGATCTCTCTCCGACGACACATTCTCTGATATTTTCTCCTCTTGCTCACCCTCATCTTTAAATGAAATAAGTTCATCATTTGCTCCCAGGTCATCGCCTCCTCCTCCGTTTAACTGAGGCATGCTGGCACTTTAAAAACCCAGAAGTCTGACTAAAACGAAACTTTCTTCTCTCAGCGAAAGCTGTAATCCGAACTAACCCCAAATCTTACAAGCGCGACTGTGCCGAGGCTAGAAGAAAAAACAAGACGTTCCCAGTTTTCCCATGATCCGCTCAGAAGCCTGTGGGTTTTGGAATGGGGGTTTCTTCCTACAAAACCACACTGAAATAAACCTCCAAAACAGTGGAGGGCATTATTTGATATCCATTCGCGTGCCTGGAATCTTCCGATAGTCCTGCACAGAACGGAAAGACATGCAAGAAAAAAGTTTCGCGAAACAAAGGTGTGGATACAAAGTTTCAGTTCTTCAGAGTTTCTCTTCCAAACGCTCAAATATCTCCGTGTCAGCGTGTCAATCCCATGGTTTGATTGAAGGCGCGCGAACGGGTCCCGACTGTGTGTTTAATATTTATAATTCAGCTCCGGTGACAGACTCGAATGTGGATAAAGAAACATTTGTATCCCTGGATGATAGAAGTGGACTGGGGCAGAAGGAAGAAACACCCTCCTCAGAATGAAGGAGGAGGAGTCTGAGATGCAAACCGACACTCTATTCACGCGACGGTCCCCCTTAAAGAGACAGTAGACACTTCTCAAGGAGAGAGCTCCTGGATTCAAACAAATAAGCTTCATTACAACAACAGCAACATCCTATTACTACTACTACTACTAATCATTATTATGATTTCATCTACTACCCATATGTCCTCCCACACAGTATCTAATAATATGACTATATGAATATATCTATCTATCTATCTATCTATCTATCTATCTATCTATCTATCTATCTATCTATCTATCTATCTATCTATCTATCTATCTATCTATCTATCTATCTATCAAGACTAATAATTACCAATAGATTAATATAGATTAATAATTACCAATATCAATTGTTTAAATGAACATTATTTTATAATATTTGCAATCAGTAGATGATCTCAAATGTTTATAAAAATCAACTGTTCCGATTTTGGAGGAACTTAAAGGCCACTTCAGTCCACGTCTTGTTTTGTGCAGGCAGGCTTCAATACGGGACAGTTTCCATGTCGGAGGATAAATAGGGGAGGAAGTGGTTGTTGGAAATACACAACAATACTTCATACAGAAACATACAGTTTTATAATGCTTGATCTGAACTTTTTGTTGGTTGAGATAACCTTCATATACTTCTGTGGCTTTCAAACTTAAAACAGTTATTCTTTTAAACCTTAACTTTTTAACTTTTAAAACCAGGTCCACCTGTGGATGTGGCTTAAGACTATATTGTGAGCCAAATGACTCTTCATCTGAACATGCAGTCTACAATCGTTGTCTCTTACTGAACTCTATTAAACCTCTATTTTTCACTCTTGTGTGGTTTTCTTTATCTTCCTACTCTTCCAGAGCGTTCACTAGCTCCAGCGCTCCTCTCCAAGGGCCGCCGGTGAGAGCAGCTCAAATACTCCGGACTGTGTCCATGTTTGTTTTTTCCATCAACACGGATGGCCTTTTTACATGGAGTGCTTGGCCAAGACAGCCATCCATAAATCATTCAGCGGCAGTCCAACTGAAATGAATATGAATGTACTGGGAGAGTCAGATGTAGATTGTCAGGTGAAGAGAGAGAGAGAAAACCAAGAAAATGAATAATTCAAATGCTGATATATTAAATCATATGAGCAATGAATTATTGACATGTTGACTTTGTGGTTATCAGCGACATGGGAATTTCACTCTCAGATTTCCCCTCTGTTGACCAAGGATAAATAACACATCTTCAGCACCATCCCTGCATCCAACCAAAAATTTGAATAGATTTGAATCCAAATAAATAAAACGAGAGGGGTTAATCAAATCGAGCACGGGGAACAGGTGCGTGTTAAACAGTTTTGTGATACTCGAATGACTGGCAGAACTCTAGAATACAATATACTGGCTCCCAAACACCCTCAAGCTACATAAAAAAAATTAAATAAAAATAATATAGATATAGATAATATATTTTTTATTTTATCTATCTATCTATCTATCTATCTATCTATCTATCTATCTATCTATCTATCTATCTATCTATCTATCTATCTATCTATCTATCTATCTATCTATCTAATTTTGTTTGTTTTTAAATGTAGATTGAGGGTGTTTTTATATAATAAAATAGACAAAGTATTTCATATGCACACTGAAAATGTCACCAAAAATGACAAAGAATTAACTACTAAGAAGTACCAAAATTATTAATATATTTTCAAACATCTGTAAGAAATATAATATAAATTAATAAATATTATAAGTATAAAATATAATATATTTTATTTTAATTCGGGGAAAAAATTTGACATACAAACACACATACACGTATATATATATATATATATATACATATATATATATATATATATATATATATATATATATATATATATATATATATATATATATATATATGTATGTATCTCTTTATCTCTGTATAGTCTGTATCTCTTATTTTCTTGTTAAACATATCCTCCCAATAATCTTTATTTAAAACTTTAATTTATTTTTCCAGTGCATTTAGATGCATTTGTTTTCACAGTTTGCTCTATTTCAGTGGTGCTGATCTGATCTGGGTATATCCCACACAATGAACATCCTTCCACCAATGACACCGTATTCTCAGGACAATATGCTGGAGAATCGTTCAGTAAGCTTTAAAGGCAAAGTGGTAATATCAATTAGGTTTGATGATCAAAGATGAGTGCATTAGTGCAAAGCAAAGAAGGACTTCATTTCAAGATCAAATATGTTCCTCATTTCAATCAGGGTCACATCTCTTTTTCGAGAGAAGCTGGACTCCCCCTGATACAGCTCCACCATGGCACTATCACTTTCATCATCCCAGGCTTGAAAGAGAAATGCCCAGCCGCTGCACACTTAGGGTTAACCATGGACGTCTTTTCACAACATCAAAGAGCAGGGGAAGGAGAAGTGCATCTCCTTGATTAAGCCACATCTTCTCTCTTCTCTGAAAGTACCAAAAAAAATAACAACTTGGCAATAATGCATCCATCCTCTAAGAAGACAGGCCGGCTGAAGATTTCCCTCCTCGTATCATGAGAACTAAAGGGAAATCTGCCTTGTGCGCATGAATATTTCATTACTTGCCAGTTCTTCTCTTTCTCATCCTACCTTGCTTTTTTGTGCCGCAAAATTTGGATGCTTTCATGTTTCAGCACCTTATTTCTGTCCTTTTGTTGTGTAATCAAAGCAAAATGAGAAGCGATGAGCCAAATCAGCACTGTATTAAATCAACCAAAGACGTGAGACGTTTCTTGGTTTCGTAGGGCCGGCAAAATTCGTTTCCCACCAGCAAACTGTTGACTGTTATATTCTGAATAATCCAAGAGAAAAATGAGGAACTAGTTCCTATTTTAAGACAATCTGAAACAAAGCTTTCCCTCATTCTGCACATGTGAGAGGTCAATCCTGGGTTCACCACTGGCTTCTTCTGCTTTCATCTTTTGTGACCCATGCTGAGAACGTAATTCACAGACAATTCATAATCAACGTTTGCAGTTACATCTGAACTGTCACATGATATACAGAATATATTAGTGCTCTTTGTTAAGAGAAGCATAACTTATTTTGCTCATACTAATGGTTAGTGATTTGAATAAACCTCTAACCCACAGTTTCCCATGACAAAAAAAAGAACAAAAATGGCTTGATAAAAAAATGGTTAATATTGATTTCAATATTTTAGATACATAAATGTACAAAATATTTTTTAACCCACAGTTTCCCATGATGAAAATATATATTTATATATTTTCATCATATATTTTCATTTATATATATATTTATATATTATATTTTATAGTATTTATATATATATATATAATAACCAAAATGGCTTGATTAAAATATAGATTTATCAATAATTGATTAATAAATTGTTAATATTGATTTCAATATTTTTGATAAATATTGTTATATAACATAACATATATTCAGTCTAATTATAGTTATATGATCCAAACCTTTTAACACTACATTTTGCAGTTAATTTTTTTAATGATTATTTTACTTTCTTTTATGTAAAGCACTTTAAATTCCCATTGTGTACGAAATGTGCTATATAAATAAACTTGCCTTGCCTTGCCTATATGTGTATTATTAAAATATATTATTCAAATTATTAAATTATGTTTTACATTTAAATGACCAATGATTCTTACTATTGAAAGTACAGATTCAATATTTCACATAGAGACATTGTGTACACATTAACCAGCCATCATTACCACTAATGAGAGCTGTTTGTCACTCAGGACATGTCCTGTCATGCAAAATCCACACAAATAACTGTAAGACAGCCGAAAAAGATGCAAATGTTCTGGGCATGAGCTAAAGCCTTCGCAAACGTGTTGAACCTCCCTTTTGACATAATTACCTTCACTTTTCTAAGCAGGCCTCCAGACTCTGGGCCAATGTATAATTAACACAATAAAACATTCAACAGCATGTGGGAACAGGCACATTTTTATACGAGCCATAAATAATAGAGTGCAGTTTCACCTGGACAGGATGTAAAAAGTCAAAGCTGTAAAACACACAAAAACAGCTAGAATGCAAAAGGGAATTATATTCATACCATCTGCGAATGCTGCACTATAATATTTTACGGTAATGACACCTTCCTGTTTTGTAAGGAAGATGTGGGTGTTTGTGCAATCATAGAGTATTTAGGTAATACTATTTTGAGATGTTAAGAGACTGTGAATGACACGCGAGCCTTGATAACATTAGTCGCGGCATTTTTCTAAGAAACGTTTGCCAGCCAAAAGATTGTAGGTTTTTTTAAATCATTATGAGTCCCCATTCACAACCCATATTAATTTCATAACATGATATATTTCCAAATACAACAGCATATTTAATAAATATATAGTACTTTATTTAATTAATTGCAAATTGGCTGCATCGTGAAAAGTGGGTATTACATACAATATATAAGATATTTTACATATAATTAAAATTTTTATATTGTAATTTTTGTTTCTAAACAAATACTATATTTATACAAATATTTGATCTTTTATAATACATAATCAATTGTACATTTATTTTATGTAATATAATATATATAAATGTAAAATTGTAATTTGTACTTGTTATCGTATTTAACAACGACTCTTTAATGTGATTCAGTAATAAATATTTAAATATTAATATAAAATGCCTTTAAATACAATAATTAAATATATATTATTTATTAAATATTTTAGATATGAAGCATGAATTTGCCGGTGCAATAAGACAAAATATACTTACATTAGTAAAGACACATTTGCTAAAAAGTTGTAATATCTTATGAAGTGTTGCTTCTCAAGTAACTTGTTTTAAGGATTTTTAAACATTTTAACTGCACAAATAGACAAAAAATAGCTAAATAAATAATTAGTAATGTAAGAATTTGCAGTGTGATTGGCTGTTTGTTAAAATTATGCAAAAGCTCATGCATTTAAAGTGATGGCAGCTGAAAAGTCACAGAATAAGAACAATATCATATATTTTGATTAAAGGTTAAAAAGACTACAGATTAATTTTCACAATGAGATTTGAAATGTGCATTAGGAAAGCAAATAGAGTCAGGATTGGTGAGTTTTACACATACTTCTGACCAATAGGAAACACTCAGAAAGAAACACCTCCATATGAACAGAGATTTTATTCAAATTCAAAGGCGCTGTTGAATTTAACAGGGGTTAAGTTCTAATGTGGTCCACCTTAAGTCGGATTAACATGTTTTAGGAATGCTAAGCTTCATTAAAGCAATTAGTCATGATATCAGATTGTTTTACACTTCAGTGCTCTTTACTAAACCCATGTACCATGTGATGCCTTTTTAACTGCAGTCCCTGTGCAACAACGTCATAGACATCCACAAAAACTCATCTCAGTGCTAGTTCATGCTGGTTTATGCTGGTGGTGAAGTTTACACTATTCAACCAGTATGATTTTCATGATGAAGCTGGTTTTGCCAAAGTACTGTCATGCTGGTTAAGTATGCTGGTTTGAAGAGTATTTAAGTCAGCAGTTAAAGTGCACTGCAATGGCTGCACTTTATTCTGGGTAAAGTCCAAATTGGTTGCAAGTAGATTAAAACATTTCTTTTTAGAGTAATTAGGTTAGCATAAACCCTCATAAACTCCTGTTCTGGTAGAACAGTCCAAGGGAACAAGGGAATAATATTATACTGTATATTATATATACATTTTTGCAAATATATATCATATTGAATTGCATATTTAAATGTATTTAAATATTTTATACAGAATTTACATGAAATTGTAAGATTCATTAATGTATTTTTTATAAATATAAAGTATCTTCATAAATATAAAATATAGTATTAAAATGTTAAAAATAAATTTTATACAATCATATACCTTCACGTTTATAATGTAGAATTTAAATGTAAAATATAGTTGAATAATTTGAATAATATATTTGAATAATACAGTTTAAAAATTAATTTTAAAATTAAAAGTAAATATACATACATTTCATTAATATTAAAAAGTACACACACACACACACACACACACACACACACACACAAACACAAACACACACATATATATATATATATATATATAACTATTTACATGCTATAAATATAGAATTGAAATGTTAATTCTTTTTTACTTAATTTCAAAATCTTCATTCAAAAATTTGCCATTCAAAAGACATTGCAGCCATTAAGAAATATATTTGCATAATACGTTTTGCACACTCTGCTCTCAGTTACAGACAGGTCTGTGCACAACAGAAGTACGTGCAACCAGCTGGTGGAAACTCGAACCCACACTCAGTTATCTCCACTGGCATCTGCACTACTTCCTCTAGCCACACTCGGCCGGGGAAGAATTCACCCTTTGTCCTCATCAATGTGGGCCTCACATGAATCCAGCGTCTCCAGTGGTAGACATCCTCATTAAAGACCCTAACATGGATGCCATGTTGTGGCTTGGAGACTTTCCTCATCTGGGCCGTAGACAGAAACATTCTCCAGAGAAGAGAGAAGCACTGTAGTGCCCTGATTCAACAGATGTGTTTGCCTTCAATGTCCATTACCATGACCAGATGATATGGCTGCTTACAAACGATGGTTGTCTGTTTAGTGTAACTGTGGAAAATAATGAGGTTAGAATGAAAAATTTGATACGATTGCATTAAAAATCCAGGTTATTTTGGCTATTCCTGCATTATGTTCATGTTGTAACTCATTAAAAAAATCTCTAAAATAAAACTCCAATATAATGTATATTAAGCATCCATGAAAAGCCCCCTTCTGTTCACACTGCAGCACGTTTCTGGGCGTGGAGGAGACATGAACATTATTTCAGCATTTGTGTACAGGCACTAGTAAAAACTCTAATGAGACGGAGCCAGTCAGCAGAATGTGACTTCCATCGTTCTGTTTTATTTTTAGCTGTTAAAACATCAGGGCGTTGCACACATAAAAATGGGGCATAAATTTGAAATACTCTCCTCTGGTTGAAACAAAACAAAGTTGTTGTTGTTGTGAAAGGAACATTATGCATTTCACAAATGAGATTATCACTTATTTAATCAACTGTTTCTCTCCAAAGCATTTCTTTTCAGATTAAAAAAAATATATAGTCAGTAAATACACTTATTAGTTAGTTGTGTGTGTTTGAATTACTAAAAGGTTGTGGATCATGAGTCATTCATTTGGGAATCAGACTACACTGGTTGTGTTGGATGTTTTTGATTCAGTAAAATGAACTAGTTCATTAGAGTCATTCACTCAAGAATCAGCCTGGTTTTGTTGTATTTTTTGAATCACTGAAAAGAACCTGCTCATAAGAGTCACTTGTTCTTGAATCGGACTACACTGGTTGCACTGTATGTTTTTGACTCAGTACATAGAACCAATCCATTTGAGTCATTTATTCAGGAATTGGACAAATCTGGTTTCACTTTATGTTTTTAATTCACTGAAAAGTACCAGATCATAAGAGCCAGGGAATCAGATTACACTGGTTACAAAGTATGTTTTTTATTCAGTAAAAATAACCAATTTATTTGAGTCATTCATTCTGGAATCAACCCATGTTGCTGTATTTTTCATTCAACGAAAAGAACCAACTCATAAGAGTCATTAATTTAGGAATCGAGCTAAACTTGTTGCACTGTATGTTTTTGATTCAGAACAAATAACCATTCATTAGAGCAATTTGTTTGAGAGTCTGTCCACATGGTTTGTTTTTCACTGTAGATTCAGTGTAGGTGTTTCAGGGTTTTTGAATAAGTTTTGCAGGAATCAATGTGAGAGTGTTTTATTATCTTTACAATGCACATTTAAGAATCATTAACTGAACCAAAAAGGTAAAAAATGTATCCAGTTTTGAAAAAGACTCATGAATTATATAAGAGCAACCACTGAGCATACAGCCATGTACAATGTATGAAGACAACAATGCTTGATTTATTATCTTAAGTATTTTGTGGGAAGGAATTTGTCACGTATTTCTTGATATAAATTGCCCCAAAGCTCTCAAATGCTTGTCAGATTAGAACAGATGACATTTTGCAATCCCAACAGCACATTAATATTTGCATCACAGTACACCAGAGCAGATTTGATTGGTTATCATTGCACGTGCCCCACTGGGAAAATGATGTTCTCTAGCATGAGATGCATCTCTAGACAAATTGGCACCATGGATCCGACACTTGACATTCAAATAATGCTCTTCAGGCATTTTCATGTTGCCACAACATTACACAAATATTGCAAAAGCACCACATGTGGAGTCCTTATGCCTGACAAATTCAGAGCATTGATCTTAACTACAGCTGCACACAGATCACCCTACTCAGGCCTGGGCCGAGAATCATTAACTACACCTGATCAAATGTGTTTGCAGATGCAGACACGCTTTTCCTGTACAAGAGACAACAGTGCTGATAGTATTACATATCTGAAGTGTGTGCTTATCACACACTTAGTTGAGTAACATTTAATCAAAGGTATGGATCTGTGTTTTTAGGAACCATTAAAGTATGCAATTCATGCAAACAGTGTGTTTCATTTTTTTTAAAAATATTTTTGTACTTGTTAAGTCAGTGTTAAGTCAGAGGATCCATGCACAGCTAATGCAGCTGCAGTTCGGTGCTTTAACACAAACCCACAGCTGCCTAGAAACATGGTGAGAAGAAAATGTTAATGCTTCAGAGTATTTTTTTTCCTAGATAGAATAACATGCAGTGATTAGTTTGTACAGCATCATAATGCCATCATTTTCCTGGTTTGGCCAGGAGGTTTTCATATTCTGGGTAGTTTTCCAGTGTCTGTGAGACAGGAATAGCATGCATGATAAACATTTTCCCACACATCTTGCGGGAAAATCTGCAAAGTGTTGTTAAATGAAATGTAAAGCTGAACAGTAAAACCTATCAAGTCACTTTTCTAATCTTGTTCAGTAATACTTTATTTCAATATTTTCACAAAAATCGTATTTTTATATTAATCACCATCAGGACAAAACACAACGTTTTGGCTCAGTTTTCCTGGAAAACGCTGCATTTTAAATGTAAATCAACATATTAAATGTGAAAATCTCTTAGGACCACACGATAGCATCAAAGCTAAGAAACGTGGACTAAAAGCTACAAAACCTCAATTTAAGCATGGGAAATTGTGTTAGAGCTGAGAATATTGCTAGCTAAAGCATTGCACATTAACTTGAAATTAAAATTTTGTTAATTTTGTTCATTTCATTAATTAATCTAAATATATGTTAAATATCTTGTTAATCCGTGCACAATATGTTTCTTTAAACATGTTTTAATCATAATGTCATAACTACACTTCTCCAATCATTTAATCTTAAACCCCGCCCCTGCAACTTTATGTTCACCTGTCTCCCTTATGTGCCACGCCCACATCTCAACATCCAATCAACAAAAGTGTTATGTATATACACACACATATACATACACATTAATATATATATAAAATATTTTTAAAAACATATATACTTTAAGCAGCAATATTTTCATATCCAATTGCTGAGTTCAGATTGAGACACGACAGGATATTGCACAAAAAATAAATTTACATTCAGTGTTCATTTAGTATTGCAACAGCCCTGGGATATGTGTATTTACACATAAAACCAAAGCCCCGCTCAACGTTCCTCTTTTTTGATAATCAGTTACGCCCAGATGTGCATCAAAATATGGAACAAAACATCTGTCGCTACTTCAATACACAAACACGAACGGGGGTGGAAAATATAAAACTTATTAATATATTTTGCCCATGAGGTCCAATAATGTTGAGTTTCAAGGGCCCAAATGATCATAAACAGATCAGATAAAATGTGCAACACCCAACCCCAAACATCCACCCTTCATAACACAGAATCTCAGAATCAACGCTACATCTTTGCATTTTTGCAGTTACAGGCATTATGCAGTTTGGCAGCAATGATTAATTTTTTTCAACAGCGTCTGTTGTGCTAATTTCTCGGCAGTCGTATATCTTGAGAGCCGAAGTGTCAAATCCATGTGAGTTTTAGACATTGGAAGCATACAGGCATATGGAAATTTTGACAAAACTCACATCTGGAATGTTACATTGAGTAATTAGCTCGCTGTGACACAAAGGTGCATCCAAATAGGGAGGGTAACCACATACCAAAACAGGCAGTGACATTAACCTAGACTCAAAGCCAGCTGCTAAAGACAAAGATTAATGCAACATTTTGAAGCTATTAAAATCTTTGTGGTTTCACACGTTGATGACTAAAAACAGAAGGAAGAGCCCACTTGGGCAAAAAAAGAAAAATTAAAGTTCCTTAAAACAATTATAACATTCTATAGTTATAGACTCATTTGCTCCATGAAAAGGAAGGTGCAGTTACCGATAGTGATACCAATCTCTACATCTGAGTAAGGAAGGGTGTACAAAGAGCGACTTATTTGTTGACATGACATGGCTGCAATTAGGTTGAATAATTAGCTCGGCACAGCCCAGTTTTCAATAGCTCTAATATATGTGACCATTAAACTAAAATTAGCCATTTTATGCAGCCTGTACGCAGCTGATCGTGACTAATGACTGTTCATTGACTTATAAATTCAGAACGCTCTTGTTTTAAGATCAGCCTACGCAGTGGCGTCATTACATTTTCTTCTGCAGTTTCTATACTGCACACATTTTTATAGTTGATTTCAGGAAATGAAATCTTAACTGAGCTATAGGAGATATGATTGTAAAGCCATAATATCTTGCTTTAGGCATACAGTTATTTATAGAGGTACACATGGAAGAGTCAAAGCTAGAGTATGTCAGTTTATGTTCAGCATAACCATGATCAAATCTGCTGTATTGCATTTTCAAAGATCTTTAAAAGTAGCATAACCAAACATGTGTTGTGAGAATTGCTCGATAGTAACTGATTACATGTAACCTGTATTACGTAATTACTTAAAATTTTATTACATTTTAAAAAGCTCATAATCAGATTACACTTTTTTTTATGGATTACTAAATGCGAATTTCATTATGTAATCTGTAATCAGTAACAAACTACAATTTGCAAGTAATCTACTCACTGGTTGTAAAATAATACAAACCTGAATGTACACACTTAAAAATGCCTGTTAAAGCACAGGTCTTTCCTTTCTAACTTAAAACTATCTGAATGTATGAAACTTTGGACATGTTTTTCTTCATCTCCCTATTGTGACCTCTCACCTGTGCTCTATGCATGAAACTCCAAGAGGCTATTAACCTTTAACCCCACGCAGTGGTGAAAGCTCTCAGTCCCAGTGAGCAGTGGCTGCTGAGTGCCCATTGTATATAAATACAAACCCTCTGTTTCCCCGTTTATCCCTGCGGAGGTCATAGTCATATCCCTTCCTCTCCATTTGCTGACCTTAAGTTCCAGTGGGCTAAACTTGTGGCACTGACAAATGAACTTCACTGCTGAGTTTGAGAAAAATGACCAGAAAAATGGAATATATACGTTATCTGTCTGTCACAAATGTAAATATATTATTTACTGTAATGAATCTGAAACAAACGGTGGTTTGGATGGTTCTTTGGTGCTCATTAATGTAGCTGAAATGATAGGGCTTTACACATTTAATGTTTTTTTTTTAAATTAGCATTTGATTGTTTTAGGGTTTGTACATTTACATAACTACCAAGGAAAAATACATTGTGTATGTGTACGCACCATGAGTTCAGCTCTCTGCACTGGCGTTTAGGAAAATCCAACATGGCGGCCACATGCAACTAGCCAATAGCAGCACACTAAACCAGTCAAAACACCTTAGCAACAGCATAGCAACACACTAAAACCTCACAGAATGCCTCAACAACAGCATAGCAATGCACCACAACCACTCAGAATGTCATAACTACACACTTAAACTACTCAGAATGCCTTAGCAACAGCATAGCAATTATGCTAAAAATTTATTTAAAACTGTGAGTAACTTTCCTCAAGACAGACTCCAACAGACATATTTCATTCTATTAGCATCACTGCAGTTGACATGTAAGATTTAGTAACTGATGGCAGGCAAATATTAATCCTAATAAATGTCATCCGTCTAGCAAAATATTTGCATCAGTTCCCTTGACAATATTTATGAGCCTGTTAGTGTAAAAACTAGTATCTGTGTGATGTCCACCCACCCCAAACAGGAAGTGAAAACCGGATTGGAGTTATGTGGACTGTAGCAGTTGGTGGGGACGTCTGAGTTTGGGGGAGGATGGGGCCCCATGAGCCCCGTGGGCTCTTTGTGTGTGTATTCAGCTCTTCCATTGGGACTACAGACCCACAGTGAACAAGGAAATCTAAACCACTCACAAAGCTTTTCATTTTTCCAGGACCTTTGGGATACGAGATTGAATCACACAATTAGATTACGAACTGGATGATCTCATCCAATCAGTGCTGGATAGTAACTGATTACATGTAATCTGGATTATGTAGTCAGATTCCAAACTTTAATTAGATTAAATTACATTTTTTATATGGCTCATATTCAGACTAGTAACTTTTTATGGATTACATGATTACATATTATTCACACAATGATAGCAACTTATTCAGAATTTATTGATTGTCCCTCATTCTTCTTTTTTGTCTTTTTCTATTTTTTTTTTATAATTTCAAAAAATTCTACTGTATGTCATACCAATTAGTGCCCGATTTTAATTCTAATTCATTCCCTCGATTTATAAATTGTGCACAATATTTACTAATTTGTTCCTGCCATTTATAAATTGTGTGCGCACAATTTACTAATTAGTTCCCTCGATTTGGTAAATCATGCACACAATTTATAAATCGAGAGAATTAATTACACTTTAGTACATCGAGGGAATTAATTAATAAATCGTGCACACAATTTATTTATTTATTCTTGCATGTCATGTGCGGGGCTCCGTAAATTGGCTTTGAAAACTTTGGATGTGTAATGTCATTGCTGCTTTCCTGTTTATTAATGTTTGTTCAAGTAAACTTTTTGGCAGCCCTTTGACAAAGAATACTTAGAAAACATTGCAGGTAAACAAATGAAATACTTCTAGTGTGTATTTGTAATTTATTTGTAATATTTTTAGTGTTCAAGTGTTTTATTTTGTTTTCATTTTAAAATAATGTATTCATATATACATTTATTTCTTTTACATTTTTATGATTTCATAAATTCTTTGCTTTTTATCAGCTCAGTCAAACCCACTGCAGTTTTTTTCATTGACCAGTTTGGGAAACCCTGGAGTAATATAATGTTTAATGCATTTCATGATATTGATATCAAAGAATGAAATATATATTCTTTCTGCTTTTTTATGTCAATGTGGGACATTTAATGGTATGTTTAAAACAATTTAAAAGTAGTCAGAATACATAACCTAAAATGAGTAACCTAGATTACTTTATTAACTACAGTTTTCATTATGTAATCTGTAATCAGCCGGACACCCAGGTGGAAATAGATTGAAGGGGATAAAAATGGAAGTAAATTCCCATCACTGTGTCTCATTTTTGTTCTGTCAGCGGTCAGCAGGCTAATGAGATGAGACAAGCATATAGCGCAAAGACATTTTATCTCCCATTCTAACTTTCGCCGTTTCACTCCAGCCACGCCATATATCAGTCCAAAAGGAAATCCCTCTTTTGTTCCTCAAGGAAACCGAGAGAAGGGGTGAGGCGGAAGGATGTGTCACAGTATTTCAAACAGCTGGACAGCGCCTGCTGAAGCTGCTGTGTGATAAACCTGTTCAGATAGCGCCGGCCACTTGTTGTGTCAGATCTCCTGAAGAAAGCCACAGATCAAGTAGGTTCCTCACGATGTCGTAAAGGAACAAATGCTCTCCAGAAAGACTGTAGAGTTCATTTAAGACACTAAATAGAAGCAGATAGACTCGTCTAATGGATGTGTAGGATCTGACTTTGATTTCTGTTTGAAGCAGAGGCTAATGAAGGAGTCCTGGAGAGCTGGATGCTGTTTGGACTGACTAATGGATGGGAGGGGAAGGGTTCAGACTAATTGCCACCATGTTGAGCTCCCTGGGGAAACAATGGGTCAGTCCAACAATGGGCAAGAGGTCTGACCACCAGCACAGGGTAGGCTTGATTTGATTTATCTCCCACATTAGATTATGCCCTCTAAGACCAGGAAAAAAATCCTGGTCTTAGAAAAAAAGTACCACATTACACCAGAATTATGAGTCAGGCCTTTTCTGTTCTAAGTCTAAATATGACTGCATCGTACCTTTTCACAATATAAAGAATCTGAAGTAACTATTACAGTAATACTATTTAAGGAATACCAAATTTGATATTTGATGGTATTCTCAAGCATCAATCAAAATAATAATAATAATAATAATCATACAATAAGACAAATATTATTACTTTAAAAATCCAGTGAATATTATGTAAAGGACAAAAATTGCTGATCACTACAAAAAAAAAAAGAAATAACACAGATTGGAGTATGTTTTACAAGAAAATGATTATTCAGTATCTGTACATCAGAATGTCAATTCAATGTGTTGCTTGATGTTTCTTTAATTATCTGTGAAATGTACTAGCAATAACCTTAATAATAAATAATAATAATAATAAATAATAATGGCTTTTCCACTTACAAAAAAAAAAAAAAACTAAACAAAAAACAAATCAAAAGCCAGATTTGATTAAACTGAATATTATAGTATTAACAATGTGATTTAAAATATATGATGTAAAATCTAATTTAATTTTTAAAAAATATCATACTACATACTATACAAAAGAAATAACATAAAAATTATAATAATAAAAAAAGGCTGCTGTGGTTGACAGATTAGAAACAAATTAATACAATATCTGTACTTTAAAATATACTGATAACCATCATAATGAACAAAGTATATAACAACATAGCTTTTTATTTATAAAATGTAAACAAAATAAAATAATAATAATTAAAAAGCCTGATTTTACACTATTAAATGGTTTATTATATTATTGATAAATTATTGATATTTTATTTTAATATATAAATAATACAAATCAATTTTATTTTTTTTAAATATAAAATAATATAAATGTAAAAAAAAAATATGATAAATGCTAAAAGTTTATTTGACAGAAAATTACATATCAGTTTGCTACTGTGTTGGCCAGCCTAGTGTGGAAAGGAAATGAAGTACTCTCACTGTAATAAAGCAGTCACCCTGAGAAAAAAAGCCTTTTCTCAGCACACCAAACAGAGCATTTAACACTGTGGGGACTGTGCTAACCACGGTCAAAGCAAACAGTGTCGTTTAGACCACCGCAACCCACAGGTTGTAAAAGCCCCCTGTGAAATGTGTCATAGTGAATCGAGGTTAAGTTCACGCCTCAGGAGTGCACATCAAAACTGTGTGATACAGTCATGGCCTCCTCAGTGACCTCTGATTCAGTCTGATTACAGAGCTGAGCAATTAATCTACCAGTGGAACAAAAACTATTAGATTTATATTCACTATACATTCTCTGAAAATAAGTCTTAATATCCACTTTTGCTTTGCAGGTAATACGAGAGTAATTTAGTTCAGGCACAATGTATTTTTTTAATTAAAATCAATATAAATTAAAGGCAGTACAACAAATTCTATCATAATATAGACAAACTTTACAATGTAAATAATGTGAAATTTTTCTTTTTTTGACGTTTAATAATGAGAATGAGGGGTTTTTTGCATTATAAAAAAGAAGAAATGGGCTTAATTGGGATGAAAATAATGTCAAAATCTTATTATAAATATAATTTATTATTTGTTTGTTTTTATTTTAAAGTGAAAAATCATTTATATATATATATATATATATATATATATATATATATATATATTACATGTACACAATACTTTTTAAAAATAAGATGATTTTATAATAATGATTTAACAAATACATGTTGTTAAATGCAGTATAGCCTTTCAACATAAATGTAAAATACATATTTTTATAGCATTTTACAGTGCTGACTTATTGTTATATGTAATACTCTACTTGTGTGTTTATATGTATATATATATATATATATATATATATATATATATATATATATATATATATATATATATATATATATATATATATATATATATATATATATATATATATATATATACTGTATGAATTCAATATAACTTACAGCAAATAGTATGATAATATATGAATGCTTTTCTATTTAATTAATGTACCATTATTTTTTCACATTTAAATGAGAATAAGATTTATTTTTGCATTACAATACTGCAAAATGGGGGTAAATGTGCTTAATTGTCATTATTAATGCTACATTATGGCAAAATAATGTCAATAATATCTTAACAGTTTTAAAATGGCATTTAGTCTCTTTGTGCTAAATATTATATATCATTTAACAAGTACATGCATATCTTGTTAAATAGAATTTAAATTTTCAACATATATTTTTAAATACACGCTGTCTTGTTAAGCATAGTATATACAGTACTGTATATGGTAAATAATGTAACATTTGTTTCACATTTAATGATAATTTATTGAAAATATAGTCAATATCTTAATAGTCCCAAAAATAGGATTAAGTCTCTTTATGCTGAATATTATACATTTTTACTATACGCATAAATTAAATACATAAATGTATGTTTAAGCATTTTTAGCATTATAAATGGCTGTCTTGTTAAGGATAACATATTTAATTGACTGTATATTTATTCTTACATGCATTTCCATTAAAATTACTACCAATTATATAATTGTTCTATTAGAAATAGCCATGTGTGCATAATCAGTTATAATGAAACTGAGACCTATATGGTCGGGTTATATGCTCCATGCAAACGCACTCTATGGACTTGACTCCAGATAAATTTATTTGCAGGAAGCAGCGTAAACTCCAGATGAAGTGCTACATGCCACATTATCAATAACTCACTCTGAAGCCGTCTCACTGTTTCCTTCTGAATGGTTTACATTTTTCTCAGATGACCAGCTCACGGTCGAAGTAATTAGAGCAGACCAGCTGTATTGTGCTGTGAAGCGATAGCAGCTGTCCCGGAGCAATGGACACCCATTACTGCCGACCTTCGTCATCTGTCAAAATGCAATATTGTGAGAGGCTTTACTTGCAAAATAAACAAAGGTTTACATGACCGAAGCATTAATAAACATTACATGCCCACAATGTACAGGATAAAGCGCCTCTCTCGCTGTGTTTGGGCTGCACGTGCAGGAGGGACGGGGGTCTGGCACCATCCGGCTCAGGGCCAGCATGCTGCACTCCGGCTTGTGAATAAATGTGCGCATTGCTCATTCAAGACTGACAGCAAGGGGTCTGGAACCCGCCGAGCTGCTCGGCTGAAAGGAAGGTGTGAGAAAGAATGTTAATGACCCTTAATTAAGGATGGCTCTGATAAGGAGGTTCGCTGAGGTTGGGGGTTTGATTACCGGCCCTGGAGAGATGTTTGCACCTGAGAAGCATTTCATCGATTGGCCTGGCAGGGGGGACTCACTAGTTTGCCATTCATTTACTAACATGATGTATGTCAAATCAGATGCTAATGGGACTGTGTGTGCATGTCCGTGGGAGAAGCAAGCAATGAGAGGGGGTGGCCGATTATTTATTCTAAACGTTTGAGTGGGAAACAGGCACAAACAATCACACATTAAACAAAACAAAAAAAGCCCACAGGCCATGAGGCCATTGTACGTTTACAGCAACCCGCCAATAAAAAAAAAAAAGTCCTGAAAGAGCCAGTCTGACATCATGCAAGACTAGAAGTGGGGAAAATGTGACAAAGTAGTTGAAAAACCTTTTAAAAGTTTCAATTAAGCTTCTTTCTCGGTTGTATGCTATACGATCCACCAGTTGACTGCTAATGTTGACACACAGACTTACACCAGTCTGGAGGAAATGGACCGCAAAGCTGTGTTTGCAGAGCAGATAATGCAAGTCCTAATTTAGAAAATCAAAAAAAAAAGGGCAAAACACGTCTCAACAGGAGGAACGATATTCAAGAAAATCTAATCAAAACAGGAGAATTTAAACAGAAATTCTTGTGTGTGTGTGTGTGTGTGTGTCTATATACATACATATATATATATATATACAAGACAATAAAATACAAGAAAATACTATTTCTACTTTCTACTTCAAAACTTAACATTAAATTGAATGTGTTTCTGGGTTTCATTGTTATTCATTGGGGTGAAAAATAACCTGGATAGATTTTCAAAATATTTTTTTGTAAAGAGAGACAGTAAATCTGTTTTATCATTTTATCAAGTATCACCATGCTACCAAATCATGCTCTTTACAAGTTTTGTAAAACTTTGTAAAACATTTGTAGTCATGCGAGCATGTGCAATAATAACAATGTACATGAAATACTTGAGTCTGCTGAGCTCAAAAGAGAAACCCGATTACAGTTTCAAGGACAGGCAATTAATTTTGATTACGAGGGATTGGCCTCAAGGGAGAGATCCCAGAGATCTGTGAGGCACATGGCTTAGTAATGCTGAGTGTGTGTGTGGAGAGAAAGAGAAAGACTGGGGGATGATCGTAAACTCAAACCTTGACACCAGCCTAACCATGACACAGGAGCCGTGGCCCTCCCAGCCCCAAGGCCGGGCCCTTTGGGGCCCCGCTCCCATTACGATATCGCACTCAATTGTCTGCTGTGTGTGAGAGGGCTCAGGGGGCAGATGCACTCTATATCATACCTGTCAACAAGTGTGCTTAGCACAAACCTGCGTGCACACACACATACACACACACACACACAAAAGGCTGGGGCAGCAACACAACACCGAGCGCAAAACTGGGTTATCTTAGCCAGAGACAAAGACTCTGGGCTGACAGCAGGAGTTGAAATCTGCCCAAAAGGCATTGGCAGTGCCATATCACGAACAGTTGGATGCTGGGAGGGGTCATAACGAGACATGTGACCACTCTGTATAGGGGGAAAAAACAGTGCATTACTCAAATCACGTAAATAGGATTCTGCTATTGAAACTCTCAGTGTAGCTGTTACAGAGCAGCCCGGTTCCTCTTTCACAAAAATCTGCGATTAATTCATTTAAATATGGTCTTGGCTCAAACTGCACATGTGGTCACAGAAAAAATCGCAAGCATATGATTTTCTCTGGCAGATGAATTAGTGCGGTTGAAATTGTGAGGTAGGCCTACACTGATTCGAATCCTTCGAGAAGACTGAAGTGCAGAGTTATTTTGTTTCAAATGAAGTGTAAACTAATATATTTGGAAAACACGTAGGTTTCCCTATTCAAAGTTTTTCCCTCTACAAACTATGCCCATTTTGTCTCTCTTTTGTTATAATAAGCAAACCATTGCATAAGTCTTATAGCGTGAGCGAAATGAGGGGCAACAATAATGAGTAGGGCGACATCCTGCGGTCAAACTACTAACTGCAGCCATTGTTTTAGACCTGAGCAACAGAATAGAATAGAATAGAATAGAATAGAATAGAATAGAATAGAATAGAATAGAATAGAATAAAGTAGAATAGAATAGAATAGAATAGAATAGAATGCTGATTGTTGAAACAAACAAAAAGTAACAATAAAAATGTTATTTATAAAATCATATGCAGCTTCAGTTTGGGAACTGCTTGGAAAAACTCTTGAATTGGTTTTTGATTTATGGAATATTTGGAAACTGCCATCTGTACAACATGGAGATGTCATTATCTATAATTGCACTCAGGGGAGGTTCTAGGGTGAGTAGATAGATATCTAGTGCTTAGCCCACAGACGTATGTGTCAAAACACCACAGGATCGCTACTCTTATACTGACGTACAGCAGGGTGATCATATTTGAGTTGGCTTAAGACATTAAGGAACGTTATAACGTTATGGGAATGCTAAAATATCGTTATACAAGCCATAAACGAACGTTCTATTTCTGTTAAGAAATCTTTGGCGAACCAAAAACAAATCTTAACAAAATTACGTTTTGGGAACCAAAAACTAACGTTCTGGGAACGTTATAATAATAACATTCTACAATCCAAAATCTAACGTGCTATTTCCGTTAAAAAAACTTTTGCTGGCAAACCAAAAACAAACCATAACAAATAAAGTTCTGGGAACCAAAAATTGTTAGCATATAGGCCTACTTGTCCACATCAACTTTGTATAAAAAATATAGAAACTTAGAGCCAGACATTTTTTTATTGTATGTAAAATGTAGCAGGATGTACAAATTAATTAAGTGATATGTTCCTATATTATATTTCGGATAGTCAAACAATCTAAAGAAAACATCTTTATAACTATAACTGAAAGAATAGGCACTTAAAAAATGAGATTGGATGAACATTAAAAAAAATAAAAAAAATAAAAAAAAAAACCCTGAAAATGTTTTATCTGTGTAGGTATATTGCCAAAACAAGTGAATGACATCTTTCTCAGAAGAATAGCAAAAACAAGAAAATGCGTTGCAAAATGAGTCACTGTTTCAAAGCACTCGAAACGCGACATGCTGGCGACACCTGCTGCTCAAAACTGTGTAAATGCAACGAAGACTTTAGTTCTTATTGTCCCCTTAGAGAAATTCTTCTTCACAGCATCATTCCATTCCACAGACAATGTCAACATGACACAACATCATGTCATAAGTATTCTAGACATCTAGATTACTACTTTGTTCAGGGCCACTATAACAGCAGAAATCAGGCTGTCTTTGGGCGCACCAGAAAACACGTCAGCAGCGTCGAGAACGCTACTCACAACAGACCCGGAATGGAAGACAATGCTGAATAAAGTTGTAATTTTTATTATTTTTGGACCAAAATGTATTTTTGATGCTTCAAAAAATTCTAACTGACCCTCTGATGTCACATGGACTACTTTGATAATGTTTTTCTTACCTTTCTGGACATGGACAGTATACCGTACATACATTTTCAATGGAGGGACAGAAAGCTCTCGGACTATCTATATGTCATTAATGACATAATATTCATTTTTGGGTGAACTGACCCTTTAATAGAACATTTGGTCAAAGTTTTATTTCTGAAATATTTTAAATTAAATCGTTTATACGTTTTTTTATGTTACTACACTTATTCAAAAGTAATGTTACCATAATATTTGCCAAATGCTAAAAATAATGTTTTCATAACATAACGGGAACATCAACAAGCGTTTTTAGAACATATATTGTTTTAGCTGGGAAGCTAAGTGTTTTTAGAGATTTTGTTGTTTACCGCTTCACGCTTCAGTAAATTCCACTTATTAGTATTCTTCAGCACATCCCAGATACTGCAGCAGACAGTCAGAATCTGCTCAGTTGTCGTTATAGTTGTGTATGAGCCTTAAAGAGATCATCAGATGCTATGCACTTTTACAAGTTGTTTGAACTGAAATGTGTGTCGACAGAGTGTGTACACAACCCTAAAATGATAAAACCCACCCAGTGTTTTTTTTAATCTGCTTAAATCTTTGTGATGTCACACAACAGGCCCCTCCCACAATCGTTTGATTGACAGTGATGTTTCAGCACAGAGTGGACTGGTGTCTTATCTTAAACCCGGCCCTTCGGAGGCAGCATTCCAAGGCAGGAAGGAATCAAGGCATATCTGAATTTTGAAGGCATAGATGTATCCTTCGCTGACTTTGATATCCCACAATCCTGTGCGTTCCATTCCATGACTGTTAAACTAAAAAATAAAGATGGCATCTGAAAGTTGTGTTTGGTGGTCAGTTTGTGTGTAAATGTATATTTCTGACTAACTTTTTGAAGTTTTGATTTTATTTCTAGCTAGAAATCAATATTATAGTAATTCAATATTTGTTTAATTATCACCAAAATTTGTTCTATTTTGTTGTAGATCTTTAAACTGTTACATTGCCTCAGAAGTCTGTCGGAAATCACTTTCATGCAAAAACGCTGCCTGCAAAGTCACTGCCTCATATGTCAGCGAGGCAGCAGAATGACACAGCCATGAATGCGGCTAAAGTAAACAATCCCTCAGAGAGCAGCTCTGAAGAGTGGGGCGGGGTCAGCAGAGCTCATTAACATTTAAAGGAAAATGCTACAAAACTGCCTCTGAAAAGGTTTGTTTTTGACATGGGAAAAAAATTGTTTTTTTACAAAACCATTGATAAAATTTAACCAAACTATATTACAGACTTTTCATTAAAAACTTAAAAAATCATATCAACTTAATAAAAAAATGGCCATCCTATTACCCCTTTAATGCTGCACCTGTGGCAAATATCAAAAAAGCATGTGAAAATAATCTACAGTGCTATTCCTTTTGATATTTTATAAAAAAAAAATCTCATTATGAAATCAATGTTTTTCTCTGATACATGTTGGCCACATTTATTGACACCCTTTTATACAATACTTTCTTCAGTTTGCTAAGTTACTGACCTGACAGAGACCATTTTTCTTTACAGAATCTCTCACTATTGCCAGAATGCAGGAAAATATAACTCGCATAATATGATGCATTTGGGCACTATGTTCCCTTTTGAATGAAGCTTGAATGAATGTTTTCCATGACACTGGTATTTCAGATCTTCCAGTTTCTCTTGTTCTGCAAGGTTAAGCATTGCATTATGTTTAGCCTATACTTGAAGTGACTGCAAAAAATGTGATTTTACTAGTCCAACTAGTACAACTCCCGCCTGAGACTGATCAATATCTAACGTGGAATTCGCGAACAAATGGTTCTTTTGGATAGTGATTCAGTCCAAACGATTGATTGCGAAATTACTTTTGGTTTAACGGCAAAGATGTAAAGTCTGAACAACACTGCTGCTTATACTGTGAACAATAGGCTAATAGGCCATCAATATCCCAACTTGACACACACAATGACACAAAATGGGGCGGGTGCATTACTTTGAACTAAAAAGTATTGGTGAATCATTTTAACTAATTCAATGAAAACGAAACGGTCCGGACAAACCGATTCGCTAAAGTGATTCCCAATACTAATTTAGTCTACTGATCGACAGAGCGACAGAAGCATTTTTTCTCTAATATATTTTGTCTAACAACATATAATGTTTGCTATATTTATTTTTCTTAACAAATGTGTAAGGGATGACTGCATGGAAAATAAAATACACGTTCTCTTCCTCGTTTCATTTCCCCAAAAACTCGCTGAACCAGATTTCATGGGACAGGTGCGTTTTCAAAACGGCAGAAGACGGTCCACTGAAAGAGCAAGACAGGTTTAAAATTATATCTGCATTAAAAGTTCTCCACGAATTTGAGCAAGTTCAATGACCCACTATGGCAGTAAATTTGAGTAAAAACGGACCCGCGCTCACAGACGCGTATAATGAAGTGGTGAACGGGAGAACGGCCACAAACTGGTAAGACATCTACCTGATACAAATCAACATACATACTATCGAAAATTAATGAATGAATTATATTTTCTGAGTATTAACGACATTTTAACGTTATACGTTCTTAAAATGTAGCTTAAAATGAGCTATTTCTCTTTAACATAATATGCAAATTACTTTTCAAGAAACCCAGTTTTTGCATATCTCGTGCTCAAAAGGGAATTATTAGTTGCTTGTTGCGTAACTTTTGGATTAAATTTTATTTTCACGTTATAAATGTATGTTGTCATTTATAGTGGTTACCTTCAGTCAATTAATTTTGACTGAAATAACAAATAAACTGTTTTTGTTGATTATAGGGTGTTGTTCACCTATGAAGGAAACAGTAATGACATTCGGGTGGCAGGGAAGGGAGGTGAGTGATTTTTTTTAAATAAGACAGGTAGGAATGCCAATAGCGTGATGTCATTCTTTTTTGTTCTATTTGATGAGCTAGCAGCAGTTGACAATTACAAATGCTTGTGTGTTTTCTCTGAGTGTGCCATAGATGGTGGGCTTGAAGAAATGGTAGAGGAACTGAACAGCGGCAAAGTCATGTATGCTTTCTGTAAAGTGTTGGACCCCAGCTCTGGAGTTCCCAAGTTTGTGCTCATCAACTGGGTACGAAAGGACAAAAAAACGTCCAAAACCGAATGTACTGATGAGAACCAGCCTACTTTATAATCAAAATGGAAAAGAAAAATGTCATAATTTACTCAACCTTATGTTCCAAGACTTGAATCTTCAAAGAACCAATTAAGATTTAAAAGAACCTGAAAAGTTTCTCTCCGTTGAAATTCTAGGGAACTAAAATAAAGATCCAAAAAGGTCATACAAATCATACAAGCTTAGATCTTTTAAATCCTATAAAGCGACAGTATCTCTTTGCACTTGGATTAAACCATTTGATTCATATGGATTAGTTGTATGTTGCAATCATGATCCTTTTGGATTGTCTAAATTTTGGTTACCTTGACTTTCGGTGGAGGGATTAAAATGAATAATGACAGAATTGTTTTGGCTGAACTATCGCTTTAACCTCTCAATCTCCATTTTAGAAATCATCTTTATATTATTATTTGGTTTTAGACTGGCGAGGGAGTCAAGGACATTAGAAAGGGTGTTTGCGCCAACCACGTTCATTCAATGGCCAATTTTCTGAGGGTGAGTGTATGATGCAGCTTATTATAATTCTAGATTTAATTTCGTAGTTACATTAGGGTCATGTAATTTCATTCGCTTCAAATTCCTTATTTTGAATGTGTGTTTTATTAAAGGGTGCCCATGTGACCATCAACGCTCGATCAGATGATGATGCTGAACCTGCAGCCATCATGGAGAAGGTGGCCAAGGGCTCAGGCGTCAACTACAACATCCACAAAGAATCAAGCCAGAACAATAGTTGTGAACCTCTTGGACGTGTGGTGAGTGAAGTGATGAGTTATGTCCATGCCTCATATTTATAGAGGCTTTGAATATCTGCTTGTTTGCTTTCTGAATTACTCTAATGTCTTTGTTCCCATAGGGTTCTGTCTATAAAAAGGTCAGTGCTTTAGATGAAATCCAAATTACAGACAGAAACAACTTCTGGGCTCAGGCTGAGGTGAGGAAACGGCACGGTAAAACACAATGCTTTTATCTTCTCATCTGTGCTTTGTTGTGTTGACACGTTCTCTTCCATTTCCTTTATCAGCAAGATGAAAAGAACCGCCGTCAGGAGGAGCGCAGGAAGGCAAATGAGGAGAGGCAGCGTCTAGAGAAAGAACGGAGGGATCATGATGCTCGAGAGGCAAACGAACGAGAGCGAAGACGGAGGGAGAGAGAGAAAGAGATTGACCAACAGAGGCGAGTGTTTTTGTGTCTGTCCTATTCATATCGTCAAAAAGTATCTCATATACAATACCATTCATTAGTTTGTGACTGGAAATATATTTATATTCTCCTTCCTCAAGGACATGTTAATTTGAACAAAGGAGACAGTTACCAAAGATTTTGATTTCAAATAATGCAGTTTTTTTGAACTCTCAAAGAAACATCCAAAAATTATTTTTCCACAAAAATATTAAGCAGCACAACTGTTTTCAATAATAGTTGTTTCTTGAGCATCAAATCATCATATGTGACTGAAAACCAGAGTAATGATGCTGAAAATTCAGGTTTATGTCACAGGAATAAATTACATTTTATAAAATATTATAGAAAATAAATTATTTATATTAAATAATTTAATATGATATATTCAAATGAGTGCAGCCTTACTGAGCGTAAGAGAGCTCTTTCAAAAAACATATAAAAATATTACTGTCCTCAAACTTTTGAAAAGTAGTGTATGTAAAAATTAACTAGTTGCTTTGAATTAACGTAACTACTAATTTGCTTCCTACTTGTTGTCTCACAGGCTGTTTGAAAAGAAACAAGAGGCACGAAATGAAGACCAGGAGCAAAGAAAAGTGGTAAAATATGACTTTATTGCAGTAAATCTGAACATGATAAAATCATATTTAATATAACATGTTAGTCACTCTTGATTGCCTCGCTTGTCATTAAGGAGAAAGAACAGAAGGAAAACCAGTCTCCTGTCAAAGCAGGAATATTGCGATCTGAGTCTGTGCAGAAGGCCAATGTGAGTTCACCTTTGATGAGTCAAAATTAATACAGCACAACAGTGAGAGTGTCCTTGGATATTCCATTGATTTTCTCCAGAAAGAAAAAAAACTCTTTAGTTATGAGTTCTAAGCTGCACAAATCCTCAGATGAATCACTGTAAAGTGTTGACCCTAACTCTGGAGTTCCCAAGTTTGTGCTCATCAACTGGGTACGATTGGACAAAAACGTCCAAAACCGAATGTACTGATGAGAACCAGCCTACTTTATAATGGAAAATTGAAAAGAAAAATTGTCATCATTTACTCAACCTCATATTCCAAACCAATAAGACTTAGTTTAATCTTCAAAGAACAAATTTAGATTTAAAATAACCTGAGAAGTGTCTCTCCGTTGAAATTCCAGGGAACTAAAATAAAGATCCAAAAAGGTCATATAAATCATACAAGCTTAGATCATACAAATCCTATAAAGCGACAGTATGGCAAATGTCAAACTAACTTTACCGCCGTCGAAACCGTGACACGAACACCGCACCAACTGCATAAAACGCCCCCAAAATGAGAGAAAGCTGCGGGACGACCCCCTCCCGCCTATGGCTGCGCCCCGAGCGAGCGTCTTCACACGGGTCGCGGCAAGCGGTGGAACCGAGGCGGTTCAACAGCTCAACAGTCCCGCAGTGGAGGTTACCACAAAAGCCTAAATGACAGCACACTTCAGCTCTGTAGACCTAAACATGAACTGGGACAAATCTTTCACCCTCCATTACTAGCAGCGAACTACATTAACGCTAACATTAGTGGCATGCTCTAATACTGGTATTTCCTGTCACGCAGGATTTGTTCAGAGATGAAGACTCCCATCTAGCGGTCGGGAAATAAACTCAAAACTAAACTGTCATGAATCTTTTATGATTAGGTTTTTGAGAATCGATACATTATTGCCTAACAAAATATCGCGATACTCACGTGTATCGATATTTTCTTACACCCCTAATATGATGCAGCTTATTATAAATCTTGATTTTCATTTTGTAATTAAATTAAGGTCATCGAATTTCATTCGCTTCAAATTCTTCATTTTGAATGTGTGCTTTATTAAAGGGTGCCCATGTGACCATCAACGCTCGATCAGATGATGATGCTGAACCTGAAGCCATCATGGAGAAGGTGGCCAAGGGCTCAGGCGTCAACTACAACATCCACAAAGAATCAAGCCAGAACAATAGTTGTGAACCTCTTGGACGTGTGGTGAGTGAAGTGATGAGTTATGTCCATGCCTCATATTTATAGAGGCTTTGAATATCTGCTTGTTTGCTTTCTGAATTACTCTAATGTCTTTGTTCCCATAGGGTTCTGTCTATAAAAAGGTCAGTGCTTTAGATGAAATCCAAATTACAGACAGAAACAACTTCTGGGCTCAGGCTGAGGTGAGGAAACGGCACGGTAAAACACAATGCTTTTATCTTCTCATCTGTGCTTTGTTGTGTTGACACGTTCTCTTCCATTTCCTTTATCAGCAAGATGAAAAGAACCGCCGTCAGGAGGAGCGCAGGAAGGCAAATGAGGAGAGGCAGCGTCTAGAGAAAGAACGGAGGGATCATGATGCTCGAGAGGCAAACGAACGAGAGCGAAGACGGAGGGAGAGAGAGAAAGAGATTGACCAACAGAGGCGAGTGTTTTTGTGTCTGTCCTATTCATATCGTCAAATAGTATCTCATATACAATACCATTCATTAGTTTGTGACCGGAAATATGTTAATATTCTTATTTTATTTTAATTTGAACAAAAGAGACAGTTACCAAAGATTTTTATTTCAAATAATGGGTTAGAAACATCCACAAAAATATTAAGCAGCACAATTGTTTTCAACACTGATAATAATAGTTGTTTCTTGAGCATCAAGTCATCATATGTGACTGAAAACCGGAGTAATGATGCTGAAATAAAATCCGCTTTGCATCACAGGAATAAATTATATTTTATAAATTATTATGAAATATAAATTATTTATATTAAATAATTTAATATGATATATTAAAATGAGTGCCTTACTGAGCATAAGAGAGCTCTTTCAAAAAACATATAAAAATATTACTGTCCTCAAACTTTTGAAAAGTAGTGTATGTAAAAATTAACAAGTTGCTTTGACTTAACGTAACTACTAATTTGCTTCCTACTTGTTGTCTCACAGGCTGTTTGAAAAGAAACAAGAGGCACGAAATGAAGACCAGGAGCAAAGAAAAGTGGTAAAATATGACTTTACTGCAGTAAATCTGAACATGATAAAATCATATTTAATATAACGTTAGTCACTCTTGATTGCCTCGCTTGTCATTAAGGAGAAAGAGCAGAAGGAAAACCAGTCTCCTGTCAAAGCAGGAATATTGCGATCTGAGTCTGTGCA
This sequence comes from Carassius carassius, assembly GCF_963082965.1. Taxonomy (NCBI): domain Eukaryota; kingdom Metazoa; phylum Chordata; class Actinopteri; order Cypriniformes; family Cyprinidae; genus Carassius; species Carassius carassius. The sequence continues at coordinate 18,827,587 of NC_081803.1, forward strand.
GAAGGCCAATGTGAGTTCACCTTTGATGAGTCAAAATAAATACAGCACAACAGTGAGAGTGTCCTTGGATATTCCATTGATTTTCTCCAGAAAGATAAAAACTCTTTAGTAATGAGTTCTAAGCTGCACAAATCCTCAGAGATGAATCACTGCTTCAAAGAAAAGAGTATATTAAAAAAATCAGACCATTTTTTAATGATAAAATGGAATACTCTTCCCACAAAGCATTGTGATTTATATAATAAAATATAAAACAATGGTATAATATAAAAATATTGATGTCTTATGGTCTGTCTTGGAGAGTTTACACATAATCATTAAAAAATGTTCAAAAAAGTTCTGGAATCCTAGTGTTTTCCTCTATTATAGGTTTAAGTATATGTAAAAAAGGGCAAAAAAGAAATAAAAGGACATAAAATAGCATTTTCTACATGCATTTTCTCTTTTTTCAGGAGGCCGCATCACTCATCTCTCAGCGTTCAATCAATCCCAGAGAGCTGTTCATGCAGAAGGAGAGAAGCTTGGCCAACAGTGCAACACCTTCTTCAGCCACCCGACCAGGTAAAGAAAACTCCTGTCCAACAATTCATCAAAAGAACATCTGACAAAACCTCATACTGTATATAAAACATGAGCAGTCCCAAGCCTTTAATCCCAAAATTCAGAACTTCTTGTCTTTCCCCCAGGTCAGTTGAGAAGCCCATTTTTATCCAAGCAAGCAGTCAGTGCAGAAAACCCTCCCAATGAAAGCAGGTCTCAGCCCTTATCTCCAGTTCGCCCTGCCGCAGCCGCCTCAGCTTTACATATACCAGCTCCAGTCTCTCCTGTGCACAAAACTCCGGCTTTCCCAGTAAAATATGAAGGTAAATAAAAGCAACAACCCTTTTTGTTTCTGTAGTTTGACATTATGTAACCGATAAGTAAAAAGTTGCTTAATTTCTGTCTTTCAGACCCCTTCTCTAATGATCCATTTGTGACTGAACAAGCCGAGGATTCTGAAGATGAATGGGATGGTGTGTGTTTCTCTGTAAAGCTTATTATTATCAGTCAGTGTCATAATGATGCTTGAAATCTTACTTGCTGTGTATCCTGGAGCAGATTCAGATGAGGAGGGATCGAGCCCTGATGCTGGGAAACAACAAAGTTATGATGTAAACAACATCTACACCAACATCCCCTCACATGAAAATCTCTACGAGAATGTTAACCAGGTTTGTTACTTGTCTTGTCATCCCAAACCTTACTTCCATGACATATTAGGACTTATTTTTCTGTAATAATAATAATAATTCAGCTGGGTCTAAAAAATGATGTACTGTATTTATCGTCTAATTTGGAGGATTTCCAAACCCATGCTGGTGAGGAAGCGGAGACGGGGGGAAACCAGAACATCTGCGCAAGAGCACTTTATGATTACCAAGCTTGTGAGTGGTGTGGTTCTACTGTATAATCTCAGTCATTTATTTTAATTATAAATGAATTGTATATAAATATTTGAACATTTATTTTATATTATCTAATTATATATATATTATATGCTATATAATTATAAGATTCAAATTTACAGTAAAGCTAGGCCTGATTAACAAGTTTGTAAATGTATATACAATATTCCAAACACTCTAATAATCAGTGAAGCTGTGGTATTAAAAGCATATCAGTTTATGCACTATATTTTCTTCTTTGTTTCTCATTTAGCTGATGACTCGGAGATCACCTTTGACCCGGATGATATTATCACAGGGATCGAGATGATAGATAAGGGCTGGTGGAGAGGTTACAGTCCTGATGGTCACTACGGATTGTTTCCTGCTAATTATGTTGAGCTTCTTTAAGTACAGTTCACAAATCAGATGCAGTATCGTGTGACAAAATGATTGTGGTTTGTTAATGTGCTTTAATTATGTTACTGGGCTTTTGAAAAATCTGTTTTCTTACTTTATCCAAATAAAGTTCGATAAAAGTCTTATTTTCTTTTCATCTTGATTCAAACAGGACAACAGAAAAAAAAAAAAATATATATATATATATATATATATATATATGTGTGTGTGTGTGTGTGTGTGTGTGTGTGTGTGTGCACATACAGGCATTTATATAGTATTAGTCATGAGTCATAGTCATGAACATAAACTATTTTGTTTGAAGGAGATTTCAAATTATTTTTAAGATTTTAAAGCTGTAACAACAACTTTAGTTATTGTAGCCAAAATAACAATTGCAATGGAAGATTTTTGTAAGTAAAAGGCTTTATCTATTGAACATTTATTTTTCTATTTCCCTTTTCTATTTCATTTGGGGTTGACTTTAAAAATAGACTTAATAAAAAATGAAAAAAGCCCTTAATTTAGAACCTCATGATGTTTTACTTTTTCAAAACCCATATTTTTCTGATAAACATTAATATTATTCATCTGTTAATTATCTTAGCAAAGTGTTATATTCGCAAGTCAAAAGTCATTCATAAGAAACCATCATATATTACATGATCTTAAAATATACTTTGAAACCCTTTCTAATATGAGATCACAAAATAAGAAGCTTATAAAAACAAGAAAAATTCTAAAGCCTTTCAAATTAATGTAGCTGCCATAATGTATGTATTTTTTTAATCCCATTATTTTTATATATGTTTTATATATGTTTGCATTGTGCCTTTGTGTGATGGAACTGAATAAAAGAAAGAAAGAAAAAGGCTTTATCTGTCCAAGAACCATTGCCAGCCGTTCACTTCACATCAGAGGGTATGCAATACATAGATTGCTGACGTGTAACTCGCGCGACGCCAGTGTTACAAATACGCCTCCTTGACGTCATCAGCCCGATTCTGGTAGTTTTTGGGGAAGAGGAAGACATGGCCGCAAGGTTACTTCTGAGAAGCGCAGTCCGGGCCGCTGTGACCCGCAGGGCCTCTCCGGTGGTCGCGCTGAGCAGAGGGATGGCAGCGGGAGGTCAGTCTTCTATCACGGGCTGTTTCTAACAACAGAAACGCGCCGCAGCATCATTTAAGAGGCGGTTTGAACGCGTGCCAAGGACGCGATGCCTTCCGCGGAGGTCGATGCGTTTACCGCAGCGGAAGTCTAAATGGCAAAGCTTGTTTAAACATACTTTCTCATGGGATATTTTTTCTTGTTGTTTAAGAGTATTAATGTGGATTGTTGGGATATATTGGTTTAGTTTTAAAAATAAAATACAAATGCGCTATACTTGACTTGGCCGATAGTCTGCAAATATAGAAATGGACTGTATTAATGGACAGAATTAGAATTGTTGAAGTCTTTTAATCGTAATTTATCACGCAGGTATTCCCACTGATGAGGAGCAGGCAACTGGACTCGAGAAGAAAATTATGGATGCTATGAAAACAGGCTCAGTATGTATTATGATCTGTCAGAAAGCTGCCAAAATAAATGTTGATGCTTGTATCAAATATCAGTTTCATTGCAGAGGACAGATTCACCCAAAAGTGAAATTCTGTTATTATTTACTCCCCCTCATGTTGATCCAAACTGGCGTGCCGTTTCATTTCCTCTCAAACAAATTATTTTTGAAGAATATTTATAAAGGTTTTTCTTCCATAAAACAGCTTGAAAGGTCATGTCTCTAGGACTCCAAAGAAGACACAAGTTGTCAATTTGACTTTAAAATATGGTGCATTTTAATGGCCTCATGTTAGGTTTAATGTCAATGTCATTATAAAAATGACATTATGGTTCTCACTTGCAGAAAGCCATTGTGAAAAAAATGCCATTGATGTTAAACCCAACGGGTTCATATTTGATATGAACATGCAGGATACATTAATCTTATAATAAAAATGTCAGATAAAATTAATTTATTTTCCTATTATGGAAATGAGCTGCATGAAGGTTCATTTTTATGTGCGTTCCACAAAAATAACAGGTTTGAAGTGACATGAGGGATGATTCGGTGGCAGAGTTTTGATTTTTGGTTAACTACTCCTTTACATTCATGCATTTTGACAGATGTTTTTATCTGAAGTGACATTTCAGATTACAGAGTATTCCAGAGTATGCATTTTATTTGGTCATGCTTTACCTGGGAATCGAACCCATGACCTCGGCATTGTCAGCAACATGCTATACAGGAATTCTAGTCCTTTTAAAGGGATAGTTCACCCAAAAATGAAAATTACCCCATGATTTACTCCCCCTCAAGCCATCCTATGTGTTGCTCTTCCAAGCTTTATAATGGCAGTGAATGGGGTTTGAGATTCAGTATTCCAATAGAAGTCCGAAATAGCACTTCCATCCATCAATCTGCTGCAACGGCACTCTCTCTTGAACGCATGTATGACATTTAGTGGAAGCTAGAGGTTATAGTTTATAAAGATGTACCGTAAATATGGATATTTACACTTCACAAGGCCTTTATTCTCCCCCAGAGCCATGTGGAGCACTTTTTTGATGGATGGATGCAGTTTATTGGACTAATTAATCTCAACAGCCATTCACTGCCATTATAAACTTGGAAGAGCCAGGACATTTTTTAAATATAACTCTGATTGTATTTGTCTGAAAGAATAAAGTCTTCTACACCTAGGATGGCTTGAGAGGGAGTAAATCATGGGGTAGTTTTCATTTTTGAGTGAATTATCCCTTTAAAGCACATTTCAAACAAATTCTCCAAAATGACTGACTGATATCATGTTCTTCTATTTCCCAGGATCCTTTCAGCATGCTGAAGCCCAAGGAGTATGCTGGGTCAAAGTCGGACCCTCATCTTGTGCCTTCCATCACCAACAAAAGAATTGTTGGATGTGTCTGTAAGTTAAAACTCTTGATTCTAGGTACTTGATGTCATTTCAGTTTATTTTGATAGAGGTTGTATTAAGCACATGTATGTGTATGTGTGTGTGTCCAGGTGAGGAGGACAACACCGCTGTGGTTTGGTTCTGGCTCCATGAGGGTGAAGCCCAGCGCTGTCCTTCATGTGGCTCTCATTACAAGCTGGTGCCTCATGAGCTTCCTCACTGATTCTGCTGCCTTCATCGCAGCGTTGCATCCCAGAATTCCAGAGACGTCTTGACCTCATTCATGTTTGTCTTTTTGCAGAGAAGTACAGGAGATGTAACCTGTCCTCCTGGTGTGGGACACAATATGTTAACAATTCCTAAAAAACAATAAACAGTTTACTTAAATTATTGGAGTGTACTTTTTGAGTTTGGTCCAGTTACACCTAATAAATATGATTACGCTGTCTTTGACTCTCGTTTTAATTCAGGTTCAGTAAATTCTGGTCAAAGGTCGGGACATGCCTGACTGTATTTGTTTCTCATCACCCTAAAAACATTTTAATTTAATGCTTGAAATTAGTTTTTAAGAAAAGGATAAATTGTGCCATGTTTATTAATTTCTTTACAAAGCTAATATTTTAATTTGAATAATGGTTATTTAATAGTTTCAATGACTTTTAAATGTGGAAAATTGAAATAAAGTGTGCAAGCCAGTGTTTAATGTTATATATATATATATATATATATATATATATATATATATATATATATATATATATATATATACTATTATATATAAATTAATTTTCAGTTGGCTTTTATTTTAATGTTTTCACTTTTCATTCTAATTTTAGTTCATTTTTTTATATTTTATTTTTATCTTTATTTTTTGTATTTCTATCATTTAGTTTAAATTATTTTTTCAGTTTTAGTCATTTTAGTACTTTAACTTTTTTTATTTTCAGTTAGTTGCCAAAGTATCAATTTTAATATAGATTTTGTAAATAAAAGTTTTTCCATATTTTATTTAAATCAATAAGAAGTATTTGTTGTGCGTGTGTGTGTGTGTGTTTTATATATATAACAACGTGATCCAAACTTTTGATTGACAATTTCAATCAATTTCATATATATATATATTGTATAATTACATTAAATTTGTGTCCCCTTAATTAATGATGCTTTTCTGTTTGTATTTCATTTTTCTTATTTGGAAAGTATGTTGTTGTTTCGTGACTTAAAGTTCTAATATATTATTTTTGTGTGTGTTTTCATCAAATGGCCTAAGTCCTTTCACATATGGAACTGGAAGTTCATTTGTTTTTGTATTTGCACTTTCTTCCTGTGTCCACAAGGGGTCATTTGTTTGTAAGAATGAGAAACGAGGAGCCTTTGGGAAGAATGCAAACATACTGCCATAAAGCAAGATTATGCTCTTACTTTGTTATTTCTCTGTTGCCTTTGTTATTTGTCTATATTTTATTAAATAGTCTGCTATGTGATAATATTGTTTAAAAAAGTCTTTATTTAAGTTACTATCCCTCTAGTTTCCATATTAGATTATACAGTGTTAAAAGTCTTATAGTACCCAGTCCTTTAAAAAAATCTTCTACTGCAAGTGATAATGCACAAATGTTCTTAATATTATTCATTTATTAGTGCTAATTGTTTAGGTAATTAAAGTGCACATTATTGATTTGTGATACATCTGTAAGTCAAAGCTAATGTTCTCTCTTTTAAAATGGCTGAGCAAATTGGCTTTTATGTCTGCTCTTCATATAACAAAAAAATGACATTTTAGTCTTGATTGCCTAATGGTTATTAGCATAACTGAATTCATCATCATGCATTTCCAAGCTGCCATTTCAGCCTCTCTCTTGTTTACCGCACCTACAGTGTGTTAATCATTTCATAAGCATCGCAGGCACACATCACTTTGTTTATCGCATTGAAAGTCATTATAATCAATGCATCGAGAGATTTTTTTCACAAATGTGAAAAATGCCCTTAGTGGGTCATTCATGCCTCCTGTGTTTTTTCATTTCACTGACAGGAAAAACTAAAAGTGAGATGTTAGGTGCAATTTGCACATACTGTAATTTCCAACATTGGCTGTGGCATGTGTGTAAATGCAACACAGAGACATTTGAGGGAGATCTTATTTCCTGTGCATTGCTCTATTGAGTTGTTAGACATTGTGATGATGTGAAGAAAAATTTCACTGCATATATTTTGTTCCCCAAGAGTATCTTCCAGAACTGGCAGTTTAAAGGTGTAGTTCACCCAAAAAGAAAAGGTAGCTGAAAATGTACTCAGCCTCAGGCCATCCAAGATAGAGGTAGATTTGTTTCTTTATCAGAACAGATTTGGAGAAATTTAGCATTACATCACTTGCTCAGCAATGGATCCTCTGCAGTGAATGGGTGCCGTCAGAATGAGAGTCCAAACAGCTGATAAAAACATCACAATAATCCACAAGTAATCCACACACTTGTAAAAATAATAATAATAAAAATAATAATGCTTTGTCCAGTGAAAAAGTCCTTTTCTTTTTCTTTTTTTCTTCAGAAGTGTCCATGTCAACTGATGTGATTGAAGGACTGCAGTGGTGTGGATTATTGTGATGTTTTTAATCAGCCCTTTGGACTCTCATTCTGACAGCAATATGATGAGTTTTTCAGATCACTCAACAACTGTCTTAATCAATTATTCATGCTGCAATGCATGCTGGGTGTTCACAAGCCCTTATCAAACCAGCAACTGTTTTGTTTGTTCAGACATCTCAGACAACAAACAGACTTGTTAGAACAATATTTGCGAGAACACAGTTTGTCTAACACGTGTTTTTATGCAGATTATATGCAAAGTAATTCTTGGAACAACAAACGGAACTATGGCTTGCTACATACTGAATACTGCACAGTATTCAATAAATAGTTGGTGAGAAGTACCTGGATGGCCTACTATTTCTGCCGTGATTCTGAAGTGCGCATTTAATGGACACTTTACTATCCCATGAGGCCATGGGAGAAGATTAAAAGAATGGCAATGCAACTGATACTGGTTGGTAACATGACAGTAACAACATGGCTGATATTGTACGTCCGAATTTAATTAATACCACCCATTTTCATACTATATAGAACATATTTCTAAACAGTCGAGAAGTAAGTTCAAATTTAAATGTAGTACTTATTCAGACAGTGTGCAATTTTTAACACTTATTGTTTTTTTTTTAACGATTAGAAATTACTTATTCAACAAAAGAACTACAAACAGTATGCAATTTTATTGCAAAGCACACTTCACATTTTGGTAAATGTAGTAGGTTATTTGACTATTTTGTCCGGTTTCCCACAACAATATCCCACAGTGTTGTAATTCATTTTTACAGTGTAGTAGCATTTTTACCATCTTTTCAGCATGCAACTTAAGTTAAAGATAACTTATGTTATGTAAGTTTATGAAAGGTCTTCAGTTTATCCTTTTAGTGACGTCATCTAGCCTACATAGTGCGACTGTCCTTGTCTACTCATTGAATAGAGTTTCAACAACAGGCCACCCGTGACATAATGAAAGCAATGAGAGATGTAATGAGATAGATGAGGACTTTTTGCCCCCTCTGTAGAATCCTGCATATCACATCTGGCTATAGATGATTGAATAATACCTCTCAGTGGGCTGCTAAAGAGGGCCAGCTGCATGTTCCCGCAAATGACTGAAAAAAGCAGAAGCTCCAGGCGGTCCGTATATGTTGTTAGATTAGGCGAAGATGTAATTATGATAAATTTGAGTGGACGTACGTTTAATATCCTTCCCTTCTCTTTGCAATGGTTTATAACATCTCCTTGACTTGTTAGCGTATAAGAGCTTGCCTTTAATTAGTCTCTGAATGACATTAGAGAAAGTGTTGAGCGATACTAGCATTCTAACAGAGTGAAAAAGCATCTATTTCACCTTAGAGGAAGCATTAGTCATGTCTAGCCTTTCACAGCTGCGTAAACAAGGTTGTTCCTTGTGATTCGAGCAACTATGTTCAATATGATGACGGTAATGTTATGTAATAGCTAGTGCTTCCAGAGCCTTCCTAACAACAGGTGCACAATCACACAGAGAACAGCCTACATGTGTTTTCTGAGGAGATATACTGGGACTGGATGTTTCATAGATATACACCATTTTTGATAGGCTGGACAAAAAAGAGCTCTCAGTACATTACACATAGAAGTAATCTCTTCTGTTCAGTTCTCCGCTCCTGTTCTGCATTTCTCAGCAGTTTGAGAAAACAACTGGTGAAGGGGAGAATTTGAAGGAATTTAAATGTGGATTTAAATGTACACGAGGAGACCAGCCAAAGACATTTGGCAGGCGCGGTCCGTCACACAGGGCACAAGAAATGCACAACGCATCTCAGGACAATAGTCTATGATTAGCACTGTGCTTATCTGCGCAATGCTGTCTGCCATTAGTGTGCTGCAGGGGCGCTGTCTCCATAGCAACCAATCTGCCTGAAGTCCAGACCCCAGTTGTGCTTGTCAAAGAACCACTCAGAAACCTCTATTCACCATTTTCTGCCATGAAAGCCCATCTAAGGTTATTATGACCGTTGTAGGGGGTGGGGGTGATTGCATAGATCTCAACGTAGCTGTAAAACCTCACACTGACTTGATCCGCCCGCAGAAGATTAATTAACCCGCATGCCCCACGCACAAATGCCTGGATGTGAACCTTACTCGTGGTCTTGACACCTGCACAATTTATATTTCCAGATCCGTCGATGAACAGAAAGGTGGAACTGTGAGCGCATTTCTCCGCTGACGCATGCTTTCGACAAAAATAGACAAGAGGTTTAGAAGAGGTGCTAATTCAATCACCTCATATGTAGGGTTGGTGACTTGAACAAACCCTTAAGCGCAAGTATTAAACTTCAGGATGTAACTCAACCCACAACATTTAACCTATGCTATACAGACAGAAATGATTCCTCTAATTACACGACGTCTTTAGGGGAATGATGTGCTATTGGTTTTTAAAACAATCAGATTTATGATTTTAACTTGGCAGATGATAAAGTGGCTGAAAAATCCAATAGCCTTAGTGACCTATAGGCATATCCAGAGACCACGATGTCATGGTGAGCATGTACTCAGAACACCACAGCAGAATGTTAAAATCACGCAGAACATGTGAGTTATCATGTAGCAACACACTGAAACCCATTTTAGTGATCACTTAAGCAACTGTAGATTACTTGCAAATTGTGGTCCGTTACTGTTTCCAAATTATACAACAAAAACTGTAGTTTTTGCTACAGTCCATTACATTACATTATGTAATACATTTTTTAAGGTAATATAATCTGACTACTTAATTTAATTGCTTATATTGCATTGCACCCAGCACTGTTTTAGCTAAAGCCATTTTGAAAACACATGGTCATCATCACACACCGTTAATGTTTATTATTGCTGCACATTCATAGTTTTGTCTCTTTGTATTCTCACCCAGATCTCGAAAGCTTGACTTGCGCTCTGGTTGAATCATCTCTTATTAAAACACATTCTAGTCGGATGATCCAAAAATGAGGATTTTCAAATGCAGACTCACAGCCTGTCTGCTGCTCTGAGGGCACCTAGGTCATTTTGCAAGCAACTTTGTTCAGGGAGAGCCTGTTCAGACACGTGGTCTGCTGAGGAGTTCTGCTGAAGACCAGTGTGATATCAAGAGTAGATAAAACCCCTGAGAATTGCAGTGTATTGAAAGACTCAGCAGCCCTCTTTACCCCGGGGTGAGTTCAGCCCGAGCACCTTCTGTCATGCCATCATGACAGGAGATTCTTTAAAATTGGCCATTCCAGAAATGGCAGATAAGGTGTGTTATATAGATTGATTGGACAACTTGAAATTTGACTGGAAAAACGTGCTAGAAAAATTAATTTATTTTCTGTTTCTTCACATTTGATTGAAGATATTTCAGGCCAGTCATCACATCACATAATGTGCATTTTGACCATACTGCATTTCCACTTCATATTAGATTTGTTAGAGTTGACATTTTTAAAAATCCTAAATCGAATGTAAATCTTCCATATTGAAATATACCTTTTAATTGTCAGCAAAATTATATTTTTAGTTTTTTAATAAGATTGCTGAAATAAATCTTGCTTGTAAAGCATGTAAACATATCAGTGGTCACGTGAGATGATCAAGACTTTTATAAAAACCTGTAACTGATTGATTTATGTTGAAGCATTTTAATTTAAATGTTAAAAAAAATAAGAAAACAAAAAAGAAAAAAAAATACAAAATGCATTTATTATGCGTTTATCATAAAATTTCTCCCACCTTTCCCATCTTTAATAAAAACATTACCTTGTGATAAAATATTAATATTAATGAATGCTAATTTATTAATTGACTGTTGACTAATAATATTAACAAACAAATAATAATATATTAAAATATGAATGATGACTAAAATGACTAAAAGTCAACCGTTACCATAATATTTTCCCCTTTTAAATTAATTAAAAATATCCCATAAATAAAAAATCATGATCACATCAGCCTCTCTGGTTTTACAATTTAAAGTCTTATATTCATAGATAAATATGCAGATATAGATATATAGATTTATTTCTATATTTTTGAAAGATTATGCTCACCAAAATGGCATTTATTTGATAAAAATACAGTTTAATAAAATAAAATAAAAACAGTAATATCTAATATATTTTTAATATTTAAATTTTATTTTTTTTAATATATTAATTCTTGTAAATTCCATTTGAAGTTAATTTTGTGATAGCAAAACATCAGCAGCATTTAAATGTAATAAACAAACAAAAAATACATAAAATGCATTTATTTATTTATGTATTATTTACATTTATAATTTAACAAATGCTTCAATGAAACATTAACTTATGTTAAAATATTAACTTATGGGTCTTGTTGTCTAAATATGATTTATTTATGGAACATTAAATAACTTTAAAAGGGGAAATATGGTGGTAACGGGGTTGACTTGGTCTCTTTAATATTATATTGTTCTTCTAACTAAAATCTAAATATACAGAGAGAAAAGACAGAATTCATGCCAATGCATTCCCACAGATTTAGTTAAAAACGGATTCATGATAAAGCATTTTAGTTTAAATGTGAAAAAATGCTACATTTTATATTTTATATTAATGAGTTAAAATATTAACTGATATTAACTTGTTGATTAAATATGCTATTTTAACCCTAAAATGAATCTTTTTCTTTTACTTTTCTTTAAACTCTATAGTTTGCCTCATCTTCCTATTCAAACAGTAAAACATATGTGCTCACTGAGCTGAGAAAAATGTCATCTTTATAATTTCAGCTTTGCCGTCAGATAGGGTCAACAGAGCGATCATTTCTTTGTGGCTAATTTGAATGCTAAATTTTTATTGAGAGCATACTTGAGCACTTGCTGACCTTTTATTTGAAGAGGTTAAATGAATTCTACATGAATGATCACATTAAGAGGGAAATAAGAAGGGAATTAACTTTTAAACCGACAGCTCACACAAAAATGAAAATTCTGTTATCATTTGCTCACCCTCATGCCATTTCAAAACTGTATGAATTCTTTAGTCGATGGAATCTAAGAAGAAAAAATTATATATTTTGAGAAATGTCTCTCTAATGTTTACAGTGGAAGTCAGTGGGCGCCAAAACTAGTGTTCGGTCACCAGCAACTTAAACATATGATGAACATATAGTTTGGAACAACTTGAAGATGAGCAAATGATGACAGAATTTTCATTTTTGAGTATTTAAGTGGATAAGAAGTACGAATCCATAATCCATAATCCATAATCCATAATGATGCTTCCTCCAGTGAAAAAAGGACATATTTCTCTCCTGATTCATACAACTTTTTCACTGGCGAAAGCTATGGATAAAATAGTAAGATATTAATATTAAGATAAAAATGTCTTAATGATTGATTTGTTTCTTATAAACATTGTGTGGATTATTTGCGCATTATTGTGATGTTTTTATCAGCTGTTTGGACTCTCATTCTGACGGCACCCATTCACTGCAGAGGATCCACTGGTGAGCAAGTTATGTGCTAATTTTCTCCACATCTGTTCCAAAAGAAAAGTCGAACTCATTTACATTTTGGATGGTCTGGGGATGAGTACACTGTCAAAAAATTTAAATTTTTGGGTGAACTATTCCTTTAAGAAGACAGTACACGTATAAATGTCTTTAAAACAGCCGGTTAAACAGTGTCTAGTTGTGACCTCATCAGCTGGCACCATGGGGCAGCATTTATTGTTAATGCCGTATTTGTGTTGGTGTGACACCGCGGGGTGAGTTTGACAGGACTGGATCCCCTCCCACTCTACTGGCAAGCAATCCTCCATCATCTTCTGCCATCTGGCCTTTGATAAGATCACCACAGTTATTCTTTTTTATTACAGTCTTTCCTTTCCTACTGAGCCTGAATGCAACTACCATTTTTTTTTATATCCCCTTTCAGATGATATTGTCCAGCACCACGGGACTATTAATCTACTGGCTGGGCTTTTGTATAAAACCCATGAAATAAATCACATGGCTTAATGTGACATCGGAGAGGATGCAAGTGACTTTGAATGCTTTTGGTTTTATGTAGCACAAAGACTTTTGAAAAGCTGAAATTTGCACAGGCTGCCCAGTATGTGAATAAAACGAACAACATCCATACAAATGTTCTGGGATGAACACACATAAACTGCTCATCTGAAGTGACATGGCAGGGGCAAAAGTGATCTCTGATTAATTATGTGGTCTGTATTGAGCTCATAGCAGAAAAGACAATGCATGAGAGGACTGCACACAGTCTGTCAGACTCAATACATCTCTGCTCTAGTGCTTGTTACATTTATTCATAGTGCAACGACATAAGGGTCATTCTATGTTTCACAACAAGTGCCATGCTTTCCCAGCTTCTCTTTCCTGTATCAACACATTTTAAAAACATTTTTAACAAAATATGGCAACCCTGTTACCATCATATTTTTAAAGTAATTAAATATTCCATAAACCGTACAAATCGTAATGACATCATTTTATTTATTATTCTTATTGAGGTTGCATTTATTTGATAAAAAAAACTGTAATATTATAAACTGTAATATTATAAAATACAATTTCAAATTACTTTTTTTATTTTAATATATTTAAAATTAAAATTTTCAGTATGATTATCATTAATGAATTATCATTACATGACAATGCTTCAGAAATCATTCTAATATGCTGATTTGCTGCTCAAGAAATTATATTATATATTAGATTAGATTATATTGACAAGCTGTGCTGCTTAATTTGTTCAGTTTTCATTGATGATTAGAAAAATCAAAAGAAAAGTATTTATTTAAAAAGTTATTTTTTTTTGTGCTGTCAGTTTTTATCAATTTAATAATAATAATAATTCCTTACATTTCTATAGCGCTTTTCTAGGCACTCAAAGTGCTTTACATAGTCAGGGGGCATCTCCTCATCCACCACCAGTGTGCAGCATCCACCTGGATGATGCGACGGCAGCCATAGTGCGCCAGAACGCCCACCACACACCAGCTTACTGGTGGAGAGGAGACAGAGTGATGAAGCCAATCAGCAGATATGGGGATTGTTAGGAGGCCATGATGGTCAGAGGCCAATGGGCGAATTTAGCCAGGATGCCGAGGTTATACCTCTACTCCTCTATTACACCTCTAATGCATCCTTTGTGAATAATCTTAATTCAGTTTTTTAATTCTAATTATAATAATGCGGTATATTATTGAAAACAGAATAAAAGAGTATAGAAATAAACTCTTTTACCATCATATTTTCACCTTTTACAGTAATGAAATGTTCCATAAATAAAGAATCTTTAATTTTCATGTTTTAAAGTAATGAACTATTTTATAAATAGAAATAATAGAAATATAAAACAGAGAAAACCATCTGTAGAAATATCAGAATTAAGTCCCGTCAGCTCTGTTGCTGTCAACCATGTAACTGCTCTATTATATCCCAACATAAAATGCACTCCTTTAACTTGCCCTGGCACTATGCAACTTACTATTAACAATGACATTAAATTAAATGACAAAAATGTACTTTAATAAAATACAGCTGTATTTGATTAAGACCCTACTGTGTCGTCATTTTGTTTCGTTATTCTCCATTCAGGATTTCCTCACTGAAACATAGGCCTACTCTACAAACCAAACAAACAGATGAATTTTGAGGAAGAGTGAGAGAGTCGTTCTTATGTAAAAGTCAGGGACACTCTCCAGTTATCGTCGGGTCACAATACCAGGCTAGGTGACGTAAATGCTATCCTACATTATGGATCCACATACCTAATTACTGACCATTTGAAATCATTCAATGTGGTATTGCTTCGAGACCTCATGCAAAGAGCAGGAGTGGGTGATTTTGTTTTAGTGTTTGGCTGAACATATTTTTGACCATGCGGTCAAGAAAAGCACAAGATTGGTTCACTAAACCAAAATGAGTTTTCAGTGGAAGACCCATGAGAGAGACACAAATGCAACATTTATGCATTTTTAAGAGGCTTTTCTTGCAAGTTGTTTTCTCTTGAGTTTTATTTCTACACGCGCAGCATAGAAAAACAGCACTAAAAGACTAGAATTCAAATCTATAAAAAATCTATAAATTTTTTATAAAAAAAAAATTCTTTACAACAGATGTTCAGAGATTTTGAGTCAAAAGTTCAGTTAGACAAATGTATATTTATTTTAAATTTGGCTCCAGCTACAGATGAGTGAATGGAATTTGCTGTTGTAAATATATCACTGTCATAATTACAGTAAATAGCTGTACATGAGCATTTGTTGCTGCTATAAAGCAAATAGCACTTTTACTCTTTTTTTGTACCCGTTCACCAAACTTATGCTGCCTTCCATTGACCTCGGAAGACGGATGTCGGAGCTGCATGACATCACACCCATCTGGAGCATTTTCCAGTAGAGAAGTCAGAAAACCAATATGGACATGGCCATTTTTAGCAATACTAGCCTATTAAAAACACATAAAAAGTGGTATTTTACACATATGTCTACAAATAGAGTGTGGATAGCAGTGTGTATCACAGAGTTTGAGACACAGATAAACACAAGGGCAAATAAACAGTATATTACTGTTTCTCTTCTGATGATGCACTGAAGTTGGAGTTTTTGCAATTCCTCCAAGATTCAGAGTCGGATCTCTGACTTTCCAATTAAAAGTACCTACTTGTACAAATAGAGCACATTACAGACTCCCATAACCAACGGTTATCATGATTTTGAATGATTATGAAACTGATACTACATACAGTTGGCAAGCGCCAACTATAAAATTAACTTTTTTAACAAAATATTATTAAGGTTTAAAATCCTATAATACAATTTATTCTGGTGACCAAAACAATGACAGATTTTTTACACTTTTTCACTAATCAGTCAATTGTGCCACCATGCCCCATAAGGACATTGTTCCATGGAATTGTTGGATGCAATAGAGCTTTCATTATAGCCAAGACTTATGTGTCTAAACAGAAAAGAAATCTACTCTGTGAGATGTTAACTTGAGTAAATCTGTCCTTTCACAAAAGAAAACAACACTTTAAACATCCTTTGCTCAAAACAGGGGTGTCACCTACTTTTCTTGTGCAGACTGTTCAAGTTCTGCACTTCAAAGAGCCTTTTGCACCTGAAGTACCTCTGAAAGTTGTAGCGAGAACATCATTTGCATTTCAACAGCATGGATTTAGTATCTTAAAGTAAAGTAAAACCAAGTAAAACATTTCATCCCGCTGCAAGGATTCTTTTATAAGATGATCTTTACATCACGAATATACCAAAAAATAGCATAGACCTGTGCAGTAAATCATAGGCAAGAACAAGAGAAATGAGTTTAACATTTTCCATGCTTGGTTCACATGTCAAGGTTTAGCCATCATCACCGACTGCAGAATACCTGCCACCGAAGTGACTCAAACTCCCACCGCACATCTAATCAAACATTCGGTTAGGCAGCAGACAGCCTGCTCGTTGTGATTTCTTTTTCTTTTTTTCCTGAGATGAAATAGTATTATTCATAATGACACTTTCTTCTCTGGCCTGTCTTTGCTGTCTTTCGTGCTCTGCTCCTTCTATTATCTTCTGTCTGCAATCCTTTTCCCAGGGCCTGAAAACTCATTATTCACCCAAATTGATGTGATTACCAGTTCTCAACAATACACCAGTGGAAATTCATTTGATTACATTTGTTTTTAAATCTTACTGTCATATTCAAATGGAGTCTGTGAAATTAATTTTGATCCTTAATTGCGTCATGGAATGTCAGCAAAAAAAAGCAATAGTCTAGTCTGTAGTAGATGTGTTTGACTATCTAATCTTTGTCAAATTCACTTCTACTAAAGTTCCAGATGCTGGAGATATAATGTGTGAAGGTTATGTCTTGTGTAGATGGTTATGATTTTCTCACTGAACATTCAGTGAACTAAAAATAGTTTTCATCTCCTCAACCAACGTCCAAATTTTCTTTATGGAATTTTTTTCTTATGTTAACTCAACTTCTCTTGCTGAAAAACATCTCGGGGTTATGCATATAACCATGGTTCCCCGAGAGTGAATGAGACACTGCATCCTCTAGTGGACACTATGAGAAATGCCATCAGCATGACTGATGTCTGAAGCACGTGTGAAAACACTCCAAATCCATTGGACCGTGCAGCACGTGACATCAATAGCAGCATCCCAAGAAGTATAAGAGGGCATCTGTAATGCATGTCATTAACTTCTTTGTTTGAAGGAGATGTGAAACAGGCAGGCCCTAGGCATGGCAAGGGGATGCAGTGTCTCGTTCTCCCTCTCGGGGGAACCATGTTTACATGTGAAGCCCGAGATGTTCCCCTTTAAGGGAACTCGCACTGCATCCTCTAGTGGACACTATGGAGAATGAAATACCCACTATGCCATGCATCGGTGCATTGCCTGTCCACCTGGTTAGAGAAAAATAGTGGCAAACATCCACCAATTAAAAAAGGGGGACATGCCAATGATGCCCAGACATCTAAAATAACCCACCAACTCTAATATTAATGAGGGACTTCCCATTCAACCAAATTAGAGCTGAATGCCCTCCGTACAGACACTAGATTCACTCATGCACAACCTGCATCAAACATGCATGTCCTATAAGGTCAGAAGTGACCTTTATTTATATAGCGCTTTAAACAAAATACATTGCCTCAAAGCAACTGAACAACATTCATTAGGAAAACAGTGTCAATAATGCAAAATGATAGTTAAAGGCAGTTCATCATTGAATTCAGTTATGTCATCTCTGTTCAGTTAAATAGTGTCCGTGCATTTATTTGCAATCAAGTCAACGATATCGCTGTAGATGAAGTGTCCCCAACTAAGCAAGCCAGAGGCGACAGCGGCAAGGAACCGAAACTCCATCGGTGACAGAATGGAATAAAAAAAACCTTGGGAGAAACCAGGCTCAGTTGGGGGGCCAGTTCTCCTCTGACCGGACGAAACCAGTAGTTCAATTCCAGGCTGCAGCAAAGTCAGATTGTGCAGAAGAATCATCTGTTTCCTGTGGTCTTGTCCCGGTGGTCCTCTGAGACAAGGGCTTTAAAGGGGATCTGTATCTGGGGCTATAGTTGTCCTGGTCTCCGCTGTCTTTCAGGGATGTAGAGGTCCTTTCTAGGTGCTGATCCACCATCTGGTCTGGATACGTACTGGATCCGGGTGACTGCAGTGACCCTCTGATCTGGACACAGACTGGATCTGGTGGCCACGGTGACCTCGGAACAGACGCATGCATTACCTGAAGTGTTTTGCAGAGTGTTTCCAAGTACACAAACCAACGGCTCCTGAAGACAAAAGAAGTTGATGACGTGTATTACAGGCGCCCTCTTATACTTCTGGGTATGCCACTATGGATTTGGAGTGTTTTTACACATGCTTCAGACACCGGTCATGCTGATGGCATTCCCCATAGTGTCCACTAGAGGATATAGTGCGAGTTACCTTGAAGGGGAACTGGGATTTGAGTTTATGCATAACTGTAAAATAAGATTAAATAATATTTCTTTGAAAAAATGTCTGGTTGGAGAAAAACAGTATCTGTTTCAATCTATAGTCCTATGTATATGTGCAAAATATGTATATGTGTGTGTTTTTTAACCTGCTGTTAAAATGACTAATGTAGTAAAGTTAATTGAAGTCATTTTTAATTAAATAAATACATTTAATTTAGATTTTAACAGGTTTTTTAATCACAATATTTATTTTAAATAGCTGACAAGATTCATACAATTTGACCTGGCATGTATATGTTTATTTTATGACTTTGCTTTTTATTAATTGGGTCCTTGTGATTTTTGTTCTGTATCTGTAATTGTCATTAAAAAGTACATTAAAATGCAATTCATACAATCATCTTTACTATGACATTTCTTTTATTTTATTTACTGAATTAAAATCACTGTGTAAAATAAAAAAGAGTTTTTTTGTCAATTGATTATTACAAAATAAATAAATATAGGCTACTAAAAGAGAACGAGCATTAAAATGTAGAAAATCTTGAGTAAAATAAATATAGTTAATGCTGAGTAAGAAGATTATATATATATATATATATTTATTTATTTTATTATTATTATTTTTTTAACAACAATTATACTGAAAACGTATGTCAAATCAAAGCCAGCTGGGCGTAACCAACACGCAGGATGCCATTTTGTTGTCATGGTAAGAAAATCCAAAAAACAAATTACGTTTAGCGTTTTGTTCGGTATTGATATTCATGATGTTACGATTTTTTTTTTTTTTTTTTTTACGTTTTTTTATCGTCACTTATATAAACTATTTGTAAGCGAAGTTTATTGTGAGGGTCGTTTTTTATAATTCTTATAATTCCTTGTAAATGTCATAATCTAGGCTAAATGACGAGGCCCTTACTTTGAATCAATAATTCATAAGAACACAGTCACATATTAATGCAGTGACTTATCAATTAGCCTTAATTGACAATCTTATTAATTAACCTTTCTTTTTATCATGCAGCGCTATCAAGCTCGTTTACTGAGAGAGAGTTCCAAACAACAACCAATCGAGTGATGAGCAGGGGTGCCAGTGAAATCTGCGCGCGAGGGGGAGGACGTCATCTATATTCACATCTATGCAAAGTTTTCCAGCATTTCATCTCGACACTTTCTGCATATGTAAACGGCTGAAGTCCCGTCCAGAGAATCAGACAGCTGCTGGTGCTGATGCTGGAGCAGGGAGTCTCAGCATCCTCTTCCTCCGTCATTAGTCGAGTTCGGGCTCTCCACCGCAGCGTCGGCACCAACGCGGGAGAAAATACCGATTTACTGGTAAGATCGCTTTATATATGGTGAAAATGTCGTGAAGTAGAGGATTAGAAATAACATAAACTGTTTCATTTATGTTGTGTTAACGTGAGCAGATTTGTGACGTGAACAGTTAAAAGCGTCTAAGGGAATTTCTAGGATTCCTCGCATTTCTGTGTTGAGTAGTTATGCAACTGATTTTCATAATCTGAATCTTGGTATGTGATATGAAATGTGTGGTTTTTGACCTTTAGCTAAAAATAAACCACGAATTTATCAGAAAAGCTGAATTATCCTTAAACTTATTATTATAAATGTCAAACAATCATAAAGTCAATTCATGGTGTTTTATGTGAAATGTTGATATCTGTTGATGGAAATTATGACTGAAAGGAGGTCAGAGTGTTTTCACCTTTTTCACCAAGTTGGAGTTTGAGACTAGAATGATCTAGCTGACCGCTGATCGTGACGAGGAAACAATTGAGGCAAATAGTATTTATGGGAAAGAATATTCAGAAAATGCACTTGACATTTCCACGAGTGGGATTTAAAGCGTAATGCCTCTCATGTACTTGTCAGCGTGCATTGAAATTCTCTAATCTCAAAAGATTATGTGTGCTTCTTGTCAAGACAAGACACGAGGATTGTTCGGTTGTGCAGCTTGAGAGACATAAGATTAGGGATAAATGTGAGGGTGAGAAGTATGTTATTGCACTTTATATAGACTAAGAATGATGTTTGCCTTTGCGGAGCTTTTATTATTTTTTTTTTCCTCCCGGCGGTTTGATTGACAGGTGTGAAAGGATCTCAAGGTAATGGTGTTTATGGTTTCCTTTTCTCTTAAAATAGACCATTACTTATTTTCAGGAGACAGTTTATTGATTCAGACAGACCCTTCAGTCGAGACATAGGGGTGCAGTTGTCATCTAGCAATAAGTCATCTAAGATTAGTTTCAGACGTCACCACTCCTTGCATTATTCGGTACCTAGTCAAGGATTTTTACTTGACCATAGGGATTGTTCTGTTGGGATCTTGCATGTCATGTGAGCAATACGCAGTATTGAGCTGCATTTAATTGACGATTTCATTAATAAGGTGGAAGAATGGTAGTGGCAGAAAATTATTATAACCTATTTTGAAATCAAATGTGCACATTAGCAACAGATGGTCATATAATGTTAAGTTAATGTATAGCCAAAATGGAAGTCTGTGATTCTCAACTGGAGGATCGATATACATGGGTCGCACATCAGTGGAAAAAATTAATTGCATCTAACCATATAATTGCTTAAATTGAGCTATCAAAATATATGGCCAAGTCAAACTTTAAAAGGGAGAAGAAATGCCTTGCATTCTAAGAAATAAAACAAAACTAAAAAAAAGGTTAAAAGAAAATATAATGTAGACTACATTACATGTAGCATAAGAAGTGATTTTGGGTCTGTTCATACTTTAGTCGGCAGCCATATCACCCTGGAGCCCAAGACCGGTTTCCCACTGAAGCTAAGCAGGGCTGAGCCTGGTCAGTACCTGGATGGGAGACCTCCTGAGAAAACTAGGTTGCTGCTGGAAGAGGTGCTAGTGAGGCCAGCAGGGGGTGCTCACCCTGAGGTCTGTGTGGGTCCTAGCGCCCCAGTGTAGTGATGGGGACACTATACTGTCAACAAGCACCGTCCTTCGGATGAGACGTTAAACCGAGGTCCTGACTCTCTGTGGTCAGTAAAAATCCCAGTCTTTCGAAAAGAGTAGAGGTGTGACCTCGGCATCCTGGCTAAATTTGCCCATTGGCCTCTGACCATCATGGCCTCCTAACAATCCCCATATCTGCTGATTGGCTTCATCACTCTGTCTCCTCTCCACCAGTAAGCTGGTGTGTGGTGGGCGTTCTGGCGCACTATGGCTGCCGTCGCATCATCCAGGTGGATGCTGCACACTGGTGGTGGATGAGGAGATACCCCCTGACTATGTAAGCGCTTTGAGTGCCTAGAAAAGTGCTATATAAATGTAATGAATTATTATTATTGTTATTACTTGATGTCCAATGTAAAGTCTTTAGTAGATTATATTACAGTACATGTGTCTTAATAAGTGATTTTAGGTTGTGCTCGTTCTTGGTGTTCAATGTGAAATCTGTATCTTGCAGCAAAACCATTTGAGAATCATTGGAATATACATCATAAGGTGTATTTCTATCAGAGGTGGGTAGAGTACCCAAAAACTGTACTCAAGTAAAAGTAAAAGTACTTCTAGAAATATTTACTCAAGTAAAAGTAAAAGTACTAGTCTTGAATAGTTACTTGAGTAAGAGTAAAAGAGTATCGGATAAAAAATCTACTCAAGTAGTTAGTTACTAGTTACTTTGGGTCATATATACTGTACTGAGCCTATTTTTATTTAGATATATAGATAAAATGTATGTAATGTATGTGTGCGTGTATAAATGTATATATTTCATCAGCCTTTACTCCAATTTATGTAATTTATTATAAAACCCTGTCTGTTAACTTAAGTAACAGATATAGGTGTCATGCCATAACATATTTTTAATACGACTGACTTTATATTAAATGTGAATTTAACTTTGAAAGTTAATGTGATATAAATATTGCTACTAATCTTTCATTGTTCAGAAAGAGAGCAAATAACATTTACATTATTAAAGATCATTTTCACTGACAGTCTAGATTTCAATCACTCTCAGAAACTCCCATTAAAATCACTGAAACTGTTAACACTGTGAAATCAATATCTTAATTAAAGATTCGTACACACATCTGCACTTTGTTGTTCCTGCGAGAGAATTCGCCAGAAAGAGGTATTCAGTCAGTGAGCGAGTGAAGGAAGCAACGGCATTTTAGCGATGACTCATCTGAACGCCTCTGATTGGCCAATGCTTTAATAAGCTCAAAAGAATCATGTGTGATTGGTTATAATGCGCAGCGCTGTATAAACGCATCTATCTCTGGCTAAGCGCCAGCAAGCAATCACAGATCTGAATTTAGCAGCTGATAATATGACTCGCTGAACGTACTTGCACCAGTGTGATTGTATTAAAATTAATAAAATCTTAATCGGCTATTTTTTGTCTTTTGGAAGCTGCATTCAACTTGACTCCCCTCTGTTATAAGCCACACGTACAACAAACTAATGTCACAGTGGTATCGTGTACTGTAATCGAATGTAGCCCAAGTTATTACCTGTTAAACAGTAGACAGCACACGCGGTGTTCATCTAATAAGGATCTCCATCGCTAGCAAATAATAACCTTTGCAGATTTCAATTCAGTGCAGTTCCAGCCACGTTTTCAACGCTCTTTCTGTTCTTAAACGTTACAACTCCGAGTGAACCACTTCAGATGCTCAGCGCGTGCGGCAGGGAACTGAACGACTCATTCAAACTGATTCATGAACCAATTCACTCGTTTGCCAATTGGTTTGATCAAGCCTTTGAACAGAATTGACTCAAAAGAATGAATCATTCGCGAATGGGCATCGCTCATTGCCCAGAGAAAAGTAGACGGCGCGTTTGGAATAAACTGAAGCATTATAACATTTATTGCATTAAGATAAAGTAACGAGAGGAGCGTCGCCCACAGTAACGAAGTAAAAGTACAGATTTTCCCCCAAAAATTTACTCAAGTAAGAGTATAAAGTACCCATCTTTAAATATACCCCGAAAAGTATTCGTTACCCCAAAAAATTACTCAAGTAAATGTAACGAAGTAAATGTAACTCGTTACTACCCACCTCTGATTTCTATAGACCTTTTTGTAGATCATTAAATGTTTCCATATTTTCCAGCAGTGGGTGAGGAGGTTCAAGGTGAAAAGAAAAGTCTTTATGTTTGCTTTGTTGAGGGAGTTTTCAATGGGCAGAGATCATATGTCTGTCTGATGTGAAGGCGCATTAGCCTGTGAGGAGATGCTTCCCAAACTAAAAAGGGGCTGATGAAAACATCAAAGGTCACTGGATGGATGTAATGCATTTTGATAGATTGTCAAACTTCATCAGTCGGATGAAGATGAGGTGTCTAAAAAGCCCTGTTTTTTATGACACTTGTGTTATGCTTAAGCCGTCCACCAGTAAATTTTGAACACCAGTGTCCTAAGGAGTAAGGTGACACTGTGAGATTTTTTAAAGGACACCCCATGGCAATTAGACAGAGGATGGGCTGAATTTTGAGATGGTGGGTGGCACAAAATCTGAAATTGTAACAATTCTCAGAAAAGCTTTTCACTAATTTTTTGTCTTTACTTTTTCACTTGTGTGAAAGATAGACAGCTAAAATGCATCTTAAAATTAAAAGGTTGAGTCAAAAATTAGTCACTGTCATGTCATTTCAAAATTTTATTATTTGCTTTTACTTGTGGAATGAATGTTTTCCTGGAAAGAAAGTTTTTCTTTTTGAAAGAAGTCTCTTATGCTCCTTAAGGCTGTATTTATTTGAAGAAAAATACAATACAATACTGTGATAGTGTGATAGATAAAATGTAATTTATTCATTACTCCAGTCACATGGTCTTTCAGAATTGATTCTAAAATGCTGATTAATTCATAACATTTCTTATTAAAGATGAAAACACTCAATATTTTTGTAGAAATAGACCGTGATATTTGTTTATTTTTGAGGATTATTTGATGTATTTCAGTCTTAAAAAGAACAATTTATTTGAATTTTTTTTTAGTAACATTATAAATGCATTTGCCGCCACTTTAGATCAATTTAATGCATCCTTTCTGAATAAAAGTACACTGTAAAATCTAATAAGTTGGGCTTACTTAAAAAAAGCATGCAAACTGATTGCCTTGAAAAAACTAAGTAAATTTAAATGGGAATAGTATGTTGTACTGACAAATGCTTAGTTAGTATAGTTAACTTACACAAGAGTTCTAGTAACTAAAAAAGAACTGTAGGGGGTACTTGATCCTTTCATTTAGGTTTACTCATGACTTAGTATAGCTACTCACTGACTCCCAGAATGCATTGCGCAGAATAAATTATGCAGTTGCTTTGTTTTAAAGTTGTTGTGTTTATTTGCCAATTTTATTTGCTGTCTTGTGTCAGCAGTAGCACAACAAAAAGAGCAAATAAAATGGCTATTGTTACAATTAATGAAAATAAATTAAATTTAATTGTTACCATTGTTGTGATTCACGTGATGAATGTTTAAGTCTGTGTGTGACTTCAGCATATTACCACTTACTATTTAAGGATTATATAAAAAGCATATCAAGGTATTTATGAAAAATAAAATCTCAACAAGGTCATTATTAAACACATACGTAAAAATGCTTTAATTAAAAAAATAGGTCATTTTATAAAAGCAACCTTTTTATTACTTTTCTTTGAAATCAAATAACTCTGATTTCATGATGCATTTCTCCATTAATAAGAGAGAAAATTATAGTAACATAAATGAAGTTTCAAGTGCCCAACCAAAGGGAACGCTAATCACTATAATGGTGAGCTAAAAAAAAAAATACGGCAATTAGCAACATATTAGTGCACTGCTGCCTCTCACTGGTTTATTAATGTCGTTGGTTCCTTTGTGGCTACTTGAATATTTTAAGTAAGTGTCACTCAAAACAGTAAGTAAATTGTTTTATTTGCCTTGAAAGTAGCTAAAACTTAATAAAACCTAGTAAGTATAACGACTAAGTAAAGATAACTAATTAAATCTAAGTAAGGTAAACTATTGGATTTTACAGTGTATTATTCAAATCTTACTGATCCCAAAATTTTGAATGATAGTTTTTGCACACACAGACACACACACAAGTAAACTACGATTCATATGAATATGCACACATTTTAAGGATATATAATGAAAGTGAATAGAGAGTAGATTTGAGGGTGAGTAAGTGACAGAATGTATTTTTCAGTGAACTGGAACTGTTCTTTTAAGTTTTTTTTATAACATAGCTTTATACTTTCTTTCCTGGTATCTTCACGTCCTCCCACATAATAGACTACACTGGAGCTGTAGAGCAGCTGTTCTACAACCATGATTTCCCCATAAATTGACTTGTTTCTGTATAGTTGGCCTGCCCAGAGGGATTTGAAAACATATTGCCTCAGGCCACTTTGAGGTATTTCAACAGTGCTATTACCTTCAGTGTGGGTCTTATGTAGTGAACTGCCCTTCCACCATCCTATAGACGGTTTCAACAGCCCCAACATAAACAAACGTTACTGCGCATGCGCGCTTTTTTGGACCTAACTTAACTTCCGGTAGACTTCCAAATAGAATCAATAACAACAGCCAAGTCCCTCTAGAGTAGATATTTTTTGATAACAAACAAAATATGTTTGCCGCGTGGATCAGGTGGACTTAATGAAAATGCAAATTCATTCTTTGGCAGCAGGAGATGTTTTAAAGCATAGACATAAAGGGCGAGAAATAGAGGTTTCCCCAGTAACAGCTGTAAACAAAGCAGAGGTGGTACGCTCACACGCTGCTTTATCAGGCATATAACACGCAAGTCTTCCTTCAGAAATACAGCGATATAAAAACACCTGTGCCTCGTTTTGATATTTAAACATATACATGTAAGGAATTATTATTATTAAACGTGCAGTACGTAACGTTACTCATGTTTATTCAGCGAAGCCTTTTTGAAAATCGATCAGTTTTAAAATTGTGGCGAGTCTCCAAAAATAAATAAATGTATGGGAAACACATCCCACAGCACAACCACCTGAGCCCAACTTCAATGTACTACTCATCACCTTGACTTTAACTGCGTTTGTAGAAGGCACTGCAGCCAGACCGATATACACAACACAGACCGGTAGTTAACTTAGGTCCAGGCGCGTGCGCCCGATGAAACCGTCTATAGGGAGACTCATATTTATGGAAACTCAGAACACTACAGCAGAGAGCCACACTGTTTCTGTTCAATCAAAGATACTGAGGGCTTCTCTGGCCATGAACCTACTTCCATAACACTGTTTTTCAACTGCCATTTGCGGCATGCCATTGTCCTTTTACCGAAGGTCGAGAGAGCTAATTCCAAAGAAAGAGAGAGATCATTTCCATCTATCCAAGGTTGTTGAATCTGTAATTGCCGTCTGTGTAAAGAGCAACATCAGTGGAAATGTGTTTGTATGGTATTCAGAATAGCTCAGGGACACTACTTAATCAAAATGTGATTCCATCCCTGACAGCTACAGTACACATTTTTTTAATAAAGATTATTGTGGAAAATATTAGATTTTTAGTGACATGACATTCAGCCAAGTATGGTGACCCATACTCAGAATTCATGCTCTGCATTTAACCCATCCAAAGTGCACACACACAAACAGAGCAGTGGGCAGTCATTTATGCTGCAGCACCCAGGGAGCAGTTAGGGGTTTAGTGCCTTGCTCAAGGGCACCTCAGTCATGGTATTGCCAGCCCGAGACTCAAACCCACAACCCACGACTTCCCTTTTAGACTAGATTAGATTTTTAGATAGTGTAGACAGAGACCAGAGTTTCCTTTGATGCAAATCTGTGATTTCTTTATTTCGTATTAACATCGATCAGGCAAGAAAAAAAAAAGATAATTTAGGAGAGCATGGAACAGTGTAGGTGTTTTGGGCTGGTGGGGATGAATGATTTTATACTCTATTAGAGAAAATCCACCTGGGCACTTATACTCTGAAAGTTGTTAGTCCATTTCACAAAGAATTACAAAGAAACCGCAATTAACACACTGAATTAAACATGAAATTTGAAGACACTCTTGTCATTCCAAACCTGACTATTTTTCTTTTGTGAAACATAAAAGTCATTGGACATTGTACGAAAAATCATCAAATGATGACAGAATATTCATTTAAGCTTCGATTGGAGTATTTTAAAAAAGCAAAAAATGAAACACTTCATGACGACAGTCATCTTAAGATAGAAGCAATGCTTTGATTAGGTTTGATCGCTCACATTATTATTTGTTGACTCAACAGTACCATCAAGAATCTGTTTAATCAGAGGTTGTGATAAGCCTGGCATATCTCAAGGTCATTATGAAGCTGTCAATTACCCAAGTGACTCACAGTCGCTATAGGAGTCAAAAAGCATTCTAATGTCTACAAGCGAAATAAAGTACCAATAAAAAGGTTGCTGAAAACATTAATATTCCCATGGAGAAGTAAGATTCTACTCTCAGTAATACTAGATGCCTGAACAAAGTGTTTGATAGCAGTAGTTGTTGTCAGCTTATTAGCTGCCTGTCATGACAGGATCCAAATCATGAGGAACAAGCTAATGAACTACTAGAGCTTCTGTTGAAAGAGTCGACCTCTTCAAGGTTAATGGAAGAAGAAAGCACTTTGGCACAATTCACTCTTTTGATTTCTGACCTAATCTATTGGATCTGACCTTGTAGACTTAGTCAGCAGCTCACAAATAATGCTAAATGTCACGCTGCATATTTTGGCTTTCTGTGAGAAGTGTTTTATATAAGCTTTCATGTTAAAGGGACAGTTCACACACACTAAAAAATTACATTTTGGCATTTTTCTTTTTTGATTGTGTAATCTTATATACAATGATGTATAGGCCTATAGAGAGAGAGAGATAGTGTAATCTTTAATACAAATATATATAAAATGGCAAGAAGGTGAATAAATTATGACAGAATCATAATTTCTATGGGTGAACTGTTACCTTAAAACTGTTACCTTTTTTTTCACCTCAGCTTGATTTAAATGTCTGCTGGAAACACTGGAACTTATTTGCCTTTGTTTTTGTCTTTTTGGTTTATTAATTTCTTCAGGTTTTTTCATCTCAAATGACAACGAGCATCTGATTTGCACAAGTAGCGAATCTCTATGTAGAGTTATGAAAGCATGTCGCTCAGACTTGTCTGTGCGATATGAAAATTAGATGATTAATTTAGTTCTGCCTTATATAATTTCACACACTCCCTTAAATTCTTGAGTCACTCTCCACACACACACAGACACACACACAAACACACACAAGCCCACACCTCTGATACTGCTGCCTCTGATATATGCTGTTATATCTCAGCATGTCATGCTGTGGTAATACAAAACTTTATATCCTCCGAAGGACACATCTTTCAGAGGTATCATATATCAGATGTATTATATTCTCACATCTGACCTCTATCTTAGAATGCTTTACTGCATTAGTGACTTGTTCTACACATTTTATTTTGGCATTTTTAATAATGGTTTTTAATGGTTTAGCCAGTTTAAATAGTTATCAAAAATTCTTTTTGCCAGATATAATGTCACATTTGCATACAATTCATATCAGTATATATGCATATTTAATATATAGTGAATTGTGTTGGTTTACTGATGTGGAACATTATTGGAAAGTGACAATTTTGCATTAGAGAAGAGATCCAAGCCATATTTAGGGACCAGAATAGACACTTCTTGGGTTGGATTCTTTCGACTAACCACCTAGAAACACCCCTAGCAAACACCCTAGTTTTTTTGTTTTTATGTCTAAGTATTTGAAAATAAATCGAAGCCCTCTTTTGCTGCATTAAAAAGCACTTTTTTATTTAATTTCATTTGCAAAAATGCAAATTGTAGAGGTCCTCTTTAAAGAATTGTGTGTGATAAATGATGCTCTTTAGAGCTGTGAAGGATTGAAACTTTGGAGTAGATAATCTCAGTAATGCATTCCCTGAATCAGCTTCCCACTCCATGTGAGATGAATGACGTAAAAAGCTGGTGTGAAACTCTTGACAGTTGGTTTGGAGGAGAGAGAGGATATTAGCAGTGGCCTAATTACAACACTTACTCAATCCAGAAACTCAGAGTGGTCGGCGCAAGAAACAAATTAGCCAAAGTGACTGCGGGAGTAAAATATTTGATGCATTTGACAAATCTGTATGCATTACAGGAGTCAAGTGAAGTCAAGTTAGATGCAGTGCTTACTAAAGTATGTGGAGAAATAGAATGATAGGAAAGGAAACAGGAGTTTAACAAATCTGTAAATTTCACTTAACAATTACAAACACTTAAATCCATACTATGCAAACATACTAATCAAAACGATACCGTTCTTGGGAACACTTTTGTAAAGTACCATTTATTAAAACTAAACTGTTTAACCGAACTGAACATAATGACAGGATCATTCAATTTTAGTATTTTATTCAATAATATTCTCGATTTCCTGAGGTTGACAAGGTAAACCTGTCAAGTAAATACTGTGTAAAAATGTGCTAATACGTTGGTTGATATCTTTTAAATCTGTAGTTTGAGATATGATTATTTTTATTGCTTTTATCACATAAAAAGCATACTAGGGCAAAGAAAGAGAACTCTGAGATAAAAGGGATAAAGAGAGAATTCTATTGAGAGAGACCTCCATCTGTCAGCTTAACAGACAGGATGACCGGTCAACATCCCGAGGGAGATTTTGCAAAGAGTATTAATTGAGTTCACACCATTATTAGAGCAGAATAAATCATGTGTTTTGGTCGATACACATGAGCTAATTCATGAAATGATTAGCTGAAAATACTTGAGAGATTTGTGATAAAGATGTTTATGGTCAGATTTCAGGTCCACAAACATCTGTTGTATTAAGGGGGCTTAACCTTTCCCAGAGACTCACTTGCAAAGTTAAATCCTTCTCTATTAAATCCCTCCCAACATATTGTCCATTTTAATGCCAGCTAACAGTCTTTATGTGCTCCTTTTCGTCCAGGTCAACCAACTGGCTTGCTGCAAATAAATGGAAGGACCTAAACAATGAGTCATCTTTCATCTGCTGTTTAACAGTTTTCTGAACGCCCAGCTGCTACTCAAACAACTTTGGGACTTATGGAGGCCTCTCCAAACTCGGACAACATCAGCAACACCTCAGCTGGTTTGGGCCAGAGAACATGGGCAGAGTCCAACGTCTGCCCTCCCTCTGTGAGTGGCATGACCCTTCTGATTGTGGCCTACAGCACTGTTATTGCAGTGGGATTGGTGGGCAACACTTGTTTGGTCTTCATCATATCCAGACAGAAGGAGATGAGGAATGTCACAAACATCCTCATAGCCAACCTCTCCTGCTCCGACATCCTCATGTGCGTGGTGTGCCTCCCCGTGACGGTCATCTACACACTCATGGACCGCTGGATCCTTGGTGAGACGCTGTGCAAGGTCACGCCGTTCGTGCAGTGCATGTCCGTCACGGTCTCCATCTTCTCGCTGGTCCTCATCGCATTGGAGCGGCATCAACTCATCATCCACCCCACCGGCTGGACACCAGCCGCAGGCCATTCCTACCTGGCCGTGGCAGTCACCTGGATGGTGGCCTGCTTCATTTCCCTACCCTTCCTGTCCTTTAACATCCTCACTAACGCCCCGTTCCAGAACCTCAGCCTTCCGTTCAACCCGTTCAGCGATCACGTGATTTGCATGGAGCTCTGGCCTTCAGAACGCAACCGTTTGGCATATACCACCTCGCTTCTGCTCTTCCAATACTGCCTACCCCTGCTTCTTATTCTACTCTGCTACTTGCGCATATTCCTGCGTTTACGTCGACGGAAAGACATGGTGGAGCAAGCCACCGAGGCCCGGCAGAGGAAGGCACGGGGCGCTCAGCGCATCAACGCCATGTTGGTAATAATCGTGGTCGCTTTTGCTCTCTGCTGGCTGCCGCTCAATGTCTTCAACACCGTCTTTGACTGGTACCACCAGGTGCTTCCTTCTTGCCAGCATGATGTCATCTTCTCAGCCTGCCACCTCACAGCAATGGCGTCTACCTGCGTGAACCCGGTTGTGTATGGCTTCCTCAACACCAACTTCCAGAAGGAGCTAAAGGTGACTCTTCAACGCTGCCATTGTGGCTGGGATGTTCCAGAGACCTACGAGAGCTTCCCACTTTCGACGGTGGCCACTGATGTCACCAAGGTGTCGTCGATGCAGCAGGGCTCTATGATGAGAACGGAACAGTGTGCTCACTGCTAAAGAGACGGCAGGATTGGAGGGAATAATGAGGGGAGGGGTTGAGGATGAACTGGCACTGTTTCCATGGAGACGTGGAATGTCTATGTGGGTTTCTGCATCAGTTCACACCCAAGAGATCTAAAAACAACCTCAACCCACTGTTGCCATGTTTTCAGTGGTCCAGGTCTGGAATGTGGTGTGATGTTTTGTTAATGACAGCTAGGTCGTCATGGCATTATTCCTGTCTCTGTGTATGACTTGTACGGGATAAATATTCCATCAAGAATGTGATTATTCCTCTTATGACACTTTCAGTCTGTTATGTTAGGAAAGGAAGGACTGATTTATGAGGCTTGATTGTTTTAGCTTTCATTGAACACCAGACATTTCACGTCAAACAGCAAGTTGTTGTTATAATGAAAGTATTTTTCATGTACAATTCTTTTAGGTATTTATTAAAATCACTGTAGCAGGGAATCGGTGCCCTCACCAAAGTATTTCTTCTGTTCATGTCTGGTTTTGTTATTGTTGTTGGGGTTGTTGTTAAATGAATTGTAGCTATTAGTATTTATTGTGTTGCTTTGGTGAGACAGCTTGTGCTGCATTTTAACTTTGAATCGTACCTCTGTAATATTGGGAAACATATTGAATATTTGAGCATTGGTGTTAGCTTAACAACACATCCATCTTCTGGTACAACTGATACATGACTGTGCCAGTGCCAGTTTGGTAATAAATATATTCTTGATGATTGAAATCAAAGCAAAGTTCAGTTTCTGACAAAGGTATTTGGTGTTGATGTTGTTGTTGCCTTATAAATGGTAGTTCTGAAAGTGCAAATAAATTTGGAAAGATGACATCCACGTAATGCCAATTACTGTTTTTCTTGTTTGTCTTCACTTGTTCGGTGGCGTTGTTGGTAATTACGTTGCATGCTTTTCTGCTCATTACTGAAGATGAAATAATTAGCATATACAGCAGATGTGCTTGTATTACTGATGCATGAGCCACATAATGTTGGTAACATTCCTCCTGAGGCATCATCTTTTTGATTCCCATCAAGGTACTAGACAGTTTATTCAGTTAGATGCAATTTGCCTGACTTATGGTTTAAAAACAGCAACAACATGTAACAGCAATTCACAGATACAAGAGTGAAGATGTTTTACAGCATTCCTGTGGTGAAGAAAACATGGGGAATATTAAAATTGTGTTTTGTGCTTGTGCTTTGCATTCATGGTATACATTGTATTACCTCATGCTTTCCTTTGGATTTGAACCCGTGACTTCATTGTTGCTTGATCTATATTATATAAAGTTCATAGCAATTATTAAAAGTCAGAGGAAGATAATGAAAATGAATATAAATTTTTGACACACTGGGTGTTCTTTATTTGCTAATAACTGTATGAGAAAGTGTCCAAACAATCATCTTCTTTATATATATATATATATCTTCAAAGACTGTGTCTGTCCCAACATGAAAAATAGTTTTTTGAAACCGTTATAATCATAAACAACAAAGTTCATTGGTCAAAAGGACATTTTTGTATTTTGTCACAGTGAGCGGTTTCATTATGCTAGATCATGCCCCTTATCAGCGTGCTGTACGTGACATGACATCCCAGGTGCTAAAATCACATATACTCTTTCCGTGAACGGAGTCCAGGTCAAGGAGTTCTGTTCAGAGGTGTTACTACTCTCAGGTCGCTTGATTTGTTGTCTCACGAGTCCCATTTCTTTTCACTGCTGCCGGAGTTTTCTTATTAGAGGAGATAAAACGTGTGGCACACAGATAAAAGCTCTTTACCTAACCTTGTTTTCTCATACGTGATAAGATGCACTTATTTTAAATTGCCATTGATTTTCAGCACGTCACCAACAATATCTGAAAGTGAAGTGTTTGAAGACAATCCTCCATTGGTTCGGTAAATTAATGTGTAGGTCAAAGCCTCAGGGGACGCACCAGCCAAGGAGAGCTTTGAGATTATAGAAAACAGATAATCATTGTTTGTCCAGAGGGATTGCCATCTCCTCTCTGTTTTATAATTCTCACCGAAGTTTATTAGCTTGCTGTGGGTTATCTGCGCTACTCTAATCGAAAATGAGTCCCTCTTGCATTATATTTATTCAGACGTTATCTAAAGATGCCTGGCAGCTTTGACTTGTACAGCCTGATTTGACAGAATCTCCCCTATAGTCTTTCTGCAATCAGATTGACTTGCAAATGCAGCACATTTTGAGAGTCTTTGATGTTTGTGGCCATTACTTTAGCCCTTCAGCAGATTTTCATGTGGTTTATTGATGAAATATTGAACACGCCACTTATAAATGGAAATTAACATGAAAAATGTATATTTATGTTTATCTTTTGATTTACATTTACATTTACATTTACATTTAATCATTTAGCAGACGCTTTTATCCAAAGCGACTTACAAATGAGAACAATAGAAGCAGTCAGGTCAACAAGAGAACAACAACAGTATACAAGTGCCATGACAAGTCTCATTAAGTCTAGTATAGAACGCATAGGTAGGTATGCGTTCTATAAGAAAAGGAAAAGTGCTAGTGTTAGTTGGTTAAGTGCAGGCGAAAAAATGAGTCTTTAGCTGTTTCTTGAAAATGAGTAAAGACTCAGCTGTACGAATTGAGATTGGGAGGTCATTCCACCAGCTGGGCACCGTCCAGGAAAAGGTCCGTGAGAGTGATTTTGAACTTCTTTGGGATGGTACCACAAGGCGTTGTTCACTTGCAGAGCGCAAACTTCTGGAGGGCACATAAGATTTAACCAGTGAGTTTAGGTAAGTTGGTGCCGTGCCAGTGGTCGTCTTGTAGGCTAGCAACAGAACCTTGAATTTGATGCGAGCAGCTACTGGTAGCCAGTGTAACCTGATGAGGAGAGGGGTAACGTGAGCTTTTTTGGCTCATTGAAGACAACCCTCGCTGCTGCATTCTGGATCAATTGCAGAGGCTTGACAGTACATGCAGGAAGGCCCGCCAGGAGAGCATTACAATAGTCCAGTCTGGAGAGAACAAGAGCTTGGACAAGAAGTTGGGTTGCTTTCTCTGACAGGAAGGGTCTAATCTTCCTAATGTTGTATAAGGCAAACCTGCAGGACCGGGTAGTTGTAGCAATGTGGTCTGTGAAGCTTAACTGATGATCCATCACAACTCCTAGGTTTCTAGCTGTCCTCGAAGGAGTAATGGTTGATGAGCCCAGCTGTATAGAGAAGTTGTGATGAAGCAATGGGTTAGCTGGAATCACCAGGAGTTCTGTCTTCGTAAGGTTAAGCTGAAGGTGATGGTCATTCATCCAGCTAGAGATGTCACTCAGACAGGCAGAAATGCGAGCAGCTACCGTCGGGTCATCTGGTTGGAATGAGAGGTAGAGTTGGGTGTCATCAGCATAGCAGTGATAAGAAAAGCAATGCTTCTGAATGACAGATCCTAATGATGCCATGTAGATTGAGAAGAGAAGTGGTCCAAGTACTGAGCCTTGAGGAACCCCAGTAGCAAGGTGGTGTGACTTTGAAACATCACCCCTCCAAGACACACTGAAGGATCTGTCAGAGAGGTAGGACTTAACCCACAGGAGTGCTGTTCCAGAGATGCCCATCTTTCTGAGGGTGGACAGGAGAATCTGGTGATTAACAGTGTCAAAAGCAGCAGAAAGGTCCAGTAAGATGAGTACCGAGGATTTTGAAGCTGCTCTTGCTAGTCGCAGGGCTTCAGTAACCGAGAGCAGAGCAGTCTCAGTTGAGTGGCCACTTTTGAAGCCAGATTGGTTGCTGTCCAGGAGGTTGTTCTGTACAAGGAACATAGAAAACTGGTTGAACACAGCTCGCTCAAGTGTCTTTGCAATGAATGGAAGAAGGGATACTGGTCTGTAGTTTTCAAGAAGCGCTGGATTTAGAGATTGTTTCTTGAGCAGTGGGCTTACCTGAGC
The DNA here is from genome assembly GCF_963082965.1 of Carassius carassius. NCBI lineage: Eukaryota > Metazoa > Chordata > Actinopteri > Cypriniformes > Cyprinidae > Carassius > Carassius carassius. The sequence goes on from NC_081803.1 coordinate 18,863,592, forward strand.
CTGCTTGAATGCTGAGGGAAATGTTCCAGAGTGAAGAGAGGAGTTGATAACGTGAGTAAGCGAAGGTATGACTGAAGAAGAGATCGCTTTAAGGAGGTGAGTGGGGATCGGATCAAGTGGACAAGTAGTAGGATGATTGTACAGGAGAAGTTTGGAGACGTCCATTTCTGAGAGTGGGGAGAAGGAGGAGAAAGAGTGTGCATCGGTCAGTGTGAAGTTGTCCTCAGTCTGCGGTGTGGAGAATTGGCCGCTGATGGATCTTGTCTTATTTGTGAAGAAAACTGCAAAGTCGTCATGTACAATTGTACAAAAAAAAATTATTTCTGCCATTTCCTCTCTGCAGCCCTGAGTTTAGAGCGATGTTCACGGAGAACCTCAGACAGCCAGGGGGCAGATGGGGCAGTGCGTGCTGGTCTAGACAACAGTGGGCAAAAGTTGTCCAAGCAAGATGTTAAAGTGGAGCAAAGAGTGTCCGTAGCGCTGTTCGTGTCCAGAGCAGAGAACTGAGAGAGTGCAGGAAGCGAGGATGAAACCACAGAAGATAGGCGAGATGAAGAGAGTGAGCGTAGGTTCCGTCGAAAGGTGACCTGCGTTGGAGTGTGAGGCACTTCAGGAGTAAGTGCTAGGTTAGCAGTGATGAGGAAGTGGTCTGAGGTGGGCAGTGGAGCAACTGAAGAATTGTCCACAGAGCAACAGCGCGTGTAGATGAGGTCCAGTTGGTTGCCTGATTTGTGAGTCGCTGTAGTAGACACTAGCTTGAGATCAAATGAGGAGAGCAGAATTTTGAAGTCAGCAGCCTGTGGTTTATCTAGGTGGATGTTGAAGTCACCAAGCAGTATCAGAGGAGTACCATCTTCAGGAAAGTTTGATAGCAGCACATCCAACTCCTCCAAGAAGTTTCCCAATTGACCTGGGGGACGATAAATGACCACAAAGTGGATTTTAACAGGGTGGGTTACAGTAATGGCATGTGATTCAAATGAACCAGTACCTGTAGGTGATGGCTGAAGATCAATTTCCATTCTTTTGATATAAGGAGACCTGTCCCTCCACCCCTCCCAGTGGTACGAGGAGTGTGGGAACAAGTGAAATTAGTGGAGAGGGCTGCAGGGGTGGCAGTATCTTCAGGTTTGATCCAAGTCTCTGTCAGTGCCATGAGGTTGAGACCGGAATGAGTAGCAAGAGAAGAAATGAAGTCTGCTTTGTTAACTGCAGACTGGTAGTTCCAGAGACCAACTGGAATAGAGAGCGTAGTAGTAGAGGTCAGAGGGACAGGCCGTAGGTTTGTCAGACAGGCCTTCCTGCGACATACATAGCGTGCTCTCCGAGTGTTAGTAGGGATAGTAGAGATCTGAAAGCACATAGTGACTACAAGTTTAAGAAATATTTGAGAACAAGTCATACAAAAAGTGAAGAAAGAGGAAAAAAAAGCAATACTCAAGTGCCCTGTCGGTGTCCTTGCTCGGTGGAGTCACGCAGGTAGAGTCGATTGTCTTTACACTCGTCCGTCTTCACACGAGGAGGGCTCACACGAGGGCTGCCGCGACCGCTGCCGCGGTGAAACTACATGATAGAATGTATTTTATTTTTTTATCTCTTTTTTTTAATGCATTGATTGTATAATTGTATGTTTTATTTAATCTTATTCTTGTCAAGCACTTTAAGATGCTAGGTGCTATAGAAAATAGTTTATTATATTATTGTAATTATATTATTATTATTTTATCATATTATCAGTTAAGTAAACATAGAGGTTAAATAATCCAGTTAGACTCTTAACAGACAAAAGCCAGTTCCTTAATCACATTGTCCTTCAGGAAGTGATTTTATTTTGGAGGGAGGGTCAAAGTTTGAGAATCGGTAAGTATTATGGATTTGATGAATTCTGTTATGATTTATTGTATGAGTTGATTTGTTTCATGTTTTATCCTGTTTGACATAACAAAAATCTGTGGGAAATTTACATTTTAAAAGATAATACAATTTCTAAGCATGGTAGCTTCTAATCCCTGAGCTATGGCTAACAATGGCTAGCATTTTATTTCCATACAGTTATTGTTGCTGTTGTGTAAATGATTCATTTATAATTCATACAGTTTTAGAGTCTGAGCTTGACCAGGGCCTCGTTCTGAAATACCGATATACTCTTTTATGGAAATACTTAATTAGGGAATGTTTATGCTTCAAGAGTTCACCCTCAATCCATCTCTTTTAGAGAACTACAGACCAGTTTCCCTTCTTCCCTTCATTGCAAAAACACTTAAACGAGCTGTGTTCAACCAAGTCTCTGCATTTCTCACACAGAACAACCTCCTTGACAGCAACCAATCTGACTTCAGAAGTGGACATTCAACTGAGACTGCTTTGCTCTCAGTTGTTGAAGCCCTAAGACTGGCAAGTGCGGAATCCAAATCTTCAATACTTATCTTGCTTTTGACACGGTTAACCATCAGATCCTCCCATCAACCCTTCTGGCAAAGGGCATCTCAGGAACTGCATTCCAGTGGTTTGAGGCCTATCAGATAGGTCTTTCAAAAGTATCTTGGAGAGGTGAGGTGTCCAAGTCAAAACATCTAACTACCGGGGTGCCTCAGGGCTCAGTTCTTGGACCACTTCTCTTCTCTGTCTACATGGCATCATTAGGTTCTGTCATTCAGAAACATGGCTTTTCATACCACTGCTATCATTCCATATCATATTCAACTCAACCTTGCCAAGACAGAACTGCTTGTGATTCCAGCAAACCCATCATTTCATCACAATTTCACCATCAAGTTAGACACATCAACCATAACTCCTTCAAAAACAGCAAGAAACCTTGGAGTTATGATTGATAATCAGCTAACTTTCTCAGACCACATTGCTAAAACTGTCCGATCCTGCAGATTTGCTTTATTCAACATCAAGAAGATCAGGCCCTTTCTTTCGGAACATGCTGCACAACTCCTTGTTCAAGCTCTTGTTCTGTCCAGGCTGGACTATTGCAATGCCCTCTTGGCAGGTCTTCAAGCCAGTTCTATCAAACCGTTACAATTAATCCAGAACGCGGCAGCAAGATACATTTTTAAAAAGCCGAAAAGAATACACGTCACACCTCTGTTTATCAATTTGCACTGGCTACCAATAGCTGCTCGCATAAAATTCAAGGCATTGATGTTTGCCTACAAAACTACCACTGGCTCTGCACCCATTTACCTAAATTCATTACTTCAGACTTATGTGCCCTCTGGAAGCTTGCATTCTGCAAGTGAACGTCGCTTGATTGTGCCATCCCAAAGAAGCACAAAGTCACTTTTACGGACTTTTAAATTAAAAGTTCCCTCCTGGTGGAATGAGCTGCCCAACTCAATCCAAGCAGCCAATGATTGTATTCGTTTTTTTTTGTTGTTGTTATATATATATACATACTTAAGATGTTAATCTAAAATCAGTGCCTAATTATATGTTTCACAGAAATTGCCTTTTATATTTTTTTTACTTATAGCTGCTGGATATTGCAGCATAATTTTATGGCATTCTTACAAATGGAGTGTATCTTTTTATGTTCCTTCGTTCATTACTTCACAATATGGCTCAAACTACATTTCTTTTCATCTGGAGCATTAAGACAAATCACGAAAAACAAAAATGGTTGCTTTAAGGCTGTGACATGAATCATTGTATGCCATTTATATGCAAATGCATATGATTCAGCCATCCAAATCCTTAGAGTTCATGTTTGGCCAAAATGCTTTAAAATCAAGCCATTTATTTACACCTTTCTGTAATGAAAAACTTTTGTGTGTCCCCTAAGTGACAGATGAATTGTGGGATTTCCTGCGTCACAAACGTTATACTGTACGATCTGCAGCTTGACAAAGCCTGTCTGCTGTGGTTATATTTGCCAGAGATCTTTAAAAGTGCGAGACAACAATCCCAGAGGACTATTTTAGATGCCTTGTGGGTTAAGTTTAGCACTGCTCCAGTTCTACGGCTTTGAGCAGGGGTGTATTTTTAAACCCAAATGAAGTTATCTTGGGTGAGCCGATTGCGCTCCCTCTGCTGTCTTTTCTCCCAGCCAACCGTTTTCCATCTGCAAACTTTTGCATTATTCATAGTTTTCCCCTCACGTTCTCGAAATAAAGAAATAAGAGATCAAAAGCGGGGACAGATTATTTATGGGGTTCCTTTCTTCAGCCTTGTCTTTGCCATTCCTTCAAAGGGCCTACCGGAGACACCAGAGGGTGTGATGCCGCTCAGTGACAGCAGGTGATCAAGATGTAGATGAGTTTGTTTCTTCATCAGATTTGGAGAAATGTAGCATTGCATCATTTGCTCACCAATGAATACAGTGAATGGGTGCCGTCAGAATGAGAGTCCAAACAGCTAATAAAAACATCACAATAATCCACAAGTAATCCACATGATGCCAGTCCGACAATTACCATCTGCTGAAGCAAAAAGCTGTTTGTATGAAACACAAATACCATTAATCCATAATAACAGTGAAAAGGTCCATCCCGTTTTCCTCTCACATCAAAATCCTACATATTTATTTCCTACAATAATGGTTTTCATTTGTAAACGGTGGTTTATCTGTGTATATTTCTCTCCTGATTCAGATAGATTACTTGTAGACAATGACACTGAACAAAGTAATATGAAAAAAATGTAACCAGGAAGAACAATTTTGATGATTTAATTTCAAACACACAGCTTTTCCTTTCACAAGACTTGACCCCAAAACCAAAAGAGAAAAATAAGTATTACACTTAAGTATTAAAGAAAATAATCACATTTTAGGACTATTAAGATAGGTTGCATTGGTAAATTATTTTTTTTACTAAAATCTCACGATGGTGGCAAATTATGCTAGTTTTTTTTTTTATTATTTCTATTTGATTTCATTACATCATGAATTTTATTGTACTGCCTTTAAGCTAGTTTTACTAATCAAATAATTAATATATATATATATATATATATATATATATATTTTAAATACAGTGAAGGCATTCTGTATTAACATAAGTATAACAACAATTAAAAAAAAGTGCATTACAATTAATTAGAATTTGGGCTGAAAATACATTTAATCATGAAAACGACGTCACAAATTTTTATGCACACAAACAAACAATTAAATAGGCCTAAAATAGGCAAATATAGTAATATTTCATATTTTCTCTTATTATTTCTGTAATTTTTTTCAGTAAAATGGTCCAGATGTTTCTTTCCAGGTTGAAAACAATGACAGTAAACCCCATCTTAAAAGCATAAAAGTTAAAGTTTCTGGGTTTATCATCCTTTATTTTGTTATCATAGAGCCATTGCTTTTTATCTTCAATCAGAATCAATTTAATCATTCTCAAAATGCTTACATGATTCTGCTGGTAGATTTGCAGCCAAAATGACGATGTCTTCATCAGAGACATCAGTGCACAGTGCAGTTACCAGCTTTGCATTTGTCGCCATCTACTGGTGTATTTTGCTATTACAGGCACTTTAACACCCCATCAAACGTTTCTCACAGTTAAAAGAATTTTCAGTCATCCTTGCATTTAAGTAACACATAGCAAACATGTGTTTGTGCTGATTTAGAGCCATGTAAAGTTGAGAAATTATGTATTTATACATCCATAAATATGTCTCTCTTTATTCTGAGAATCCTATACTACAGTGTATTTGTTGATTTCCTCAAGTGCATAATCTTCATTCATTGCCACTGTTTTCATTGTCGTCCTCAAAAGTGCCATCTGCTCGTCCCTCGTGCTCTGGGTAATTCAGGATGTGTCTGTTGGCCTGGATGAGGTACTGTTGCTGTTTGAAATATACTTTTAGCACTCCCTTGATCACCACGAATGCAATGCCACCCTAGAAGAGGAAAACTGGGTTAGGATTCACACTTCCTAATGTAATTGCAGGTTGTATGGTAGATGCTAGCTGCTCTCAGCTCTCACCAGGATGGTGCGCTGCAGGTTTGGTGTGACCCTGCGGAACAGGAGGCGTCCCAAAAGGTTGGCGATGGAGGGGAAGATGAGGGCGCCACACAGGGTGCGAGACACAGAGAGATGGTCTCCTCCATAACTGCCCTCCACTGGGATGCGGGGTTGAGGGTGGCCCATGCCTGCACAAACAAATTACATTTCTTTGCTTCAAAAATGAATAAATGATACTTTATTAATAATAATAATATTATTATAATTAGGATAAGCTTACGGTATGATTATGACAACGAATCATAAATACTAAGATGGCTTAAAGGAATGACGGTGAATAAATAATGTCAGAATTTACATTTTTGGAAGGAACAGCATTAATATTTGATCATTTTTATATTGTCAATTATATCTAGCTTTATTTTTAGTGATTTTAGTATTTCAACAAATTAGCTTCTGTTTTCAGTTTTTAGTTTTCATTGTATTTTTTTACTTGAAGTTTTAGTCATTCTGTTATGTGCTTTTGTCATTTTCATTAGTTTTTGTTTTATTAAAAAACTATTATATTTAGCTTAATTTATTTATATCTCATTTTTAGTAATTATTTAGTTTTCGTTTTAATTTGAGTAATTTTGTTATGTGCTTTTTTTGTATTTTAGTTTAAGTTGTATTAATGTTTTATTATGCATTTATCATGATTAGTTTTTGTATGTTTTTTTAAATTATATTTTAAGATTTATTTTATTTTTATTTCAGTTTAAGTAATTTTAGTACTTTAACTTATTTCAGTAAGTTGGCAAGGTAATATTTTTTATTTATTTTTTTATAATTTAAATTTTAAATAGTTAAGTTTTTTCATTTTAAGTTTTATTAAAATGTTTATTTTACATTTTCTTCAAAACAATTTTTTTTATTAATTAACGAAAATGCAAATTAAAATCTTTTAATAGTTTTACGTTTAGTTAACGAAAACAACAATGGGATGAACTATTGCTAAGCTGAACCCTGTTTTCCACATACCAGGTACAAGTCCACTGAAGATCTGGAGCTTAGAGGAGTGTCGTTGCCAGAGCCGCACCACATAATCCTCCCAACGAATCATCTTCCCCAGTACCAGCATGACAGGGATGGTGGGTAAACCCATGAGCAGGAAGAGAGGATCCGCACGCTCCATCACATCCAGACCTTTTTTATGGCCTACCACCTGAAAACAGAGTAGAAAAAATGTTCAAAAGAGCCCTGGAGAGCCGAGCTTCACTCATCTTGTCTTTAACACACCTGCATAACCGTGACGGCACCATAAGTAACAGCCGACCAATAGACGGTGCCCACCACGACTCCAGCTGCGGCGAACGGACTGGCCCTGGACAGAACTCTGTCGACCTGCTGAAGGAAGTAGACCAGAGGCCCTGGAGAAGAGACAAAACCACACTCTTAACACTTCACTATTAAATTAATAAAACAACAGCCAAACACAACGTCAGAATTCTCGCCATTAGCAAGGCCACACAGAATCAGAATCCACACATTTTCTGAGCTAATTTGTCAAAAACATGATCATTTTAAATGGTAAAGTTTGGCTACAAAACAAGTGCAAAATCATGTTATAAAACAGTGTTTATTATTATTTATACACTATTATAGTATTATATAGTAGTTTTGAATTTAGTTTAGACTTTTATTTTATACATTTTTGGTTTCTTTATATTTTTATTCAGAATACAGAAATATACTTATATATTTATAAGTAAAAAATAGATAAATTTGCATAAATTAATGAGACAATAAGAATACACGTCACCCCTCTGTTTATCAATTTGTACTGGCTACCAATAGCTGCTCGCATAAAATTCAAGGCATTGATGTTTGCCTACAAAACTACCACTGGCTCTGCACCCATTTACCTAAATTCATTACTTCAGACTTATGTGCCCTCTAGAAGCTTGCATTCTGCAAGTGAACGTCGCTTGATTGTGCCATCCCAAAGAAGCACAAAGTCACTTTTAAGGACTTTTAAATGAAATGTTCCCTCCTGGTGGAATGACGTCTCCAACTCAATCCAAGCAGCTGAGTTCTTAACAATCTTCAAGAATCGGCTTAAAACCCATCTCTTCCATCTTTATTTGACCCTCTAACTTTAGCACTCACTATTCTAATTCTATTCTTAAAAAAAAAAAAAAAAATCTAACTACCTTTCTTATCTTTATGTATTCTATTTTCTTTTCATTTATTATGCAATTGTGTGTGTATATATATATATATAAATATATATAAAATACCTCTGACACTAGCTTGATCTATTGTTTTTCTATTCTATCTGTTTTCTTTTTATTTATTATATTATTTAAAAGCCCTTGCTACGTGTACTGTGTTTAGCTAACTGAGACTTGTAATAGCACTTATATGTCATTTCTCTTTTGTTGTTTTTGATTGCTTCCATTGTCCTTATTTGTAAGTCGCTTTGGATAAAAGCGATATATGTATATTTACATATACAATATGTATATTGTGTATATATATTTACCATTATTTCAGTTTTTTTTTTAGCATTTATTCATATATATATATATATATATATATATATATATATATATATATATATATATTTATATTTTTTTTTTTTTTTTTTTTTTAAGCTTTAAGTTATTTCAATTTTAGTTTTGCTCATTTTAGTACTTCAACTTGAACTTATTTCAGTTAACTGCAAAAGCAACATCTCTCATTTTTGCTTTGTTTTTGCCATTTTTAATTAGTTTTTGTTTTTTAATATTACTATTTAGTTTTAATAAATTTTAATTTCGATTTTAGTTTTAATAATTTTAGTACTTCAATTTTATTTGAGCTTTACATTTTTAATTTTCATTTACCTTTTTTAAAATAATTTTTTATTAGTTATTGGATATTTTATATTTGCATTTAGCTTTAATTTGTTTTATTTTAGTTTTAGTAATTTTAGGATTTGGACTTACATCTTTTTATTCCCATTAGTTGGCAAGATTATCCCTTCAAAAAAAGGTGAAGTACAAATACTCACCGATTTTGGGGAAAACTATCCGGTATTCTGTGCCACACTGCGGGCAGCTGACGGCTCCTCCGCTGTTCCCCTTTTGTTTTTCGTCCAGCCATCGCTGTAAACAAGACTGATGGATCCACTTGGTGCAGCCCTTACACCGGCACGGGCTGACCCATTCTGCAGCTCGATCCTCCTTCTCCGTGGCAAAACACACCCAGCAGTGCCTGTCGGGGGACAACAGATTAAATGAGAACTTAACTAAGAGTTCTACTAACTAGTCCTGTGAATCACAGCTAATGGAGAAACTCACTTCTCTGGAGGTTCTTCTACACTGGCCATCTTACTTCAGGCTCGATCCACAGTCTCCAGCTCAACCATGAGTGAGCCAGAGCAGGTTCAATGTGCAACACCTGTTAATACTGACCATTAGACATGAATGCAATACATAAATACAAAAATATTTGCCAATAATAACACTTCCGCTGTAAGTAAAATGAACAAATATGCATAATATGTTTGGTCTTATATTATGGTGATCAGCACCATCATATTACACGGAATTTAAGACAATTCACTAAAGATTGTTTTTACTACTACAGTATAAGATGATATATAGCATAATTATATATATATTCTGCTAACGACTGGTTTGAAGATGCACAATGAATGTTAATGTTATTATACTAATAATATTATTATTATTTGCGTTTTTAAGTTGTTAATCAGGTTCAAGTTACGTATATGAATGTCATAGCAGAGAGTATTTCTAACTTAACAAACTAAAATTTAAATTATGTATAGATTCAACACAGTTTTCAATCGGAATGACTCGCATTAAACTAACTAACGTAAACAAACCCAAACCTCATTGTTATTCACGTTTAAAAAGCTATTTAAAAAATACAGAAACTTGACATTCAGGCAACAGTGTTAACCGAATTCAAATGTAAATCCTCACCTGAAGATGTTTTGCAAACGTAGACGTTTCTGATACGCGTTTAGTTTAGATCTCTGGCTGATTTGACACTTTCAATTTTGTCGGAGGACAGAACCAACAACAACCTTATAGAACAACTTCCGGTTAAGCCACTTCCGTGTGTCAAAATAAATGTCCCTAACTTGTTAAAACGTCCAAGAACGCTTCGTTTGATGTATTTAACCATACAGTCTATGGTTTAACCACGTATTTATCGTCTCACTTTTTGTAAGAGCATACATGCATAAAACTAAAAAGTAAAAGTGTTCTGAAAATAATAATAATAATAAAGCATCCACTCTGCTACTAGTGTCCTCTAAATAATTTTGCTTCTAATCAAAAACATGGAATTAAAGGCATATATTTTAGCATTAGATATAAATAAATAGATAAAATTACACAAAAAAATAAAATAAATAAATAAAGCAACAATTGTTTTTATTCATCGCAAACCGACTCTAGGAGGTTGTCCAACTGCGACTGAGAACCAAACATATTGGCTAAACGAGCTGTCACTCATTTCTTGTTACGTGCTTTTGATTGGCTCCCGCCGTGGTGCGGTTCGGTTGAAGCATCACCGCTTGTCCTGTGGTTATACTGCCAAGCAGCTACGGTTATTTTTTATTTACATGAACAGAAAATCATAAACGTTGCTTCTTGAGAACAAGTTGACCGAAAAAAGCACCCAAGCGCAGGCTGAACATGGAGTCGTATGATATTATAGCGAACCAGCCGGTCGTGATTGATAATGTGAGTATGATGTCAGCGGCCCTCCACACCCAGTCTGTGCTAAAAGGCTAAAGCTAATGCTATTGTGCTAAAGCCTGCGCTAGCCGGCCAATGCTAAATTAAATGTGTTTAGTATTTTATTTATTGAAATAATAATGTGCACAGTTTCACGCCCGATTGCCTTCATTATTTAAAGCACGACAGTGTATCTGTCTTAACTGCGATGTCTTCAAGCATTAGCTGGTCAGGATGATGCATTGGCATAACGCTGATTTGTCATTCATTTCAGTGGTGCTTTGAATTTATCACTCAAACTTAAAATAAATGATTCCACGTTGTTCATATTAATGAAATACTGCAAGATGCATGGTTGTCAGAGAGTATCTGTTACATAAAAGCCTGTATTTGAGCTTGAGTTGTTATTGTTGCTAAGATGCCTGGCTGTGACCTCGCCTTATATGTACAGCCACATTTATTAATATGCAATATTTCGTTTGAAATTAATTTAAATAAAAGGCAAAAGGGTGAATCTTGAGATAGCGAACTAGTAAGCCACAACCGGTAATCAGAATGAAGGTGGAAGATCTCAAAGCCTGAATGTGTCACTTTGACAGGTTACTAAAATGATGAAAACGTAGGTAATTGTTTCTCATACTGTGACTCTTCTTGAGTCTGTAGCTGGTTGGGTTTCTTTTAGCTCCCTCCAGCTCTGTCTCATGACTCAAGAACGACAAGGAGGGATCAGATCAATAGATGATTCATTTTACAACACATTCACTGTTTGAGCTTTTATAGTTCAAGTTTGTTTAGAACTACCTCGCTGCAAAATTTTAATTTCTAACTTGTCTTACAATTTCTCTTCCAGGGGTCAGGGGTTATCAAGGCTGGCTTTGCTGGAGATCAGATCCCTAAATACTGTTTCCCGAATTAGTAAGTAATCATTTAATTGATATTACTGCATTAGGATAACTTTCAAAAGTGTGGGCTCAGTGAGAGTTTAATTATTTATTAATAACTGTATTCAGCAAGGATGCATTAAAAGTGATCAAAGTGGCTGTAAATATATTTCTAATGTTACAATAGAGTTCTATTTTAAATAAATGCTGCTCTTTTTGAAGTCTATATATATATCAAAGAATTCTGAAAAAAACAAAACTAAAAAAAAACTGATAATATGAAAAAATGTTTGTGCAATAAATTTGCATATTAGAATGATTTTTGAATCATCATGTGACACTGAAATTTAGCTTTGGAGAGAAAAAGAGATTTTCAGAAACAAAAAAATTTACCCACCACAGATATATATATATATATATATATATATATATATATATATATATATATATATTTGTATACAGTATATGCATACAGTAAAAAAAAAATCAAAATTATATATATATATAATTTTGAATTTTTTTTTTTTATTTTTTTTATTTTTTTTACTGTATGCATATATACTGTATATACATATCATCAAATTTGTCACATTATCAACATTGTTTTTAGAAATACTGGCATTTGTTTGTAAAACAAAAAAACCACGTCAGTAATGTATTTAAGTATGAATGTGATGTGATATTAAGTGGTAAGGTTTGTTTCTAGTGTGGGGCGACCCAAGCATGTTCGGGTGATGGCTGGTGCCCTTGAGGGCGATCTCTTCATTGGACCCAAAGCTGAGGTAAAACTTTTCATTTTAATTGAAGATTATATTTAAAGAAAATAATATAATCACAACACAGTCAACTTCCATAATGTACCACAATATTCAGCCAGAAATAATATTGGCAGGGACTTGACTTAACCTGTGAAGTTATTGGTTAATAATAATTATTATATATAACTATAATTGTATAACTTGGACAGATATTTTTGATTTCATGCTGTCTTGTGTTATTCTAATGTAATAACATCATGTGTTCTATTTAGTTCGATTCAAGTTTCTTTGTTTAGCGCTTTTCACGATGCAAATCATTGCAAAGCTGCTTTACAGAAAATTTATATTTATTTTATATTTTATATTTATAATATATTTAGTAATAGCTGTTCAGTGGTGACTATCTCAAATTAATGTCCATATGGCAGAAATGTACGGTAAAAATCGAGCAGTTAGTTAATGTCATGTAATCAAACAGACTGTGAGCAACGTATATTTTGCGATCAAACTTATATGTTGTCTGAGGGTTGGCATCATCTCTTCTCAGGTGTTCGGTCATCTCAAATGCATTCTTTGTTTCTGTGGTATATGCAGGAGCACAGGGGGCTGCTGTCTGTCCGCTATCCTATGGAACACGGTATTGTGAAGGACTGGAATGACATGGAGCGCATCTGGCAGTACGTGTACTCAAAGGAACAGCTGCAGACCTTCTCAGAGGAGGTACGGCTTTATATATTATATATTTACTCTAAATAATAGTATATAAATATACATACTGTTATATATTATTTTTTTTTAATGAGATTTTCTTTTTATTTTATTACGCTATGCCTACATCAACACCACTCTCACGTGAATGCGCGTACGACAGTTAGCGACTGTCCTTGCTAATGAAAGAATTGGTCAATAAATTTTTTTTATTAAAATTAAAAAGTAATTAATTTTTAAACACAATTTGGAACCTAAACTCATTGGTCTCTTTTGAAGTCCATTACAGGTAGAAAAATCCTGGAATAATATAATATAGTCTTTAATGTAACTCTTGATTGTATTTCTCTGAAAGAAGAAAGTCATATACACCTAGGATAGCTTGAGGGTGAGTAAATCATAGGGTAATTTTCAGTTTTGGTTGAACGAATCCTTAACCATTCATATTTTTATGTATTTTGCAGCATCCTGTGCTGTTGACCGAAGCACCGCTGAACCCCAGTAAAAACCGTGAACGAGCTGCAGAGGTGTTCTTTGAGACCTTCAACGTGCCGGCGCTGTTCATCTCAATGCAGGCCGTGCTCAGTTTGTGAGTTCAGCACTTCATATTTCATTCTTCCTGATTTCTCACCTCTTATTCCCTCTATCATGCAAAACACTTTCCTGTCTGACAGATACGCCACAGGCCGAACCACAGGTGTGGTCCTGGATGCTGGTGATGGTGTGACACACGCTGTCCCCATATATGAGGGATTCGCAATCCCACATTCCATCATGCGCGTAGACATCGCCGGACGTGACGTCTCCCGATACCTCCGCCTCCTCCTGCGCAAGGAAGGCTACGATTTCCACACTTCTGCAGAGTTTGAGGTTGTGCGCACCATCAAGGAGGTATGAGACACCACATCTGGATATATACAACATGTTCTTTGCAGTTCCTTTTTGTTGGAAATTCTAATCTAGATACAAGACAAATGTTTTGTTTGGTTTTCCAGAGAGCCTGCTACCTTTCCCTCAACCCCCAGAAGGATGAAACTCTAGAAACTGAAAAAGCACAATACACACTCCCCGATGGAAGCACTCTAGATGTAAGAATGAGATTGCTTGTATATGTTAGTGTATGGTAATATGGTCATAAAATTACACATTATAGACATTCAGTGGAGGTCCAGTTCAGGTCCTTTCTGAAGTCAAAATGAAATGGGTTTTAGAAACTTGGATAACGTGTCCAAAAAATATTTTTGGAATAAAGTGCGCTGATAACTTGTTCACTATGGTGCAAAAATTGTGTATTAAGTATTAATTGTCGATTTTATTTTCACATTGAGTTGATGTGTTACTCACAGCTGTTTATCTCCTGCAGATCGGTCCAGCACGGTTCAGGGCCCCAGAGCTTCTCTTCAGGCCTGATCTGATTGGCGATGAGAGCGAGGGTATTCATGAGGTGCTGGCCTTCGCCATTCAGAAGTCAGACATGGATCTGCGGCGCACGCTCTTCTCTAACATAGTGCTGTCTGGCGGCTCAACGCTCCTCAAAGGTAGAACGAAGAGATCAGTCGAAAGCATCTTTCAGTTCTCCATCACTGACAGAACTGAAACTCTGTCTTTGTTCCTCGCAGGTTTTGGAGACCGGTTGTTAAGTGAAGTGAAGAAACTTGCACCCAAAGACGTAAAAATTAAGGTGCCTCTACCACAGCTAAGAAATGTAAGCTTGGTGGGAGAAATCTGTTTTAAAATATTTATTTTTCTTGTTGTTTCAGATATCTGCACCACAGGAGAGACTTTATTCAACATGGATAGGGTAAGAACAAATTATATATAGGCACATTAAAACATAAAACAGTTACACTACCTTTTTTTTTTTTAAGAAATAACTTTTTTTCAGCAAGGATGCATTACATTATCAATAGTGAAAGCAACGACATTTATAAGGCTACAAAAGATAAATACTATTCTTTTAAAGTTCATATTTGTTAAATGAATTAAATTTGTATAAATAACAACAAATAACATTTTATTTTATATTTAAATATAAAAATATTAGAAGTTTAAACTAAGCGAATGTTAGAAATCTTGACTTGACAGCTTACTGAATAAATTGAAGCACTAAAATTGCTAACTAAAACGGAAATAAAAATAACAAAATCTAATAAAAATAACAAGCAAATAACAAAATGACCAAAAACAAAAAAATGTATTATCTGAAATAAGAAATGAAAAATTATAAAATTATAAGTATTAAAAAAGATCAAATATCACAGCAGTAAACTAAATTTTAAAATATATATAACAATAAAGTTATTTTAAATTTGAATTAATGTTTCACAATAATGTTTTACTTTATTTTTCATCAGAGAAATCCAGTCTTGATGCGCATGACATCGAAGTCATAAACATTTACATAAACATAAATACATAAACATTTTTACAGACCTCAAACTTTCGAATGTTAATGAATGTTTTTAAAAGTGTTTTAGTATATATTATAGTGTTTAACCTACGGTTCTTCCATTTACTATTTATAGGGGATCTATCCTGGCTTCACTCGACACCTTTAAGAAAATGTGGGTCTCCAAGAAGGAATACGAGGAAGATCGCGCCCGTGCCATCCACCGGAAAACATTTTAATGGGGTTTAAGGCCATCTCTGCGCTTTCACATCCCTCTCCTCTCTCGCTTGGCCTCCCTCTGTTACCCTCCCTCCCTCCCCACCCGTCCTGACAGCAAACCTGCCGAGCCTCCCATCCGCAGCTAAGGCATGCCTTCTGTGTCCCCTGCCCAGCTCTTGTTCAGGACACCTGACGAGCAGCACTGGGGCAGAATGCGACCAGGCATCCCTTGCTCATTCTGCACCCATCAAACACAGGGCATCAGTCAATACTGTTAACTATTGTTTCATTTAAAGCCAATACTTCAGTTCAGCACTTGGATATTTATTACAGTTTACCCTGCCCTGTTTGATATTGTCATATCTATTATAATGAAACATGAAGGTGATTGTTTTACTCTCTTGTAAGAATTTCATTCCAGAACTGAAGAGGTCGATCATTTTCTTTAAATGCTACAGTTCTCATCATAGTATTTTAATTCTTATTTGGCGGTGTAATGATGAGCGTATACAATAGAAAAAAAGCATTGCTCACCACTACAATTCACTGGAATGGACACTACTGTGTTTACTGTCTGTGTCGCTCCCCTTGTCCTTTCGAGGATGAAACCACTCTGTAGCTCAAGGGAACTAAATAATGTATACTGAAATACGAAGTACACAATAGATAGCTAGATTTATTGCTGCTTGAAATGTCGACAAGTGTTATTATTAGTATACAGTACATTTAAACATGGAAGCATCCGTTTATAAAAAAAGTGGCTTAAAGAAAGTTGTTTAAGTTTTTTTTTTTTTTTTTTTTTTTTTTTATGTTGCTCTTAGAATTATGTTTGTCTGCTTTAAATTGTAAAGCCTAATTGTCACCGCTCAAAAATATACTTGATGCGAACATTAGCCCTTTCAAGTTAAGTTTTTCCTATGAACATTTCCCATGATTCTCATATTGAACCAGAGCTGTTGACTGAAGCTTTAATTGAGTCGTCCAGTGAGTTTTATGTGGCCATGAGACATCTCGTCGTTGTGGCACGATTTCAATGTCTATTCAGAGTATCCCCGAATTCCAGATTATTGCATGAAATCAACAGAACTGACTGAGATTGTGTGTTGTTTCATTGTAAATCTCATCGATGTGAATATCGAAGGCAGGGGGTGGCCGAATGGATTTAGAAGCTCTTCTGGCACTAGTATTTCTGTAGTGTTTGTTGAAAGAGAGCTGCTCTCTAATGGGATGATGAGGCAGCAGGGTTATGTTTAAGTCCAGTTTGTCCAACCTAAGATTTGCCTCACTCCAGTGCCGTCATTGGGAAGTCAGACCATCTTGGTTGTTTTTCTTTTTTTAAAGATACAGAAATATCATCATAAGCCTTGTGTACAGTGGATTGCTATTCAAACTGTAAAAAAAAAAAACATGACAAAATGTACAAACCGGTTTCTTCAATTGTTGCTTTTTCTTTTAATTTTGTAAATTAAATATGATAAATAAATTAATGCTGTCTGAAATAAGCTTCTGTGAGTTATATTCAACACAAACAGCAATGCAAGCGTTTGTCTGCTTTTGCGTTCCTGCTGATGTTGTTAACAGTGGATTTCAAGACTGCTGAAGTTTTGTCACATGTAGTTGGTGTGACTTTGTAATGCAACAAAAACTCATTTTTTTTTTTTTTAATGTAAGTCTAGAGGTCCCTAAATCTACTTATTAAAATTATGTAGTAACATATTAGCGTTAATTACTATTATTGACTGGTAAAAAATGTATAGCCTGAATGCACTGTCAATCGCTTTGGATAAAAGCATCTGCTTAATGCATAAATTAAATGTGAAAGTCACAAAAATTTTCTTATAAAGATGTCCATTCAAACAAGTTTTCTTGATGGCTCTGAAAGTCTTATTGGAGACAGTTAAACACAAAAATATAATCTGTTGAATTAATCCAATCAATTAGAAATAAAGCGATTACATCAAGTAACTGGAAACGACTGTGATTCGGCCATCATGATCAGCGCTGAGAAAAGTAACAAGAATCATGTGACCAGGTCATCTTTGTATTGCTTCACAAGCGGTCTTTATATTTTTTTTTTATTAAATAACGACACGAGAGTAATGTCAGTGTCGACTGAAATGTAAATCAACAGAAGGGAAAAAGCAAAACTATTATTTAGCCCCATCGTACCTGTCCAATCAGAGAAGAATTTCGATATATTAACCCCGCCCACCTCATTCGTTCGACTCTGCCACAGACGTCTATGGACTCTGCATTATGTCTCTGATTGGCTGCAGTAATGACGGAAGTAAACAGTCTTCTGCAATAATCGGAAATGCTTTGATGATTAACAGTAACGTGGAGTCTATAAACAAATAAAACAGACACTGAAGAGTCACATTATAACCTCGGATATGAGAAGAGTCACGCTGTTTGTGAATGGAGCCTCACACAATGGCAAGGTGAGGGTGTTTTGTTATCTATTGTCTTGCTAATATAAGGCATGCTTTCTGAATAAATCTCCTTTTGTGACTTTTTCATCAGGTGGTAGCAGTTTATGGAACTCTAGCTGATCTACTCTCAGTTGCAAGTACAAAATTTGGAATAAAAGCTACCAACATATACAATGGGAAAGGAGGTCTTATTGATGATATAGCCCTAATCAGGTAAGAACAATAACTAGTTCCCTTGTATATATAAAAATGCATATTTACATCTGTACATTATCATAAACATAAAACACTTGGTGTTTCTCTGAAACAGAGATGATGATGTCTTGTATATATCAGAAGGAGATAATTTTATCGGTGAGTTTGACATTTAACTTTAATTTGGTATGTGCGTCTTCTGTTGCCTTAACTCTCTCTTTATTTATGAATGTTATACAGATCCACCAAATAACCTAGAGAGTCCGCATGAGTTTCATTCCTGGGCACAGACAGATTGGATCACCCTCAATGTGGGAGGCCGGCGGTTCACAACCACACGGTGATGTCAAAACAGATCATACTAATTTTAATAACCGTAATCCATAATCTAAACATCACAACCATCATAATAAAAAAAAAAATATATATATATATTTTTTTTTTTTTGCATTATTTTCATGACAAGTAAGCCCAAACATTTCTTTCTTATCACTATAATGTGGAATAAAATATATGGTTTTAATGTGATTTATTTAAATATGGTAATTTTAATGTAAGTAAAATGTTTCTTTCATAGTATTTGTTGTCATGTCATTAATTATGCTGATTTTAAAAAAACATGTATTACAAAAAAGATTTTACTTTATTACGGTGTTGAGCGTAACTAATGATAATAATCATCAATGATAACAATGGGAATTATTAAAAAACAATCTTTGAATGCATTACATCAGAGGTGCCCAAACCAAAACACCATGCCATATCAAAAGAGCAGGGGAAAAAAAACTTGTCATTGAAGCATATATTAATTTCTAATTTATAATATAGTTGGATATAATGCAATATTTACTTTTGCCCACAGTTTTTAATCAAGTTTGATTTTTGGCCTTTCCTGTTAAAAAGTTTAATCGCTTCTGCATTACAATAATGTAATTTTGGGGGGGGGGGGGGGGGGATAATTTAACACTTTTCTGTTGTTTTTAGGAGCACTTTGGTCAAAGAACCGGAGAGCATGTTGGCTCACATGTTCAGAGACAAGGGTGACGACTGAACTAATTATTTTTCTGTCTAATGTTCAAAATATTTGTGCATGCCACTGCTTTTATTCATACTGCACTTTTTCTTTTCTGTCATTTCCTGACAGATGTTTGGGGAAACAAACACGACGAGCAAGGGGCGTATCTCATTGATCGGAGTCCAGATTACTTTGAGCCCATATTAAATTACCTGAGACACAGACAGCTCATTATCAATGACGGCATCAATCTGCTGGGTAAGACAGCAGAGACGTACCATTTTGTAGTATTTTATGTATTTCCTAAGGGTTATTACCCGAAAACCATCAGAATTTAGTTTTCATGAGCATTTTTTCTCTATAACTTTCTGATAAATATCCTTCTTTTGGTACTGTACCTTTGGTTTTTGTGTGTGTGACTGGCATTCTAATATGTAAATGAGCTCTGTTGTGATTGGCTAAGCTCTTTGCATATGAAATGAGTACCTATGTATGCAGGCGTGCTTGAAGAAGCTCGTTTCTTTGGAATCGAACGTCTTGCTGAGCAGCTTGAAGGTGTTATTAAGGTAAAAACTATGCTTAAGAAGTTATATAAAGGTGAAAAGGTGACTTATTCAACGTGGAAATAAATAGCAATGATGGCTGTTTTGTCCTGCTTCAGATTTCTCAGCCTCCTGATGA
Organism: Carassius carassius; assembly: GCF_963082965.1. Lineage (NCBI taxonomy): Eukaryota > Metazoa > Chordata > Actinopteri > Cypriniformes > Cyprinidae > Carassius > Carassius carassius. The sequence goes on from NC_081803.1 coordinate 18,883,521, forward strand.
TCACTCCCCCATCTCCCGCAAAGAGTTCGTGCGTTTTCTGCTTGCCACGCCGACTAAATCAGAACTTCGATGTCAGGTAGGAAGCAATGGAATATTTGCACTGGTTTATTTTTTCTTTTATTGTGCATTATCTCAATGTAAACTGTTTTTACTTAGGGCCTGAATTTCAGCGGGGCAGATCTTTCTCGTCTTGACCTGCGTTACATCAACTTCAAGATGGCCAACCTCAGCCGCTGTAACCTCACACACGCCAACCTCTGTGGTACCAACCTGGAGAGAGCAGACCTCTCCAATGCCAATCTAGATGTAAGGATGTACCTGTCAGGGACCGGCCTATATGATACTTCACAATTTTATTTTGCTTAAAGAAAAGTAGACCTGTTTTGTTCACGTTTTTTTATTTTATTTTATTAATTAATTAAATGTATGCATGTATTTATTTATTTAACGAGATTAAGCAAGGTCTCATTACTATATTGTAAAATAATAGTTATCCAATTAAATATTTGATTTTGAAATAATATTTAAAATATTTTCACTACTGTTCAAAAGTTTGGGGTTTATTTGATCAAACATATCATTTAATATATTTTATAATGTAATTTATTCTTTGATTGCAAGGCTGAATTTTCTTCTGTCTTCAGTGTCGCATGATCCTTCAGAAATCATTCGAATATGTTGATTTGTAGTATTATACATGTCTTCACTGTCACTTTTGACTAATTTATCGTGTCCTTGCTGGATAGAAGCTTTAATTTCTTAAAAACTCAAAAGTTTGAACAATCATTTATTTATCATGGTATTTGTTGCCATACTTTTAATTGCTTAATTGACCATTTTAATTGCCATGAACATCTTTATTGTTAAAAATAGGCTTCATTGTATTAATGCAAAATATTATTTGTCTATTTATTGTGGGGAGGTTTTCACCCACTCGCTCCCTTTGACTCCTTTCGTTGTAGCATTTATCTTGCATTTATGTCTGTCTGTCTGTGATTCTGATTTGGTCTTTTTGCATGTTTCCCAGGGTGCCAATTTACAGGGTGTGAAAATGCTTTGCACCAATGCAGAAGGGGCGTCTCTCAAAGGCTGTAATTTTGAAGATCCCGCGGGACTTAAAGCAAATCTAGAGGGTAAAATGATCACACCTGACTTCTGAACTGCTTCGCTTGGATCTCATATTCTCAAGACGTAATGCCTGTCATTTCCTCAAAGGAGCCAATCTGAAGGGGGTGGATATGGAAGGCAGTCAGATGACGGGTATAAACCTCCGCGTGGCCACGCTAAAGAACGCCAAACTCAAGAACTGTAACTTGCGGGGGGCCACTTTGGCAGGAACCGATCTAGAGGTGAGCGAACGTCTGTTTGGTTTCAGAATCGTTCTGTAGATTGTCATGTCATCTTGTGTTTTTCACTTTCATTTCTTTTATCAAACAGAACTGTGACCTGTCCGGCTGTGATCTTCAGGAGGCAAATCTGCGAGGCTCCAACGTAAAGGGGGCCATTTTTGAGGAGATGCTGACACCGCTGCACATGTCACAGAGTGTCAGATAGCATCCTTCAGTAAGACTGCGGCCTCTTCACAGAGCAGCTTTAATTAAAAACCTACCTGAAAACGTAATGACTGTCATGTAACCATAAGCCTGTTGATATTATCTGTTCATCTGTTGTCTACTGTTGCCTCAAGAATATTATTTTGATGTATTATTGCATTACTATGGATCGTGTTTGCTACATTTGTCATTTCAAGATATATTTGTGTTTAGCGTGGCTTGATATTTTCTGCATTACATTGTGTGTTCGTGCCAAGCTTCTACATGTTTCACTGCTGGTCTGTGAACTGAACATCTGATATTTGTGTTTTTGCATCTGATTCTGATTTAAGAATCTGCCTGTTCTGCGAATGTGCAATTTTACAACTTTTCAAGCGTGCCGATTTTACACTGTTTTGCTCGTTTCACTGTTAAGTAGGTGTTTTCGGACTGTGGTGCATGCAGAAGGGAAAACATCCACTAGAAACTTGCTAGTTTGATGTCACCAGCCCTGTTAAGATCCAATAAAGTCAAACACTGAGGATTGAAAGAACTTTTGGCCTTTTTATTTTTCCAATCTTAACTGCAATGCACACAATGTTTCAGTGCAAACATTGCAAAATGATAATATTATAATTGTTTTGATTAGATTAGCAGATGCTGTATAACTTGTTTTAGTTTGTTTGTTTATTGACAATCAGATATTTCATTCTCAGTACCATTAAAAAACACGTTTGTTTGTTTTTTGTTAGTTTTTTTCACTTGAAATAAAATAAACATTAACTGAAATAAACATAAAAAAATCATTATAAAAGAATCAAATAAAACTGATGAACTAATGCTAATCTAAGGATAATATAAATTGTTAAAAAAGAAAAAAAAAATCAGATGCATCACAGCAATGGGAGGTTTGGGGAAAACGTGCTTCACTGTCATTAAAACAATGTCTCAAAATTTGATTTTTAATAGTCTTGTTTGATGTGTTTCATCATGGGAGTCACGTATTATAAAGCATATGGAGACAAAAAAATTTCAGTAAATGTTGAATTGTAAATATGAAATATAGATCTACTTGCTTAGTGAATGTTATTTATTAGTCATAAAAACAACGGATTTGGTAGTATAACAGTGAAAATCATCATCCATACTAGAAATTAGGGCTGGACGATTAATCGAAAAGTAATCAAAACCGAAAATCATAACCTCTAACCGACGTAATTTTCCCATGTCGGTTATTTCGGTTTTTTAATCCTGTTAATACTTCCCCCTTAAAAGCATACTACCGCGTATGTCATACTACATGACTCTGCCCCGTCCAGTCAGTGGCATAAAAGCAAAACACGGAGGTGAACGCCGGTGTTCTGTCGATTCATGCTACCCATCGAGATGTGCTACTTACTGGTTCTGCGCATGTGCAGACTCACAATTGTGTTCTGCGTTGCCACGCCCATAAATCTAGGCATCCAGACTTCGGTTGACGGACGGTGAGCATTGCGATATCTACAGAATATGCTACTCCTAACATCTTAAAGGTGCTATTACAGAATATGCTACTCCTAACATCTTAAAGATGACAAAGTATCTGTCAACATGCTCTCCATATTCATACAGTGCATATGGAGTGAGTAGTGATGTAAAATAAAGTGAATTTGCACTGGGAGCATTATTTGATAGGGCGTGTTGGTCTATCAGAATATGCTACTCATAAAGTTCAGTTACCAAGGAAAGGTTTGCTTTGACAGGTCAAATATGAATATTTGATGATTTTTACTTTTCACGCCATTTAAAAAAAACAGTACAGTGCCGTATGTAGTAGGTACTCATAACTTTGAATTTTATAATTGTACATTTACAATTATGTCATTTTTACTTGTATATAATTTTTACTTATTATATCAAGGGTAGAATGAATCGACATTCTCTGTGATCGATTCGCGCTTCGGGTAGCATTTTTCGACAAGGCAGCAAAAATCGACAGACTCTGCTATCGATTCGAGCTACGGTAGCATTTTTCGACAAGGCAGCACAAATCGACAGAACAGCGGTTCAACACATAGTGATGGCGCGTGAGCGGTGAGCCTTGCGTCTTCACTAAACTTTCCCAGTTGTATTTGTTTTATGGTTTGGACATTCAAGCGATTAGATGATCGGATGTGTATTATTATATCAAGCTGTTCAACACATAGTGATGGCGCGTGAGCGGTGAGCCTTGCGTCTTCACTAAACTTTCCCAGTTGTATTTGTTTTATGGTTTGGACATTCAAGCGATTAGATGATCGGATGTGTATTATTATATCAAGCTACCATGTTCGCGCAGCTGCATTGTGGCACGAACACTCATATAAACAGTAGCTATGAAGATAACGCGCACAGAGGAACACAGAAACTAGTTGTCAGCGCTGTCCTGTGATTTATCACTAAAGTAGCTTAGAATCTCAAAACTTATTATAGCATGTTTTGTGCAGCGCACATGAAGCACAAGCGCGTGCACAGAGAGCAGCGGTCGGCACTCGGCAGTCGCGCTGCGGGTTCCCGGTTTTTCTCGGACAGTTCTGTATATTTTAACTGTAGAAAAAGGTTGTTCCGAGTCAAAACTACGACACAGAAAACTACATCAGTAGGCTATATCATCATAAACGCAGCCGTTTTTGTCTTACGTGAACATAAACGGATGAGAAAGAAAACACACATGTGCAGTATTTTTGCTTAAAGAGACAACAGCCTAATAAACGCACTGCCTGTCATTAATGTTAATCAAAGAACAAAAGAAAATCATTCACTGATCTTGACTGAATATATTTAATAACTTTACTTGATTAATCTTTATTTTATTTATAAAAAGAAAACAATGCAGTGTTTTTAAACTTTTAATTACAGTTTCCGTACCTGGAATTTTGTTTAGTTGCGTTTATTTATGATATTGCTAATTGATTTGTTTGTTCCTATCTTATTACTGACTGTTTATTTGAAATTTATATTAATCTAGTTGTTTTTGCTATGGTATTTTTTTTAATCACAGGCAATAAAATCGATAAAATCGTCCAGTCCTACTAGAAATTATTGGATGCTTGTATAAATTTACAGCAGAACATCATGCCGCCAGCAGGAGCAGCAGTGTCTCTACAGTAACACCCAAGAGTGTTGATGAGAAGAGTCCATGACGGTCAGTAGCTCATCTCAGCAGATAAGTACTGTAACAGACCGTGAAATCTTTTCACCAGGATGCGCTGCCACAGTGATTGATTGGACCTGAGTGTGTGGAAAAACCATCAACATGAGCAGATGAGCACTGCTGCTGCCTAAAGTCCCATGTTGTAGTGAACATCTGCCCAGTAATTAGGTCTAAATATTATTTACACTTGTACAACACCGTGAACGATTCAATTTTATATTGATCATTTTAGAATTCTCGGAATATCTAAAATTCCGAGCCAAATCACGTCGAATTCCATATCAATGTGCCATATTTAGTTACAAGGTAACTGTAATCAGCTACAGAACTAAATTACTTGGCGGAAGAATTGTCTATTGTGATTAGGGCTGAAACGATTCCTCGAGTAACTCGATTACAAAAAATGATCGAGGCAAATTCCTCTGCCTCGAAGCCTCTTTTAATTTATTTTAAATCTCACTTCAAGTTCTTTCGCAATGATTTTTTTAATGTGACACAATGCGTTTATGTCACCCACAAAGCGGAAGGAGACACAAGCGCTGCGTTGGACATCGCATACTGCAATGAGTCAGCAGTGTTTTGATTTGAGGGCGCGGGCGAACGTAAAGAGAACGTCGTGGCGTGTGTACATTGCAAGATAGAGCTGGCATACCACAACTAGGGCCCTATGATTTCCGCGATGCAGAAAACGCGGAGGGAATCGCGGAATCCAGTCATAAAAACGGAATTTACAGTTTAACACGGAATGGCACGGAATTTGCCAAATTTTGAATGAATTAATCAAAAATTGGTCATTGCACTTACATCAAATCCCGATATGGACTAATATCTGTAAAGTTTAAGCCAAACCCCCAACTGCTCCCCGGGCGCTGCAGCATAAATGGCTGCCCACTGCTCCGGGTGTGTGCTCACAGTGTGTGTGTGTGTGTTCACTGCTCTGTGTGTGTGCATTTCGGATGGGTTAAATGCAGAGCACAAATTCTGAGTATGGGTCACCATACTTGGCTGAATGTCACTTCACTAAAGGTACGTCAACCCGTCAAAATAAAAGTCCTGTATTACTATTGTTCAGCAGAATGTACATAGCCTACTACTAAAAAAATAATAAAACATTTTATTTTTAGGTTTAATCACAACATTTTTTCCATGTTTTATTTTTAATAAAACATTGCCCTGTGTTTACCAAAAAGTTAAGTTTGCTTAATTTTCAATAACTAAAAGATAAATTAAATTAATGTTTTGTGTGTTTAATGTTTAATGTGCATCTCAGAAAATGCTTTATTTTAAACCCCAACTGAATGGCACTTAAATGCACTTAATTCATCTGTCAACTTTATTGTCATTGTTCACAGTACAAGAACAGACAGAGAAACAATGTGTAATAATTAAATGTTTATTTTTGATGTATGCATTGCATTCTATGCATTTAAAAAATACAAATATTTTTTTTCTAAAAAAGGAAACTTAGTTGTTCATTTTAAGAGACCCAGGAGTCTTATTTTCTCTTGCATAATTAATACTGCACTTTAATTAAGCAAAAACACATTTTATCCGATTACTCGATTAATCCATGGAAGTTTTGGTAGAATACTCGATTACTAAAATATTCGATAGCTACAGCCCTAATTGTGATTATTAATGTTCATAAGTGTACATAAATAATACACTTAAATATTTTTGTTATCGTGCTGTTTCTGCCGTTTTCTAAAAGTAATGAATGCTTAGTACCTAACAACACAATTTAAAGGAACAGTTCATCAAAAAAGTTTTTTTTAACCTTCATGTCGTTCCTCACTCTTACTTTTTTTTTCTAAGAAAATCTTTTACCATTCAGTCACATAGAATGTCTAAAATGAATAAAATCACACCAATAAGCTAGTCCATATAACTTCTGCATTGTATTCAAAGTCTTCTGTAGTCATACGACTACTTTTAAGCCGTTTTTTGACCATGTTATTCTTAAAACAGCATTCGGTTAGGTTTATTGGACAATGGTAATTCCATGGTATTATTTGAAGTAGTAGCAGTAGTGTGCTGCAGGGATGATGTGTTTTTATAGGCCAAAGCCTAGAAATCATAAAACTGTGTTGTAATTGTAATTCGTTTATAGCCTATGTTAAGCTTTTTACTTCTAGCGATTGTATTTAGTTTAAAAGTTTAAAGCTTTACAGTTAAAGCATAATTACATTGCGTTTACTTGCACTTCCAGTCACATTGCACTTGTGAATCTTGAAGACTCATTGGCTGCTTAGATACTTTCTTTGGTTTTCGAATAAAGAAAGTGACCTCAGAAATGTTGCACGGTCAACCATTCCTGTTTTTAAAACCACCCACTCGTTCACCTCCTTTCTTCCATTCCCTCAGTGTGTGAAGGTATGAGTGTGCATTTGTCCTCACATGGAAGGTCCTCACGACCGGCTGCAGTAGCCAGCCCACACGCACATGTGGTCCTTCCTCCCACCCACTTCCTCCACCCACAGGCCCGCCAGCGTCCGGCCCAAGGACGGTCTGACCCGAGAACTCCCCACTGCTTTTCCTGTGAGCCCCAATGGGAATGACCGCAGAGTTATTAGACCTAATGGCCATCTGGGTTCCATTAAAGACGGCCTGTGTTGTATGTTGGCTGCAGAAAAGATCTACCACTGTTTCTGTTTTTAAGTCACCACAGGGAGCATTTTAGCAAACCCAAGAATGATACAACAACACTTTATTTATCATCCGAGTACAATTGGGTTTTCTGTGGTATCAAACCATTAGAAAATGTGTGAAATGCCAGCGGGAATTAAACAATATAAAATTATTTATACATATGGTTGTGATGTTTGGTTATGGTAATAAGGGAGTAAAGGTGCCTAGTATTTAGTAGCACAAGAAAACCTTACTTCCTATATCCACTGCCTAAAACTAACATGCAGACATTGGAGAATCTCACTAGAGCATGTCCAGGTCACAATTTACCTGATTTACACTATATCATTCAAACGTTTGGGGTTGGTAAGATTTTTTTTTATACTTGCGAAAGAAGTCTCTTATGCTCACCAAGGCTGCTGTGAAATATTATTACAGTTTTATATGTGAATGTTTTAAAATGTAATGTATTCCTGTGATGCAAAGCTGAATTTTCAACAGCCACTGCTTTGCAGTGTCACATTATCCTTCAGAAATCATTCTAATATGCTAATTTGCTGCTCAAGAAACATTTCTCATTTTTATCAATGCTGAAAGTATTAATTCTCATGACTATATTACAGCATTTTACAGTTTTGTGCTTGAAAATACTTTAATACAGTGTTTCTGAATGAATCAAAAAAAATGTATAAAGGACTTTTAAAACATTTGTAAATTAAAGAAACTTCATGAAAGTAATGTTGCAGTGCAAAATGTTGAATGTTTCTAAAAAAGGTGCTTTATTTTCTTTAATCAAAAATTCATATTTAAAAAAAAATTGTTTATTGACATCTGACCTTGTAATGTTCTTGGGTTTCATGAGATTCACCCACACTCTCACCAGCACTAGGCCTAAAGTGCCAACGGTCAAAATTGCACAATCCTTGTGTAATAAAAGCACATCATAAACCAACCCATTGTTTCTCTTACTGTGGCCACAGCTGCATAATGTGATAAATATACACCTTTTTTTATCTAATAGTTTAAAAAGACTGTACACTTAAAAACATGCCAGCTAGCCTCTGCTGGTGGATGTTGTAACTACATTATCTAGAGCAAAAAGCACTTTCTCCATCGCCTGCCATTCAAAAGTAACAAATTGATGGCAAAACAAGCTACCTTTCAGATATTTTCCATCAAGTATTATGAATCACACACATCTGAGCTGAAACGATCTCTGTGTGTGTTCATTTTTATGGGGGACATTGATCAGTCTTGCTGAGGAAACCACACACGTGTGTTTTTGGAGATGTAGAGGCGTGGTGGAGAGCCGGAAGGGCTTTTGTTGGCACCTGGAGCCCATCCAGACGTGTGGTCGAGGGGGTACAGTGCAGAGAAAAGAAACACATCTGGAGCTAGTGGTAGTTGGCGCCACATTGGGCCTCAGAGAGGAGATGAGAGGGCACGGCTTCTGAAACATGCTTTTATTAAAAAAACATTCATAAATCATCTCTGGTTAATTTAGACAAAGCTCTGGTTTTAACTTGCCATTATTTTACAGAACAACAGCCTGAATCGATTCCAGACTTTTACAGGAAACCTCATCACAGTCTCACAGGGGCTTTATGGCATAATCAGGAATTATGTTCATGAATGAATATGGGTGATTGCTGAAGTTGTTGTTTGGGCACTTTTTTATTATTATTATATAGCCATGACTAAAAGTGCTGAAAAAAATATAGTGAAAAATATCTATAAATTGATATTTGTATTGACATAACCATCATATATTACTTTTTGAATATGACACAGAAGTCCCCTTTTGTTTTTTTCCTTTATAGAGATTGTCTCTTTATGCTTTCATTTTATGGAAAGTAGCAGTATGAATATTTGAAAACTTTTCTTTCTATTTCCAGGGAAGAAACAAAATCATATGGGTTTTGGAATGCCAACATGGTGCATAAATGCTGACAGAATTTATATTTTTTGGGTGAATTATTCCTTGAATAATATTTTAGCGAATCCAAAATTATTGGATATAAGCCGGTTTATACAGTGAACTAAAAAAAATCTCATACATATTTTCCAAGGCCATGGGAATCCTGGTTCTTCAGAGGAAAAAAAAGATTCAAAATGAGAAATATATTGATTCTTAGTTGTTTTGTATTATTTTTAATCATTCTGAGTCGTCTTAAGTTCCCTTTGGAAGTTTTACCCACTGGTTGAGAAGCACTGATTTAAAGTATTCTGGCTGTATTGCATGTATTGCAATTTTTTTTTCCAAATGTTTCTATTAGATGTTGTCAGGTGGTCTACCTGCCTTAACTGACTTGACCAAGATGTTCTGGCAATTTAAACCAGGTCCAGCTGCTGAACGAGCCGCTTGAAACCATGCAGCTCCTATCCAAAACTAGCCGTCAGATCTTGGATGAACTTCAGAAATCTTGAGGAAATGAAGTCCACCACTTCGGATATCCTGAATTTGACACATGTCTGTATATGTGGCGTGAATGTTGACATAGCGTGGCATGTGTGTTTTCAGCTGTCCCCCACACCCCTGTCAGCAGAGCTGCTTCCTGTGTGGAGGGCGAGGGGGGCTGCCAGTGTTTATGCCCTGCCGAGGCTGCAGTGTATTTGTTTGCTCCAGGATCCCGCAGAGCATTCGCTCACTCCTCGAACAATAAACATTGGTGATTGCTGACGAAGGCCCTTGTCCCGGCTTCTCCAAACTCTGGTGATTTAGTGGTGCCCAGCGGTCTACTGATGTATCGTTGCTTATGGCACAGAGACCATAAGTGAAATACTCTCGGTTTGGACCTTGTATACACGCACACTGTAACATATCAAACTACGTGGATGAAGTTTGATTTGTGTCGGGTGATCAGAGGCACGGTTATGCCCCATTTGCATGCAGATGAATCATATGGGTCATCCCACAGTAGAGAAATCACCTACATAGGGGGTTTATTTGATCATTGAGTCTTAGCATTTGAAAGAAGATGTTCTGTCATGTCTAGTGTAAGTATGTTATGCTGTTTTCAGACTGCATTAATAAAACAAAACAACAGCAATGAACAAATAGCAGAAACTATAGGATGAAAATGTGTGGATTTTTTTTTAAAAGATAGCAAAAAAAATCACAAATAAGATCTGTTTAATATCTTAGATGTTTCTCTTAGACAGTAATAAGATTATATAGAGAGAAAGTTGTGACTTTATATCTCCTTAGAATATTATTTTGAGAAAACGACTAACATTTCTCCTCTAAAATTCAGAATCATATTCTTCCCAAACAAACATTACCTGACCTGCTATCAACATTCATCAAATAGTCTATTTTCATATATTCTAGAGCATTTTAGGGAAAACGTCTGCAACAAAGATGATACTTAAAGGGATATGTATGAAAATTCGGTCATCATTTACTCACTATACCTGTATATGACTTTATATTTCAATGGAACACAAAAGAAGATATTTTGAAGAATGATGAAACCCCTATACTGTAATTTCAGTTCCCATTGACTTCCATTGTGTTTTTTTATCCATACAGTGGAAGTCACTGGGAACTGATACAATTCTTCAAAAAAACTTATTTTTCCATAAAATAAAGAAATGCATACAGGTTTGGAACGACATGAGAGTGAGTAAACGATGACAGATTTTTCATTTTTGGGTGAACGATCCATTTAAAGCACAATTGAAAACTTCATCAAATAACATTTCCTCCTGGGGATTCTCAGAATGTGTTATTTAATGTTGCCTTTTACTTTAACTAATCTAAACTGTCACTTATTTAGCTCAACTTATGCTAAAAACCATGTTTTTCAGATTTTCTTGCATGAATCCACACTTCTCTGAAAGATTTTCCAGCAGTTGAACTCATGTGCAGTGCACAACAGCCTCAAAATGTGACTGATGGCCCTCACCATGGAATGAGGCAAGGTTAAAAATACGGAAATGTGGACAGCTCCTCGGCAAGCAGCCTGCCCGCCAGCTGCTCTCTCAGCCCATCAGCGTCTCCAAACTTCAGCCCCAGACCCCACCACAAACTCCAGCATCAACCCAGAAACACTCTCCAACCACTCTGCCCGTTTCCTTCCATCTCACCATCAAAAATGACTTAAAGCAGACAAATACAGGGGAACATTACAGCAGTCTGTCCTCACAGCACAAGGAACTGCTGTACGACTATAAGACGAAGATCAAGTGCTCAAGAAGTACAACCCGAATTCCGGAAAAGTTGGGACGTTTTTTAAATTTTAATAAAATGAAAACTAAATGACTTTCAAATCATATGAGCCAATATTTTATTCACAATAGAACATAGATAACATAGCAAATGTTTAAACTGAGAAAGTTTACAATTTTATGCACAAAATGAGCTCATTTCAATTTTGATTTCTGCTACAGGTCTCAAAATAGTTGGGACGGGGCATGTTTACCATGGTGTAGCATCTCCTTTTCTTTTCAAAACAGTTTGAAGACGTCTGGGCATTGAGGCTATGAGTTGCTGGAGTTTTGCTGTTGGAATCAGAATCAGAATGAGCTTTATTGCCAGGTATGTTCACACATACGAGGAATTTGTTTTCGTGACAGAGCTCCGCAGTGCAACATAACAGCGACAGAACAAAAAACACAATAAGGAATAAAAAATACAAATAGGTGGGTAAGGATTGACAATATACAAATTGACAATGTATGGCAGGTATATTAAAATGAGCATTTATGTATGTACATGTATATTATGTGGAAAAATTTTAACTGTACGCTAAGTATGTGTGTTTGGATAAATAAGTGTATGTGTATATAAATATAAATATAAGTAGTATAGTGTGTTCCATGTATGTACATGTATATTATGTGCAAAAGATTTACGTGTACGCTAAGTATGTGTGTTGGATAAAAAGTGTAGTGTATATAAATATAAATAGTGTAGTGTGTCCCACAGTTATTATCAGCTGTTCATAAGATGGATTGCCTGAGGGAAGAAACTGTTCCTGTGTCTGGTCGTTCTGGTGCTCAGTGCTCTGTAGCGTCGACCAGATGGCAACAGTTCAAAGAGGGAGTGTGCTGGATGTGAGGGGTCCAGAGTGATTTTGACAGCCCTTTTGCTCACTCTGGATAAGTACAGTTCTTGAATAGATGGGAGGGTTGTACCGATAATTCGCTCAGCAGTCCGGACTACCCTCTGTAGTCTTCTGAGGTCAGATTTAGAAGCTGAGCTGAACCAGACAGTTACTGAAGTGCAGAGGATGGATTCGATGATGGTGGAGTAGAACTGTTTCAGCAGATCCTGTGGCAGGTTAAACTTCCTCAGCTGGCGAAGGAAGTACTACCTCTGCTGGGCCTTTTTCACAATGGAGTCAATGTGAATGTCCCACTTCAGGTCCTGAGAGATAGTGGTGCCCAGGAACCTGAATGACTCCATTGCAGTCACAGTGCTGTTCATGATGGTGAGTGGGGGGAGTGCAGGGGGGTTTCTCCTGAAGTCCACAATCATCTCCACTGTTTTGAGCGTGTTAAGCTCCAGGTTGTTGAGACTGCACCAGACAGCCAGCTCTTTAACCTCCTGTCTGTAAGCAGACTCGTCACCGTCCTGAATGAGGCCGATGAGTGTGGTGTCATCTGCAAACTTCAGGAGCTAGACAGAGGGGTCCTTAGATGTGCAGTCATTAGTGTACAGGGAGAAGAGCAGTGGGGAGAGAACACAGCCCTGGGGAGCTCCGGTGCTGATTGTACGGGTGCTGGATGTGTATTTTCCCAGCCTCACTAGCTGCTGCCTGTCTGTCAGGAAGCTGTTGAGGTCTTTTGAGGTCAGATTTAGAAGCTGAGCTGAACCAGACAGTTACTGAAGTGCAGAGGATGGATTCGATGATGGTGGAGTAGAACTGTTTCAGCAGATCCTGTGGCAGGTTAAACTTCCTCAGCTGGCGAAGGAAGTACAACCTCTGCTGGGCCTTTTTCACAATGGAGTCAATGTGAATGTCCCACTTCAGGTCCTGAGAGATAGTGGTGCCCAGGAACCTGAATGACTCCACTGCAGTCACAGTGCTGTTCATGATGGTGAGTGGGGGGAGTGCAGGGGGGTTTCTCCTGAAGTCCACAATCATCTCCACTGTTTTGAGCGTGTTAAGCTCCAGGTTGTTGAGACTGCACCAGACAGCCAGCTCTTTAACCTCCTGTCTGTAAGCAGACTCGTCACCGTCCTGAATGAGGCCGATGAGTGTGGTGTCATCTGCAAACTTCAGGAGCTTGACAGAGGGGTCCTTAGATGTGCAGTCATTAGTGTACAGGGAGAAGAGCAGTGGGGAGAGAACACAGCCCTGGGGAGCTCCGGTGCTGATTGTACGGGTGCTGGATGTGTATTTTCCCAGCCTCACTAGCTGCTGCCTGTCTGTCAGGAAGCTGTTGATCCACTGACAGACGGAGGTGGGCACGGAGAGCTGAGTTAGTTTGGGCAGGAGGAGGTTTGGGATGATCGTGTTGAAGGCAGAGCTGAAGTCCACAAACAGGATCCTCACATAGGTCCCCGGTCTGTCTAGGTGTTGCAGAACATAATGCAGTCCGATGTTTACTGCATCGTCCACAGACCTGTTTGCTCTGTAGGCAAACTGAAGAGGATCCAGCAAGGGTCCAGTGATGTCCTTCAGGTGGGCCAGCACCAGTTTTTCAAATGACTTCATGACTACAGACGTTAGAGCCACAGGCCTGTAGTCATTTAGTCCTGTAATTTTGGATTTCTTTGGGATGGGGATGATGGTGGAGCGTTTGAAGCATGAAGGGACTTCGCACAGCTCCAGCGATCTGTTGAAGATCTTTGTGAAGATGGGGGCCAGCTGGTCAGCACAGGATTTCAGACAGGCTGGTGTAACACAATCTGGGCCTGGTGCTTTTTTCCTTTTCTGCTTCCTGAAGACCTGGCGCACCGCATCCTCGCTGATCTGTATTGCAGGTGTGGGGGAGAGGGGGGATGCAGGAGGTGTGAATGGTGAGAGCGCTTGATTGGAGAGGTGTTCAGGGTGGGTTGCAGGAGTTGTGAGTGGTGTGAACAGTTGTTTGGAGAGGCATTCAGGGTTGGTTGCAGGAGTTGTGAATGGTGAGAGCGGTTGATTGGAGAGGTGATCAGGATGGGTTGCAGGAGCTGTGAATGGTGTGAACGTTTGTTTGGAGAGGCATTCAGGGTTGGTTGCAGGAGTTGTTATTGGTGTGAACGGTTGTGTGGAGAGGTGTTCAGGGCAGGTGATGGGTGTTCTTTCAAACCTGCAGTAAAACTCGTTCAGATCGTCTGCCAGTCGTTGATTTTCCACAGTGCTGGGGGGTGGTGTCTTGTAATTGGTGATCTTCTTTAGGCTTTTCCACACTGATGCGGAGTCGTTCGAAGTGAACTGAGTCCTTATTTTTTCCAGAATAATTCCTCTTTGCCACTTTGATCTCCTTTTCCAGTGTGTATTTAGCCTGTTTATACAAGACATTGTCCCCCTTCACGTAAGCATCTTCTTTGGCCTGACGGAGCTGTCTGAGTTTTGCAGTGAACCACGGTTTGTCATTGTTGTAATTTAGTTGAGTCTTGGTAGGAATACACATATCCTCACAGAAACTGATATATGATGTTACGGTCTCTGTGAGTTCGTCCAGATCGGTGGCAGCAGCTTCAAAAACACTCCAATCAGTGAGGTCAAAACAAGATTGTAAATCCTGCTCTGCTTCATTAGTCCATCTTTTTACAGTCCTTAATACAGGTTTAGCTGATTTTAGTTTCTGCCTGTAGGTCGGTATAAGATGAACCAGAAGGTGATCAGAACGTCCCAAAGCTGCTCGTGGAACAGAGTGAAATGCATCCTTTATTGTTGTGTAACAGTGATCCAATATATTACTGTCTCTTGTGGGACAAGTAACATGCTGTCTGTATTTTGGCAGTTCACGGGAGAGATTGGCTTTATTAAAGTCCCCAAGAATGATTAAAACAGAGTCCGGGTGTTGTTGTTCTATCTCTGTGATGTGCTCAGCGAGTTTCTGTAAAGCTGAGCTCACGTGCGCTTGAGGAGGGATGTAAACACTAACCAGAATGAACGAATGAAACTCCCGCGGCGAATAGAACGGCTTGCAGTTAATGAAGAGCGTTTCGAGATTTGAGCAGCACGTCTTCTTTAACACAGTTACATCTGTACACCACCGTTCATTGATGTAAAAGCATGTCCCGCCGCCGCGCGATTTCCCCGTTGATTCTGCGCCGCGATCCGCTCTAAACAGCTGAAAGTCCGGCAGATGGAGCGCGCTGTCCGGTATGGTGTCATTCAGCCAAGTTTCTGTGAAACACAGAGCAGCAGAGTGAGAGAAATCTTTATTTGTCCGAGAGAGCAGAAGCAGTTCGTCTGTTTTGTTGGGAAGAGAGCGGAGATTTGCCAGATGGATGCTAGGCAACGGCGTTCGAAATCCACGTTTTCTGAGTCTCACGAGCGCTCCCGCTCGCTTTCCCCGCCTGCGCGTCCTCTTGAAGCGTGTGATCAGCGCAGCCGCTCCGCCGACAAGAATGTCTAGCAAAACATCAGAATAGTCGAAAACCGGTGAAATATCGGGAGATGTGTATTGCCGAATATCCAGCAATTCGTCCCTGGTGAAACTGATTGCAGGAATATAACTAAAGACAGGACAAACTAACAAAAACACAAAAACAACTGCAGAGCACGTCACGGAGGCAGCCATCCTGTATCGGCGCCACTCGCCACTCCCATTCTTTGGTCCCATTTGGTCAATTTGGTCCCATTCTTGCCTTATATAGATTTCCAGCTGCTGAAGAGTTTGTGGTCGTCTTTGACGTATTTTTCGTTTAATGATGCGCCAAATGTTCTCTATAGGTGAAAGATCTGGACTGCAGGCAGGCCAGGTTAGCACCCGGACTCTTCTACGACGAAGCCATGCTGTTGTTATAGCTGCAGTATGTGGTTTTGCATTGTCCTGCTGAAATAAACAAGGCCTTCCCTGAAATAGACGTTGTTTGGAGGGAAGCATATGTTGCTCTAAAACCTTTATATACCTTTCAGCATTCACAGATCCTTCCAAAACATGCAAGCTGCCCATACCGTATGCACTTATGCACCCCCATACCATCAGAGATGCTGGCTTTTGAACTGAACGCTGATAACATGCTGGAAGGTCTCCCTCCTCTTTAGCCCAGAGGACATGGCGTCCGTGATCTCCAACAAGAATGTCAAATTTGGACTCGTCTGACCATAAAACACTATTCCACTTTGAAACAGTCCATTTTAAATGAGCCTTGGCCCACAGGACACGACAGCGCTTCTGGACCATGTTCACATATGGCTTCCTTTTTGCATGATAGAGCTTTAAGGGGGAAGTCCCCTTTTATGGGGGAAGTCGTGGCCTAATGGTTAGAGAGTCGGACTCCCAATCGAAAGGTTGTGAGTTTGAGTCCCGGGCCGGCAGGAATTGTGGGTGGGGGGAGTGCATGTACAGTTCTCTCTCCACCTTCAATACCACGACTTAGGTGCCCTTGAGCAAGGCATCGAACCCCCAACTGCTCCCCGGGCGCCGCAGCATAAATGGCTGCCCACTGCTCCGGGTGTGTGCTCACAGTGTGTGTGTGTGTTCACTGCTCTGTGTGTGTGCATTTCGGATGGGTTAAATGCAGAGCACAAATTCTGAGTATGGGTCACCATACTTGGCTGAATGTCACGTCACTTTCACTTTTTCACTTTCACTTTAGTTGGCATCTGCTGATGGCACGGCGGATTGTGTTTACCGACAGTGGTTTCTGAAAGTATTCCTGGGCCCATTTAGTAATGTCATTGACACAATCATGCCGATGAGTGATGCAGTGTCGTCTGAGAGCCCGAAGACCACGGGCATCCAACAAAGGTCTGCATAACTGATGTTATGCACTGTAGATGATGAGATTTGCAAAGCCTTTGCAATTTGACGTTGAGGAACATTGTTTTTAAAGTTTTCCGCATTTTTTTTCCGCAGTCTTTCACAGATTGGAGAGCCTCTGCCCATCTTTACTTCTGAGAGACTCTGCTTCTCTAAGACAAAGCTTTTATAGCTAATCATGTTACAGACCTGATATCAATTAACTTAATTAATCACTAGATGTTCTCCCAGCTGAATCTTTTCAAAACTGCTTGCTTTTTTAGCCATTTGTTGCCCCCGTGCCAACTTTTTTGAGACCTGTAGCAGGCATTAAATTTTAAATGAGCTAATTAAGTGGATAAAAGTGTAAAATTTCTCAGTTTAAACATTTGCTACGTTATCTATGTTCTATTGTGAATAAAATATTGGCTCATGTGATTTGAAATTCCTTTAGTTTTCATTTTATTAAAATTTAAAAAACGTCCCAACTTTTCCGGAATTCGGGTTGTACACAAATCATGTCTTCAGCTAATTAAAATCCCCATGGGCTGCAAAAACTCATATTCATAATGAGTGTCTAATTCTCTTGTTTCAAGGATTATTAGATAAATTGTTAAATTACCTAAAAACAGTTTGGGCACCAATTCTCACTATTAAATAACTAATAACTCCTGTTGCTTATTTAGTAAGGTAATTGTTAAGCTAGGTATGGGGTAAGATTAACAGATCTAAAATATGATCATGCAGAATAAGGCATAAATATGTGACCCTGGATCACAAAACCAGTCGATGGGGTATATTTTTAGCAATAGCCAAAAAAACATTGTATGGGTCAAAATGATTAAATATTCAATTATAATTTTTCTTGTATGTCAAAAATCCTTAGGATATTAAGTAAAGATCATGTTCCATGAAGATATTTTGTACATTTTCTGCCATAAATATATAAAAACATAATTTTTGATTAGTAATATGGATGGCTAAGAACTTCATTTGGACAAATTTAAAGGCAGTTTTCATGTGCTTTTTAAGTATTAATAAATAGCCAGTAATATGCATGCTAGTAACCAACTAGTTAATAGTGAGAGTTGGTCTCTAAACTAAAGTGTTAGTATCACTAAGATGCTATTATGCTTTTTAATTTAATATTTTACAGTGTAATTATTTTTAATATACTGTTTATATTAATTTTTATCTCAATTTTAGGTTTAGTTATTTTAGTATTTTAGTGAGTTAAACTAAATTAAAATTAATATATATTTGTTAATTTTATTTCAGTAATAATAAGTAATATTTTTTTTTCTTTTTAGTTTTAGTTAACTTTATAATATAATCACAAATATAAACCTTTAGCATCAGTTTACTATACAAAACCACAGTTGACATTTTAGGATCGTCTTCTAACGGTATAAATTAAAAATAAATAAATTTATGCATTTAGCAGACGCTTTTATCCAAAGCGACTTACAGTGCATTCAGGCTATCAATTTTTACCTATCATGTGTTCCAGGGGGATTGAACCCCCAACTTTGACAACGCTTGACAATGCAGAAATTGGAAGCACAGGGCTTTGTCTAATTTTCCAGTTACAATAATCTAAGAAAAACGTCTTAAACAAGATAAATTTACTTGTGAAACCATGCCATTTAAGATATTAAGACTTTTCCTGTATTTATAAGTGGATCTTTTCCACTTATTTGTGGTATAAGCTAGTTAAAAACAAGTGGAACAATTATGCAACATTTAAAACAAATTCTGGACAGCAAGCTAATTAAAAACATCTTGAAATCAAGAAATCATTTGTTTTGCAGGGAACCTGATTGTGTTTTTATTGAAGTGGTTATTTTTAGCCTCCTGTGAATCTCTCAGCATGACTAAATGCAAGGTCATAGAAGGAACTGGGCAACCGAACCCCTAGACAGCACAAAGCCGCACTTTGGCCATGGTCAGAAAGTACCAAAACAGGCCAGTTTTGGCCAAACATGTCTCGTCTGAGCTGAATTCACAATGCGACCGCAGACCTAGGTATCCGCTTGCCCTTTGTTCTTTAAGGTCCTCGTTTCATTTGTTGGTGCACCACAGAGGGTTGTGAATATGCAATGATGCTAAACCACGCAAGCATGTAATTTTCAGAAAATCTGTAACCCTTGTGAACTTTGAAAGTAATGACAGGCTCTCAGATACTGAAAATACTGGATGCATTTCCCATTTAATGGACGATCCTGACAGAAGTGGCAACCGTTTACCACATGACCTCACCATTACTGCATTTCCAGCTGTGTGGCCGTCCACAGCGTGCATTGTGATCTCACTGATCATGATATGACATGCATGTACATTCATCTTCATGCAGACTGGTTAACTGCGAATTATTATGAACGTCTTGCACCATTCTGTGCTTTCCGTAGGAATTGTGTTTGCCGGATTGCTCCTTGTGGCGATCTGGGTGTGGCGATGCTTTGCCCGGCAAAACCGCATTTTGCTTTCCTCGGCATCCATCACTGCCACTGTGGCATAAAGTTGTGCTAACACTTCCTAAATACTGAGAGGACTAAACCAGGCACATTTAAACGGCTCGCTTTGCTTCAGAATATCCAGATTTGTTCAAAATACAAAGTATAAAACAACTAAAAGACACCACAAACCTTTGGAATTTGGATGTCATGTTCCGAAAGGAAACTGGCAGTAGCTTCCAAAACCAGCTTCCTCTATAAAGAAACTAAGTTTAGGAGAACCTGAAAATTGAGCATAGAAAATACATTTCGTTTGCAAAAAGAGCAACATGAAGCTGTACGTCTGAGAGCGTTAATCATTCACAGCTGATAAAGTCTTTGATCAGTTACATGCAATACTTCCAACACGTCTTTCTCTGGCCACCACTGCTAACATGTGCTATGCACATTGTGGCTGATTAATTTGTGCCTGTTTATTTTGGGCATCTTTACTAAACTCTACTCTGATTCTGGTTCTGATTAACTATCAGTGTGAATCTGACTGTGTTTTGGCCATGTGTAAATCACTCTCACAGCTGTTTGTCAACTTGACTGCCACAGCTGTGTTGCAATCAAAGCAACATCTATTCACTTTCATTAGACATTAAAGATGTTAAAGACAATTTATACAAATGCAGCTATATCATTAAGCAAAACACCTCATCAATACAGAATATCGTCCCTGTTAGAAATAATAACAGGTCATTTAAGTTCAAATGAGAAGCTTCTCTGGCATTTCAATTTGTGTCCTTCATTCAGCTTATATTTAAAAATGAATTTAATGAACAATAGATACCTAATATCATCTTTTACAACATGTTAATGTAGTCATTTGTCGAAAAGCATCAACAAAAATCTAGCAACTTTAAAAAAATATATTGTTTGCTATGTAAGTTTAGAATTGTAATATTCTATTTGTAATATTTTGTATTATTTTTAAATAATATTGTAAAATATTTCTATAAATATAAACATTTATGATTTTTTTATATAAAATATTTGTATGTGTGTATACAGTGGGTATAGAAAAGAATCACCCCGCTTTACAATAATCACATTTTGGTAATGATAATTGAGCAGTTTATGTTTGTGGAAGTATCATCATTCAGTTCTGTAATAGGCATCATGTAGTTTCATAACACCGGTGGCAAAACAAGGACAGAAGCGATAGCAAAAACAAGCCAGGACCATAAACCATGAAGACTGTGTGTCATTATGAAAAATCTTAGGGTGGCAACCCACTCTGAGCCTGTCATTTTCACGGTAATGAATGCCTGTTATTATGGATGAGCAGAAGAAAATGACCATAGTTTCCAGCAGAAATTATGCCAACAAACAAACTGCCTAACCTTTCTATACTCTAATTCTAATGTACTTGGCAAAATGTATTAAGAAAATACAATAGTTTTCAGAGTATTGTAATCTAAAACTACAAAGTACCAGCAGTTTAGTATTTCATTTTTAATCTGTGATGCAAAATTTGATCCAAAAACATTGAGAATTGCAAATTGGTGACAAATAAGCATAAAATTAAAATTTTAGCTTGGTGTGAAAGTAAGTAAGTGAGTTTAGAAAGCAAGTGGGGTTTAACAAAAGTTACAAAAGTCCCAGGTTGACTGACCTTTAACTACTTCAAGAATACAATCTGAATCTGTCTCAAGGGATAAAACAGGACGGCGTTAATATGACAACAGTGTTACCACATAAACGCTCCTGCTGGCAGAAACAATAATCAATCCTCTTGGACTCTTTGTTAATTACTGAGCACGTCAAAAGCGAGCTGGCGAGGTCACGTCAGGGGATGCCCAGTAAAACGGGCACATTTTAAACTTTAGTGTTTGTTTACTGAGAGCAGCATGTTCCAGACTGGCCAAACACAGACACAGGCCGGTTTTAAAGGGAAACAGAGGATGAATTTAAATGCGGGAATCTAGCGAGAAGTGCCAGTAGCTAGATAAATGTTAAAATATTTACTTATTTTTTTTCTTTTCTTTTTTACCCTATTAAAAAAAACATTACTATATTATTCCAGATTTAAAAAAGAAAAAAAACATTTTAATACTTAATCATAATTGTTTGCACCATTTATCTTTTTTGGTTGGCATCACAAATAACCAATGACTATATGGTTGCAGATGCTGCATATAATTTGAACCAGTGTTATATTAGTATAATTGCGATGCTATTATAGTTTTTCTTAATTTTGATTTAGTTTTTATTTTTATAGTTTCTGTTTTCATTTAAATTTTAGTTTAAAGTTTTAGTAATTCTGTTGTGTTTTTGTTTATTAATGTCCTTTGAAAATGTTTAATTACAGTTTTAGCTTCAATAACTGTAATATATCAAGTTAAACTAAATGATGCTTTAGCAACTACCTGAAATAATAAAAAAAACTTTATTTGTATGTAAAACGTGTATATATTTTTTTTTATTAGTTTTTTTTATTGGTTTTAGTTTTAGTTAAAGGAATAATTCACCTAAAAATAAAAAATTATGTGATAATTTGCTCACCCTAAGGTTCTTCCAAACCTGTCTGAGAATGATAACCCAACAGTTGACAGTAGTTAGTATGGGGGTTAAAAAGTAAGGAAGTCAATGGCTACGTCAACATTTTTCAAAAATGAGGGTGAGTAAATGATGACAGATTTTTTATTTTTGCATGGACTACTGTATGCATTTAACTATAATAATCCTGATTTGACGTAGTATCCATATTGTCTTTTGCTGCTATTGTTCACCACTTTCTGACAGGTAAGGTAAAAGTTTTAGATACAAATCCATCCACTCCCTGATAAAAGAGATGAAAATAAGCAGATGAGACCACTGTTGTGAAGAAATCAATGCTTTGACAAAAAAGGTAGCATCTGCCTCCAGCGTCATTTTGAGATGCTTGACCTTCTCATTCAGTCCTGTGTACTGTTCATATTTCAGGACAGAATTTTTTTTAAATATCACTTTTGTTGCAATATTTTGTTAATAGTGATTATTAGTACTCTTCATGGCAGAAGTTCAAAGCCTGGCGTTTATCCACTGTTAATTCATGAATACTTTATCTATCAATTCTTTTTCCAATCTACTATCAATCACCCTCCGGCTCTCAATGAGGGCATCCGTCAGTGTGTTAGTGGGAGCCGAACAGATGAAGTGCCAGTTCTAGCATTGCTGACTCTGCTGCATTGATTCTGCTGCCAGTTACAGTGATGCTGTGGAAATGTCACTTCATTGTTTGTGATTTAACTGATGTTTGACCCTTCCAGTTACAGCAGTAAACGTCCCTCCTCTTGAGTGCTTATAATGTAGTGCAGGACTTTGTCCAAACAAAATGGAAGTGTTACTCCAGTTATTGATTGGAACAAATGCTAATTAGCTTGAACCCTAGATGAAAAAGATCACTGTGATGGATGAACAGACTGCTCTGTTTAATAAAGCTATATTTAAAATCTAAATATTGTATTTTTACTTTATGAAACTTACCCCTGGTCATGTTTTAATTATTTTATATATCATTTATTATTTAAATGTATTTTTTTATTGATGTATTTAGCTTTTTTTGTTTGTGTAATTTATTGTTGTACAGTATTTTTTTATCTTATTTATTTATTTTAAAGTACAGAAACCATACTTATTGGAGCATTTTTTTCACTGAAGATTTCATGGATATTTCTCTTCATTTTTCACTAGGTGATTATGGTGACCAAGATTTATTTGGCATGCTAAATCATGGCCCCAGTTTCATATTTATGACTATATCTATTTGTATCAGTATCACTTCACAGAGATGAGTCAAAATACGAATACATACTTGTTTCTTAGACATCATATTGTAATTGTAACCAAAGACTTCTAAAGCACACAGCATACTGCTGTGAAATACACTGTAAACGCATCTCCAGATGTCAATGCTGTGGGACCTAGACCTGCACTGTGGTTTTTCTACGATCCAAGTCGTCCACTTACCACATCAGTGGTCATGAATGAAGCAGGTGGCTCCTGCGCTGTGGTGTGTGGATTGAGAGAGCTGGATGGGTTCAGCAGATGGAGATACACTCACTCTGAAAGGGAAGTGAGCAAATGGAGTTGAATGTTGATCTAAAGCACCTCATGGGGAGCTGCTTGAAAAATATAGCGGTGTCACAGTAAAAAGGTAATTCATCAAATGCTCTTAAAGTCACTTAGAACCTGAGCTGCTTTTCTGAAGTTTTAAGTGACACAATCTTAAGTACCCAAGAAATACAAATTTTTGGTAAAAACAGTAAAATAAAACGTCGTTTTTAGATTTTCTGATTAAAATTACCTGTGCAAACTTGCCACCGTGATGCTAAGATGTTGTGGATGATTGCTAAATACTACAAGTTTCATGTACTGTAAGTGAAATTTGGCCGATATATATTCCAACAGAACTCTTGTTCAAGACATTGATGAATACAGTTGACTGGGTTATTATTGACTTGAACAGTAAATGGAGTCTTTATTTGTTTTTGCAGTTCATATTTTCATTCAAGTCACTCTGACATTAAGTGCTCTGAGACCACATGACATCAACTGAACCAATCAATCCAATTAGAAACAGAGACTGATACAATAACACACCCATTGTCTGTCCGCCTGTCTATCTATCTTTCTAAATTCCAAAATTGCTTTATTGGCATGACTGTAAAAAATACAATATATTATAGAATATATGTGAAGAGATATAATAATAACAATGAAAAGATCAAAATAATCGAAGCAAACATAACAATTTAAACTTAAATAAACAGTGTAACAAATTAGAACGTGTGAAATGATACCACGGTGTTAAACATAAACACACACATGCTGAGGGTCACTAACAGAAGGGAAACACACAGAGGTCAGATATAATACACACGTTCTCCTGCTGTCTCTCAAGCTGTGGCACATCCACACATTTCTCACAGCCAGTGCTGCTGTCTGTCTTTAACTGTTCCTCTTCAGTCATGGCTGTGAAGTTCTTTATTGTTTTTGTGAATTTGTTCATGTATAGGTCTCTTATTGATTTAAATTTGTAAAAGTGAAGGAGGAAGTGCACCTATCTATCAATCAATCAATCAATCTATCTATCTATCTATCTATCTATCTATCTATCTATCTATCTATCTAGATAGATAGATAGATAGATAGATGAAGGTGAAGGGGGGGGGGGGGGCGAGGAGGGGTGCAGTGGAATTCTTGAATCCTCAAATCCTGGAAGTGGGAGGAACGATGAAAAAAAAACCTCCTTCATATTCATTTCGAGAGGAAGAATCGCTGCTGTGAGCGCCAGAGAAAGTGGACGACAAACACGCGCATTCGCAGCAGCTTCGGCGTGACTCGTAAATCTCAGTTCGCCGCGAGACACCCGCGCGAGTTTCTTCCTAAAAACGTGCCAAACAGCAAATACGTGGAAGTTTTCTAACGGTCCCTCTACGCACCTGGACAAAAAAACTTTTGTGTGGTTCGGCTGGTTTAAACGTGACTCCTTTTCTTCTCGCTACTTTTGCAAAAACGCGCCCTGCATGAGAGAAATCTGGCTGAGAGGCTTGTTTTGAGCAACTTCAGCATGGGACATTTTCTGCGGAGAACGCTTGTTTTGGAGTAATGTTTTACAAACCTAAATTACTCCCACAAGAAGTGCACTTCAACACAACCCAGTGCTCACAATAACATCCAGAGGTGAGTGTTTAAAAAAAAAAAAAATTTTTTTTGCATATTTTAAAGAAACTTGTTTTGCACGTTTTATGTAGAGAGGTCCATGCAGAAGTGTTATAGCCTATATGGTTGAGATATAAAGATAAATAGAGTCTATATGTTTACTATAGGCAACATGTATAGAACCTTACACATATAGCCTGTATGTATTGTGCTTTTTAAAGCAAATCATTCCCATTTCCATTGTATTTGCACATTCATGAAGAGACCAACCTTGAATAGGTGCTCACAGCAGGAGTAGAATAAGAATGCTACATTGTGTTCCCTCAATTTGCATATCAATGTATATGAAAGTGACCTATTTTGAGCTGTTAAACCCTAGGTGGTTTGCATTGTTTTACTTGAGGAAATAAACATTTCTAGGATCTGTTTCTGTGGTAATGATAAATCAGTTTGTTTGTGTGTGTGTGTGTGTGTGATTTAACTGAGCTGATGTTCCCTGGCCTGACCTCTGTTGTAGACTTTAGGGGGAAAAGATGCACTAGTAGAGTCATTCTAAACATCTTGGTCAAGAACCACTGAAACAGTAATTGTGCTCCACGCTCGAGATGTTGTGCTAATTTACCTTTAGGGCCACTTACTGATCACGAGGATCATCTTTGAGGATGACTACTTAATTCCAGAAGCATTAATTTCAGAGATGACTCATAAATGAAATGATATTTTTGAAAAAACCACAACCTCCCTCCCAGAAGAGCCCATCGTGGCACTTTGTGCTGAGTTACAGCCGAATCTCATAATATGTCAACTGGAGCCCATTGAATGTGCCAATCCAATCCAATCCAAATCCAATCCAGCCCATCCAAATTGAATGTGTAATATTGGATGCACTGAAAGATGAGCTCTGTCCATGCACCTGGTGGTTATTCATGCCACTGGTTTCGTCCAGAGTTTTAGATATTCCATGAATAATATTTATGGTTTGTAACTTTTGAGGTTCCAAAAGGATTTTTTTCTTCTTTTAAGTGAAGTGATGTGTGGCCAAGTATGGTGGCCCATACTCAGAATTTGTGCTTTGAATTGAACCCATCCAAGTGCACACACTCAGTCATGGTATTAAGGGGGATAAGAGCGCATGGTTATTCAATCCACCCACCGACAATTCCTGTCAGACGTGAGACTTGAACACACAAACTCCAAGTTACAAGTCCGACTCTCTAACCATCAGGCCATGACTGCCCCTGTAGCAATACCACAGAAGAACCATTTTGGGTTCTCCAAAGAACCTTGTAGTGAACAGTGAGGTCCTGGGATGGATTGATGACTATCTCCCAAAACAAACACCAAGTCGAGGAATGTCATGCATGGATGCAGCAGCATAGTGATTAAGGGCTGGACTCTCAGGGGGGTTAGGGAACACAGTAAACCCCAAACTTTAATTAACACAATGGGCTTTTCAAATTCTCCTCTTGCATTACTGTAGAGAACTCTGGAAGGACTACGGGTTTCAATGCTTTTTTGTGGCAATAGTTGAGTTGAATTTTATTTATTTGCATTTATCCACATTTAGAAGATGCTTTTGTCCAAAGCAGCTTGCAAATGAGAATAATACAATCTACTGAAAGGTTATTTAGGGCCAGATATGAAAAGTATATATAGAATAGAATATAGAATATATAAATATATATATATATATATATATATATATATATATATATATATATATATATATATATATATATATATATATATATATATATATAATTATTTAGTAAGTTAGTTATCCATTTTTATATTTGCTAATCTGTAAGATGCACACATTATTTTTTATATAATATTTGATTTTTTTTTTTTTTTTTTAAGATGTTAAGTTTCATTAGAGATGAAAATAATTTAAATCATTTTTCAAAGTTAAAGGTAAATAAAACATTATTTAAGTATGTTTTACAAGAAAATGCTATTTTAGTCTTCGGAATTTCATGTTTAATTATTTGCCTTTTTTGTGTTATTTGTGAATTTCACTAGCAATTTCTAAAGTGAAAATTTGTCAAAGTATTTACTTAATATTTTTAATTTATTTATTGTGATGTTCTATGGCTAATATATATATATATATATATATATATATATATATATATATATATATATATATATATATATATAATTTTTTACATTTATTTATTTATTTTTGGTGTTTAACATTAGAAATGGCTTGTTTCCTGCACATAATGTTTTAAAAAGCACAATCTATCATGCATGAGCACTACCAATCTCTCTTTTTTTTTATAATTTTTATTTAATCCGACTGGTGGTAAGACCGTGCAACATGTTAGCTATTATTCTTCTAGAACTTCACACGTTTTTTATTTTATTTTATTTTTTTACATGGTTTCGTGACTGTTGTTGAAAAACACTTTTATAGCTCATCCAATAACATTTCTTTGAATTTCTCCAGTGTGCTGCAGTTTCATGTGTGAAAAAGTGCCACGAATAACTCCACATTCTCATCAGTTTAAGAGATTCTTAAATTTTACTGCTTTGACGCGGTTATGGACAGTGCCTGGGAGGTAAATGAACTACGCTTATGGCCTTATCATAAACCCGCTGCACATCAGCATTTAAGATTTTTCATTCAGGGTCACCACCCACCGCAGAACGACCGTCTCTTCATGTACTTGCCTTTAGCTGAATTACTCTGGAATAAAACCATCCGACAGCTCTCAGTAATGGACGGACATCCCTCGTTTATTATTCTTATGAGGTGTTCATAATTAACAGAATTGGATGTTGCTGTATTTCAACTCTCTTCAACTCTAGATGAAAACAGATCATGGTTGAGGATTTTAAACACACTTGTGTGAAACCTATAGCCTTACAGTGAAGGTGCTAATAAGTTAAAAACAACTTTGTTTACATTCACTAATACTTTAATTCCCCTCATTAGTAATGAGAGCAAAACATGTGGCACCAAATTGTGTTGTTGTTTCAGATTGGAAATTGTGAGTAATGTTGAAGGTGCGAGAGCAAATGGTTTGCAGCACTATTATTGGAGGAGGGGGTACAAAAACAACCACCAGATTACAGGCTTTTGTTTGGTAATGTTTGGCAGGGATGGGGGCCTGACTGGGGTCCCGACGAAAGACAGGTGTCAAGTGGCGGGTCTTAGGGGGTCATAGCATTAACAGATGTGTTTCACACCACCAGGAGGGCCTCTCTACACCTACTCAGGGGGGCAGCTGCTGTCGGGTGAGGGGTCGAGAGGTTTGGGGCCTCTGTTTTCTTCATACTTGTGGGAAAACCATGTTTGAACTAGTTTTTGATTTGTGAGGTATGTAGTCGACGAGTTACAGCTTTTTCTTAGTGAAGTTGGAATTTTTGGTAATAGGACGATTGTTGCTTTGAAATTAGGAGATTTTTTTTAATTATTTATCAGTGGTTGTTTAATTGGGTGGTGAATTGATGCTTAAACGGTTGTCAATGCTAATCAAACTTAATTAATATTTAAAAGCAATGAAGGAGCCTTAGAAGTTGAATTAGTGGGTACCAGATAGGCTTTATTGCCAGGTGATGGTATTATTTCAGTAAATGAGAGGGGTCTGGTCTTTGTAAGCCGAGTGTGAGTGTAGTTGGGCATATATTTTGTGGCTCTTTGATATGGTTATAAGTGAGAACTTATAACACCGGTCAAAAGTGTGGGGCTTGTAAGATTTTTTTAATAAATATGAAGTCTTTTATGCTCATCAAGGTTGCATTTCTTTGATAAAAAAAATCCAGTTATATTGTGAAATATTATTACAATTTAAAATAACTGTTTACTATTTGAATGTATTTGAAATATAATTTATTCCTGTGATGCAAAGCTGACTTTTCAGCATCATTACTTCAGTCTTCAGTGTCACGTGATCCTTCAGAAATCATTCTAATATGCTGATTTGAAACTTTTAAACTGTGTGTTGCTTGAAGTCCTTAACTTGTTCTTATTGTGATGTGATGCGTCTTCAAGTGATTTTGATCAAAATAAAATGGACTCGTTCACAAAATTAAAAGTAAAGACTGCATATTAGATGTTTATTTGACGCTTTATGTATGTTTATCATTTCTGTGTTGCCACAGAGAATTATGGGACATGTAGTTTTATCGTGCAATCCTGTTGCCATGGTAATTTAGATTTTTTTAGCATGTAAAGAACTCTTTTACACTATAAAGAATATTTTATGGAATGGAAAGGCTCCAGTGATTTTAAAGGTACTTCAAGGAAGCATAGATGTCAATTGAAAAAGAAAAAATGGGGAGAAAAATTTCCCAAAGCCAGAACATTCCAATAAAAAGTAAATTTTCCTCCTTTGCATCTATGCATAGCGTATAAGACTAATTCCTGTACACATTCTCTCTTTGGCAGGTAGCTCTATGCTTGCAGTGGTGATGGGCCAGTGCTGCCCACAGCTGAGTGAATGAGCTGACTCGGCCCACCCTCCTCGCCCAGCTGCCCATCTCTCAGGATGATGAAGTCATGGGATTTGCTTCTCCTGTGGGTTATTCTAGCTCAGCTCCCCTTGGCCCACTCACGTCCCGCAGTAACCGAACAAGGTAAGTTTTTCCTGTTCCCATGTCCATTTCCAGGCTATTCCTAATCTGAGGTGGCACAAATGGAAACAATTGGAAGAAAGCAAGCAGCACATCTTTTACTTGCCTGATTTAGGTTCGAATACATTCATTTGATGTTCGGTTTACACTTGGCTCCAGCTCATGCAGCAGCAGAGTTCTGGTCATGGCTCTGTTTTTGATGTGGCGTTAACTAGCAGAGCTGGAACTCATTAGGATCTGATGTGCTGTTGGACTCCAGATGCTTTTTCTTTATGCATCCAAAGTGCTTTGGGGTCTTTCGCTCTTTCTTGAAACCTTAGAGGTTCAGATGGATCACGGTGGAATGCATAGCATTGCAAAGACTTCTCAATGCACTAAAAGATCTCCAAATACAATACAGACGACTACTACAGTCAGAGAATGGCTTTGAATAATTTATTCATTAAATCTGTAATGCTCATTAGCTGCTTCTCTCTTACTCATTGGTTTTGATATATTGGAACCATATGGTTATATCAGCTTTATTTATAATTTTTTTCCCCCAACATTGGATATCAGTGTCTAGAGCCCCTTTCACACTGCACATTGGACCCGGAAAATTGCCGGAACATTGCCGGGTCACCTTCTGTGTGAACACAAACATGTCCTGGGATTGATTCCTGGATTGATCCCAGTTCGGGGACCTAGTAACACTGTCGGGTTCAATCCCGGAACGAGCGCTGTGTGAACAAAATCCAGAACTAATGCCATAAAGGGTGTGTCGTAGTGATGACGCACTTTATTGCAAGCTTAAGAGAAAGTTAACATGCCTAGCGTTTTCGACTCGTACATTACACCTAACTTCGTGATGTCACGTGTCTTTACGGGACCTTTACGGGTTGTGTGTGAATGCACGCACATATTCCGGGGAATCACTGGCAGTGTGAAAGTGCAAAATCTAGCGACCCGGGAACAATTGCCGGAACACATTACCTGTGTATTTTCCGGAATCGCAGTGTGAAAGGGGCTTAGTTTTAGTTTGTGTTACTGTACTTTTTATTAAAAGTGTCTATATAGTTTTATTTGATTTTAATTTCAGTTAATTATTGTAGTACATCAATTTGAACCAAAAATGGCAACTATGTTGATTTTTGAAATGTTATTTCGGTTAACATTTATTTTATTTTAAGTAATGAAAATTGTTTCATGGTTTTAGTTAACCGTAATAATCCATAATTTAAATTATATATATATATATATATTTTTTTTTTAGTAAAATAAAATGTGTTAAATAAAATTTCTTTTTATTTATTCCAAGTAATGAAAATTGCTTTATGGTTTTAGTTAATTGTAATAACACACACATACACACACACACACACACACACACACACACACACACACACACACACATATATATATATATATATAATTTAGTTATTTCTTTTTTAATCTTAAGTTAACATTTAAATCATCATCTTTGTCGTCATGCTCACTTCAAGTTTCATTTTTTATATTAATTTAGACAAAATATTATTCAAATTTAATATCAATCATTACTAGCCATAGTTCATTGTTTTGAGTTGAATCAAGAAGTCTGATAATTTGCATTTACCTTTATTGTAAAGGGGCAGGGGCAGAATTGTTGTTGTGACAGCCTGACACCAACACGCTTACACTAGTCTTAGTTGTTTACAGCCTTATTGATGATGCGTGTTTGCATACAAGTGGACATAGTGTCCATTCACAGCTGCTTAAGACAGAGCTCATCTGCATGTGAAAACCACCATCGTCCATATCCTGTTGCTGCATAAACTCTTGGTCCATTGTTTGTAAGCATTGATCTAACTGTTTGCCCTCTTGCCTGAATTAACTAGTAGTCGTGACTCTGTGCCCAGGACTATTACTAGACAGGCAGGAAATCCCAGCAGCAAACCATCCAGGCTATGAATTCCTTTACTGATTCCCAGCCAAGTGCAGAGCTTAGCACCAATCCTGGAAGATGCGAAGAGACGGTCAGCTATAAGGATTTGAGGCTTGTTTTATTGAAGGTTTAGTTCATTAAAAGGGTCATAATGATCGGAAATGCAATGACATTTAGGCTTTTAAAGAAGTCGCGGATGAATAATGAGGTGATGACAGATGTTGTCCACTTCAGCTTGGACTGAATGACCAAGACAAATGGGTCGGGCCTCCGCCTCTCTCTGAGAAAACACATTCTCTTCGCTTTACCAAGAAGCCAGTCAAGAGCATTCTGAATCTGAGCACACAGATGTGTGTTGGTACTGCTCGCCGATGAAATCATGCTTGTGTTTTTGGGTCTGTCAGACTGGGAAGAATGATGTAGTCACGAGCATATCAAGATTTTTTCATTTTTATGGAAAATGTTCTGTTTTAATTTAGTTAGATTATTTTCTAGCAGTCATAAGCAAGTATTTTTCCACAGAATTTCTTCAGTAAACAAAATGTGCTTCCAATTTTACAGTTTGCCCATTTCAGCTGTTTAGGTGGTACACTTTTCCTCGTCTTGTGAACTGCTTCAAATTTTACCAAAGAAATGGAATTTGTGCATGTTGAGGGGTAAATTTAACTATTTTTATTCTCAGTGCCGTTTTATGTGCAAGAGCTCATTTTTGGTGAAGCTTGTGCAATAGCTTTGTATGATATTCTGAGTGGAAATATCATACAAAGATATATATATACATGCTAACAAGGACAGGCTCTTTGACGTTTTCATCAAAAAGTTAAAAAGACCTACCCAGACTACATTAAAAACCAGTTCGGTCGCCAAAACAATTGAATTTCTAGTGCAATTCAGAAACCAAACTCTTTGTTGCATATTGTTGTGACTATAAAAGGCAGGGTCAGATTGATGTTTTTTGTGGACATTTTTGTAAAGAAAATTTGCCACTTAAAGCAAAACCACTTGTCTATGAAGAATTAATAAATGCTAGACTCCTCTAAAAATAACTTATTTGAATTTATTGCAACAGTAGTCACAGCCAGGGTTTAATTTTAGTATGTAAGAATCAAAGGGCATGCTGGGAGTTGTCAGCCCTATTAACTGCAGTTTAAAGTGCTGTTTTTCTCATGTGAGGTTTAGGGGTGCACGTGATGTTTCTGCTCTAGTATGTGACCGTAATGATTGGAAATAAAGTGAATGAAAGGATATAGGATGAGACATCAGTTCTCATTTAACATTTACAAGACCAGCATCTCCCTCAGCCTCAACCTTTCCTGCACACCATGCTTTTTTTGTTAAACTGGGCTGAAGCAAAAGTTGATCCCAACCCCCTCTCGTCCCGTTTCCCTGTCGGGATTAAGGGGCCTGTGATCCAGGAAATACCTCCACTAGGCTTAAGTGAGATCTCCATGACAACTAGCCGAGGAACCTGCTGGTACAGCCTCTTCTCCGTCTCTCCAAACACTCTCTCTTTCCCCCTTTGGTCTCTTATGGATCCGCTCACATTGTCAGGAAACACGGCGGAGGACAAAAGAGATAGATTAGATTAGTTTGTTTGACAATTAAGGTGACTTTAGGTTGGTGGGGGGTCTCTTTGAATGGGACGGCTGTATGTTCTGGCGTCAGGGTTTTTTTGGGCTTTTGTGTGGTATGTACTGAAACTCAGGCCTAATAAGTGTAATGGGCCACAGGAGGTTAATCTTTAAACGGTTTCATTTTTTCTTCAGAATTTCTTCCCCCTCTTTTGTAAAGGAAGTATCACATTTTTTTGCTAGCAGGCTTATGTTTTAGATTCAAAGTATTTGAATCTAATGATAAACATGACTGGAACACATTACACCTCAAAAATCAAATGAAAAAAAAAGGAAATATATTCATAATTTATAACAATTTTGCTGCACTATATTTAAATTATTATTATTTAATTTTTAAATCATTAAATGCAGTACAACAAATAGTATTTTGATGTATAAATATGTTACAAAATTAAATATCTAAAATCAACATTTAAACTATTAATGTTTCATGCAAAAAAATTTGCTTAATTGTAATGTGATAAATTAGATGAATAAAAATTCATGAAAATATTTTCTTACATTTAATTTTTTCTTCATTTTCTTTATCTGAATTGTAATCATTATTTTCTTTTAATTATAAAATATGTTAAAATATGGTTAAAATATGACCTAGACGTGATATAAGCAAACAGGTTGCAACCCTCCTGGCATCATGCATGCAAGTTTTGCACAGGCAAATACCACTTATTGTCTTCTGAAATAGCTAAAAACTAGTTAAAGTTGTTTTTGGGATTGTATTTTTGTTATTGATGAGCAACTGGAACATTGTGAGGCCGTTTCTCTCTGTTCAGCTGTGGAATGTGTCAGGCGTTGAGTGGTGAATTTTTCAGACAGCTCCCCAGAGTGTGTGTTTGTGTCTGTGTGATGGGAGCGTGGGTACAGCTCTGGAGCGGAGCCTGCAGTGACTCTTGAGTTCTCACTGTCCGACGCTCTGTGAATTCGTCCTGGTTCAATATCCAGATCAAGCAGGAATACAAAATCACCAGAATATTGTGAATACATAAATAATAAAAAATAAATAAAAGCGTTATAAGCCTCTCCTTTCTCAACCTGGTGCTATTCTCTTCTTCATGACTGGTAAAAATCAAACACTCTAAGGGATATAAATCAAGACATTATCAGATTTGGTGGATCAGGCTGGACAAACAGACAAATAAATAACCACATCTACATGTGCTTTGCTGAATTTGTGACATCTAAATCATGCATGATGGATTGTGGACTCATGCATAGCTATATGAGTGGCTGTATGAATTTATTCTCTGACACACATCCTGTCGCCTTTGTCACAGGTCACGCAACAGCGTCTTCCGAGGATGAGGATGACGATGAGTCATCGTCAGAAGAGAACAAGCCGTCAAGTAGCCAGGAGCTCTTACGTAAGCATGCATTCTCGTTTTCAGGAAGGAAATCAAATTATGAATTGTTCTTTGTTATTAATACCATATTTCCTCTTTAGCAATGGCACCTCATTGGGCCCAACCTGAAAAGATGGAAAAAAAGCTTCATGCCGTACCAGCCAGCAAAACGGTGAAATTCCGATGTCAGGCCGAAGGAAATCCGATGCCGAAACTACGCTGGCTTAAGAATGGAAAAGAGTTCAAAAGAGACCAGCGCATCGGGGGCTACAAGGTACGTTTGCATATAAGCAGACTTCAGTACCTGACTGATATCACTGTTATGTGGGACATAAAGCCCTCATTTACTT
This sequence comes from Carassius carassius, assembly GCF_963082965.1. Taxonomy (NCBI): domain Eukaryota; kingdom Metazoa; phylum Chordata; class Actinopteri; order Cypriniformes; family Cyprinidae; genus Carassius; species Carassius carassius. Next base: position 18,918,654 of record NC_081803.1, read on the forward strand.
TGCACCTGACCCGAGAGAATGAAAGCTGATACCTCAGCTTACAATAGGTCAAAATCACAGCCTGAATCTATACACCCTGAACCCGACACCTGAATGCACACACTCTGATGTAAACGTGTTTGAAACAATGGAGCTCTGGTTACAAATAGCTTGCAATAGTGATTAGGGCTTGGCAAAATATTTGTGATGATTTGATGCAGATTTAAAAATGGATTCAAGGGACTGTCACATCAGCCATATAAAAGTATAACCGTTACCTTCAAGACCCCAGAAAATGTAAAAATGACTCAACATAGAGAGACAATGTGCAAATATCAAGACAAGAAGTACCACAATGTGCTAGAATAATCAGTAGCCAACCATTAAAATTAAGCAACATCATCAATATCGACGTGATTTTGATGCTTATTTGGCTATATATATATATATATATACAACCCGAATTCCGGAAAAGTTGGGACGTTTTTTAAATTTTAATAAAATGAAAACTAAAAGACTTTCAAATCACATGAGCCAATATTTTATTCACAATAGAACATAGATAACATAGCTAATGTTTAAACTGAGAAAGTTTACACTTTTATCCACTTAATTAGCTCATTTAAAATTTAATGCCTGAAAAAACAATTTTATGCACAAAATGAGCTCATTTCAATTTTGATTTCTGCTACAGGTCTCAAAATAGTTGGGATGGGGCATGTTTACCATGGTGTAGCATCTCCTTTTCTTTTCAAAACAGTTTGAAGACGTCTGGGCATTGAGGCTATGAGTTGCTGGAGTTTTGCTGTTGGAATTTGGTCCCATTCTTGCCTTATATAGATTTCCAGCTGCTGAAGAGTTCGTGGTCGTCTTTGACGTATTTTTCGTTTAATGATGCGCCAAATGTTCTCTATAGGTGAAAGATCTGGACTGCAGGCAGGCCAGGTTAGCACCCGGACTCTTCTACGACGAAGCCATGCTGTTGTTATAGCTGCAGTATGTGGTTTTGCATTGTCCTGCTGAAATAAACAAGGCCTTCCCTGAAATAGACGTTGTTTGGAGGGAAGCATATGTTGCTCTAAAACCTTTATATACCTTTCAGCATTCACAGAGCCTTCCAAAACATGCAAGCTGCCCATACCGTATGCACTTATGCACCCCCATACCATCAGAGATGCTGGCTTTTGAACTGAACGCTGATAACATGCTGGAAGGTCTCCCTCCTCTTTAGCCCGGAGGACACGGCGTCCGTGATTTCCAACAAGAATGTCAAATTTGGACTCGTCTGACCATAAAACACTATTCCACTTTGAAATAGTCCATTTTAAATGAGCCTTGGCCCACAGGACACGACGGCGCTTCTGGACCATGTTCACATATGGCTTCCTTTTTGCATGATAGAGCTTTAGTTGGCATCTGCTGATGGCACGGCGGATTGTGTTTACGACAGTGGTTTCTGAAAGTATTCCTGGGCCCATTTAGTAATGTCATTGACACAATCATGCCGATGAGTGATGCAGTGTCGTCTGAGAGCCCGAAGACCACGGGCATCCAATAAAGGTCTCCGGCCTTGTCCCTTACGCACAGAGATTTCTCCAGTTTCTCTGAATCTTTTGATGATGTTATGCACTGTAGATGATGAGATTTGCAAAGCCTTTGCAATTTGACGTTGAGGAACATTGTTTTTAAAGTTTTCCACTATTTTTTTACGCAGTCTTTCACAGATTGGAGAGCCTCTGCCCATCTTTACTTCTGAGAGACTCTGCTTCTCTAAGACAAAGCTTTTATAGCTAATCATGTTACAGACCTGATATCAATTAACTTAATCACTAGATGTTCTCCCAGCTGAATCTTTTCAAAACTGCTTGCTTTTTTAGCCATTTGTTGCCCCCGTGCCAACTTTTTTGAGACCTGTAGCAGGCATTAAATTTTAAATGAGCTAATTAAGTGGATAAAAGTGTAAAATTTCTCAGTTTAAACATTTGCTACGTTATCTATGTTCTATTGTGAATAAAATATTGGCTCATGTGATTTGAAATTCCTTTAGTTTTCATTTTATTAAAATGTATTTATTTATTTATTATTTTAATTTATTTATTAAAATCTTTTCCGGAATTCGGGTTGTATATATATGTGTGTGTGTATATCACATAAGAGATTTGTGAATGGAGTATGTATATCTGGTTTTCATTTGTGTGTGTGTGTGTATTTTGAGTAAATATTGTGTCAATACACTTCCATTCCAAACCATTCCCAGCTGCGGGAACACATGTGGACAATAATCATGGAGTCAGTGGTGCCCTCAGACAAGGGCAACTACACGTGCCTGGTGGAAAACGAATATGGAAGTATTAATCACACCTATCAGCTGGACGTAGTGGGTCAGTCATCTCTCAATATCAACCAGTAGCAGTTCTGGAATAAGTACTGTGCTTGAATACAAATCTAACAAACCCTGTCTTGTGCATATTACAGAGCGATCGCCTCACAGGCCTATCCTGTACGCTGGTCTCCCTGCGAATCGAACAGCTGTGGTCGGCAGTGATGTAGAGTTTGTTTGCAAGGTCTTCAGCGATCCCCAGCCTCACATTCAGTGGCTCAAACACATACATGTGAACGGAAGCAAACTGGGACCTGATGGACTCCCCTACGTACGCGTCCTAAAGGTAAAGGTTTGAAATGCAGTCAGTTTACTTAAGTCTGACTTGCATGGAGCAGTTTCATATAAGTGGTCCACACATATTAGGATGTCCTGGGTTGGGATTGGATGTGATGAATTTGGTCTCTTGTCATCTCCAGCACTCGGGGGTCAATAGCTCGGACACCCAGGTGCTGACGCTCTACAATATCACAGAAGAAGAGGGTGGCCAGTATATATGCAAAGTGTCCAATTATATAGGAGAAGCCAATCAGTCAGCCTGGTTAACTGTCCTTAGACATGACGTACAAGGTAACTTGACCATAGGATAATCTGAAGTGATCTCCTCAGAGGTTTTAGCCTTGGGTTTCTCTCATGCTTTGGGTTATCCTATCCCGTTATGCCATGGAAACTCCCGGTCGACCCAACCAATGGCGATAACTCCCTCGCAATGGATTGGGTTTTACTGGAGAGAGTCTCCATGTTGCTTGCCTGATGTGGGTGGAGGTAAATTGAAGGTGATGGTGCTGGGCAGCAATATTTGATCCCTCTTCAGGTGATAGAAAGTTTTCAGGTGGTTTCCCGAGCATCTAACTGGTTTTTAATCCAACCGGATAGATGCAACGACTCCCCAAAATCTCCCGAGCTCAACGTTTTCCTGCTTCCTCCTCCCTTCCCCTCACGTCATGGGCCTCGGGTCTGCTTTTCTCATTCTCTTTCAGACGGCAGGCCTCAACACCACCGACAAGGAGATGGAGGTGCTCCAGTTGAGGAATGTGTCCTTTGAGGATGCTGGGGAGTATACTTGCTTGGCGGGCAATTCAATTGGAATCTCCCATCATTCAGCATGGTTGACCGTTGTCAAAGGTATCCGGCAACTCTTTTCTGTCCTCTCTAGACCTTTCCTTCTCGTCCTAATAGTGGCTATTTGTATGTGTCATTCGCCATTTTCAGGTGAGCCACGTAAAAGTCAAAGAGCATTTACTCAGCTATCACTTTAGCTGGTGTATGTTTTGCACCATTGACAAAAGACGAGGTGTATCATGGTCCGTCCACAGGTGCAAAACCACCCATGCATGGCACCAGCATGCCAAGTAGACCAAACATTTGGATTTAAGTGACATCTTCCCCTATAAGTATCATCTTACTTAGGTGCCCTCAGTGGTTTTCACCTCTGGCTGATGACATGAGTTATAGCACTGTTTCACCTCCTTTACTTATTTTTCTCGAAATACCTGGTTTTCTCTCTCTGACCTGCTATCTTTGTTGTTTTAATGAGTGGTTATTGCACATCAAGTCACTTTTATTCAGATTAAATGAGTTATGCTCATTTTGAGAGTAAGCAGTATCATAACAATGTATCAAGACAGGTGTAAACCTGGTTTTTCAAAGAAAAAAAAAAGTTGAATTAAAATTAGAATTAGCTTTTCTTGTAGCTTATTTTAATGCTTGCTTTGTCTTATTTTAATAATTTTAAGTCATGTCAAGTTCACTAAGTCTTCCTATTGGGCCTTGGCCCTCTGGTTGAAAACCTCTGCTGAAAATGGTGCAAACAATATTGCCTTAAAATAGGATCTAGATATAATTCTGGAGTCACTGACTATAATCTAATTACGGTGACTTGGTGCTGCATTTTAATTGGCTCATTAAAACATTTTTTTTACTAATGTATGAAGTTGCCATTTATTTTCGGACTTTTGTGACTGTTATAGCTGTCACTTGATGTCACTTCCTCTAACCCAACGTATTATCCGCTTGATCGCTAACTAATATGGGTTTCCTTGCTGGAAAAATAATTATTAATGCTCAAGCATCACATAATTAGTTCCTTATCTTCTGGAGGATTTGTTTTATTTCAACCACTGCATACTATTGCAGAACAGCTCAACTCTATATGAACAATGCTCTAATTTATTAACAACCCGTCAGGTGTAGCCTTGTGTCACGTTGGCCTTCCAGGACAGTTTGGCCAGGATGGTTCAGTTTCATACTTGTGCATGGGATGACTGCAGCATCACGCTGGTGGAGAATGTGGGATGAAATACTATGCCACAAAGAAGCCATTGTGTGGCCACAAAAGGGTGCTTGTGCTCTTTTCTCAGTGCCAGTAGTGTCAAATGCACTGGTTGAAATAAAACAGAGCTTGAGGTGTGTGTGTGTGTGTGTGTGTGTGTGTGTGTGTGTGTGTGCCTGTCACCAGCAGCTACCAGTGTGTGTCAATGCAAAGCACTGTTTAATGCTGTAGACACAGTAACAGAGGTGTTCATGACACTGCACAAGTAGATTCAGCCTTATTAGTGCTGTTTGTTATGGCAAGCATCACTATTATATCCATATTTTGTCTTGTGTTCCATAAAAAAATATTTAAACCTTGCCAAAACAAGATATTTGTGTAAAATAACACTTGTGTCCAGACAAAATATCTTGAATCAAGTTCAGCATAAACCTATAGAAGCCCATTTCTGCCACTGAATAAAACATAAAAAATTAATTGTGACTTTTTATCTCACAATTGCAAGTTTAAAAATAACTTATGAGATTTATATATATATATATATATATATATATATTTTTTTTTTTTTTGCTTGTCAAGTAAAATCTTGTTTTGAGGATGTTTTTACTGGAAAACTAGACTTAGGGTTATTGTTGTTAACTAAAACTAAAATTTAAATAAGAATAAATTAAACCTAAATAGTATTAATAATAATAATCATACAAATAAAAGTGACATTTATTTTTATCTAAAATTCAAAACTGAAAATATAAAAATGTAAACTATAATGGTTTAAAATAACACTAAATAAGATATGTAAATAACAAAAAAACATTACTGACTGCGTAGCCTTCTATTTGTCCCATAAGCCCCAACCATACCCTCTGCAGTCCCCAGTCAGTTCTACCTGGAGGTTCTGATCTACTGCGTTGGATTCTTCCTCATCTTCCTCATGGTAGGAATCGCCACCATCGTCAAAGTCCACAGCTCCTCCAAGAAGAGCGACTTCAGTAGCCAGCTGGCCGTCCATAAGCTGGCCAAAAGCATTCCTCTCCGCAGACAGGTAACAGATAAGGGCTTTGATGTACTGCTGTCCAAAGAAGGGCCCTTGTATCCTTCTCAAGGCCCTTAAAAAATCCATTCTACTTCCTCACTCTACAGGTGTCTGTGGAATCCAGTTCCTCTCTGAACTCTGGTGTGATGTTGGTCCGACCTTCACGGCTCTCCTCCAGCGGGACACCCATGCTGTCAGGGGTGTCTGAGTACGAGCTGCCCCAGGACCCATGCTGGGAGGTGCCCCGAGAGAGGTACACACACTGTGGATCTAAAATTTGGACTTTTCTCACATCCTTAACTTTGAAACAAGGTCAACCGAGAAATGATTCTGAAATCTTCTGTAATTTTTGTAACAGGCTGGTACTTGGGAAACCTCTGGGTGAGGGCTGCTTTGGTCAGGTGGTGATGGGCGAAGCCATCGGACTGGACAAAGACAAGCCCAACCGCATAACTAAAGTTGCTGTGAAAATGCTGAAATGTGTGTGGTTTTGCAAATTAACAGACTAAACGACCCCATGAAATGGTTTGATGTAATTTCTAAAGGTACATTTTAGGAATTTATTATGTTTAGGTATTTGTTTTCAATGTTACATTATGAAACCAGACAAAAATACTAATTAAAAAGAAATTTTTGCAGACCAAACAGGCATTTTAGTCATAAAACTCCAATTTTGATTTCATGGGGGCTTTAAGACCAAACCGCATTATTTATCAGATGACATTATTAACCAGACCTCATCAACATTTCTCATGTTTTTATTAGCTGATGCCACTGAGAAGGATCTGTCTGACCTCATCTCAGAGATGGAGATGATGAAGATGATCGGAAAACACAAGAACATCATCAACCTGCTCGGAGCTTGTACCCAGGATGGTAAGAGCCCATTTAATTATCCTTACAATCATGCGGCATTTGAAGATGTTGGATCACACTACAAGGATTTCCTTTCTCAAAACACACGTTTGTTTCCAATCTCCCTGTTTCAGGCCCTCTGTATGTCATTGTGGAATACGCCTCTAAAGGAAACCTGCGGGAATATCTGCGTGCCCGCCGGCCACATGGCATGGAGTACTGTTACAATCCTGACCAGGTGCCTGTGGAGAGCATGTCCATTAAAGACTTGGTCTCCTGTGCCTACCAGGTGGCTCGTGGCATGGAGTACCTGGCATCCAAAAAGGTATTGTTGACATACTATGTGATTTATTTCTTTAAAATATGGGCTGAAATAAATGCTTTTTTTTTTTTTTTGGTAGTGTATCCACAGAGACTTGGCAGCACGCAATGTACTTGTTACAGAGGACAATGTGATGAAGATAGCAGACTTCGGTTTGGCCCGGGATGTTCATCACATAGATTACTACAAGAAGACTACAAATGTAAGCAGTCAGTTATTCATAGTTGCATTTATTATCTAAAAAGTCAATATATGACAAGTGAGCATCCTTATTTCTTCTTCAGGGCCGGCTGCCTGTCAAATGGATGGCACCTGAGGCTTTATTTGACAGGATTTACACTCATCAAAGTGACGTGTAAGATGGCTCATTTGTTTTCGATGCCAGTATATCTTTATTTCAGCTTGCTTACTTCACAAAAGAACAGTTTCTTGGTTCTGTTTTGGTACTAACTGAGTGATCTCATGTTGTAGGTGGTCTTTTGGTGTTCTACTGTGGGAGATCTTCACTCTGGGGGGCTCGCCTTATCCAGGAGTGCCTGTGGAAGAGCTCTTCAAGCTACTGCGAGAAGGTCATCGCATGGACAGACCCTCAGCCTGCACTCAGGAGATGTACGGCACATTATAATTAATGACTAAAATATGTTCCTTTTAATTTAATTAAATAGAATCTTTTAAAACCTTTTAAACTGAAGCATTCAAACAAATCAAGAACATTTAACTTCCACAATTTGAAACATATTTGAGTGTAACTTGTATAATTCATGTATTTTTTTGCTGTAATAATTATTTTATTATTTTACTTTTTTCTTATTTTAGCAGATTTTGTTTTTTTTTTTTAGAATAAAAATGACCATTCAGATGTTTTGATTAGCAACTAAAATCCTTCTGAATTTAATAAAATAGAATCTTTTAAAAACATTTTACTTCCATAACGTGACACATTTTTTTATTAAACAGACTTTGTCTTTTATTTTAATAAATATTTGTTTTATTTGCAATAATAATAATTACTTAAATTTTTTGCATTATTTAAATACATTGCTCAATAATGTATCACACCATTTTAATACAAGTTTAAAAGATTCTATATTTTCCACTTTTGGTGTAAAAAAACAGTAATTATTATATATTTTTTTAGTTAGAATAAAAAGCAGTGATGAATTGTCCACAATAAGATTTAATACAAAAATAAATAATTTTGTGTTGTCTTCACATAATGACTCAGTTATGCAATTGTTTTTTTTCCCCCCAGATACCTGATGATGAAAGACTGCTGGCATGCAGTTCCCACACAGAGGCCAACTTTTAAAAAGCTGGTAGAAGACCTTGATCGCACTCTGTCCATGATATCCAATCAGGTAGGGCCAGCAGACTGCATATGTAGCTACCTGTAAACATGATGACTGATGTGAAATACATCATGGGCAGAAACTCTATTAATGCTGCTCCATCTGCCAACTTGGATGAAAATCTTCATTGTTCTCATTGAAGTGCATTATAGGGATGACTTAATAATGTATATGTTTCCGTTGCAGGAGTATCTGGACCTCTCCGTTCCCCTGGAGCCCATGTACTCTCAGGTCATCCTGAATGAACGGAGTTCCACCTGCTCCTCCGAGCCGGACTCAGTCTTTCTAAGAGAGTCTAGACCCGAAGAACCCTACATCCCTCCGACAGTCTCCCCACAACAAACTGTACGATCCTTCAAAAAACGCTGACAGTAGAGAACACCTGCACCTCTATGTTCACAGAGGATCTCTCTGCATCTTTCTGCTTCCTCTGACTCGTAAACTCTGCAGGCTCGGAGACTGAGGTCAGCCTGGGCTTTTCTAGCACAGAAACGCAAGCGGGAGGAAATGTTTCATACCAGCAGACTCAAAAACAAGACTGATCACAACAGAGAGTGGGAATATCTGTTTGTTTGACCAATGGCAGATGGAGTAATTATTTAGGAAACCTGTTTGAAAACAGTTTTTTTTTTTGCTTTGTCAATGCTAGTTGTGCAGAAATTACACACTTCACCTTTAAACGTCAAATATGTTCTGGCTGGTTGTGATTGTGTTACATTTTCTCTTTCACTGTGGAAAAATGAATAACTTATGGTTAAAAATTTCCTTCTCGTGCTTGTAGGGTGTCACAGATTTATGGAAGAGTTTCTATATGTTAAAATAAGCTACAAATGAAATGTTACTCATTGCTTGCTGTTCCGATCAAAAGGTGCAGTTACCTTTTGTTTGGTGTCCTGAAGGACTAAATTCACGTTTGAATGAATGTTTAGTAACTATTAATATGAAACAGCTGTTTAGCATTAGCATGGTGGTTGACAATCTGTTAGCACCAGTTTCAGAGCATTGCATGTCTGTAGCTTCTTCATAATTTGAAGCTACACTCTCAAATGACAGGGTTTATATGACAGGATTGGCAACTTGTTGTGAGGAACAGTGTGCAGTTTGTTCTCAAATAGTTTTGATGTGTTCGTGATTGTTTATGGTACGTCCTGATGTGAATTTCGAGGCAGTGGCCATGCACTTATATTCAGGCTTTCAATAAGCTGACTGATACTGCCTTTCCTGTGGGAATATAAATAAAAAATGTTATATATAAAATATGATCTGAAGTTGGCATTTGTATATGTAGCTCATGCATGCTGGAAAGTAATGAGAGGCGAACCAAACATCTTAACTCACAGGCCAGTCCCGAGGTTGTTGGTAGGGCAGACGTGCATAAGAAGTTGTTGACTTAAATGCGAACCGTCCACTCATGCTGAAAGCTTGAGAGAGAGCTAAGCACATGATTAACGGTGAGAAGAAGTGTTTTTCCCCTCCGCTGGCCCCTCATCGATTAACCACGCCAACACCAAGAGCAAGCACCGCAGCGTCAGGCTATACATCAGGAGGAAATACTCTCAAGGCAGTGAATCAAGACAGTTAAGCACACTGGCAAGCCTTTAGATCTTCGATTAATGCTAAGCAGTTTTTCAGAAGATTGAAACTAATATGGCAATCTACTTTACAATCCAAACTCAAAATTCAATCATACAGGTGTTTCTGTTCTGAAAATATAACAGATACATTTGAATAATTTTTAATAAAAATGTAAATAATCTGAAATTATTATTAGCTTGACACGCTAAGCTACTTGAAATATCAGGATGTGTTGCTTGATCCATCAGAAGCCTTTTAGCATCTTTGTCTTTCAATCTCAGTAATCTTGTTGCTTTTAGCAGGAAAGGGTCATAATTGTATTAATGCCTGGAAATAGGAGACGTTAGGAGTCACATCTGCTGTTCTGTTTGTGCCATTGCACCCTTGTCAAAGCTATCTATGGACTACACACCTACTTTTATGAGCAGCTAATGGCCCATGAGGTGCAATTGACCATCGGCTATTATCACCTCTGACAGATGGTCCAGGGAAGTCCTGGATAAATGACTCAAGTGCTCTAATAACGACAGTGCTGTCATTACAACCAGCAGCCTCAAAACAAACATTTGAGCAAACAAATAGAATTATCTGGGCTCCATAAAGGTGTTACGTTACCAAGCTGTAGGCTAAAGACTAAGCACAGCATATCAAAAGGCAATTCCATGATTGTTTTGCTTGTGTTATATAGATTGGTTCAGTGTGTTGTCCTAAATCAGAAGAGAAACAGCATTTTCAAGCCATGCGTTCCCTCTGTAATGCCCTAGTGGTTTTGACAATAGCAATTTTAGATTTGTTAGTAAAACAGGTTCTGTAGTTAGTATTATTTAAAAGAGACTTTTAACTTTTATTTTTTGCTATAAGTTGCTAAATGCCTGACTGCTTCGCAAGCACATCCGTTCAGTAGTCGTAAACCTTATTTAGCAACTCTTTAGCAATTTTCTAGCATAAATTTTGTTCTGTGATTATGTTGTTTCATGTTTTGTTCTAAACCTCAACATTCTGAATCTGTTGGGCACTTACAAACTATTAGTTTATTTTAGCATTGCAGCTTGTGTTGTCACATTAGCAAAATTTCACAGGCAAAAAGATCCCTTGTCTATTGATAGCAATGAGTAAAGCACACCTAACAATTCTACATTCCCTGCACATACTGAGTGTTTTGAGAGATGTCGCTGTGTTGAGGTGCCGGTGATGACACTGTCACTCATTGTGTTTATTTCTCTAAGCTCTCATGGTTTCGGTGTCAAGGTGTCATGACACCTGTTTAGATGCGTGCCTGTGTGTGTTTACGATAGGGCTGATGTGATGACATGTAGCCTATGAAGAGAGGAGAACGATTGTTCAGCCAAGACTTGAGGACAAGGTTAGTATAGAACAGACAGGTTATAAAAATTCAAGGCTGATTCTTATTTGCAGTTTACAAAGTAGACTACAGATAATACTGCATAGCTTAAGTGGCAAATATAGACTGAAAATAATAAAAATGTATTTATATTCATGAAAGAAATGAGTCAATATATGATACAATGTGCTTAGAATAACAAATGACATTTTAATGAGTGCTCATGTCCCAAAATTAGATCATATTTTATAAACAGACATTCAATTTATTCTCATAAACAGTCTCACACATTGGCAGCTGTAACTTGATCGGTCCGTTTGCTCTTTTCCCCATCATCATTTATGAAGGAAAGACTACATTTAAAAGCCTTTGTGATGTAACTTTATAGGATAATAAGTAACAGTATTGTCTGTCTGTTTACTTTATACAAGTTGTTCCCCATGTGTTCCTCTGGCCCACAAAACACCCAAGAGCAAACTAATGTTCTACTTGCTTTCTAGGATCACTTGATTAGATGTTTATTTGTTCGGTCTCAGTTAGGCAACAGTACCAGACAACTGTTGTCTTGATTCTGGGAAGTTTGGAAATTGGCTTTTGTTTTTTTGAAAAGTGTGTGGTTACAATCATCTCTAGTCAATGATGTAATGTAGTTGAACACGAAGGATCAAGGTCAAGATAAATTAATTGCTTTGACCCACTCCTGACTATGGAAGCCAATTTCCGGCACATAAAAAAAATAGATTTGTTAAATTATAATTATGACTTTTATGTCATATTCAGTCATGTGATGGAAAAATTCAAAATAATCAATTTAAAATTTGAAATTACGAAATTATAACAAAAAGTCTAAATTGTGAGATACTTATGATACTTTCTGTGTATGTATGAGAAGAAAAAAAAAGTCATAATCATGATGTATTATGTCAGAATTTAGACTTTTATGTCTTAATTAAAACTTTTAATCTTTTATTTGACCAAGCAAATTTCCATGACTTGAAAATTATAACATATTATTATAATATAAGAGTAAATGAAAATACAAAATTTAGTCAAATATAAGATTCAAAGTTATAATTAAGACATAAAAGTCTAAATTATGACATTTTTGTATTTTCATTTACTCTTTTATATTATAATAATATGTTATGTTAATTATAATAAAGTCATGGAAATTTGCTTGGTTGAATGCAACTAATGTTTTCCATTTAGCTCATTTTCCATTTATGATTTGATAGTGTTTCTATGAAACACTATCAGTGGATATTTCTTTAAACTCTCAGATTATTTTATTGCTAGCATTTTATCCATCCTAAATCCAAAGAAACTATTTTCTACTGTAACATGTAAAAATATACAAATATGTTAATAAGGTTAGCTCACGTTAGGAAAAATATGTAACAACAGGGAATCAACTACTTCGAGTGTTTTGTCTGGTAAACGTAAGAACGTGGTTAATGTGTTTGGAAGCAGCGCCCCCTTGCGAGTACACGCAGCAACATTACCGTTTGAAGAGTTTTTATGGCTGTTACATGGACACATTTCATACAGTAAGCAATGAAAGATGAAACAATTAAGTATAGCAAGGAATTTTATTTCTACTCAAGCACATCAACTATGCAATATCACCAACATGAACAAAGTATGCCCTTCTTAATCATATAGAATATTTCTCATGACCAGCATAGGAAACATTTATGATACATATCCAGAAATATGTAGTTTTCTTTCTCTTAAAGAATAAAGACTCTTTCATTTCAGACTCCGATTACAATAAACAATAAAATACTATTTAAATGACATTTGGTAGGAAAATAAATATAAATTATTTTCATTGTACACTAATAAATATTTCTGCCCTGCCACAACAAGTTGGTTAGGGTGACAGGTTTCCCTTTTCAAAAATTTGTGCTAATATTTTGCTTTCCTTGCATTAGGCCATTAAAAATGCAATAAATATTAAGAGTCTAAAACATTTTTATGCTATAAATGACATTGGCATGTATATTCAATGTAATGCAGTTAAAGAATCAAACAAAGATTTCCGTTGTGTCCCATAATAAAACTACATTCACTAATTATTCATTACCGTCTTCCACTTATAAACATCAGCATAATGCATGATGCAAACTGGTAGTTGTGAAGATTGTGCGACTCTAAGAGCTTCCATCAACTGAGCGTTTCTTGGCGAAGAGGTGCGTGGGGTCCCTGTTGCGCAGGTTGGGCTGGATTTTGAACATGGGAGGCCAGCGGAAGCTGGTGTGGCCCTCGATCACAGAAGGCCCAGCAACGGCAGGTTCAGGTGGACAGGGCTTGTTTTGAAGCAGCTGGAAGAGTGTGGCCATGTCAGGTCCCAGTCTGGCCACCAGCCCGGCTCGCATCACCTCCACGGTGTCTTCATCACACTCCATCAAGCTCTGCAGAAGTGTGCTGTAGTACCTGCAACACCAAAGTATGATGCATGAGTATGCACTTTTGAGTACGCTTCTTATATAAAGAAAAAGTTAACTCAAAATGTAAAATTCTGTTATTGTTTAAATAAAAAAAATTAAAAAAAGGTTTTTGTTTTTTCTAAAGAACATACATTTTACTTCTAGCCATTGCAGTTCAAAGTTTCAAAAAGTAGGCTACCAACAATGTAATAAGCTATTAAAAGCCCATAAAGCACCATAACATAAGTTTAACTTATATGTTGGCCTGTTCCTCACACAAATGTATAATTTGGCACCAGAAGAATTCAAATATGGAACATAATATCCACCTTATTTTAAAACATTTGCAACTTTGAATGTCTGAGGCTTCTGGTGTCACTGGCTTTTAGTTATTTAAGCTGTACAAAAACCAAACAGCCCGTTATGCTTCTTGCTATGGCAAACTATTATTTCTTATCATATATTTGATCATTTTAATGCATTATTTTAATGTACACTGCCTTGAAACATATAGAATAGTTCTTCTAACGTTTACTGTACTTTGTCATTTTAATTAATGAGTCAGAAGTCTTGCACATTCACAGAAAACAGCTTCCTGCAAAATAAGGTGGAGAGTGTATTATTGCATTTATTACCTTATATTGTACAGTATGTTGCATTATGACTGTTAAAATTTGTTCAAATCGTATATTTATTTTTTATATTTTGTCACTTTATTTTTTTGAGTGTATCTTTGGTTTAAAGCAAAATTGCAAATAATAAATAAATAAATAAATAAACTGAACAAATCCTATCCCTTTAAACGCACAGTGTGGAATTTTTGGCCACCAGGGGTCACTCAATCAAAATAATAACATGAGACGTACTTTGGTCGGCAAAGAGCGTAGGCTCATGGGAGTTGTTGTTCATTGGAACACGCGTCGCTCCCCACATTCCTCACTCATTTTAACCGAGGCCGGAGACACACTGGATGCGTGGCGCAAGCGTCTCAGCTGTTAGGCGTGTCAGTTTTTAATTCGGCTCCCCTGTTAATAGTTTAGAGCTTGCAGACTGCCTGTGTGAGCCGCGCGGAAAACGCGTGCATGCTAGAAATAGAACCGACGCCCATTTTTCACGCGACACGCAAGCGTGTTGGAAGCGTTTCCAGACAAAATATGATAGGAAAATATGTTTATATGTAATCTTGTACACAAATACATATTAATTCATTTTGATGTTTGAAAGTCTATAGGTTGACATAAATTCAGATATAAATGTAATTTAAAAAATAAATAAATATAGATTTTCAAATGTTGCACCTGTCAAACATAGTCTATTTTGCCGTCAATACTGTTGATGGTGTCCTTTATCAGTAGGCTTTATATTTATGTTCAACATGAAGTATAGATATTGTTGTCATGAAGACAAGAGCCTGGTCTGTCAGCGGTCTCCCTTCACCTACAGCAGCAGCAGCCTAGTATTTTGACAATCACGTCTTTTCGAACGGAGAGATATATGAATTATCAGACCCCTATCAAATCAATATTCCATCTAACTAGTAGTAATATATGTAAAAAAAAACACGGTTGCCTTTCGTTAATAATTATAATTACGTTTATACGATGATATCGAACAAGATAGTGAACTGCATTTGAAGCTACTTTATAGAACACATGTAGATTTACATTATACTCTACATGAGAGCTAGTCCGTCTGCGTTTTACACAAGACATCATCGTTTCACAAAATATATGGATAGATATAGTTAGCTGAATGGATGCATACCGCATCTCTCTGTAGTTTCAGCTTGTCAGGAAGCTCTCTCTATCTTGGAAATGCAACTCCAATATTCACCCGTGTCTGGTTTCTTCTCTTGTCCTCAAAACCTTCTCAGGTCATTTATTTCACCCGTACGTTTGCGCTTCACAGAACGTGCAGGCAAAGCATAATAATGATCCATAACTAAGTTATTGATTGAGGTATAAATACGAATATAAACATTATAAATATAAAATATAATCAGAGGTGGAAAGAGTACAAAAATATTCTACTCAAGTAAAAGTACCATTACATTAATGAAATTTTACTTAAGTACAAGTAAAAGTACCAGTCTAAAAATATACTCAAGTAAAAGTAAAAAGTAGCTCATTTAAACTTTACTCAGAGTAAAAATTACTTAGTTACATTTTAACAGTGGGAGGGAGTCAAAATGGGACAGGCCAAGGGTGTCAAACTCAGTTCCTGGAGGGCCACAGTCCTGCACAGTTTAGATCTAACCCTAATTAAACACACCTGATCCAGCTAATCTAATCATTTAGGTTTATTTGAAAACTACATGATATGTGTGCTGGAGCAGGGTTAGAACTAAACTCTGCAGGGCTACGGCCCTCCAGGAACTGAGTTTGACACCCCTGGGATAAGTCTATTAATCTCAAACTAGTTGTTTTTAATTAAAGGAATCAGTTATTTAGAATAATCAAAAATTTGGGCTGTTACCAGGCAAATCAGTATCAACAAACTCATCTTTTAATGCAGAGGAAATGCAGAAGATTCATTGGAAGTGGCATTTAGATGTATTACACTGTTTAGTGCAGGACAAGAATGCATTTAACCTGCAGTTACAAATGCATGAATAATGTTTTGATATACAAGACATAAAATGTTGAATACTCATTTGAAATGATAAGAAATTAATTATTTAAAAAAATCAAAAGATACTTTAAATGTGAAAAAAAAATGGCCAGTATGTGTCAGCAAGTCACTGTTAATAAGTGAGTCATTGCGATTGAACCGAATCATTTAAACGGTTGATTCATTCAGGAACGAAACACTGTCACGTTGCTCAGAGACGCAAAACTGTGCTTTGGTGGCTGTGTTTGGAATTATTTTCTGTTGTAGAAATAGAGCAAAAACAATGGCAATATGGTGTCTAAAACGCAAGTCTCTTAATTAACTTGTTTACTGAACTGTTATATATATGTATGTATATATTCATGATGATTTTTGGAGGAAACGATGGAATTCTTTGTGTGATTTTGATTTAATATATGAAATTATATAAATGTGTGAATTTTCTGCCCCTATATCTTCAATTTTGTGATCATTCTAAATGCATTTTAGGAGACTGAATCACACAGTGAAAGAACGCACTATAAATGCGCGCGCACATCATTAAAACAAAAATAGCACACTCCTCACCACGGTCTTTTTAGCTAATTTGTGCAAAACCTCTTGCTAAAATGTCAAAGCTTCATTTTAACCACCAATTCAACGATGCAATTATTTAGCTTACTACATTCTTGCGAAGGGTTGATGTCTTGTCGAGATTTTATAAGCTGCTAGTTTGGTCTTCCTAGGAAAGTACAGCTCACACTGCATAATAGAGCATACATATGGCCAGGGGTTCACTTCATTTCCTTCGAGTTCAACTTCAGAATATGACGGGGTTTCGTTTTCAGCGGTGTCTGCACCACTAACGCCTGTTTTGTCCATCTGCATCTTTCTTGTGATTTTAGCGCCAGTTTGCCCTCCTGCCCATTATGCCGTAGTTTCCAGGGAGCGTTTTATTATTATTTTTTTTTTTACACAGTAAATTAATGTGTTTTAAAATGTAGCGAAGTACAATACTTCAAACAAAATATACTTAAGTAAAAGTAAAATTACAGATTTAAAAAATTACTTTAAAAAGTATTAGTACACAAAAAAGCTACTCAATTACAGTAACGCGAGTAAATGTAATTCGTTACTTTCCACCTCTGAATATAATAGTCTCGATCAAGGCTAGCTACTACTTTTTCTTCTTCGTCTCGTCTTTGCTTCTGTTCACCTTTGTATTTGGCGGCTCCGCCGGGTTCCGCAGGAAGTTAGATAAACTAGAGGGGTCAAAGTTTATATGACGCCATAGACGGGCGACAAAACGGAAATAAAGAAACGTGCCGTGTCTTCTAATTAATTCTGCTATTTTTAAAGCAAAAGAATTACATATTGCGCCTTTAAGTCTAATATGGACCAATCACGCATGCCAAACAAGTTCGCGCGCTATATTACCTGTTTGGGAAGTGGCTGGGCACCTGGACCACGTCCCCAATGGCCTCAGGATTTGATTTGGCCACTTCGCAGATGTCAAGCTTCTTGTAGCATTCCTCCTGCACTTCAGCAATCATCTTCTGGAAGGTGGAGCAGCGTTTGATGGTCTGGAAGACCTTAGTGGTGATACCTTTGGCGATGCACGTGATGCTTTCTTTCACAAACGTCTTACCCTGTAAAAACAAAAGAACCCCGATTATGACTTGCATTGCAAAGCAAACGGAAAGTGAAAAGGTATAATTTTGACTCGCTAAGTAAAGGGTTCTGGTTAATGAGGTTTTGTACCTCTGTATTAAAAATCGCAGCAGTGTGGAGGAAGGCGTTGCAGATGTCATGCATGCCGTCAGTGTCGCAGGTCGAATTCTCCAGACATGCGAACGCTGCGCAGCCCACCTGCAGAGCTCCGTTCAGACAACGGGCAACCTCAGCTAGAGAAGAAGAACAAGTTTTTGAGAGGTGCTTTTATTCAAAGAAGTGTAAAAGTGGACCCTTTTTTCTAGATGGGCAGTCCTGAATCTACTAAGCATTTCTGGACATTTGCCCATGCATGCTCCGAGAAAAACAAAAGCATAAAGACAGTTAAATAAAGAAAATAATACTTACTGGGGCTGTTGGCAGAGAATCGTGCTCGTCTAGGTTGGGCAGGTTCTTGATCTGTTCCAAATGCAGATGCAACCAAAACAAGGAGCAAAACAAATCCGCTTTTCAGGAGCATGTCTGCACTCAGAATCAAAACTAGGATAAAAACACAAACCTTTTGCTGATTCTGTAGGTTTATGTTTCAGGTGGATGACAGCCTCAGCTTTATACAGATCTTCAGCTGAGCTTGACGGCTCATAAACCCCTATAATCACCAATCAGAACGCAGGATCCGAAAGCTCAGACTTTCCATCTCTTCATAAATATTCATGGACGGATGGTTAATACCTGCTATGATTTTATCTCCAGTTGGACGTTTAAATTATTTTTGTGTGCTGTCATCAAATGCATTTAGATACTTAAAATTTTATTTTTTTCCAAAAAATGTACATCAGGGCTGGACTGGGACAAAAAAAAATCAGCCCTGGCATTTTTTGGTGTAAATGGCCGACCACTATGATCTGAATCGGTCCAGTCAGACATATGTATATATATACTGTATATATTTGGATCCCAGAACTTTGGGAGTACCACTTTACACACTAACTCTGTGTGTGCTTATGTGTGTGTATGCCTAGTGTGTGTACTAGTTTAAGTGGACCAGTCAAAGTTATGACCTTTTGGTGAGACATTCTTAAAATAACTTTTTTTTTCTTAAGGCTGGAATATACTACACGATTTTGCCATGATTTTCCTCTGATTTACTGTCTGGTGAAGTTGATGCAAGTTTCCAAAAGGCAGAGGCAGTCTGCAGATTTGAGTTGACCGATTTCATAGAAAATCGTGTAGTGTATGATGATGGTTTGATCTGATTTTAGAACACATTGTTTTCATTCGTCACGCATCTCCCAGCAACAAGACGCATGTTTTTGCGTGAGTTTGTTGTGATCGTAAAACAACTTTAAAGTCTGGTTGTGTGTGCTCCTCAGTCATTTAGTGGATGATGGCCAGGTTTTCCTCTGTGACTGTTACAAAGTCGGTATGCCCAGTGTTTTAAAATCTGTTCAGATGTTAAGTCGTGAAGTCACCAACTTTAGTGTAAAGGTCTGAAGAACCTTCTTACACAAAAAACCTTTAACGCGATGGAAAGATTCCATTTTTGTTAAAGACTCTTCATTAATTTAAAAACCTAAATTGTCAAACCAACCTTTATTTAAAAAATAAATAAATCAGATTTCTTAGGATTCTAAATAATGTTTGGTTTACATTTTAAACTGGAGGATCTTGTTGATTCAGTAACTGTGTAGAAGATAAATGACATTTCCCTCAGGCAGGTCACTCTCAATGGCTTCTTTGTTGAAAACAACTAACGTATGTTTGGTTTGGACTTCATATAACTGTGATTTTGGTTTTGCACATCTCTCTTGTTTGCTTTCGGCTGCAGTACTTAAAGTAGAAGAGTTCAGGGAGTTTTGTTAACACCTGGCACAGGTAATTGTGCTAAAGGTAGAGTATGAGCGGTTTTTGACAATGCCTAAGGACTTCGTGAAAACCGACAAATGCAGCTTGTCAGAACTGGTCATGTTGTTAATTAAACATCTTTTTCCCACCGTTTGCAGTGCTGGGTCTGACGGAGGAGCGTTTATCAGTGTCTAATCAGTGGATGTTGGAAAGGCTTTAGAGGAAGTGGTGTTTTCCAGGTTGAATTTTATTAGCCTCAAGAAATTTCCTCCCCTAGAGGGTTAATTACACTGATAATGATCAGAGCGCTCACTGGTTTTGAAGGGGGCTGGAGACGGAGCTATTTTGGGTTTATTACCTTTGTTCACACAGACATCTGTCTGTTACTACTGAAGTAGTGCAGGAAAATCACACACACATCTTTACTGAATAACATGAATGAGTAGTCTAAAGAATAAATACACACACACACACACACCATAGGCCTTTAATTTTCCAATTCTCCAGTGATTCTCAGACTACGTGGAAATGCTGATCAATTATTTGTCCTTCATGTCACATTGAAGTCATATTTTTTTTACTTTTAGTCAGGTTACCTGAGAGATTTAGGGAAAAAGCTAAAATGTGAGGCAGCAGGTATGAAGTTTTAAGTGGTTATTTTTATCTTTTAAGCAGAAAATGTAAATGTTTGTAGCTCAACCTCAGTTAATTCAACCTGACAATTCATTACCATTCAATCAGTTTCCAAAACTGAGGAAGGAAAATATTCATTAAAGAAAGTGGACTCCAAAAGTCTGAGATGATTTAGGAAAACAAATCTGGAAATAAACAAAGTTTTAAGATTTTGTAAAGTAAAATAGAAAGTTATGATGCATATGTTTATAAATGAATGAATAAATAAATGTAATATAAAAATATGTAATATAGCCTATAAAATACGTAATAAATTTATATTTTCATAAGTATTTTTTGTCCTATCATGTCACTAATCAAATAAAAGAAATTAAGTGACATTTAATATGTGAACAACATATTTTCAATTGAAGCACAAAGCTCTGCTGGATATGATGGATCATTAGTCCTGTCACAGAATAACCTGCCTAACATTGTTCGGGAGGCAGACACACTCTTGCAGTTTAAATCTAGATTAAAGACCCCTTTAACCTGGCTTACACATAACATACTAATATGCTTTTAATATCCAAATCCGTTAAAGGATTTTTAGGCTGCATTAATTAGGTAAACCAGAACCGGGAACACTTCCCATAACACCCGATGTACTTGCTATATCATTAGAAGAATGGCATCTACGCTAATATTTGTCTGTTTCTTATTCCGAGGTCACCGTAGCCACCAGATCCAGTCTGTATCCAGATCAGAGGGTCACTGCAGTCACCCGGATCCAGTACGTATCCAGACCAGATGGTGGATCAGCACCTAGAAAGGACCTCTACATCCCTGAAAGACAGCGGAGACCAGGACAACTAGAGCCCCAGATACAGATCCCCTGTAAAGACCTTGTCTAAGACGACTATCAGGACAAGACCACAGGAAACAGATGATTCTTCTGCTCAATCTGACTTTGCTGCAGCCTGGAATTGAACTACTGGTTTCGTCTGGTCAGAGGAGAACTGACCCCCAACTGATCCTGGTTTCTCCCAAGGTTTTTTTCTCCATTCTGTCACCGATGGAGTTTCGGTTCCTTGCCGCTGTCGCCTCTGGCTTGCTTAGTTGGGGTCACTTCATCTACAGCGATATCGTTCACTTGATTGCAAATAAATGCACAGACACTATTTAACTGAACAGAGATGACATCACTGAATTCAATGATGAACTGCCTTTAACTATCATTTTGCATTATTGACACACTGTTTTGCTAATGAATGTTGTTCAGTTGCTTTGATGCAATATATTTTGTTTAAAGCGCTATATAAATAAAGGTGACTTGACTTGACAGAAAAATAAAATAAAATTGGTTAATAATAATAAGGGTTCTAAGGCCTAACAAATAGTAAACACTGTAGAAATTATGAATCCAAATTTTTCAGTTCTCTCTGATTGCCATGCAAGATTTTATATCAACTGAAAAAAAAAGTTTAAAGCATTTTAGTCTGACTTTTAGATGATGACTTTAATTATATTAACACCAAACACACATCATGACACTGCAAACTTATCTATTAAGATTTAATGTTAAGTATTATTATTTCATAAAAGTGAGTGTACAGGTGGGCAAACAGGAGTGCACACGACTGAAGATGGTGGAAAACGCATATATATATTAAGATTAAGTATATTATGTTTGCAGTCAAGAAGCTTGAGGAAGTTAAAGGCGTTAAATCTAATTCTCCTCAGCGATTGTGTGGTGCGTCAGATGGCGCTGCTACATGCGGAAGAGAAAGCAAGGAACACCGGGAATGTCACGAATCGGAAACCTCCAGCCGTCGCGCTTCTCTGCGCATTCAATCGGTGTTTTTGACTCAGATGAGCTCAAGAATAAGGGCATGTGCTGGTAACATGGGTTAGCTAAAGTCTGGTAGCGGTAAACTACGCTAAAATAATTCGGTATCTTCCGCGTCTCTGCCGGGAAAATGAAGTGTATGCCCGTTTCGCTTCAGGTGCTCTCCGCATCAACCGGGCATTTTATTACCATCATCTTCATCTCTAAGATCACAAACGACTGCCAACCCGATGCATCCTTTCAGTTCGCTTCGGTAAGGTATTGCGCGTTCATAAATGCATGTGCTTGCGTGTAGGCTATATTAATTGCCCTCTTGAGCAGGACATTACATAAGTTCAGGATTGAGGCTGTGTCTTAAAACCCAGTGAGCTACCTACCTAGACAGTATTTGTAGGCAGCGTATTTTTTCATCGCGTTCTGAGCGCGTCTAACGATGCTGACGTCATACTTGACTCTGATTGGTCAGTAGCAACGCTGTGGAGTATATATTTTTTTTCTCGCCAAACTGGACACTTTGCCATTGTCCATAGCAACATAACTGCGATACTTTAATTATTAACCATATTTTTTGAGGGATATTTAGAAATGGAGACCCCGGTTAAATCAGAAAAAAAAAGTTTTCGCAATTTTTATTTATTTATTTATTGCGAAAAAGTAACATTGTCTATGTTGAGAAACAATATTTGAATTCATTTGAATTATTTTCATAGCTTAACGATACTTAAAATGGACTCTAAATTGGATATTTCGCTGTTGTTCATAGCAACATAACTTTTGAGATGTATTTAGAGAGGCAGTCCCCAGCTAAAGCAGGAAAAACATTGTTATAAGAGTTTTAAGTTACACATTTTTTTTTATTGGTAATAATCTATAGAAAACAATATTTTCTATGCAGAATAGTAATAATATTTAATTTTGTTGCTATGATGTAATGGACTCCTTTTTGTAGGAAGTTTAATGATTCTTAAAATTATCGCTGAATCGAATATTTCGCTGTTGTCCATAGCAACATTGGTGCTACTTTTATTTTGCTGGTAACTTTTGAGAGACATTTAAAATGGGAGTCCACAGTAAAAGTAGGAAAATATTGTGATAAGAGTTAAGTTGTCTCCATTTTTCTTTATTTTTGAATTCATTTTGTTGCTGCGATGTAAATGGACTACTTTTATTACTTAAATTGGACTCTAACCCATATATTTTGATGTTATCCATAGCAACATAACAGCACTACTTTTATTTTTATCGTAACTTTTAGAGAGATATTTAGCAAACTGGGCAAAAAATAGCTTTTACAATTATGAGAGAATAGGGAAAAATACTGCATTGCAACTTATTGTTATATCAACATTTTTTATTGCCATTTAATTATATAATCTTTTATCATTTTGTATCTGGGACGTTGTCATATATCTCAATAATCAGTTTTTTGATCAAAATCCATCTTGCCTGCACTTTGAACATGAGGACATAAAAAGTATATCTTTACAAATATCATTTACAGTATTCTTGATTGTGCAAATAATTTTTTCACTTAAACTTGACAAATTTCTTGCATGAATTCTTTTTTTATCCATTGCTTTTAGGTCCCAGTTTACAGATACTGACATGGAGTATGAGAGGCCTAATGTTGAGACCATTAAATGTGTGGTGGTGGGGGACAATGCTGTGGGCAAAACGCGTCTGATCTGTGCTCGGGCGTGTAACGCCACTCTCACACAGTACCAACTACTGGCCACGCATGTGCCCACTGTCTGGGCCATTGACCAGTACAGAGTCTGTCAAGAGGTCCGGGTTTTATCTTTCCACTCATGACACTTCAGAAGCATAAGAGAAGTATTATAACTTCAATCCAGTTCCAATTTAAATCCAATTCTCTTCTGGTTTTGAAGGTTTTGGAACGTTCCAGAGATGTCGTGGATGATGTCAGTGTGTCTCTTCGATTATGGGACACCTTTGGCGACCACCACAAAGACCGCCGCTTTGCTTATGGCAGGTGAGTTTGTGGACCACATCTTTCTTAAGACTTACTTTCAGTGTTTTCTTGAGTGCTTCATCTTGTATCTGGACACTAGGTCAGACGTGGTGGTCCTGTGCTTCTCCATCGCCAACCCCAATTCTCTGATTCATGTGAAGACCATGTGGTTCCCGGAGATCAAGCACTTCTGCCCTCGTGCTCCAGTCATCCTGGTGGGCTGCCAGTTAGACCTGCGTTACGCTGACCTGGAAGCTGTTAATAGGGCACGGAGACCTCTTGCCAGGTGAACTGTCAAATTTTTGATCTGTGATTTAAAGACCCTTTGATCACAGATTAGTTTAATTTAGTGGATACACTTATTTCAAATTTATAGTCATTATTTTTCTGGAAAACAGACCAAAAATATTTAATAAATATTATATTTTAAAAATTATATTTATTTCTGTGGATTAAATTAAAATGAATTTTAAAATGTAATTACAATTAAAATAGATAAAATTACATATTTTTGTTGAAGTCATTATAAGGATTTAGTAATGACAACTTTTATGTGAAATAGAATTTTATTATTTGTGTCTTTTATCTCACTTTTGATCAATTTAATGCATCTCCTCTGAATAAAAGTACAAATTTTAAAATATTAATACTGCACACAGAAAATCAATAAAAATGTTTATAACTGTCTCTATATTATAAATACCACCTGCTTCTCTAAATTGTAAATATGAAATATTCTTTTATCAATATTATATCAATAATATTCAGACTATTTGATTGGATCTTCAGTGTGAATTGGACGTCATGTATGGGACATGAGACCAAATATGTGCCATTCACAAGATATTGTAGTACATCCTTTTTGTCGCCATTTCTCCATGATCCCACCTTACAGACCCATCAAAGCGAACGAGATTCTTCCTCCTGAGAAGGGTCGTGAGGTGGCCAAAGAGTTGGGTGTGCCGTACTACGAGACCAGTGTGGTGGCTCAGTTTGGAGTGAAGGATGTGTTTGACAATGCCATCCGCGCAGCTCTCATCTCACGGCGCCACCTGCAGTTCTGGAAGTCTCACTTGCGCGACGTCCAACGGCCCCTTCTGCAGGCGCCTTTTCTGCCTCCCAAACCTCCTGCGCCCGTTATAGTCATCCCGCCGCCCCCTTCCACCACCGAGGAGCACCCGGGCCGGCTGCTGGAGGATCCACTGTGTGCTGATGTGGTTCTGGTCCTCCAGGAGAACCAGCGAGTCTTTGCTCATAAGGTCTACCTCGCCACAGCCTCCTCAAAATTCTATGACCTTTTCCTCCAGGATGTGAAAGCCGAGGCTGACCGTAAGCTACCCACGGGACGGGAGCCTCCTGCACGGGCTACCAGCTTTGACATATGTGAGAGCAGCGATGAAGAAAGCAGGGTCAACCTCAGGCCCTGCATCAGTGACGGGACTCTAATCGGCGCAGACTCCGATGGGATCCTTGAGGGCGGACGCGGGGGGCAGCTTTTGTCATCTTTGGGTCGGGCTTTCATCAGCATCAGGAGAGAAATGATCCAGGACCCCGTCACGTTCATCTCCCGGCTGATGACGGTGGTGGACATGGACCCCTCTGTGTTACTCGGGCCGTTTCGTGTGGTCATGCGTTACCTTTACACGGGCCAGCTGGACGAACACGAGAAGGACCTGATGCACATCGCACACATCGCTGAGCTACTGGAGGTGTTTGACTTGCGCATGATGGTCGCCAACATCCTCAACAATGAGGCCTTCATGAATCAGGAGATCACGAAGGCTTTCCATGTGCGACGGACCAATCGGGTGAAGGAATGCTTGGCCAAAGGGACTTTCTCAGGTTACATTTTTTCTCAAATAACATTTTCAGTAAAAAAAAATCTGGATTGTTTTTCTTTTCTGTTAACATTTTTCTAGACTCTGTTTAAATGGTAAAATTGTAGTAATCAAAAAGCATGTCTGATTCATTGAAATCACGAAACTTATACAATTGAATGTAACAAAATGTAAACTTCTAGGGCCCTGTGATATATTCCCCAAATTTTTCCCAAAGCCAGTATTTTCTGACTTAAATTTTTCTGGATTCTGTTTTAACGGTTCAATTATATTTTAACAATAAAAAGTATGTCTAATCAACTGAATTCATAAAACTTTAAAAGTTCATAAAAGCTGCAATAATAGGACACTAAGACCCCCCCCACCACCACCACCAGCACTTTTTTTTTATTTATGACTTTATGCAAAGTTATTAGCAAAAACCACGTTAATCATATGAAGGCATGAAACATTAACAATTTAATTAATGTTTTCGTATGTGATCGGATGAAAGTTTTAACAATTCCTTTTATTTTTAACTCAGCTGAGATAAGCATATTTAAAGAGCAGTCTTTTGGACTTTAATATTCACAGACACTTGTCTATATCATGATTTAATTACGTATACAGACCTGCAATTGACTTATTAATCGCAAATTTCCCAGATTCCACATTCCATACTGTAAAGAAAGATTTTGTGACTGGATTCCACGATTCTGTCCACGTTTCATTATCTTGCGGAAATCATAGGGTCGTAT
This sequence comes from Carassius carassius, assembly GCF_963082965.1. Lineage (NCBI taxonomy): Eukaryota > Metazoa > Chordata > Actinopteri > Cypriniformes > Cyprinidae > Carassius > Carassius carassius. The sequence goes on from NC_081803.1 coordinate 18,945,303, forward strand.
TCGCATTCATCTGTTTTGATGCAATAAAGATTTGTTTCTTCATATCACAGATGTGGTGTTTAAACTGGACGATGGTCCCGTTCAGGCCCATAAACCCCTGCTCATCTCCAGCTGTGATTGGATGGCAGCCATGTTTGGTGGGCCTTTTGTCGAGAGCTGTACTAAAGAGGTGAGTACAGCATTTTATGGATGTGACCCATTCATGTGCAGCATTTGTAAACATCACTTTTGACAAAAAGAATATTTGGTAAATTGTGTATTTCCACTTGTCCCTTTGACCTCAATATTTGGCAACAATATTACACTTGATTCTTTTAGTAGTGTCCAGATGTTAATATTATCTTCAAAGACATCTACTGTTGATTTATGTCTTTTTTGCATTGGTGTACAGATTTTTCTCATGACTTGTTGTGGTTCCACAGGTATTGTTCCCAAACACGACCCGTAGTAGTATGCAGGCGGTGCTGGAATATCTCTACACGGGACGCTTCTGCTCCAGACCTGACCTGGACGCCATGGAGCTCATTATCTTGGCTAATCGCCTCTGCCTGTCTCACCTGGTCGCCCTCACAGGTCTGATGGTCGATTCTTATGCCAATAATGAATATAAGAATTATCAGAGATCAGTTAGTTAATTAAAAAAATTTTTATCTTCTGGGGTTTTATTTTATCTTCTATTTAGATAAAATATATAGACGGTTGTTCAAAAGTTTGGGGTCTGTAAGATTTTTTGTTTGTTTGTTTCTGAAAAATAAAATACAGTTAAAATGGTAAATTTGTGAAATTATTACAATTTAAAATAGTTCAGTTTAAATATATTTTAAAATGTAATTAATTCCTGTGATCATCAGTCTTCGGTGTCACATGATCCTTCAGAAATCATTCTAGTATGCTGCTTTACTGCTCAAGAAACATTTCTTTTTATTATCAGTGTTGAAAAAGTTGTGCTGCTTAATATTTTTGTTTTCAAAGTTCTTTGATGAAAATAAAGTTCTAAAGAACAGCATTTATTCAAAAGAGAAAACTTTAGTGACGATATAAATGTCTTTACTGTCACTTTAGGTTATTTCAGCGCATTCTTACTAAAACCTTTTAATTTCTTAATTTTAAATTAATTTCACAAGTTTTTAATAACAGGGTAAATATTAGGATTTTTTATTTACATACTAACATGAATAAAAATATGCGGTGTCCCCTTTCATTTAAATGAATAATGATCAGAATTGATTGAAAAGATTGTGTTTTGCTGCAGAACTCCATACAGTGACTGTTCTGAAGGAGGCCGCTGCTGTGGGCACGGACATCGACGGAGAAGTGCTGGTATATCTGGAGATGGCTCAGGTAAAACTGCATGATGTGAAAACAACCACAAGCCCCTCCTGCAGTAAATGTAGCATATATTATCAGTTGAAGAGTATAGGTTGTTTAAGTTGTTTCATTTCCTTTATCGATTGATACTGAATTTTCATCTTCTAACAATCACAGGTTTTTTAGAATTGTTGTGTCGGAAATGATAGGTTTTTTTTGCAAACGTTGCAGTAATCCGTGTCCTGCTCTGGAATTTGGTGTGAAGTCAGACAAATTTTTGCTGCATTCCTGTGACCGTTCACATGGTTCTTTAAGTCATGCCTGACTGGTCAATGCTTTACTAAAGGCTGAGCATTTCACGACTAAGGAGCTCTCTGCCATAAAGTGGGATCCTGTAGATGACTGCTGATGTAATAATGAAACTAAATGGTATGATTTATAAAACGCATTCAACATAGCTTGAGTTCCATGGTTGAGCTGGTATAGACTGACTGTGGAGAATGAGCTCACTCACAATAATGCCATTACAAACCGAGATATTTATCACATTGCTCACTTGTTTGGTGAACAGGACATAAAGAAATAAAATGAAAAGTTTTGGTTAGAAGAAATCTAGGAACTTTGACGTTTCGCAGAAGAAAGGTTTATTCAGCAAGGATGCATTAAATTGATAAAAACTGAGAGTAAAGACCTTTTTTTTTACAAAAGGTTTTCTATTAAAGAAATGCTGTTCTTTTGAGCTTTCTATACATCGAAACATCCTGAAGAAAAAAAAATGATAGAAGCTTCCACAAAAATATAAAGCAGCAAATCAGCATATTAGAATGGTTTCTTAATGATCATATGATACTGAAGACTTAAGTTTATGATGCTGAAAATTCAGCTTTACATCAGAGGAATAAATTACATTTAAAATATTCAAATAGAAATCAGCTATTTTAAATTGTAATATTATTTCAGTTTTTATGGTATTTTTGATCAAATAAATTCAGACTTCTTTTCAAAAACATAAAAAAAAAATTGTTCCAACACCAAATTCTGAATGATATAGTCTGTGTTTTTGAAACAACTTGAGGGTGAATAAATGCTGATTATTGTTGTCATGTGGTTTCAGTTCCACTGTGCCTACCAGCTCACCGATTGGTGCCTTCACCACATCTGCACCAACTACAACAACGTGTGCCGCAAATTCCTCAGAGACATGAGGGCCAAATCAGCAGGTACTAAGTAAAAGTTAGTTTTTATTACTTTTAAATATTATATTTTCATTTTTGGTCAAGTTTTATTAAAGGGTTAGTTCACCCAAAAATGAAAATTATGTCATTAATAACTCACCCTCATGTTATTCCAAACCCGTGAAACCTCCGTTCATCTTCGGAACACAGTTTAAGATATTTTAGATTTAGTCTGAGAGCTCTCAGTCCCTCCATTGAAACTGTGTGTATGGTATACTGTCCATGTCCAGAAAGGTAAGAAAAACATCATCAAAGTAGTCCATGTGTCCAAAAATAACAAAAATTAAGACTTTATTCAGCATTGTCTTCTCTTCCGGGTCTGTTGTAAGTGCCTTTTTTTTGGAACAAAATGTATTTTTGATGCTTCAAAAAATTCTAACTTGACCCTCTGATGTCACATGGACTACTTTGATAATGTTTTTCTTACCTTTCTGGACATGGACAGTATACCGTACACACAGCTTCAATGGAGGGACAGAAAGCTCTCGGACTAAATCTAAAATATCTTAAACTGTGGTCCGAAGATAAACGGAGGCCTCACGGGTTTGGAACAACATGAGGGTGAGTTATTAATGACATCATTTTCATTTTTGGGTGAACTAACCCTTTAATTTAGTTGTGATTTGGTTATTTTCATCAGTTTTTGTTTCTTAAAATATGCCTATATAGTTTTTTATGAAATTTGTTTTGTATTTCAATTTTCATTATCTTAGTACATCAAGTTAGACCAAATGAAAATGTTGCCATGGTGATTAACCCTCTCAAGGCAGGCGTTGCTGATTTGCAACAGTTACTCCAGATACATATTTTATGTATCTGGAGTACTAAAAACTTTACTAAAGGTTACTAAAGTTACTAAGTTACTAAAACTTAATTTGAGCCTGAGAGGGTTAACTGAAATAAGTATATTTTCAAATGATTTTATATTATTTTATATATTTCAAGAAACTAAAATGTTTTTTACCTTTTTGTTTACTATAATAACCCTGTTGGATGCATGTTCATTTGCATTTTCAGAGAACCAAGAATACTTTGAGAAGCACCGCTGGCCTCCGGTCTGGTTCCTGAAGGAGGACGACCACTACCAGAGAGCTCGGAAAGAGAGGGAAAAAGAGGACTACCTCTCCCAAAAACGGCAAAACAAGCGTAAATGGGTGCTGTGGAATCTTCCACCCTCCCTTTCGAACCCCTCTTCATCTTCTTCATCGTCCTCATCCTCGAGCTCCTCTGCTATCATCTGAAGAGACGAGGGTGAAACCTTAGAGATGGAGAAACTGTAAGGTGCAGTGAACACATCCACCAAATTTTTTTGGTTTCAGATCAACAAGTAGTGCTTTGATGTTCTTGGTGCTTGAAGTCCTGCACTTGGAAGTGTACAGGCATCACATGTGACGTGGCCGGCAACCAGGTCTAGATAAACGGTTTACCGAATGTGACTGTAGTAAAACAAATAGACATTTCATCTTAAAACAAACAATGAAGAAACCTTGCTGTGATTTTGTGATGTAGATCAGTGGCTCTCAACAGATTTTGATTCACAACTTTAGACATCAAATGGTGAGGCAAAAATGTGTTTTTCACATAAAAAGTTTATTGAATTGAACACTCTGGTTGTATATTATTTCTATACTACTATAGTATTCATTACCATTTTGATTCAGCCTTAATTTTTATATTTTCAGTTATTTTAGTAAATTTGTGATTTTTACCTTTTTTTGATACTTAAAAAATAATTTTAGATTGTTTCAGTAAGTTTTCAAGGCATTTAAAAAAAAAGTTTTTTAATTGATATTTAGATTTTATTTAATATTTGTTTATATATATATATATATATATATATATATATATATATTAGTTTGACCTCAAAAGAGATTTCTGAGATAGTTAAAATAATAATATTTCATATATTTTGCAATGCTAAATGTTTAGTAAATAATTTATTTATTATTGATCCACTAACTGAGAGCTACTGATCTAAAACCATTTAGCCTCAAAAGCAGAACTGTGGGAAAACTGAAGAGTCACCCAAAGAAACAAAACTAAACTAATCCAGTTAGTACAGATCGCATTTTTAGCCTATAATAATATTCTTGATTTTTAGCATTGTACCTACAATGACTCTGTGATTCATCCCCTAAATCATATCATGTATATTCTCCTGATTATAACTGGCATGACAGTCAGGTGATCACTAGACTCTAGTGCTGAAATTATATCAGAAAATGTGAGTTCACCTCATAATTGTGCCTAGTCATGTTATTCAGAGAAGTCATGGCGATATGTCGATACGTGTGTATATTATAATCAAGATATTCTTAGCAAAACTGAAGAATAAAAACATTTATTTGCACATGACGTTCAGGTCTGTTGTTGTTTTATTCTGGAATTCTTTCATATAAGCGTTTGGTCCCTCCGATCAGAACTCCAGGTCCCATCCGGACTCCTCATCAGGCGGCGGCTCATCTGTGTCCTCAGGGAAACTGTCGAAACTACTCGTGTCCAAAGGTCCTTCCACCTGTGGCAAACAAACCAAACTCATTTTCTTTGGATGAAACTCACACCCTCAGGACTGCAACTCTCTAAAAATATCTCGGACGGAGTAAAATTCTATCAGGATTTATGAAGTCAACTAATACTTCTTTTTATTTATCGGATATGATTCATTCATTCTGAACATATGTATTTTTCATATCCCTCCATGTTAAAAACAGTCCATCAAATGATTCATTTCTCTTATTCGCTGGAGAATCTCACATTTGGTATAAACGGAGGAGTCAGGGTCCCTTCACGAATACCATCCCAGTTAAACCCCTCAAACCATCTGCAAGACACATTAAAACCAGCACAGCCCACACATCATGACTGTTAAATAAAATGCAGTACAGTGAATATGTAGTGATAAAGTCAGAGCGGCATGTATTGTCTGTACTTGTGTTTCTGGATGTCCTTCACGCCATTCTTCTGGTTGCCGAGTCTCTCAGACGGATTGTCCCTGCCAGGTCATATGATACACTTTATGGCTGATTTTCAAAATATATAATCAAATATATATTGTGACGAGTGGGGCGGGGCCGAGAGCCGTGGGAATGGAGCGAGGCCGGGGGAGTGATTGGAAATGAGCGACAGCTGCTCGACCCACCGGACTCGAGTCCCACGGAGGAGATCGGTGGGTCCAGCAGGTGTTGCTCATTTCCAATCACTCCCCCCCGGCCTCGCTCCGTTCCCACGGCTCTCGGCCCCGTCCCACTCGTCACATATATATATTATTTTTTTTATTTTTGAAAATAAAATTTATTGATGAAAAATGTGCATCATGATATTAATTAAAATTTCACACATGGAAGGCCTGAACTGCAATGTGAAAAAAGGGCGAAAATTTTGTTATTTCCTATAAAAAAAATTTATAATACAACAAATTTTTTTCTCTCTCACTCTCAAAAAAACCCTTTAATTTAAAATGAACTCTTTCTCTTAATTTTTTTTCCACATTTTAGTATCTCTTTAAAACAAAACAAAAAGAAATCAATTTTTTTCTCTTCAAATATTTCTTTTAAAATAAACACTTTTCTCTCTTAATTTTTTTTTCACACTGCATTTCGTTTTTTTTCTCTTAGATTTGTTTTTTTAAATAAAACACTGAAACCTTGTTACTGTATTGCATTAATCAGACACAACGTAAACGTAATATTTCAACTCGCACCTTGCATAAAATAGCGCGAATGCAGAGGTATGCCTCAACTAGTTATAAATTATAAAGTAAGAATTTCTGAGTCACTGTATTTCTGTAACAATTCCCCTCCCCCCTCCTAAAAAAATATAATATACAGAATGATGTTTTTTCAGCAGCTCAGGTTTCCATAACAAAAGAACAGTTTTTTAAACAGCCTTTCTGAATAAACACGTCTCTCTCTTTGTACCTGCACAGTCTCTTGATCAAGTTCGCAGCACTCTTAGTGATTTTCTTGGGAAACTCCACCATATCGATTCCTCGAAGAATAATGTTGTATGTCTTCATGGGATCTGACTCTGAGAAAGGTGGGCTCGGAGGGACAGAGTACAAATGGTGTTGAATGTTAATAATTAGAAGAGTCAGAGTGTGAACTTCGCTTCCTGGGATTTTGGAAACAGGAAAAACTTAATGTTGTTAATAATGACATTAATAAATCACCAACCTTCCGCTCAGCAGCTCAAAGATGAGGATTCCTAGAGACCAGTAGTCGGCCGAGACGTCATGTCCTTTATTTAGGATGATCTCAGGGGCCACGTACTCTGGAGTGCCACAAAACGTCCATGTCTTCTTCCCCAAACCAACTTTTTTAGCAAAACCAAAGTCCACCTAGAAAACAATGACTGTTTTTCTTAGAAATCTAAAGACATATGCTTAAAAATTTTGTAGACTAGTATAATATATGGCTACAAATACATTTCAAGACAAAATTAAACATTTTATTTAATATAAAAAAAAGTATTATGGATATCAAATGTAGTATGTACAGTAATTTAATGTGTATTAATTCTACAACAGAAGTACATTGGTTTAGTGTTGTGATTGTTAACTAACACTAACTAACATTAAACAAACTTTTAAAAATTGTTTTCATTAATTAAAGCATGAATAAAAAAAAAAACTCAAACTGATACTTTAAAATCAGTTTTTTGTTAAAGCTTAAAATAAATAAAAAATAGATTAACACTGAAACTTAAAAAATATGAATATTTAAGCTCTAAAATCACTAGAAGAAACTGAAATAAAAATGTGAAAATCGAATTTAAAGCTAAACAGAAAATAAAAATATTAAAATGTTTGTATTAATTCAAATAAAGCTGAAACAGAGTGAAATATAAATATCAGATGAACACTTATTAAAATTAAGTACTTAAATCAATTTAAGTACAAAAAAAAATCTAAATTCAACACTACAAATTCTACAAAAAATGTAAACAAACCTATTACACATTTTAAGTAAACATTTTAAATTAAAACCGAAACAAAATATAAATATGACAACACTTTAACTATAAAAACTTGTTATGCTGAACTTAGTATTAATTTCATTCATTTTAAAATAAAAATTGAATTTATTAAACCAAAATTAAAATTAAAACAAAATAAAATAATAAAACCTAATGCAAAATAATAATAAATATTCTAAAAAAATATAAATAATACTAAAATAACACTGCTTTGCTTACCAGCTTGGCATATCCCCGGTTGTCCAGTATGATGTTCTCAGGCTTTAGGTCTCTGTAGATGATTCCACGGCAATGTAGAAAAGCGAGAGCTTCCACCACACATCCAGCGTAGAAGCGTGTGGTGCTGTCATCAAACGAGCCTCTGAAAACAGCCACACAACTTCCTGTAGGTCACTAGATCGGTTCAGGAGAATATGAGAAAATACTGCGCGGGATCCTGATAAGTGGTCGACCGATATTTGTCAGTTTTCAAATATCGGCATCGGAAGATAATTTTTCATTTTGCCCGATGTGTTAGAGGCGGGACTTTTATTTTGACGACGCTGATAATGGCAGCACCTAAGCGCGTACAGCTCATACTCTCCCTCTTGTTTACTGTCATTCTGAACAGTTCTGTATAATAAGGATTCCCCTGTTGGTTACAGTGTTTACTTCCTTTTTAATTATATTTTAATTAAATATTTATTTATTTATTTGTGAAAAATACTTTGTCATCTAAAGTACAACTAAAGCACAAGTTTTAATCCATTGTCAAATTTCTTATATATATATATATAAAATCGGCTTTAATATAGGCTATCGGGCCCCCCTGCTTTCCAGGGTATGGCATCGGCTGTCAAAAAACCAATATCGGTCCACCACTAATCCTGATACCTGTCTCTGAGCAGAGTCCACAGCTCTCCACCCAAACACGCCTCCAGCAGCATGTACAGGTACTTCGAATCTCTGAAGGTCTGATAAAGTCTGAAACATGGAACCATTATGGGCTTATTATTGCATGCTTTTCATAAAAATACCATGTGATTCATAAAATATGTAGAGCTACAGTGTCATCTGTCAACTAAGAATTTTATTTAATTCTTTAAGTTACTATAATCAGATTATACTAATTATAATTAGACTATAATTGCCTTTTAAATGGATATACGATATAATAATTATTGTATCTAATGTGATATAAATTATATTATAATAATATTTATAATAGTTTTAATTATATTTATTATACATTTTATTATAATTATAATCATTATTATAATAATTATAATATAAATTATTATAATCAAATTAGTGGTCAACAAATATGCTTTATTTAATTCTTCAGTTTTTAAACTTTTACCCAATACTCTATGTAGCCTGATAATATACAGTTTACACTGTTAGAATGAATATATTAACAATTTAAAAAAATATTAAGAATTTTTATTAACATTATTCACAATTATAATAATAATAATAATTAATCAGTATATTTTTTTTATTTTGAATTATTAAATGAAATAATATATTGATAACTTATGGTATTTTACTTTCTTGATATTCTAGTTCTAATTTTGTGCCAAAAGGCTTAAAATAAGTTGAATGTCAGTTCACAGACGCATATGGCCACATAATTCACAGTCAATATTTACTTTGTGCCATGCAAGACAAATCTTTTTTCTTTCTATTTTTTTCTCCTTTAACAGAGTTGAGCTTTATGAGACCAACATGTGTAAACAATAAAACTCATTAAAATGTATTGTAGGATTGAATATCGGTTGATATGAAATAAGATTGATTTTGCATTGCACATTAAACAGTTAAATCAATCAAATCATGTGACTAAGTTATCAACTGGCACTGAGCTGTACAGACCTGACAGTAAAAGGGCTGTGGGCTTCCATCATGATGCGTCTCTCAGACAGGATGTGGCCCTGCTGACTCGTGCCCAGGATGTGATGCTTTTTCAGGACCTTCATGGCAAAAGAGCGACTGTGATTGTTCTTCAGCTGCACCTGTAGAGAATCAATATGAACACATGCTCTCAATATACTTCTAATCACCTCTACAGAAACATCGAACTACTCGTCTTACCAGCTCCACCCGACTGAAGCCGCCCACCCCAAGCGTGCAGATCACACGGACGTCGCTGAGAGACATATTAGAGAAGAACGCGGCCTCTGCCTCCAACCTATGAGAGATGTCAGTCATTCTGATTAAACCGTCTCTGATCGATTGATCTGAGGCAGCTCATCGTGAGCTTACCTGGTCTTCACCTCTTCACTCTCATACGTCGTGTTGCTCATATTATCCAGTCCTCCGATCAGCTGCTTGAAAGACCTGTTAGAGTTGAGTTTTATTAGCAGTCAGTAAATGTGACAAGACGGAGGAGAGATGATGTTATTAGTTCACTGACTGTTCTTATATTGTGATTGTAGAGATTCTACTTTTGACTGATTATGATGGTTCAGACTAGCTATGATTTTGAGCAAACGTGGTTATTAATATTTTGATTGAAATAGTTTGCTGGTTATGATATTGTGGATTGTGATGTTACGATTTTCTTTGCTTGGGATGGTTGTGATATTGGTTGTGGTTTCAAATGATCGTGGTTGTAGATTTGACTGACTGTGATTTTGTCTGTTGTGCTGATGTGATCCTGATAGATAGTGTCTGCTGTTTTTGAATGATCCCTGATTGTGATTGTGCTGCGAGCTCCTCACTCTCTGTCCACAACCAGACAGGTCACATCTCCAACAGCCGTTACATTTGCTGTACGCACATCTTCCCTGGGAAGAAAAGTGAAAAAATGTAAAAAGATATTCTTAAATCTTAACCAGATTGGTTAGAATGAGAATTACAACCCTAAAAAAAATGAAGTTTCTCCCTGACCCTTTGAGAGCCTGCTCTCCAAACCAATCCCCTGTAGACAGCGTGGACAGGAACACTGGCTCCTCACTGGCTGATTTCTGCTGGGTGACACTCACCTGTTGGCCAAAACAGCCACAAAACTTATAATAAATATTCTGTTCTACAACTCAACTACAATTAAGGCTGCTTTCTCACCTGACCCTCACTGATGATGAAGAATGTGTCTCCAGTAGCGCCCTGACGAATGATGTAGTCGCCATCACTGTAGTGAGTCTAAAGTGTAAAGAGAGAGCGAAAACAACACAGAATAAAAACACTGAAGCTCACAAAGATCACATGAATCAATTCGTATATGCAGTGTTCAAACACTTTCACCTCTTCCAGAACATCTGCTAATTTACTCAGCACATCTTCAGTGAGAGTCTTGAAGGAGGGGACACTGACGACACAATTCAGGTGATGGTATTACTATTACTAGTATTACTAAATCTAAACTCTTGATTTTGGTTTCAGATGTCAAATTTGATTTGAAGCGAAATGTGTTACCTTCTCAAGAACTCCATGTAGTTTGAATGCTTGAGAAGACCAGCTCTCATCATGATGGTTTGGAAACCCTGTCGATCTATAGCCCATAGTTTGATATCAGTCAGGGCTGAAAGGGAAGAAGACGATAATGGTGAGAAAGGAGGAAATTATTCCTGAAAATGTGCGGTTTTATTCTTACCATGCAAATAAATGACACTACTAATTCAAATCCCTAAATATATTGTTTCTTAAACTGTCCTTTCAAGTAAAATATCGAGTAGCCCCGCCCGCTTTTTTAAATAGCCAATAGCGTTTTGTTGATATGCTGCTCGGGCCCATCAAAGTCTCTTTAAGACAAGTCATGTCACTCGGCCGCCATCTATGAAACGCCTCTCGGGCATCCAAGTGCAGCTCCTATCTCTTTGATTGGGGAAACATTGCTTCCTGCGATTGAACAGCCATATTGAGCATTGCATTTTCCCCCATTCAAAACTATACGGGTGACACGTCTTGGGTATTCTATAGTCTTAGGGGTGGGTGATATGGAAAAAATATCCTATCATGATTTTTTATTTTTTAGAAATATTACGATTCACAAATTTATCACAATTCTTTGTCATGTTGGTTTTACTATTTTGCAAGTTGTCTGTGCATTACAGCCAAACTAATTTCCCAATTATAAAGACAAAGCCTTTCAAGGTAACAAAAAAAGAAAAAACTGAATGGCAGATATTTAGGCCAAAGAGGGTGAAGATAAAACTCTTTGTTCTTATTTTTTAATAACAAAGATAAAAGAATGACAAAGATACACATTTCAGCTACACATAACATATAAATAAAACAAACAGTGCTTTATTTTCAGGTACAATAGGTTTATTAAGCAGGAGCATTCAATAAATTAAATGAACAAATATAAAAATAAAACATTATATAATCCTAAAGCAACTGTGTAAAATTTCTTCAGTCAAGTCTACAGTCAAGTGAGGGATTTTTCTCTTTGTGTTTTGTTAATGTTAAAGGAATAGTTTACCCACAAAACAAACAAACAAAAAATCTGTCATAGTGTTTTATTTTTGTACAGTACCACCATTTACTCACTCAAAAGTGGTTTTAAACCTGAATGAGTTTCATTCTTCTTCTGAACATAAATGCTATTTTCAGGAACATAACCAAACATTTGCTGGTCCACAGTGACTTCCAGAGTATTTTTTGCTACTATCAAATTCAGTATGGACCAGCAACTGTTTGGTTACCCACATTCTTCAAAATATCTTCTTTTGTGTTCAGCACAAGAACGAAATTGGTCAGAAAATTTGATGAGAAGATGAAATACGATGTGATGTCAAAAAAACGTTGAGCCATTTTGGCAGAAGTGACGAACTGCAATCTTCTTAATGCAAATTTTGTCAATGTTTTGTAGCACACTGCTTTATAGATAACCTTAAGACTAACATATTGATGCTAACACCCAAAAAACGTTAATTTTGATTTCATGGGGACTTTAAAGTCCCCATGAAATCGAAATTGACTTTATTCACTGTACTAGCGCACAATGCTAGTCTTGATGTAAACAATTAATCCATGCAAGTTAATCCACTGGAGAAAAAAAAATGTCTTTGTAATCTTTCATCAAAATCTGAACATGTACGCCTACTTCCGTTTTGGAACGCCATTCCTTTTCTGATGACGTCAGTTTGACGGCTTGGGCAGAATATCATTAAACACCCCTTCCACCGTTAGATTGCTATAAGTGAGAGACAGAGAGTAGGTGCGCAAACATAAAACCATGCCCTCTATTAAATATTCCGTTTCAGATGGAAATACGTATTTACACTGAAATAAAGTCAACAGCAACTTCCGGTTCACGCAGACTTTAAGAGTGTCACAGTATGCATTAAACAATCCTTATATGTCCTGTGTTTCCTGTCAGAACGTGTTTTCAAAGACCGTGCTGAGAGCACAGAATGGTTTCTCGGTCGGTACCGCTTTTTTTTTTTTTTTGCCATTCAACATACATTCACGTGATTTATAAAGGGAGTCACCATATACGGTTCATTGAAGGCATTTCTGAATGCAAATAACAGAACGGGAACGAGCATGTTACTTACGCACATATGGGATTTATCATCAATGATAGCTTACTCATGTGCGTAAGAACTGCGTGGGCATATTTGATAAATGCGGATTTTTTTGTACTTTCTAAATTTCATTCGTATAGCAAATTATAGAACCTTTTCTATGCACTGTTGATAAATGAGGGCCCTGGAACTTTACAGTCAAAAAGCCTTTTATTGAAATATATGACATGGATTACAACATTTAAGATCAGATGGATTTACTATAATTCTCTGCTTCATAATTCATAAACATGTGCAAATATAAATGTGGGCTTGATCCCCTTACCTCAACACACAATATGTTCTGTACTTCCTCTCAACACGACTGACAGATGCTGCTTTGAGAACTCTTCACATCCCACTCAACGTAATTACTTTGCCAGCCCACCGCACACAAACACTATCACATACTGTTAATATTCCTCAGTAAACACCAATAAACTCAAAAAAAAAAAAATACCTTCACTTTAAGCCAAAAGATTATTTGATGGCATGATTGTATGATTACATATCCTGCACATTCTATTTCCTGGCTTATTGTTCTTCCATTATGTATGTACAGTATATATGTGTGTGTGGATATGAATATATATGTGTATATTGTTCAAAATAGCTTACTACAATAGTTACTGTACTATTTTACAGTATGTAATGAGTATATTGTTCCAAGTTTGCAAATTATTAAAATGAACAGAGTACCTGAATGACAAAATGTCCAATACACAACAGTGAACTATATACTCTGCATAGAATATTGTCTCCCATGATGCAATGAGTTTGACCTGATCTTCCACTTTCAGTGTGACAAAGACAAATGAACTACTTAAATGTTTTATTTTTCCAGACCTGCCAACCTGGTACGATTTGTCACTCTAAACTACTCAAAAACATGGTGACGCCTCTCTCTGTGAACACACAGTACTCAAATCAAGCTGCAGCAAAAGAAGAAGAGTTCGACCAAGACTGAAATCTTTTGATGCGTCCCAATGTGCCTACTTATACTACGCCCTTAAAGTATGTACTCTTTTGGTGAAGACAAAGTACACACTTTTGAGTATGTAGAAAAAGGGATAGGCAAGCTTTGGGAAAAACTATAATGTCATGCAATTTCATCTTTAACAGTCCATTCTGTCGCCTAATTACACGCAACCCATCACTGTAAACTGGCCTATCAGTCATCTTGTCACAGTTAACATCCTCTACAATGAAATATAACACAGATAACATTAAAAAATATTTTTTACCAGATGAAATGTTGATTATTAGTAACTCAAACCCCTTTACCCCAACCTCTCTACTTAACCGTCGGTCGCTCACATCCGCCGTATTTGTAGTTTTTTTATGCTTTTTATTTGCGTTTATAGTTCTGAACCAAATCCTTTGCCTAAGCACAAAGGATTGTGGGCAATATTAGCCATTAAAGTGTCCACGGATCCACACTTCAAAAATCTACCTGAAATAGTAGACCATACGGAGACTTCTGTCGCGCTTTTCAACATACTTTGCTTTGGGACGCATTTATTTTAACTTAGTTTGAACATTGTGACGCAGGGTTTGCTGCAATAGGGGTTATGCACAACAGACTTCCATGTTCTGTTAACCGGGTCCCGTGACCCGTCACTTCCGGTTCAAGCTTTTTGCATATGCTTTGTTAAATATGAAGCAGTTTTTCTCAAGATGCCTTCAAAATAGATACTAAAGATTATCATAGCCAATGTCCATTACATATGTGGACTGATATCTATTTTCACTAACATTTAGATATAAAAACTGGATAAAACGCTAGTTTAATCTAGCTAGTTTAACTGATTATCGTAAAAGTCAATAGATATCGCTATTATTTATTACGGCTGTTAGCACGTTCTCCGACAAGTGGAAGCTATGAGACCTGTTTTCCGGGTTTGGTCAGGTGACAGTCAACCGATGAAAAACCCGCCCGATCCCCCTCCGCTCCCGCCGTCTGGCTGATTTCTTAAGCGAGCACAGACACAGTACAGTAGTCATTATCGCGTTTTTTGTTTTTTTCTTCTGGTTTTATGTTTAAATAATTTTCAAGTGTTTTAATGGCTCTGTTTGTGTGTCTGTGAGTTTATGCGATGAGATGAGCAAAACATCTTTAAGGAGAAACCGGCTGTCCAACAAAAGAGAACGTTATAACATGTTTTACACCACAACATCAGTGTTTGAAATAACCTTTAGTGATCTGATATGGTTTGAGGCAGGAAATATATTCTTCAATGTTGAATGGATTATAAATATCCATAATTAATTATGAAAATACCAGAGAAGGCTTAAAGAAAACAGATAAACTATTTTCCATTTGCAGTCCAGTGTTTACTGTCCTCATGTTTTATCATTGTCCATACTGTGGATTTCTTGGAGTGTCATCAGTTCTATTATTTCTGTGATGCACATTTATTGCATATTTTCTGCTAGAGGCCGCCCTCTGGTGTCCAGTATGAATGAAACCAACATTAAGTGTGAAAAGCACTAAATAATGGCCAATCCATAAAATAAATATATAAATAAATAATACCTCCCTCTCTCTCTCTCGCTCTCTTTATTTTTTTTTTTATATAAAAATTAATATTGAAGTAGACATGACAGTCCATGTTTTTTTTTCTTTTAAAAATGTAAAAAAAATACTCTGATGTGCCAAGCCATGATAACGAACCGAAAAACTCTGGTTAAAGGTGTGTGTGACTGAGTGCAGACCACTGATCTATATAATGTTCTCTATTATAGATCAGTGATGCAGATCTGCTAACCTTTGTAAAATATTTAACATTAAATCTTGCATTTTGACATTAGCCATCAAGGAGCTTCAGGTAATAATGTCTTGGAATATATGAACCCTCCCCCAAACCCTGAGTCATACTTTAAACCTAAAGTAGCTGTTGACATTTCTAACAGACCTTCACCCTGCTTTGTCACTCTCTGATGTCTCAGTGACGTCAGATGTACATTGAAAATGGAGCTGACCTCTAACATCAAAAACAGCTAGAAATGAGAAAGCCCAGAAATAACTGATGGGGTGAAAGCAGACAATGAACGCAGGATGCTGTAAGAAACTATTGTTCAAGTTATTTTATTTTCAAGCTATTCATGTAGCTGACCCTGAACAGCAGACACTGCTTGTCATCTTTCTATTAACAAAAGAGAGAAATATGACAATGTTGAGAAACATTGTTGATTTATTTTATTCTCTAATTATGTAAATCCAGCTTCTATTGTTGTCATTCTGGGCCACAAAATAAATAAAGAAATTTGAAGCACTTTTTGTTCAAATCCAGCAAATCTGTACTGTTTTGTAGTATGAAATTAAATGAAATGCTAAAATACCTCAATTACTACATTTGCCAAAATCTGCAGTATAAAACCAGAACATGTGACATGGACTAATATGTCCCAAAATGCTATAAAATACTTATATTGTGAAAAATATTTCACTTCTCAGTACTTTAACTGATGGACTGGAGTGGTGTGGACTACTTGTGGATTATTGTGATGTTTTTATCAGTCTGGACTCTCATTCTGACGGCACCCCATTCACTGCAGAGGATCCACTGGTGTGCAAGTGATCAAATGCTACATTTACATCTTAGATGGCCTGAGGTTGAGTACATTTTCACCATTTTTTTGGGGTGAACTATTCTTTTAAACACTATGCTGAGTGATGAAGCCAATGTGTGTCAAGTTGAGAAACATCTTTGATTAACATTATTTTATAATTATGCAAATATAACAAATTGTACTCATTCTGAGCGGCAGAGAGAAACAACGCAAAAAATGTTTAGCACTTTTTGTTTGAAATCCAACAAATCTGATCAGGGTTCACAGGTGAGATTCTTACAGGGAAATATAGAGTGATCTTTGCATGAACAGAAACAGCCAAAGGCCTGATTTTAATTGAATTTTTATTATTGTGATTAAACAGACACCACCAGAGTCAACTCATTTCACCCCAATCCATCACACTAAACCGATGTGTCACAAAAGGGCATAGGATGAGGATATATTAGAAAAACCATATGGCCAAACATCCCAGCAATTACACACTGCCGATTCCTCCACGTTTACTTGTCTATAGCCCACAGCGCTGGCAGATGAGCTGGAATTCAGACTCAAAACAACAAACTTTGTATTTGTGATCTTATAAATTCAGGCTTATACTCTTCCTACTAACTAATTATGTCACATCCTATCTCTCTCTCTCTCTCTCTCTCTCTTTTATATATAATTTACTCTGCAATGGTATATTATTTTGTTTACATTTTGTTTTTTAAGTTTTTTATTCACTCTGCGCTATTGTTATTAATACTCTATTAATCATACTATTTTAATATTATTTTATATATATTATATATTTACATTTTTGTATGTAACATCCTGTTCCTTCATAAATTAACTTATTTAATTTAATTAACCATTCTGTTTTTTTGTAATAATACTTATTTAATAATTTTGTTATTGGCTCTATATTAACATTAATATTTTCATATAACTCTTACCCTTTGTATATCTTGATTAAATCTATTTTAGAATTTAACTGAATGAATTCTGTTATCTAATATAAATAATACATTTAATCAATTTACTCTGTTATTTCACTCTATATTTACCTACACATTTGAATTATTCTATGGTTGTATGATACATCTTGTTCTTTTTTTGGTAAGCTGGTTGTTACTTTCTCTGAAATTTAAATTTAATAAACTAAATTGAAAAACAAATTTGTTAATTAAAGTTTTTTACTCCATTTGATCTATTGTTATTTTACTCTATATTACTTTATTATTTTATATTACTTTTATATGTTTATTCTAAACTCCAAACACGTTAACAGTATAAACGTACAGTTTTGTCAAACTAATAAAGCAAATCCCATTAAAACTCAGTTGAACTGAAAAAAGGAGAAAGCTAATTAAATAGCTAATTACATTTTTAAAAAGCTCATTAAATAGTCAGCTTCATTTAGTTCCCAGTTTGAGTGATATTTTGTGCTGAAGCACATAGACTGAGTGAATCTCACCCGTGACGGTGGCCGTGCGCGTGCAGTTATAGAGGATTGCCAGCTCTCCGAACACTTTCCCCGGCTCGATGGTGCACAGCTTCTGCTCTCCTTTGGTAACCTCCACAGACCCCTCTGCACACAACACACACAAACAAACCCAACAACCTTGAGGCTGAGAATGAGATGAATGTGTGTGGGAGAACTGTTAATACTTTGATTCAGCAAGGATGCATTAAACTGATGAAAAATCAGACTTTAGAAGGTTACAGATGATTTCTATTTCAAATAAACGTTATTTTGAACTTTCTATTTATTAAAAATATAGTATTTTCAATATAGATATTAATTAGAAATGTTTCATGAGCAGCAAATCAGCATATTAGAATGATTTCTGAAGGATCATGTTGAAGGAGACTGGAGGAATGATGCTGAAAAATGTAGAATTTTAGTTTTTTGTGCTTGAACTATTCCTGTGCAAAGCCATGAAATACTAGCACACATCATGTGAAGTGAAGTGTTTTTTTTTTTTTTTGCACAGAGGATCGCTGTCACAAACACATGACGAACAGGCAGCAAATTCAGCTGCCCACTTGACAGAGGTTAGCATAAAAACAAAACGCTGCTGTTAGGGGGCCTTTCAGTTTTACATAAACCGTTTCTCCAAAAAGTTTTAACTGATCATAAAGTAAAAACAGTAGATTTGAAATAGATGCTCCTCACCTTCCAGGATGTAGACGGTAGAGCCGTCGTCGCCCTCCTGGATGACGCAGCAGCCCTGTGCCAGTGTGGTGGGATACATACAGTCCATGATGGTGAGGATCTGACTGGCCTCCAGGTGCTTCATGAAATCATTCTCCAAAAGAGCCTTTTGGATCAACTCTCGAGACCTGGGATGAGCACATGGAGATGAGACGCAATCAAACGTGTCTTTTCTAATTCCCTCATGTGTCCGGGCTCTAACTCACTCCTCGCTCTTGCTGTAGTTGGTGAGGGTGACGTGGGTGAGTTGATTTGGATCCAGCCCCGTGGGTTCGGCTGAAATGGCCTGGCGTTTAGTTCGCTGGGGCTCATCTGGTAACGCTGCACCAATAAAATAAAATGCACCAATAAATAAAATGTGTCCGCGTGGTTAATCCAGGCTTTAGATTGAGTTCCCAGCTCACCTGTGGCTTCTGTCGTCCCGGAGGGGTTGAGTGAGACAGAGGCGGTGCGGAGACGGTCCAGCTCGCCCTGCAGCTGTCTGATGAGCTCATCTTTGGAGTCCAGCTCCAGCTCCAGTTCATCGATGAGGGCGTCACGTTGCCGCAGCTCCTCAATCTTAGTCTGCAGGGCAAACTGGAGGTCACGGAGAGTCCCCATCAGCCCGTCACCGCTGGAGGATCATGCACTCATAAAAGCAATGAAATCCAATAAAGA
Organism: Carassius carassius; assembly: GCF_963082965.1. NCBI lineage: Eukaryota > Metazoa > Chordata > Actinopteri > Cypriniformes > Cyprinidae > Carassius > Carassius carassius. The sequence goes on from NC_081803.1 coordinate 18,964,742, forward strand.
AATCAGAACAAGCAGCTTCACAGGGTTTGGAATGGATGTTTCTGAGACGTTATTGATTTCAGTCATGGAAATGGAAGTGTTACAGCTGATGGGATGATGAGGAAAGAATTATGAATAAATTAAACACAAATATAGTGTAAATTAAAGAAATACAGTGGAGTCCTATTGAAAATGCTTTCTTTTTGAATACAGTTTTTTTTATTACAAATTAAATTATGAGAGTAACAATTCAAATGAGTTTTCAAAAATTAACATGTATTTTACAGGTTCTTAGTAATTGGTCTCAAATACTAAACAAGAAGATCAGCATTTTATTAGGTCTGACAATTGTGAATGATTTCTTCTATGTCTTGTGTTTTTGGCGTTATGGTATTAATATTTTATGTTTTTTTATATTTCTAGATAATATGCTATTTATGTACAGAACTTCCATTTGTATTGTTTTGAAAGTGCTTTATAAATTAAGGTTGAATAAAATAAAGGTTGAAAAATCTCTTCATTTTATGAAACTTAAAATACAAACTTAAAAAAAAAACTTCAAATATAGGCTACAAATAAATATACATTTAAAATGCTTTCTTTTTGAATAGTTGTTTTTTTTTCATTACAAATTGTTGTAGCATCAACTGAAGTGTGAATCTGAATTTTAAAAAATACTGAAATTATGAAAATTATGATTTTCTATTGATTTCATAGTCTCGTAATATTTGGTTTTAAACTTTCCTATTTATTTTACATCATGTTTCTTTGTTTAACATTTTCAAAATCCAGATTAATTTAGGTTTCTTTGAATCCCCGATAAATAAATAAAATAATTATATATATATATATATATATATATATATATATATATATATATATATGAACAAATACACAGAGAACCATAAAGAAATGAAAAGGAACAGAAGTGATTTAGATATATTTCTTTATATATTACATTGTAAATGTTTATTTAGCACATTGTTTTCTAAATAACAAATTATTTTTAGTATTCAGGCATAAAGATATAGGCAGTAAGAGAAAAACAAGTAATACAATAAGAAAGGCTTATTAGAATGATTATCATTATGGTCCTTGTAAAAAATCTTGTTTAAATCATTACATAAAAAGAGATATAGAAAAATATTTACTACTCTGTCATTTATGTTTTTTAAAAAAAAATCATAAAAGGAAAATGTTTCGCCTGAAATAATATTCAATCATATAATAAAAGAGGTTCTGCTGTGTCGGACTTACCTACAATAAAGAAGCACAGAGGACTGAACCGATCCAGCGCAGATGAGCAGGGAGAGACTCGGCTGTGTTTCAACATCTAGTGCTCTGCCTACACACTAACTAGACTGCATCATATGTGCCTCCTCCTCTGCGTCCATAAACGAAGCTCGCTTCTTCATAACGAGTCTTGCTGTATGTGATTAGCGATGAGGAGTGAAGATGCTGCAGGTGTGTTTCTGACTGGGTTTGATTCATTTGAACTGACCTGTATTAAAAATATCAAATTAGACATGCTACTAATAATAACTATGTTTCCGTTGACAGTGACACAAGTGACAGTAGCTTGGCTATAAAGCTTTTCCAGCAAGGAGCATATCGACAAGAAGCAGAGTAAAGTGACAAATCGCTATTTTTGTAACGACTTTTCCGCGCGTTCTCTTAAATGTTTACTAGCTCTTGTATGAAGCATTCAGATTCATTCCGAATCGGTTCGCTCGAATGATTCATTTAAATGAGTAAGTTTAGAAAATGTCCGTTACTTCGCGGCATTTACAAAATAATATCATAATATTAATTACAATAATTTAATAAAATAATATAACATATAAGTGTTAATGACCGTTTGACATATTCATGCAAAAAACATCACTTTATAAATTATTTTTACTACTGTATTTTTGTGTAGCTATATTTTATTGATTTACTCTCGTTCCTGACAATCTAAAATATGAAAAATTCATTCCGAATCGGTTCGTTCGAATGATTCATTTAAATGAGTAAGTTTAGAAAATGTCTGTTTCTTCGCGGCATTTACAAAATAATATCTTAATAGTAATTACAATAATTTGATAAAATAAAATAACATTAATTGAATTTTGAATCACCGTTTGACGTATTTATGTAAGAAACATCACTTTATAAATTATTTTTACTACTGTATTTTTGTGTAGATTTTATTGATTTACTCTCGTTCCTGAAAATCTAAATTATGAAAATTCATCATAAAAAATATGAATTATATTTTGATCATCTAAACCAGTACAATAATCAATAAACATAACATTAAATATAAGAAAAGCATGAACCATTTAAGTTGAATGCAAGATATAGTTTTAACTGTAATGCAAATCTATCTTTGTCGAATGTTATTTTATGAAAATAAGGATTAGGTTTAATCAAAACATGACGAAAATGCCGCTTTCAAACTGAAATCCAACAAAACGTCAATATGGCGGCTTGCGTGAGTGAAAAGGATTCAGATAAAAAACTGGAATTGTATCCTTTTAGTACTGCTGTTCTTAAATATCAAACTATTTTAATATGATACAGTTGAACTCTGCTTGTCTATCCCGGGATATATTAAGACTATTAAGCTCTTACCTGCTTGCACGAAGGAGTTAGATCAGAGACACGTGTGCAGTCAAGTAACAGTAGATCGGTCAATGCATGAGAAACAGGTGCATGTTTTTTTCCAAGTCCTGTTTTGCTTATCCTTAACGAAACATCAGCTTTTTAAATGTATCTTTCCCATGTGAGAGAGAGGCAGCTATCGCCCTGCAGTCTTTATCTCCTGATCCTGAGCCCAGGAAAGGAGGAATCAATAAAAACCTGGATGTTACAGGACAAACACTGTCTGTGTGAGTTAAAGCACATGAACGATCACATAAAAAACTCTAGCGTTAAAAATAGCTGTCCTAATTTAGATTTAGGTCACACACTATGCCACACTGGTCTAATTACCTTATTTTCCTCTTTCAAATACCATCCTGTGTTTGTGATACTAATTCATAAAAAAAAAAAATAACAGTACATTTCTATTATACACAATAAAACTTATCTTATTTTTGGTCATGTCTTTATAGCAGATGGACTGCGGATGAAGCTCGGATTCTTCGTGTTTCTGTAAGTTCTTTCTTGGACCATTTGTCTCTAGTGATGGAAACTATGGATGTATTTGGACCACCTGTTTCATAATGACAATTTGAGAGACAAATTCAAGCATGAGAGGAAAAATGTGATCCCAGACGCTGTTTGCACTATGTTAGGAGGACATCCAAGAGAAACATCTGCTGCCGTGTGTTCATCTTGGACTGCGAAGGCTTAAAAAGCATAAAATAATGTGCTTTTGCTCATGTCTTAAGACAATTGCTTTGAGTTGTTAAATTAAATATTTCACCAAAAAGTAACAATGTACTTAATTACTCGTCCTCAGACCATACAAGATGTAGAGTTCGTTTTTTCATCGGAACATATTTGAATTGACCAATGGATCCTCTGCAGTGAATGGGTGCCGTCAGAATATTTTCCATATTATGGCCATAAATGAAGGTTTAAAGTTTAAAACACCTTAATGATCAATTTGTTTCTTACAAACATGGAGCTTTTCACTTCACAAATAGTTAATTGTTGGACTGGAATCATGTGGATTTTTGTAATGCTTTCATCAGCAGTTTGGACTCACATTCTGATGGCACCCATTGACTGCTGAGGACCCACTGGTAAGCAAGTGATGGAATGCTAAATTTCTCCACATATGTTCTGATGAAAAAACAAATTCATATGGCCTGAGGTTGAGTAAAGTTTCAGCCAATTTTAGCTAATTGGTGAACTATTCCTTTAAAGTTTATCAGTGTAAAAGAAGCCAAAACAAACCAGTTTTGTCATTTGAATAAAGATTTATTAATGAAGCATTGTTGATGAAACAATACAGAGAAATGATTTGACCGTGTTTAAGGAAAGGTACTTGTTTTATAAAAGAGGGACAGATGTGTGTTTATTGGTTTCTATTGGCAGACATCACTAAGGGTTTTCGATCAATATAATCTCCAACACTGGTTGATAGAAACAGACGTGAAAAAAAAAAAAGTCACACATACATATTCAAGGGTTGTCAGGGCTCACTCTCCGATTTCAGCTTTCCTTTATTTGACCTACATCATACCCATAATTCGATCAATGAGATGAGCCTGTTAGAAATGTCTACTATATGAACATAGAAACATCAAAATAAACTGTAAACCTAGTAATTAAACAGCATGAGGTCAAGACAAGAATTAATCATTACTGTTACATTCATACATTAAAACTGGGGAAACACTTTCGTTCGAAGTGAAAGAAACTGTTGCATGGTTAAAATGATTGCACTTAAGACTTCCTGAGCTCCCAGATCCCCAAAATGTTCACCAGCCTAACAAGTCATGTAAGGGGGCCTCCTTAGGCGCAAACTTTATATAATTCTTTCTGGCCTTGGCAGCTCTTAAATTATGCTGATGATTTTGATATTGTGACATGCTTGGCTGTGTATTCTGAGTGTATGTATATTTGTTTAGTTAAAGAGTTTAGTTTACCATATTAAAGGATTTGGCAAAATAAAGGAATTTCGAGGAAGACTTCATCCTAAAACAAAGTAAAAGGCACAGACAGACATACAAGCAGGAGATGAGTCTGAAAGACTATAATCTGCATGGATGAAGGAATAAACAATACAAAAAGCAAAAAAAATTAAAAATCACTTGTAAATAATAGAATAACTATCACATTTCATCTCTTTCTCATAGAAATAATATCCTTAAAGGTAGTTATATTAAAAGTGATGCTGTAGTAGGGAGTTTCTTTAAATTCCTAACAGTTCTTTACATACAAGTTTGGAAAGGAAGTGTTTTCTTCTGAATGCTGGATGTTTTGCACTTCGGGATCGGTCTGCCCCACACTGGCTCTCCTCTGCATCTCTGGTCCCCTCTGTCTCCATACGTCCTGCCTCAGCAGCTGCAGCCGTCACCAGAGGCCACGGGTCTGTCATCTCTCAGTTTAATCTGGTCTGGGAAGTCATACGTCTCAACCTCAGACTCCTGTGAGAGGGGCATACATTAGTATCAGAGTGGAGGTGCTGTTATTATAAAAAAAAAAAAAATGCATTGCGATGCGGATGTTGCAATTTTTGAATCACAAATGTCAAAACATTAGCAAACATCCGAATATCACACATATTTTTTGCACATCGGGGAGCCTCTATAAATATGAGGGGTGTTGAAATCACTTGCAGTTCACTTTGATGCATTGATAATCGTTTTATAATCGCAACGCAGCCCTCTGAATCAAAATCAGGTAGAATCGTGAGGTTGCCTAGAGATTCCTACCCGTAATGTCAAATGGTACGTACCTGTTTGAGGGCGTTGCGAGCGATGGTTTGGAAAGCTTGGTCCACGTTGATGGCCTCTTTTGCACTGGTCTCAAAGTACGGGATATTGCTTTTGCTCTGACACCAGGCCTGGGCTCGTTTCGTTGTCACCTGCACAGGGCAGACAGTTGGTCAGTTTAATAAGGCATCATCCAGTCATGCAGTCAGATTTTAGAATCAATATCAGGGTTATCATGAACTGAAACAAAAAAAATTTATTAAAAAGTAAAAAAAAAAAAAAAAAAAATTACGATTATTTCAGCTTGTTGCTAAAATAACGTAATAAAATAACAAAATTTGTTTAACTTTATATAGTAAAATAATTACATCTAAAACTGAAATAAAATCAATTAAAAATATATAAAATAACAAAATTACAAAAACAGAAAATGACTTCAACTTTAAAATTAAAAGAAAAAAATAAAGGTGTGAAAGGACTTGACAAACATTATTATTGGACCCAATAAAAAATTATAATAAACGAAATATTAATATTAGTAAATATTAATAAAAATATTACAGATATTAATAAAAACTCTTAAAAGTATAACAAAAATATATAGTATAAATTATTTAAAGTTGCAAAAAGACTTGAGTAAAATTGTAATTGGACCTCAGAAAAAAAGCTAATAAAAATAATTTCACACTCAAAAAAACCCCACAAACAATATTTTCACTACAACTTTAACTAAAATGAATATACACAGATATAGTAATATATATATAATAACATTAAAGGATTAGTCCAGTATAAAAATTTCCTGATAATTTACTGACCCCTATGTCATCCAAGATGTTTGTGTCTCTTTCTTCAGTCGAAAAGAAATTAAGGTTTTTGAGGAAAAGAATCTAGGATTTTTCTTAATTTAACAAGACTTAAATGGGAATCAACAGACTGAAGGTCCAAATATTGTAGACATAAATGTATATGCTTTGAACCACAAATGCTCATCTTGCACTCTGTGATGCGAATCAACGACTTCACGGGTGACGTAAACCCGTTGGAAAGGTCATGCGCGTTTAGTTCTTCGTCTGTGTACAACAGTTCGAAAAGGTAGGGTAGATCTCATTTTCTTTCTAAAATAAAAAATCTTCAGACATCATTGCTTTACCTTTTTTTGTAAAGGGCATTTGACTTTTTTTGCACATTCACATTTTAAGTCATCACAGTACCTAAATATGAAATATATAAATAGTGGGTGCTGTACAATCTTTAATAGACATTAATTCACATTTACTTATGTTTAGATTAAGACATGAAGCTTCAGATCATTTTTTTTTTTTTTTTTTTTTTTTACAATTCATTGCTATACAGATTTGGGAAGCATCTCTTAAAAATAAGCTGAAGTCATCTTCTAATTGACTAATAAATATTTCTCGATTCACTACACGAATACCACTTTCACAAACAAACGTTAACAGTTGCTGCACACAAAGAAGAAATTAATAGGGAGAAATGAGGACTAGAAACAAAAAATTAGGAACATCTGACCAAGCCACGCCATCATCACATGAAAAGATAAATCTTATATTTTAACACATACTATTGTCCAGTTAAAATAAAAAGCACGATAATAATTCATATTATAAAATGTAATGTAATATAATAAAAGTATTAATAGAATTGTTATTATTAGTATTATTAAATATCTGCCAAAAGTTTGGAAACATTACAATTATTAATGATTTTGAAATTACTCTCTTCTGTTCACCAAGGCTGCATTTATTTGATTTTGATCAAAAATAAAGTAAAAAAATAAAGCAATATTATGAAATAAAAAAAGGTTTCTATTTTAATATATTATAAAATGTAATTTATTCCTGTGATGCAGAGCTTTCTGCATCTTTACTCCAGTTCTTGATGCTCAAGAAACATTTCTAAGTATTATCAATGTTCAAAAGAGTTATGCTGCTTCATATATTTTTTGTGGAATATTTTTTTTCAGGATTCTTTGATAAAAAGGAAGTTCACTGAACAGCATTTGTCAAATATATTTATTAAAACATTTTAAATGTATTCACTCTACACTCACTTTATCGGTTTAATGTATGATGAATAAAATCAACTCTCTCAGTTTTAAACCTTACCACAAATGTTTGAGTGGTCTCATTGTTTCCTCAAAAATGTTAAGCAGCAACAACTGTTTTTAACATTCATGATAATAAATAGTAAATTTTTTCTGAGCAGCAAATCAAAATGTTAAATGTTAGAATGTTAGAATGATTTCAAAAAAATCATGTGAACACTGAAGATTATTTTTGTAAACAACAACAGACTTATAAATGAATCTAATGATGAATGCTGTGTTCCCAAATGCAAATTACAGTGATGCGAAGAGCAGTGAATCGAAACTGTTCAGCAGACATGTAGAACAGCAGACTGCAGCTTATATTTATATAATTACACCGCAACCATTGCATATTTTATGACAGTACTAGTCTCAAATTCTTACCACCATTCATAAAAAAGTTACATGGTGAGAAACACATTTCAGCACTGAATCTACTCACATTTGAACCCTTTCAGCTGTCTAGCAGATGGCGCCATGAGCTCCTTCAGTGCTCTCGGGATCATTCCGTTCATGATGTTTCCGTCCATAACCTTTTCGCAGTTTATTTAGTTAATTGTCATGATTTTAAACCGAATTCCGAATTAATCCGCAAGAATCACATCCCTGGTAATGTGTGAAATCAAGCTAGTGCAAGATGAGCATTTGTGGTTAAAAAGTAGGGCTGTGCAGTTAATCTCATGCAACTGTCAGGCGCGCCGGTTCTGTGATTAGTAGGAAATCTCCATCACCTGCTTTCAGACAGAGCGGCATTCACTACACAGAGCCGTAGTTCACTGACAATTGGGCAATATCTCAGGCGATTTGATCTGCAATACTGAATGAGATAATGCCTAATTGTCAGATTTACTGCTGCTTTAGATGTATTAAAAAGTATATACATTTTATTAATTTTTTTTAGAAAATGACTAATTGTTTCGCTAGATAAGACCCCTATTCCTTGGCTGGGATCATGTAAAGCCCTATGAATCTGCACAGAAACTTCAGTTTGGTCCTTCAGCCTGCTGATCCCCATTTAAGTTTATTATATTGAGAAAAATCCTGGAAGGTTTTCCTCAATAACCTTAATTTATTTTTGACTTAAGAAAGAAAGACATCAACATCTTGGATGGCATGGGGGTGAGTAAATTATCAGGAAATTCTAGAAGTGAACTAATCCATTGAAAAATAAAAACTGCTTCAAAATGTTAAATAAAAATTAAACAAAAGCTGTAATAGTATTTTAATAACACTTATCAATACTAAATATTTTATAAAACCAGTTTGACCATCTCTAACTATCTATCCATTCAGTATCCCCAAAAGGAGTGTGTTTACATGTACAACAATCATTGGAAGACAACAACAAAAGAAGATTGTGTTTAGATGAGATTTTGAAATCTTTCTTCTGAGAATTTGATGTCAAAATGTAAACATGTAATCCCGCGCTGTTAAATAAAGACACACCTGTCTGTTCTCCAAGTCGATTTTGTTGCCGAGCACTACAAAGGGGAAGTTCTCCGGGTCTCGAGGGCTGGCCTGAATGAGGAACTCATCCCTCCAGCTGTCCAGGGTTTTGAAGGTGTTCGGCGCAGTCACATCATACACCAGCACACAGCAGTCTGCCCCGCGGTAAAAAGCTACACCCAATGACTGGAAGCGCTCCTGTCCTGCCGTGTCCCAGATCTGAAACGGCCATGAAATAGTACAGTGCTGCATTGTTTGCATTTAAAGGGCCATATCATTAGAAATCAAAATGTCCTTGATGTTTTTCAAAAACAAAAAAACTGGTTGAGCTGAAAGATGGTCATGAAATAATACAACACAAATATGCATTATATATACAAAAAATATGTATAAGTGCAAAAAACACTGTAAGTGGACCTCAGGTAAAAAAAATAAAAAAAATAAATAATAATAATAATAATAAATGCGGGATTAGTAATAATAATAATAATAATATTATATTTATATTTATATATATATATATATATATATATATATATATACACACACACACACACACACACACATATATATATATTTTATTTTATTTAATTTTTTTTTTTACCCTGAGGTCCACTTATTTTTTGTATAAATATATATAAATATACATAAATATAATTATATTAAATATCGCTAGTTCTCTCTCTCTCTATATATATACATATATTTATAATATTAATATTATATATTAACATATATAATCATAGTAATATAATAGTATTTCTGAGTGTGAAAGGACTTGACATTGTTATAGTACCTCAGGTAAAATAAATAAATAAGAATTTATATCTATCCATCTATCTATAAAATCATAATCATTAATAATATTTATATATAAAATAGATGTATTATTATTTTAGTATCATTGATATACTATTCGTTTTTAATAATTTAATAATATTATTTTGTGTGATTTAGTAATTTATATATATATACATGAGAAATGCTATCTTGGCAACTAGAAAAAAAAATATGGGATTAGCTTTAGTTAACAATGGTTTATAATATAAAAATACATCTAAAGACTCATACCTGCATTGTCACCAGCCTGTCATCCACCATCACCTCCTTGGTAAGAAAGTCAGCACCGATAGTGGCTTTATACTGATTGCTGAACTTCTTATTGACATATTGGTTCATCAGAGAAGTCTTCCCCACACTGTAGCACACAAACACAAGAAGAATTATTACTCTAAGTGTTTGAAACGTAAACTGAAATAACATTATCAGGCATAATTGGTTCAGAAGATCATCACGTACCCAGAATCCCCGAGAATGATCACCTTCAGGAGCACCTTTTTACGAGAAGCCATCCTAGTGGACTAAACTGTGCCTAATAAAACGATAGGATCACTTGTGAGGTCTCTTTAATGTGTAATTAAGTTATTTAGTATGCAACCTCTGCAAATGACATGTAATGACTGTGATTGCCAAACAAACACACAAACATGTTGAATAGGGAAGGTTGCACGATATTAGTCATGTGCCCAAGCGTCAAATCTGCATTATTATATCTAATGTAAGGCGTGGCATAAATAAAAGTCAAAGTTCTAACCCATTAATTATCAATAAAAAGATACTTAATGTCAATGTAACGTTAAACGTCAATATTAGCTGTCAGTTCATGCTGGCCTGCTGCAAATGTCCAGTCGATTCTTAAAATGTCAGTGTTAAACGTTCACAATACTTTTTTTATAATTATTCAAATAATAATCAACAAAACCAATGTTTTAAAATAATCAGTTTAGCTTATCAATTTTGAGCTAACATAAAGCTATGAGAAGCTAGTTAAAGCTAGCACAAACATACCGCGAATGTAACACATGTACAGACTTTATTTATATAAATAAGCACGTTTCATACACCTAAAACGTCTAAATCTCAGATTATGGTTATTTCTATGGGTTTCAGTCACGAAGTTTAAATATTTTTTCTCTTGTCACTCTGCTGGTTAGCGTAACGTTAGATGGCTAACATGTTAGCTTGACAAAAACTCACTTTCTGAGGAGAAATCCCAATTTGGGCTCAACAATCTGCTGCTGTCATACAACAAAAGCAAGCCAACACGACACCTCCACCGTCTCTGATCGATTCGGGACTCTCTCTCTGAGTCGTGTGGCGTGTTTTTGGATGTTCTCAGTCACGGACAGTTCGGCACATCCGTGTGTAATAATGAGCAGCAAACACTCCCTCTCTCGACTCGACTCCACACTCATCATGTTTATGTCTGTCAAAATTATGGCTGAGAATGCAAATACATATGCAAATACAAACGTGCATTGAGTATTTCTGTCGTGTGGTGTTTATATCTGATATAAACACATTTATCACTTCATTAGCAGAAGTTGAGCTGTGCACTCAAAACTCACTATGTAACGTTATATCTTAAAATGTACGTTTGTGGTATGTGAATGTGATATCCACTGACAGACCTTTTAACTATTTTGTGTAAATATTGACATAAATGTTATGTATGTAAATATAATAAATATTGAATTAACTATGCAGTGGTGTTGATATATTAAAGTTTTACAGTATTATACACACACACACACACACACACACACACAGTATTTTATGTTAGATTTACTTTATACTTGATAGCTATTATCAGATTTTGCCCCCCTGTAACCACTACAGTTCAAACGTTTTTTGTTTTCAAGAAAAGAAAGTGACGTGACATTCAGCCAAGTATGGTGACCCATACTCAGAATTCGTGCTCTGCATTTAACCCATCCAAAGTGCACACACATAGCAGTGAAAACACATACACACACTGTGAACACACACCCGGAGCAGTGGGAGAGTATTTTGTTAAAGAAATTAAAACTGTTAATCAGCAAGGTTGCAATAAATTGATCAAAAGTGACAGCAAAGACATTTATAATGTTAGAAATTATTTCTATTTCAAATAAATGCTATTCTTTTGAACTTTCTAATCACCAAAAACCCTGCATATATCAGGGTTTCCACAAAAATATTTCACAATATTTTCATATTGACAGTTTTCAACGATAATAAGAAATGTTTGCCATCTCAGGAATAAATTACATTTTAAAAATATATTTAAATAGAACACATTTACATTTTAAACTATAATATTTTTTAATTTTTGCATTTTTTATCTAATAAATGCAGCCTTAGTGAAAATAAGAGACTTCCTACCAAACCCAAACATCTGATCTGTGGTACTCGTTGAAACCTAGTCATTATATATTGTCTATTTATAACAGTGTATAATAAAATGCAACAGTTGATTTGATTATAGATTAAATCTATGATTTATGATTTACCATCTTTTATATAAAACACAACACAAAGCCAAAACCCTGCTCTTTTAATTAATTCCCAAAAGGCTGTGTTTATTTAATATATAAAGTTCCTTAAAGGTTGAGAGACCTTATTCCTCAAGAGTAACAGCACACAAACAGGACAAAGAATGATGAGTAATCATTCCAAAGTGTTCAAAGGTTGAGTATCTCAGAAGAACACGTAAACAGACTTTGAACCTCCTCTATGTGGAGTGATAAGATAAAAGGTAACAAGACATTTACTCACAGACTGATTTTATGTACATTTGATTATACAGCGCAGTAACATACACTGCGACAGGACCAACCAGCAGAGTTCGCTGTTAAGTGACTACTAGTTTACATAAATTACAGCTCAATCTCCAGCCTCAGAAATCATCATCATCGCAAATGTCCAGATACACATCGAAAGCCTCGCGGTTGCAGTTTCCATCAGGGGTGAAGACGTACTTGTGGAATGTCCCATCAACACATATGGCTTCAAAGAGAGACAAGTGATGAGAAACTGACAAATCAATAACAGCTCACTCAAAGGACTTCAATAAAACCCACGTACCAATAACAGAGTTGACGTTTTTGGAGGTGTTCTTCCCGAAGGCACAGATGCAAGCGCATTCAGCCGGCACAGTGAAATTAGCCAGAGACCACTGACTGTCCACATACTGTCCGATGACCGGACCCACCTTTCCTACACGTGCCAAACTAGAGAAGACAAAATGCCACACATAAAACCCAGTGACTACTAGGATATTTCTAAATAACACTTAGAATGTAACGAAAACTGTAATGAAATGACAAATAAGATTTTTTTGGAGTGAAATGGTTAATCTTACGCAGAGCGCCGGTTCAGTTTAGTGTCTTTCAGAGCAAATATGTGCACTGTTCCCTTGTCACTCGATGCACACAGAAAGGATGAGTCGTGGCTGAAATTAATACTGTAAAACAACAGAATTCAATAAATAATCTGACATTTTTTAATTTCATACGTTTTTTTTTCATAAAAAAAGCAATACTAAAAATCTATTCATATAAAATGCAGTGAAGAAGTTTGGGCAAACTTAAATCAAATTATGTTTTCTTTTAATCTAAAAGAAACTTCTACTTAAATTCTACTGAAATTGTTACTTAAATTAGTTCTGTAGACCAGGGTTTTCTAAATGTGGTTCACAAAAAGCCAAAAATAATAATGATATTTGAATGAAATGTAAAATTAATGTGGCTTAGAAGAACAAAATATAATTTTAATATATTGTTAAATAAAATAGATGCACATCCCTTTATATATATATTCAAAATAAAAACACCAAATAAAAATCAGATATTTGATCTGCTTACTTGCATGCCATGTGACCAATGGACATCAGAGAACCATGAACATGCAAATGTGTTTTTAAATTATAGAAATATTAACTAAATATTAACAAATATTTTGTCTAAGGGGTTCGATTTACTAATACGTTCCCTCGATTTAAAAATTGTGAGCACGATTTACTAATACGTTCCCTCGATCTATAAATTGTTTTAGTACATCAATGGAACGAATTAGTAAATTGTGCTCACAATTTATTTATTTTTTCTTGCATGTCGTGAGGAGCTCCATATCATATAGATATCAGTCAGTGAAGGAAAAGCAGACAGGTTTTTAGTATATATGTGAACTCCTTCAATACTGTGTAGAAAGTATCCCAGGATGCACCTCATTAATTTGAGAGAATGTCCAAAGTGAGCAGAGCTTGAATCTAGATAAAGAAGAAGCTCAAATACAATACCAGTAGAGTGTAGCAGGGTCGGTTCCTCTACGTAGTTCCACTAGCTTGTCTCGTGTTGTAGTGTCAAACAGACGGATCAACGTGCCCTTTCTGGATGCAGACGCAACCACACTGCCAGGCTGGTTCAGTGCCAGGCAGGCGATTTCACTCTGGTGGGCGTTGATAGTGAATGGAGCAGATGATGTGCCAGGTTTTGTGTTGGAAAGGTCCTGTCAAAGCGTCATGAACAGCATTAAAAATTCCATCCAACATGTAGATGAACAGATTTGGAGAAATGTAGCATTACATCACTTAATCATCAATGGATCCTCTGCAGTGAATGGGTGCCGTCAGAATGGGTGCAAACATCTGTTAAAAACATCACAATAATCCACAAGTAATCCACACCACTTCAGTCCATCAATTAATGTCCTGTGAAGTGAAAAGCTCCATGTTTGTAACAAACAAATCCAGATATTTTTAATTTCATACCGTCGCTTCTGCCTAAAATACAAGTCCATAATGAGTGAAAACGTCCATCATAATATGTCCTCTCAAATCAAAATTCACCAACATATTTGTTTAGAACTATTTCAGTCTTTTTCGCTTGTAAAACGTGCTTGTTTTGTTCATATTTCTCTCCTGATTCAGACGAGATGAAAAGCAATAATACGGATAGAGAACTCATATTTTAGATGGAAGCATGGTTTGAAGTTAAACATGTCTTCGTGATGGATTTGTTTATTATAAACATGCAGCTTTTTGCTTCACCATATGTTAATGGGCTTGGAGTCATGTGGATTATTGTGATGTTTTTATCAGTTGTTTGGAATCTCTTTCTGACGGCAACCATTCACTGACAACAAATTTGATAAATTCTCTAATGATAAATTTCTCCAAATCTGTTCTGATTAAGAAACAAACTCATCTAAATCTAAATTTTGAGCAAATTTTCATTTTTGGGTGAACTATTCCTTTGATAAATGATTGGAAATTTTAATATGCGAAATTAAATTTACTACTGTTATATTTTATAATAATTTAAACATAAATCTTACCACTAACTGTAGACTGCCACATTTGTGTCCAGGAAAAACCAGCAACTGCTTTTCCAAACTAGGGCACAGGTCACACAAACCTACAAACACAAAAATACAGTGATGAAAAATACATAAAAACAAGTCAAGCCTATTTCTGATGAAACTATATGAAATTGCAAGCAATGCTCACAATACCTTTCGGGTTATCTCGAGTGTCAAACTCAAACAGCTTGACAGGGTTGTCAGGAAAACTATACACGTAGATCCTATTTTTCAGGACAATGATGATTCTTCATGTATAAAAACATGAAATGAGACGTTATTAATATGAACAGCATTTTTAAGATGTGTAAAGATGGAACACTATTGTTTAATGGCTGGATATCTTACTTGTCATGTCTCATCCTCACAGCCAGCACTGGTTTGGTGAACGTGAACTCAAGCACTAATTTATCCTTGGGGTCTCGCACTTCCCGAGAATCATCCCAAATTAATACTGCCAGAGATAAGATGAACAAAAAACACACATAGTTTATTCCAGCTCATATAAAGTCTGGATTGAAGGGAGCCATTCAAGTGTACTTTATCCAAGGATATAAGTGCAATTTAGACTCCAAGTGTACCTGAGATTTTGGAGAATTTGGGGTTGACACCGCCTCCCACCACAGCCAAGAGGTTTGATCGATGTAGCATTGAACACAGAGCAATGCTGCCCACCTGCTCATGATCTATAACCAATCAAATCACACACATTCAACAAACAAGTCTACAAATAGGTTTTTGAAAAAAGAAAACAGATTTATCCTACCTAAATGGCCCTTTTCCATTAAAGGTTCCACATTGTAAATACGAACACCTGTTTCCATGGCACAGCAGAAACAACCTAAACAACATGGAAAAAGTCAAAGCTAATGAATACAGAAAAGATCATCAGTACATTATTAACAGTGGCTAACAAGAACTTTTCTGATAATTTATTTAATTTTTGAGAACACTGACTTTATTTTATCCACTTTGTCAAAACAATGCAAATTATTTTCTGGTTTCAAAAATTATTGCGTAAAAAAATATGTGTTCATTTGAAAATTTGCACCGGTCTCATTTGTTATCATGAAATTGTATTATAAATATATTAATATTTTATTGGTCACTCTGCTTTCTGGATGTCAATATTGAAAAAAAATACAATCACGAATTATTTATATATATATATATATATATATATAATCAGTCTAGCAGCAATTGTAATAATATAGCAGCAGGATGTTTCTTAAAGGAAATGATATTGCAGACTCACTTTGGTTCTGGTTGAACTGAAGGCTGTTGACCCCTCTCTGCTGGGCCATGATGTCAGAGAAGAGTTCGCTGCTGATTTTCTGACCTTCAGGAGTTTTAACTAGAGCTAATCATCTTAAATTAGCAAAAGAGCAGGAAACAGCGTTTTATCATATAAAAACATGACTACGAGCTCAGAAAATCAACTTCATTTTACAATATAAGGGTTGACATAACACCTCACTTACCATTAAGCTGTTCAAAAGGTCCAACCAGTTGTCCTGACACTAAACAAGTAAATCGAAGTGATTTTATAAAGGTTGATGTAAATGTGACAGCTCACATTAGGCAATAAGCCGTAGAGCTGCCAACCATTGCTGTTGTTGTTGTTGTCGCAGCTGTCTTATTCTACGCTGGCGCGCGACTGTTAACGGAGCACAGCTTCCCCCTGCTGGAGAGGAGGACAACGAAAGTAGCGCATGGCCACGAAGAAAGATTTCTCACAGAGTAGATGAAAGCGGGTAGAAGAAGACACCTAAGTTCGTGTAGCTACTGTCTATGGGGCGTAGTAGAAGCCCAGAATTTATTTTGAATCTTACATGTACAATAGGCCTTAATTATGTTTTTTCACGTGTTACCTGTAAAGTCACCTATGATTTTTTCCAAATCATTCCATGATTTTCAGATACAGATCGTTCAATTTAATAGTTCTAAAATATAAATTTTTTAGTGCATACATTTGCCAAAGAAGAAGTGTAATTAAAACATTTATTTACTCGTAACAATCCACTATGAATTCCTTTAAAACTGTACACATTGCTATTACGCACTTAAATATTAGAAAAAGTCACACATATTACAAGGAGCCTCACAATATAAAGAAGAAGATAAAGGCAAAAATGAATAAGGATATAAACAGAGAGCTAAATAATTTAATCGCATGGCATCATAATATTGAAACATAGTGAAGTTATGTATTTACAAAAACTGATTGTGTAATTAACTTTTCTGTCCATAAGGTGGCAGTAAGTTACTAAAGACGGTCTCCTCAATAATGCGTCTTAATCATTTAATTGGAAAAGTGATACACAGGTAATGATGGCCCTTATGACGTCTGTCTGTTTGCATGTGCGACCTCCATCTCACCTGTGTCTTAAAATGACTATATTTAAAAAACAATGCTGTGGACAATACAATAAGGACAAAAATACAAAGACAGTCTGTCTGCTGTGGTACCTCTAGACAGAATGACTGTTTCTAACATTAAACATTAAAATGTCTGCTTAGGCCATTAAACAGGTCCCTGAGCTGTTCGCCAGCCAGACACACATTTTAGAGAATGCAGCTTGTTTTAGGATTTCAAAAGCATGTCTAGAGTTTCTTGGTTTTACCTGGTGCTGTATTTTGTATGGTAAAATAGTGTGTTTTACATTCACTTTAATATATTTTATTTACAGACGAATTAGGTGAGTTGTTTCACATTGTCAAACTGATGAATGCTTTGCACAGAAAGGAAGATGTATTGAATTACAAAAAAGGACGAGGTATTAAGCATGCAAATGAGAGAGCTATAAGATATGACAATATGAGAAAGAGATATGAGAGAGCTATACGATATGCAATGTATGCTGAATTTAAAATCAAACAGAGGTTGTCCTCAAGGGCATTATATACAGATGCATTTGGAAAGTACATGTTTAACATATGCATTTTTAATAATGGTGCATGGACATTAAAATGTCACCAAATGAATCAGGTTAATTTTACACATCTAATTAAGCCTATAAAACCTATAGCTTACTGTATCATGTTTGATACATTAATTTTTAAGGCCTCTAAATTACCAACATGATTTTTCTTAGTATTATTTTTAAGTCTTTACAGGGTTAAGAAGACTGGTTATGTCACAATGGTTTTAAGTCTTTAGCCTTTATGCTGGAACATGAAACCCAAGTGGCATATGATCTGTGCTTTGGCTGTTCACTCTTGATTAAGTGAATCTGAAAAGACTTTGATTCCTTTGATTCGGAGTTGAAAATGAAGCCATTGTTCCTGTCCGCTGGATCACAAGTGTTTGCATCAAGCTCAATGAGCATCTAATAACTCTGATATTATCTCGACCCCATCATAATTATTTATTTATTATTTATTTTTGGTTACATCATATGAGTGTAAGATTACTAATTTTGAACAGACTGCCATTCTTCTGCTTTGATCCAGTTTTGTAAACAGTTCTCAGTCCAGCTGTCATATTTATTTTATTGAGAACAAATTAGGTATCGTGAAGAAACCTGATGTTTATTTTTAAAACAAAACCACTCTTTTGGAAAGGGTTCACTTAAAATGTGTCTGTTGGACATAATATGATTTTTTTGTTTTTCTCCAATCATGATATGTAAATTACAAGTTACATAAAAAGAAATTGATACAACATGCATTTTCTTGTATTTCAATTCAAATTTCAAGTATATAAAAACTAAACTTACTGTAATATGGGTTAATAATGCAGTGATCTAAGGTTAATTTTAGTTATGAAAGCTTTTGATATTTTCCCCACTGGCTACATATTTACCATATAGGATTGGAGGTAATATTTTAAGAATTGGCCATTGGAACCTTGTTGACCAGCAACCTAAAGATTGTGAAGTCATGTTGTTTGTAGTTTGAAATTTGGATTCCTTTTTTAAATGTAATGATAGAACATAATTAAATTAGCTAATTTCTGGCACAAATGACATTCAAACTGAAGTTGTGGTGGAGGAAGCGCTTTAACGATGAACTTGTGAAGTTCTTTAATAATTAAACAAACAAACTTCCTCGCAGTCAAGTTTAATCTTCTACACACAATCTGTCCATGTTTTAATTAGCAGTCTGGTACATTTGTGCAGAGAAAGTACTCAAATTGAGAGAAAAGTTCACGAGATCACAAGCATCTGCCCATTACAAACTCACTCAAAATACAGGCCGTTTATTCTGGGCCGCAGCAAATGACCAGATTAATTTCCATTAAGCTTTTCTGTCTGCTCTGATTGTCATTAGTCCTGTTTAGACTGATTTCTGGATGAATCCCAGAGTGAAATAGCCAAACAGAGATCTTGCCAGAAGCAGCTATTGCACTGATTATGCTAATGTGCTTCTATATGGAGTCTGAAGAGAACAGAGGAAATCTGGCCAGACATAAACTAAGACATTCTTCCAGATTTGTCTTTTGCCCCTTGTTTTTGCATCATTTAAAACAACAAAAGAGATTGAAAACTGAGATTTAATTGCAACAACAAACTTATTACCCACTGATATGAGCAAAAACACTCAGAAAACATCAATATCAGATTTACTTTCTAAATAGTGTGTAAAATAAAAATGAAGGCATCTCAAGTCACAGTATGCTGAAAATATTATGCCGAACATGTAAACGAACCTAAATGTAAGTGATGTTGTTCTCATAATCAAAAATATGGTGCAAAAAAGGCATAGTTAACTATACTATACTATTTCTGCATTATAAAGTATGTATACTGAACTATGCAAATTTTCTGTATGCATAAATTACCTGTATCCCATGATTCACTGCACTTTCCATATGACAGATAACCCTGTTTTTGAATCATTATTTGTTTAGAATGCAAAAAGTTCAGACATTGTCACACAAAACTGAACCGATTCTGGTTCAGTTGGTTCTGGTTCTGAATTCTGATCACTATATTTGAAAGAAATTCAAGATGGAACAACAGAAATAGGATCAGATCATCACATTACGATGAGCAGCAGCTGCTTCGCATTCAGAGAAAATCTGCCACACAAATTGTAAACAAGTAAATTAAAATAAATAGTTTGAAATAAAAGTATGTTTATAACAGAACTGTGTGAACAATGGTCCATGAATATGTGCGTCATCAAACAGCACACTCGGTTTAAATGAGCTCCTTAAGATCACTTGACTCCACAGGGTTTTGCCTGCACAAATTTAATTTTAAAGAGACAGGCCTGAAGCAATTATCCAGAGTTAACATGGAAAGAATACTGCGGTCAGTGTCCTCCTGTGTTGTTATCAAAAAGAGACTGGAAAGCTGTGGGAATGACCATAAATAGAAATAATGGTGAAAAATGTGGAGCCAGAATCTTTTGTAGATTAAACCCCCCTGTTGAAGACCCCTGTACTATATGTTTATTTACTACACTAACATGTAGGCCTATGGAAGCTTAATTACAATAAAAAAATTAAAAAGGTAATTGTGACTTTTTATCTCACAGTTCTGACATTTCTTGCAATTCTGAATTTATATCTTACAATTGTGAAAACAGAAAGATAAACTCAAGAGGAAAAAAAACATAATTGTGAGAAAAAATGCAAATGCAATTCTGCAATGGCGAAACATAAGCTTGCAATTGATAAAAGATCACAAATTGCAAACAAATCACAATTGCGAGAATATATCTCCAAATTCAGACTTTTCTCATGCAATTTCTCACAACTGCATGATATAAACATCTGTGAGAAGTATAAGTCAGAATTGTCTCACCATTCTGACTTTTTGTCTCAGTTTCTTTTTTTCTTTTTTTTGTGAGATATTTACGGAGCCCCACACATGGCATGCAGGAAAAAATAGTAGGCTAAATCGTGTGCATGATTTACTATTTCGTTCCCTTGATTTATAAATTGTCCACACGATAAACTTCCATTCAATATGGCATGCAGGACAGGTGTACTTGATAACCACCAGAGGGCATTTCATCCCATACCTCTGTCACTCAGTCTAGGACTTCATTTCCCACAATCCTTCGCCCGGACTCATCAGCACTCATTGTTTGCACCTGTGTCTTGTTAACCCTGTCTATCCACCCAATAAATAGCCTGGTTCATTCAGTCATTCATAGTGAAGTCTTGTGTGTGTTAAGTACTGAATTTCTGAGCCACTGTTTCCTGAGTCTTGTATTATTCTGCCCCTCGTTCTGGATTACTCTGTCTGTAAAGTTTGCCTGTTTTATGACTTTTGCTTATGTTTGGATCATGATTGTGGAATACCCTATGAATAAACACTGCTTTTGGATCCTCAGCCTTTGTGTCTCTGAGCAGTTCATGACAACCGGAAATGCAATGCTAATCAGTTTGGTGGGCATGCATGAATCCTTCCCTGAGGGGCGCCGAGACTTACTCACTTCGAGAATAATGTTTAGTATAATGTTGCTTGCATGGGTGCCTGGTAAAAACATTGTTGCTTGTTAATAATTTGATTACTGGTAAGCCTTCAACAAACAATAACACTCACAATTTATTGATTTACTTGACTGAGATTGTAAGGCACAGTACAGCATAAATTTTGTTAAAGTGCCACGATGAGGAGCTCATTTCCTTTTGTAGGCATATCATACATAAGTGGGATGTTTTGACGTAGTAAAACTGACATCTGAAGAAGAACTGAACTTTAACTGACATCTTGCAGACGTACATGTGCTACCTGGGTTCGTTCTGTATTTCACCGAAAATGAAATTCACTGGAATAATTAACTGAAAACCCAAGATGAGTTTGCAATGAAGACTTCATTCTCTCTGCCATTTCTGATGTAATCAGCCTGTTTTTTTTTAATTATCACTGTTTTGGCCAAATTGTTTGATTGGAAACGTTGCTGTTAGCTATAGTGTAAAGTACATTTGAGCTGATAAATGCACTAAAATTTAGACTTCTCTTTCCGGAAAATGGATCAGAAATATTTATGACTTTTTTGCATGGGTGCATAAACTGAGAAAATCCTTCTCCACCTGTTACTGCATCAGCAAGCAGCAAATCATGATTAAAAATAGTTTCAATATGAAACAAATCACCTATAAAATGATTTTAAACTAAAACTTGATGTTATGTTAATTAAGTCGGGCAGCTGGAGTCCTCAGTGAGTTCATTGAGGTGTATGAAAGCTCTGCATATATATATATATATACAACCCGAATTCCGGAAAAGTTGGGACGTTTTTTAAATTTTAATAAAATGAAAACTAAAAGACTTTCAAATCACATGAGCCAATATTTTATTCACAATAGAACATAGATAACATAGCAAATGTTTAAACTGAGAAAGTTTACAATTTTATGCACAAAATGAGCTCATTTCAATTTTGATTTCTGCTACAGGTCTCAAAATAGTTGGGACAGGGCATGTTTACCATGGTGTAGCATCTCCTTTTCTTTTCAAAACAGTGTGAAGACGTCTGGGCATTGAGGCTATGAGTTGCTGGAGTTTTGCTGTTGGAATTTGGTCCCATTCTTGCCTTATATAGATTTCCAGCTGCTGAAGAGTTCATGGTCGTCTTTGACGTATTTTTCGTTTAATGATGCGCCAAATGTTCTCTATAGGTGAAAGATCTGGACTGCAGGCAGGCCAGGATAGCACCCGGACTCTTCTACGACGAAGCCATGCTGTTGTTATAGCTGCAGTATGTGGTTTTGCATTGTCCTGCTGAAATAAACAAGGCCTTCCCTGAAATAGACGTTGTTTGGAGGGAAGCATATGTTGCTCTAAAACCTTTATATACCTTTCAGCATTCACAGAGCCTTCCAAAACATGCAAGCTGCCCATACCGTATGCACTTATGCACCCCCATACCATCAGAGATGCTGGCTTTTGAACTGAACGCTGATAACATGCTGGAAGGTCTCCCTCCTCTTTAGCCCGGAGGACACGGCGTCCGTGATTTCCAACAAGAATGTCAAATTTGTACTCGTCTGACCATAAAACACTATTCCACTTTGAAATAGTCCATTTTAAATGAGCCTTGGCCCACAGGACACGACGGCGCTTCTGGACCATGTTCACATATGGCTTCCTTTTTGCATGATAGAGCTTTAGTTGGCATCTGCTGATGGCACGGCGGATTGTGTCTACGACAGTGGTTTCTGAAAGTATTCCTGGGCCCATTTAGTAATGTCATTGACACAATCATGCCGATGAGTGATGCAGTCTGTCTGTCGTCTGAGAGCCCGAAGACCACGGGCATGCAATAAAGGTCTCCGGCCTTGTCCCTTACGCACAGAGATTTCTCCAGTTTCTCTGAATCTTTTGATGATGTTATGCACTGTAGATGATGAGATTTGCAAAGCCTTTGCAATTTGACGTTGAGGAACATTGTTTTTAAAGTTTTCCACAATTTTTTTACGCAGTCTTTCAGAGATTGGAGAGCCTCTGCCCATCTTTACTTCTGAGAGACTCTGCTTCTCTAAGACAAAGCTTTTATAGCTAATCATGTTACAGACCTGATATCAATTAACTTAATTAATCACTAGATGTTCTCCCAGCTGAATCTTTTCAAAACTGCTTGCTTTTTTAGCCATTTGTTGCCCCCGTGCCAACTTTTTTGAGACCTGTAGCAGGCATTAAATTTTAAATGAGCTAATTAAGTGGATAAAAGTGTAAAAGTTTCTCAGTTTAAACATTTGCTACGTTATCTATGTTCTATTGTGAATAAAATATTGGCTCATGTGATTTGAAATTCCTTTAGTTTTCATTTTATTAACATTTTAAAAACGTCCAAACTTTTCCGGAATTCGGGTTGTATATATATATATATATATATATATATATATATATATATATATATATATATATATATATTTATATATATATATAAAAATCCTTTAATTTTCATTCCAAATGTGGATTCTGTTTTCTATACCTCAATTCAAGTTCAAATCAAAGTCAGTAAATTAATTTTAATTAGGCACTCTCAAATCAATTTGGCACACAACCCTGAATTCATGAGATAAAATTAGAATATTCCAGATCTGAATATCTAGAAAGCAACCACATACTCAAGGTTATTCAAAATATAAAACTTACAAGCTGGTAACTGCAAACCCTGTATAGATTGTCCCATTATTTTTAATATTGAGGGAGATGTGTGTCCACATCAGTATCTTTGAGTATTGTGACCTTGCTAATTTAATTTTCAGTAGAAGTGCTTTTCTCTGCGCAACATTCACTTGGTTACTTCCAATTAGAAACCATCACACCAGTTCACTCAATAAGATCAAGTAAAGCAAAGCACTTAAACAGAATAACAAAGACAAGCAATTGACTGACTGAAAACTCTCTCTCTCGCCTTCAGCATTAACACCTCCTTCCTCTGACTGCTCACTTTAGTCTAATCCTGTTCATCACTTCCAAGATGAGACTGGTTCACAGGGAACCACAAATCGATAGAAGTGTTCCCGGGGGGCAGAAGATTAATGTGGGAATCACCAGCTTTGTGAAGATGTTTCAGTAGAACACATTCCCCACTGGAAATCACTCAGATCTTAATTAGCTTTTAATGTGACGGAGACTGACACGGGCCCCGCTGAGAGAGGAGTGACGCACATGGACCAAGCCCTAATAAACATATGTTACTGAAATATTATGTGTCAGTAGGCCGACTGACCCGAATGCTAGAAAGCTAGCAGGTTTGTTTCAAAGAAAGAGTTCACATAATCATTCAAATGTTGTCATGATTCACTCGTTTGACTTTCTTCAGTTGAACAGAGCTGTGCTGGTTGCATGGAATGGGGACCGACGCTTCAAAATATGAAGAATATAAGTACGTTACATTACCAACAATTCAGTGATTTTACACAGGCAAAGGGTTAACTGTCTAATTTGTCTAATCCGACAAACTATGCTTTGTCAAGTACTATTTCAATAAAGGGTGAAAACTCTTCAGGTTTTTTTAAACCAGATGAGTCGTGTTATTATTCAAGCAGGACCTACTTTTACACACAGCTAATGCTGTTAGCCATTGTGTAAGCGCACCTTTTCAATATTTCCTTGATATAAAATGATTACCAAACACGGTAAAGCAATGCTTTATGATCCCAATAACACGAGTCATGCTCTCTGGATGCCTGTTTAGCATAGAGAAACGATTCCCTCCTTTTTGTGCGTTCTTGATATGACATATCATGTGAAACTACATTAACTGCTTTAAAGAAATATAGGAACTGAACAATACAGGATTTTTATACAGGATTTATGAATGCAAATTCAAATTGTTTTAAGACCTTTTAAGACCAAGTTAAGAAAATGTAAGGAATAAACTGAAAACATATGTTCTAAATGTAAATAGGGAGAACACAATACGTTGTAAACACTTCTAGGTTTACAGTCCTACCAAATCCTACCAATTGCCATTTTTAATCATTTTACAAAACAAGAATATGAAAATAACTTTTACTGTACCTTCTGATCAGTGATCACACTGCACAAAAAGTAATGTTCTAGAATATTGTCTCTTCAGTGAAACCGATCAAATGAAGAAAGTTTATGTTTAAAAAGAACAAATATCGATCAGTGCAGTGGATTTAAGTAACTTAGCGGCAGTGTAACTTAATTCAAAGGGGAAAAAAAGTTTTCACACCCCATATTCAGATTTACAGATATTTATTTATTTTTTTTTAAATCTTAATTTCTTCAATTAATGTCGCTCAGCCCAAAAACAACTAAAAGACTAATCATGCTCAACCTCATCTCCTCATCCTCATGTTTAAAACAATCAATTTGTGAACTTCCATTTTCCAGCTATACCTTGAGTATCTCCCTCACCAATTATCGCTCTGTCAGAGCCAATGTGTAAACGAAAAGATGAAGATAGATGAAGTCGGTTGTAGTATGTTTCGTCTGTTTTAGCGCTCACAGCTGCTGCTGACCAACATCATCTATCAGTTTATTAGAAATGTAATATTCAATCTCATCTGATGGCCTTTTCAATAAGATCATGAAATATAAAACAACATATGATGTCGTTTGGTGGCCTGTCAAGACCCTTGTTTGCCTTTCATTTTTTCTTATTGATTTTATTGGCTGCTAACCTCTAACCCACTCAGACTTGTGTACCTTTCTTAGACTTATTAATTAAATTTTACTAGTGATTAGGGCAAAGATTATTCTCCTACAATCCCGGTACATCTGCTATAGGTGTTACTTTGCGATTAAAAACGTGTCAAAATGGAAATAACTCACTAGGCCACAATGAAGGCTTGCTGTGAAATAATAATTGCTTAATATTATGCGGGTCACAGTCTAACTGAGATGTTTAATATGAAGCAGATTACCGGTTCGGGGACAGGGGTTAACCTTATAGTGATGCGAGAGGAAGAAGAGTTGAGACCCCAGTAGTGTTTCTTCTGAATACATGAATACAGGAATAAAACAGTATTTTTATAAATGAAAAATACAGACCTACATCTCCTCACTTTAACTATGAAGGCACTCTGTTTATAATCACAATGTGGACACCAGAACACAAATCTGTACTGAGAATGACTGCTGGAATAAATCCAGTTTTCTGACACAAGGTGAAAAAGATGATAAAAAAAGAGACAGAACATGACAAAGAGAGACAGACAGAGATTATGGTTTTTCTATGATGTCTTTCCAAGACAGCAGGAAAGATTTTGGCGGTAGTTTCTGAGGATATCTTGAAACAAAATGTTATTTCCTGAAGCTCAAAACCATAAAGGAATAGTTCCTAGAGCTTAAACATTTGACCTGTTCAGAGCAAACTGGATTGTTGCGCACTGCGTTTTAAAAAGTGTATCTTTTCTGTAACCTGTTACCTATCTATGTACAGTACCTGTGACATACGAATTTGTCATCCAGAGATTTTCCTCCTCCCGAACCATTCCTCTTCCACTTCCAGCTGACGTCCATTCCTCTCCTTCTCAATTCCTCCCCCAGCTCAGTTACTGTATCTTCTTTTCTCTGAATACCATCTCTACTATCTCAGAGAGAAGAATGAAGACCGTGTGTGAACTGAGCCAATTAACAGACTCGGCTTGAAACTGCAGGCGTGCAATCCCATAATGCACTGTGGCATTACAGGCCCAATTAATAAAATAATACAAATAGATGAAGAAAGAAAAATGTTGAATTTAAATACACTTAATTCAATACCGGAAAGTAAATGATAAAATAGTAAAAAAGCGCCGTGCGCTTGCCTCTGGGAAATGTAGGAGCAAAGGAAACAAAATTTCCTTACTTTAGCAAAGGAAAACCAGTCTCCTCTTGGCTTATTTCAAAATCATCCGACATTTTTTCTTTACAAATCCTGGTTTTGTGCTTCTAACTCGTGAGCAGTGTTTTGTTTTGTTCTCTCTCCGCGCTCGTCACTAACCACGCAGCGCTGACGAACTACGACATCCACCTGCACGTCTTCTGGTTCCCAACAGTCAGCAGAAGTGAGGAAAAAAGTGTTTATTACATTTGAAATCTGGATATTTATCTTACAAAAAAGAAGAATGGACGAATTTTCATTCTCAGGTGAACTAACCCTTTAATACATGATGTTCATGCATGTTTAGTTCACAAAAAGAGGCAGACTTTGGCTCTCGGGGTGGTTGGAGGAGTTTCAAGATTGATGGCAAACCATCAATAAGGCTCCATTTAACGTTATTTATCTCAGTCCCACAGATATTCCCATGATGGCTAATTACCCGCCGTACGCTGTGGCACACCAGTACTACCAGCGGGAACCAGTGCATCGTGTCGGTGGGAGGGGAACGGGTCGCCTGCATGTTCTCATACTCTGTTGTAGTACTGCATGGGTTTTCAGATCGCAGTGTTCACACTACAGTCCTTTATGCCTCAAAGATCTGCCTTCAAACAATGACGCATCTCCCAGGAACCCGGTGGAATTCAAAGAGAACTTTATAGTTAAAGTGATAGTTCACCCAAAAATGAAAATTCTGTCATTAATTATTCACCCTCATGTCATTCCAAACCTCCGTTCATCTGTTAAAAAAATTAAAAATAAAAATACTTTATTCAACAGTTCGTCTCCTCCACGTACCCTAGTGCCATTTTGGAGAGTATCCACTGAATGCAAACAGCGTATGTTGTACTTTGTCAGCCGCACCACATGGATTGAATTGTTGAATAAAGTTTATAAATAAATGACAACTTATATCATGCACACTACTTAAAAAATTTAATTACAAGGAAAAATGGAATTGGGACAGAGAATTTCTCTAGGGATTATTAAATCTAAATCATGCTGCAGGCTCTATACTCCAGACACTACCCTCCCCAACTTTCCATGAGTATTAATCTGGAATATTTTGCTTTCATAAATTAGATGACACTTCCATAATACAAGAAAACAAATCAAAAAATTAAAATATTCCTAGACTGGAAGTTGCCATGAGGTCTTAAAAAGCAGTCAATATATATTTCTAACATACTGAAAGCATTTTAGATGCCCAAGACCAAATGAATCATTTGCAATTCAATTTTAACAGCAAAATAAAGGAACTGCACAGCTCAGACAAATATTTCCATAAGATATGCTCAAAGGAATGAACATTCAGTCCTTCTCAGTGAGAGCTGTGCAGGGGAAAATAAAGCAGATATTCTAGAAAGCCCTATTAAATTAGCCTTTGTGTTCGATATTTTATGAGGCACAGTCTTCACCGCTCCCCTCTGTCAATACAGCGTGAGTTCAGCATCATTCGGCCAGTAAACCCCTGTTTTAATGCATTGGCAATCCAATATTCATATAAACCAGCATGATGGAACAAGGATCATGCAAGACAGCACAAAACTACAGCAAAGAAAGAAACAAAATATTATCCTTATTTCCTGCATGTGCATCAGCAAGTCAGTGACATCAATGCTTTATTACATCTTAAAAATATACCCAAATGCTCTAAACCTAAATAATCTTTGGGCTCAGATGGTGTAGCAAAGGTTAAATGACACATGCTGCTAACTAGACAAACGCTGATCCTAGAGCTGAACAGATGAAAGAGTTATAAAGTTTCTGGTTGTAAACAGCAGGGCTAAAGAATGGAAGAAAGTTTCTAGCAGTTCCCCAGCTTCTGTGTACAACAAAATCAAAGTTTTGCTTAACTTGTTATATTTTTTACAGTGCTTTGGCACATTATGCAACCTCATCTTGTTTTTATTTGAATTTATTAAGCCTGGAGATGTTTGATGGATTTGTTTTTTAAGAGAATGACTTCTCCCAAGCGTTCCCTTAGACTACACTGGTAATTAAGAGAATATTAAATTTAGGTGGTTTTCAGTCCAAACAGCGTTCTAGTACTGTTTGCTCCTGAGCTGGAGTGATATTTCACAGTGCAGTAATTTCTGATTACAGTTTTACTGACAGCAGCTGCTGCTGGGAGCACGAGTGTTCTTAAACCTACAATGTAATAATTATTTAAAACGATTTTTTTTGTTTTAAAATAAAACAAAGATACTGGAATAAAGTAGATTTTACAAGAAAAAAAAAATCAGTCTTTCTACGAGGAGACGTATTTTTACGATAATTCTAATAGCACATGAAGGCAGGATAAATATTCATCTAATGGACCCTGGAAGTCGTCATAACTTAGTAAACTTCTATCCGCTTCATTCTTCAATATGGAAGTAAGCTGATGTGAGAGACTTCCGGTTCATTAGCATTGTAGGGAAATAAGGAGAAGAATAAAAATGTGCAGTAAACTGTAAAAATGTTTGTACTACAAACCAGTGTGTTCATAATGACGATAATACATTACATTTATATGGTAAGACACACCAACTTCCAATATCAAAAATTAGTTTTGTACAGCTAAAAATAGCTGGACGTGGATGAGACCGGAAGTGAGACAAATAAAATGTACAAATGGGAAAAATCCCACCATTAAGGGAAAAATATATAGGAGAAAACAACTACAGCATTTCCATGACTTTACAAAAGAGGAAAATTGTACGTTGGATAATTGCATTCACTTCAAATTCAAAAACATTTCAAAGGACATAATAGACTGAAAAAAAAAAATGAATCACAAAAGTGAAGTGGTAATTTCGCCAGTCCTCTGCCCCCTGAAGAGTTTTAGTCATGCAAAAACAGTGTTATCAGTAAATTAAACTGGGTTATGATTTCGCCCACATGCACTAAATACAAAAATGTATGTTTTCCTGCATTTTTACACTAATTTATTTCCACATTGGCAGTTGAAAGCTTCAGGAAAAGTTATTTTCTTCCCAAAATTAATTAAAAATGAAAAAAATTAGCATATTTGAAATAAGACTCCTTGTTGGCTTATTCAGATGGAGTCATCCTGACAGCTGTCTTCAAAACACATCTGCATTGTGTGCGCTGAATGCAAAAATAATTGTTTGCTCAATTAGCCAGTCCTCGGAGCAACCATAAGTCCGGGCCCTTCATTTGTCTGACAATCTGCCTGTTCCTTATGCATACAGCTCAAGCAGCGAGTCCCAACACACAACGTTCATTTACACCCCTGAATCCTCTCGAAAAACACTCGCTCCCTTCACTCATTAGCTATAGCTGCTGATTTGCATATGGAAATCTGTATGTTCTGATTCGTTTCAATCAGCTTTGGGAAATAATTAACTAAAAATCCTACTCCTTACTAGATTCTCAGTAGCTTTTCCCAACAGTATTGCAGCATGACAAATTGAAGCATCGTTTTTTTTAATGTTATATTGTTTTGCACACAGCTTCGCAGTCAATCAACAGTCACTAATTAATTATTTTTGCATTTATATGTGTACTGTACATGCATTTTATTTATAAATCACACACACAACACCGACATACTTACATTTGAAAAGACATTCACACAATTTTTTGTTGTAGCCTATTTTAAACGTTTTTAGTTGTATTTAAGGTTTAATTTGTCTGTATTTTGTTCATAAGTGATGGTCTAAAGTAAAAATGCTTTATTGACTGTTTTTTTTTCTTTCTTACAAACACACACACAGGTTTTCACTTTTCAAGACATTAACTGATGGACTGGAGTCGTGTGGATTGCTTGTTTATCATTGTGATGTTTTCCTGACAGCACCCAATCATGTCTTTAATGTAGCTAGTTTCTTTTTGTTAGTGGCATAGCTAACTACTTTTTTACTTTTTCTACTATTGGTTGAATCTCCCTGTATCTGTATGTCTAATCATCAAAAAAAAAAACACCTCAGTCTTCTCCAATCCCACCACATGCTTGTGTAACAAGACTGCAGTCAGTTTTTTTTAATACCTTTTTTTTTAATGCAATTTCTTCCTCTTTTGCTCTGAGATGTACTTGATATTGCTTTTTTATCCAGCATGCTGTGAATTCAGAATGCATTGCATGTCACACGTGCAGCTTGTGTGTGTCGTTTCTTACAAGACAGATGAGTTTCCGCACTGCAGGTTTTTATGTGGCCTATATGGAAATGTACTGTACACACATTCATCTGTCATATATTTTCAGTGTACATTAGGCCAACATGTGTCTGAATGAGTCAGATAATAGTGAAATGGCACATACATTCTAAGCACATTGATATGTTGGTGATATGTAAAGACACATTTAAATATGCTGATGGCGCAGATACTGCAAAAGAGGCTCGTGCAGCTCATTGCATTGCACATTTCAAAAACATGTTTAAATGACACTTCTAAATTGAATTACTGTCAGATACATGGAAACAACATAATAGATTCTGCAAGAGAAGGTTGCTGCTGAGAAATACATGTTTTATATTAGAGTTAAGAATTACCTGCATTGTAAATATATTTTATTTCTTTTGGTGTTCAGTTTTGCAGGATTCGAAGTGTCATAAAAAACATAATATTGTGAAATGTATTATTACAACCTGTTCCCTATTTTAATATATTTTAAAATGTAATATTGCTGAATTTTCTTGAGTGTTACACGATCTTTCAAAAATCTATCTAATATGCTGATTTGCTTCTCAAGAAGCATTTATTATTATTATTTTTATTGTTGAAAACAGTTGTGCCGCTTCACATGTTTGTGGAAACCATTTTCTTGTTAAACAGAACATTCCAAAGAACAGTATTTATTTGAAATAGATAGTTTTTGTGTCATTATATATGTCTTTATAGTATTTAAAACTATTAATTTTTAATTAATTTAATTTGAATTTATTAATTTCAAACTATTAAACCCTTACTGACCCCAAACCTATATATTTTCTTCCTTTAAGATTTAACTAAAATGCTCGCTCTCATGTTGTTCCTGTTTGACTTTCTTTTTTGGGGAGGACACAAAAGGAGACATTTGGAAGATTTTGCTGGTCATTACTCTCCATAATATTACAATGAATGGGGACTGGAGCCTTCAAACACAATATTAAAGTATCATAAAAGCATGAATATATGAATTCTTATGAAGCTGAAAATGTGCAATATTATATGACTTCAAAACTAATAATGTCTTTGTAAACAAATCATTCTTTTAAGTAGAATGTTGTCAATGAATCTGTTGATTCAGTTCATGAATGATGCAGTGAATGATTTAATTACAAACTATCATCTGATTAAAACAATTGTTTTTCTATGTGTGTGTGATGTTTTGGTTCATGTAAAACACTGAAATGTAACTTTTCACACATAGAGCCACTGCTGCCTTATTCCTCACCAATTACAAAAAAAAATAATTATCATAATATTGGGATTCCTGTACTTTCTCTAGACTAACAACGGCTATGTCAATGAGACCTGCGCATGGCTCTTTCATTATGTAAAAATCAGATATGACCTGAAGTCCTTTATATTTGTGACTATTAGAATATTTGAGCAGATGAATTTCAAAAGTTAAACTCAATGAGATGGCCTTCAAACATGTGTGCTTTAAACGCCATATCATTTTCATTCTTCAACTCAACGTTTTCATAAACGAATCAAGTGAACGGCACTTGGAACTAATGATACAGATGTCTGATTGACAGCTGCTGAAGTTCTGCAGTGGTTGTAACCTTTGCAGCGCTCCTGATCTTCTTTTACATTCACAAATGATCCGATCTGTCCCCTCTCCTGTCTCCCCCGATTGCTTTGATGTCTGACAGCCCTGCTGCTAAATAAAAGAGAAACCCATTTCGACGAGGAGCGGATCGATTGAACCCTCTCTGCCTCTTCTCCTTCAAAAGACCCTTCCGCTCTTGAAAGTCAAGGGAAGCCTACAGCACAGAAGGCTTTTCTCCAAGCAGGAGATGAGGCGTGCCGAATCACAAGGGCATCCAAATAATGCCATGAACAAATGCTCAGCAGCGCTTTCTCCAAACACGTCGATGTGACATGTACAGTACATTTCACAGGACCTCATTAGATTTACTCTAGATGAAAGACAAGAACGTTCCATGACATGCTGACAAAAGTTTCAGAAGAGAACAGAAATGGGAAACTGACCAAAACACAACATGGCCACATTTCAACCCCTTAAAATCAGAAGATAAACACAATACTGTAAATACTGTATTTGCATATGTTTGAGACAACTGAACGCATTTTTTACTCTTTAGTACATCCTATTTTATCTGGATAGTACCCAGAGCTTTCAAAATAAATAAATAAACCCCTTTAGGGTGAAGCCTGAAACACGCAGTAGGGGTTTATTTTATAATAATGAACGCTGATCTATATATATATGATTGGATCGCTCATCGCATTCTACACTGCCATTGAAGCCATCTCCATCGCCATCTTACTATTCCCTATGGGCTGAGAGCATCATTGACTGACAGCCAAAACACTGACCGTTATCATGCGATTTGAAACGTATGAGTCACACCTTGGATAAGTGTATGTAAATTAATTTTTACTTCAGTCCAAGTCTTTTTGACTTGGCAGGATAAGCGCTATATTGAAATAGTTAAGGTGGATGTGTCAGCTACTACATAATGCCGACACAGTTGGCTGATTCAAGACAAAATAGATTTCTTTGTGTATGCAACTATGCAGAAAATATTAAACATGAATATATATCTGCTATTAGTATCAGAAATGGATTCAGACATAAAATACATATTAAAATAAAAGCCTGCTACTATTGCTCTATATTGTATTGAAGCTTATATGCATCATAAAGCTTAATGTCTCTAAGTCCGTAGCATATGCAGCTAGTGTTATGTTTCTGAAAAGGTTATGATGTTTGTATTATTTTATGTCTTGAGGGAGCAATATCTATTTTAGACTCCTCAAGATAACGCAAATTCTTTATTGGTATTTTAACATTAGTTTCCAAGAGCAATGTGTATGTTTAATTCATTATTAATTTAACCAACGTTTAAATCATTAACTGTAAAAAAAAAAAAATTAATGCTATTAACGAAATCATTGTTAGAAAAACATTTGCAGTACGAATAAAAAACAACATATAATTACATCAACCGTGAAAGTAAGGCAAATTAACGCATAAATACAAAGCATTAATCTTTATTAAGATTTCATGAGCACTTTATCATCTGAAATGGTTATGTTGTGGATTTGTCTGTCTGATGATAATCATGTTCATTAAACAAATAACAGTTTACATGATAATATCTCATTAAAATCATACAATTTCTTATTAATTCAATAGAATGTATGGGAACACTAGGGAATAACAATATGGCGGCGCTGCGACTTCACTTTTATGACGTCAAGAGTGATCCAGTTCTCTATTATAGATCAGTGGTAATGACTGACTTATTGCTCATACAGCTTGATTTGTTTACACTGCAAACAAACATTTTATGAATTATTTTACCACCCAAGCACACAAGATCAAGCCTGGCTGACCGCCTGCTCACACGGATGACGAAAAACTCCTGCAAGCAGACCTGAGAAACCATAACAAACCTCCCTTCTTCCATCCTAACGCATGCTGAAATTCATTACATGTGCCACTCTTCCCAATATACCGTAGAGCCCCGCTCTTCTCCATCACTGAATCAATTCACATCCACAGCTGGAAAAACACCATTCCAATTACAGAAGCAATCCGTGGCAGGTCTGCTGAAACTGAGCCACGGCAACATGCTACAGGATGATTTACAAAGCTCAGACTTAACAGACATCTGCGCATGTAACCACCACACATATCCAAGACTTATTTCTGACCTCTCAAAGACCGGGGAGTGAAGGAATTGATGTGTTTGTCACCGAAAGATGGCATACGATAACATATGGGATCATATTGTGATAGATCAAGCAGGACACTCTGTAGGGATTGAATTATTAAGAACAGATGTGCACAGTATACATACTACATACTTGGAATTCACTTGTATACAAGTTAGTTGGATTAGACTCTATTTCTGATATAAGTAATCTTCAAAGGCATGATTTCAGACATCAACACATTCCACACATTAAATGCTTTCAAATAAAATGAATAAAATTTTATAATAATATAAGGCATCATATATAATCATAATAATAATACAATAATTTTACAAGTAAAACAATAAAAAAATATGTTTAGGGCTGTCATTTGTTTGATTTGTTTTCATTTAAACTTTTTAACATTAAATATGACGGATTGTAACATTAATGTTATGCATATACAACCGCAATTCTGAAGAAGTTGGGACATTTTGTAAAATGCAGTGAAAATCAAGAATCTGTGATTTGTTTATTCCCTTTAACTTTTATTTAATTGACAAACATGCAAAGAACAGATTTCCAAAGTTTTCACTGACCAACAAATTTTAATGCAGATTGCTGCAACACGCAAAATAAAAGTGAAAAGGTTGTAGAATATCCAAGTTGAACTGTTTTGAAACAGTCCACAATAGGCAGCTGACTTGAAAGATGAGGGGATCATGTTTGGGTATAAAAGGAGCATCTCAGTCTTTGCCAGCAAAGCGACTTTGTGCCAAATGTCTATTGTCTAACTATTTTCTTATTAGAAAATCACAATGATTTTAGGGCTCTCACAAACTACCATACAGATTATTGTGAATAGATTCAGGGAATCCAGAGAAATCTCAGTCTGTGTAGGGCAAGGCAGGAAGTGTGTGTGTGTGTGTGACCTTTGATCCCTCAGATGTCATTGCATAAGAAACCGTCATGCCACTGTGTTAAAGAAACCCACACGGACTAAGGAGTACTTTAGAAAACTGCTGTCATTTACCACAGTCTGCTGCTGCATCCGTATATGCAACTTGAATCTCTGTTACTCTAGGAGAAAGCAATGCTATGCAGTGATGCCGTTGGGTTCTCTGGGCCAGAGTTCATCTCAGATAGTCAAAAAAATGTGGAAATGTGTTCTGTGTGGTCAGATGAGTCCACATTTCAGCTTGTTATTGGGAAAAACGGACATCAAATTCTCAGTTCCAAAGACAAAGGGACCATCCAGACTTCCATCAGCAACAGAAGCAAAAGCAAACGTGTGTCACGGTATGGGGATGCAGCAGATGTGACTGGTGGTGACTGGCATATGTGTGAAGGTACAATTGACATGGAGGCATATATTGGAATTGTACAGAGACATATACTGCCATCAAGATGACATCTTTCATGGGAAGTTCATGGTTATTAGATCAATACAATGCTAGGTTCCATTCTGCATTTGCTACAACAGTGCGGTTTGTAGACACATGTGGATGTGACTGACTGGCCAGCAGATCTGTCTATTGATAATGTATGGCCCATCATGAAATGGAGAATCAGATAATAACGACTACAGACTGTGCATCTGAAGTCTTGTATCAAGTGAGATTGGACAAAAAGCTTTGCATGCAACTTTAACAAATAGTATCCTCAATACTCAAATTGTAAAACGTTGTAATTAAAAGGACAGTGGATGCAACAAGAGTGTTAAACATGCCTCTTTTCAACTTTTTTGGAGCGTGTTGCAGCCATGAAATTCAAAATTGGCTTATATTTATAAAATACAATCAACCTGGTCAGTGAAAACATTGGATAACTTTTCTTTGTACCTTTTTCAATTAAATAAAGGTTAAAGATAATTAAAGAGGTTTTGTGTGTGTGTGTGTGTTTTAAACTGCAATAATATTACTGTTTTATTGTATTTCTAATCAAATATATGCAGCCTATGTAAGCATACAGTAAGAGACTTCTTTCAAAACCATAAAAAAATCTATGAAAATAAATTCTCACCTTTATATTTCATTATCATATTTTGGGGTCCTGCCATCAAAAAAATGAGAACACCCCTCCAGTAAACACATTTTTACTAGTATATAGTTTATACACTGGGGGCATGCGAATGGAAACATTTAATTATGTTACACTAAAATGACATTAATAATTCATGCAGTGGTCATCTAGAATGACAATAAGTAATGTGCTTATTTAAAAAGACATATGCAGCTCATAAAACAAACACCTTCACAGCACTTATGGACCTTAAAGATTGATCCAGACCACAGCCGTCTCTGAAACACCTCATCACAGTGAGGGCTGCGGCTGTGTCTGTGTGACGAGTCACATTTAGTGAATCAGACGCTCTACTCTCTAATTACACTCATTAACAGCGGTGAGCTCACAATCTCCCACTATCCCACAGAGAGCTGGGATCTCATTGCACCTCATTATCATTATGGCTGCTTGTGTTACAGCCTTTGTTTTCAATAATATCACTCTCAGGAGGAACAGGCTCCGAGATAACCTGACGCCCTACGGGACATCCGGCTTATTAGCTGTCCGATGAAACATACAGCAAAATCAACACGTCGACCATTTTCCGGGTGCAGTCCCATTAATCATTTACTTATTTTTTAGCAAAAGAATTTAGTACAAACTGAAAAGTTTTTCCTTTGTGCTTTTGAAAAATTTCACATACAGACAACACTACTGTCAAAATGATCCGGTTCACACAGATCTACAAAAAAAGCAGGCCAGTAGTTGGCGATGGTCACTTTGTAGAGAAAAACTATGCGTCTGCCCACATATGCATTTCTATAGACTCAAAAATTAATACACATGTGCCGTTTTTCAAATTTGCGATAATAGTATGGTTTTCAAAAACCTGCATTTTCAGGCCACCAAAATGCCATTGTCATGTAAATGAATGGGCAAAACTTTTAAAAAGTACTGTGCATTTGGGTTATAAAGTTGCAAATGTGAAATGTCACATAAGTTGCCAATGTGAAATTCTGTCTCTGTCAAACCCTGAGATAAGTCAACAAAAATGGGCAAAAAAAAAAAATCCTTTTGAATTTAGCAATGCCATAGCAACCACCTAGAACCACCCTGGTGACTGCAGAGTTTTCCCGTATCAGCTCCTTGGAAACTTTTGCACAGGCAAGCAGCACTCATATTATCTTCAGAAAGGTAGGCGTTTTATATGGCACATCTATATACAGCTTTGACAGACATATTGAAAATAACATTAGGATGAAGATATGAAGAAAAACTTTCATGGAGAGATGCAGAAAACCACATCATTTGTTTCAAAGCTCTTTCTGCCTCTGCCAGCTCAGCACTATGAGGGAACAATTACGTTTTAAAGATTTCTCAAGCTAGGAGAACACTGGCCTACCTCTCCTGCTGTCTTCTACTGAACTTTCGCTGATATAAAGGATTTGATGTGTCTTTTCCCTCTTTACTCTGTCGATTTTACTGTCTGCTCAACCCAAGTTTATAATTAGAAGGCTGAAACATAGAGTATAACTTACAGTTAACAACATATCCATGTGTAGGGGAATTTACAGTTAAAACCCAAGGACCAGATATGTCGCAATGAAGACCAGGAGTCAGAGATGAGTTCAGTTAATAATAATAATTTTACTTGAAGAAAATAGTAGAATATATATATATAATTTATTGGATAATATATAGTATTATATAGTATTATTTATAAATCAAGTCATCATTACTTCCAGTGTTGTTTGTATTTTAAATGTATAAAAATTTATAGTATACAAAAATTGCAGAATATACTCCATGTCACAGACAATTTGACTATTTTTTTATATAAGTATAAGTAAATCATTTATTTATTGATTAGTGGGATAATATTTTTTCTAATATATCAGTGTAATTTATAGTGGAATGACTCTTTTTAAGAGACACTTTTTAAACTAGGTGCTGCTTTTATTATAATTTTTTCAAAGTGCATAGTATGACCCGACAACTGTGTATATAAGAGATAGAGACATATCAAAGAGTAGAAATGTAGTTCTGCAATCATCCATCGTGAGTCTCACTTATACACAACTCTGTGACTCACTGCTAGCCACTTTAAAAAAACATCCTTACATTAGTGCAACGTTTAGCAGAAATTTCTGTTTAGAAAGGCTCAGAAGCAGCCAGCTGTACACATACATTACATTATCTGCTGCATTTTATAATTATGTCTTGAGAGATGTGGGCAGGGATGGTCGCTGCACTTCTGGACATAAAACATGATGACATCTGAAGTGTTTCTTTAGCGCACACATCTGAAAATGGGCAATGGATGGGTAATTGGATGTTGTTTTGCATGTGTTTGTGGATTTATTGTCCATGGATGCTGAGCAGACACACACAAAGCATAGCAAAAGCAGCTGAATGTACTATGGTAATATGGAGGATTCAGGTAAATTGGGCCATTTTTGTCACAGAGATAAATGGCAAAAAGTGGCCCAATTTACCCTACGTACATGTAAATTTAAGAATCATGAAATGATCTCACACCTTCCAACCACAGGACAGATGCTTTTGGAGTGCTTGAGTGCATATTG
This sequence comes from Carassius carassius, assembly GCF_963082965.1. NCBI lineage: Eukaryota > Metazoa > Chordata > Actinopteri > Cypriniformes > Cyprinidae > Carassius > Carassius carassius. The sequence goes on from NC_081803.1 coordinate 19,004,485, forward strand.
AGGGAGAAATATCACACTAGCTCCAGCTTCAATGCAACACTCATTTCCATATTGACCTCAGACAGAAACATTTCCAATGCTTCCCACAAGGTTTATTCCACCGGAATATATATATTCCCTGAGAGAAAACTGGAGAGAGTCAGTGTAGGACTTGCTACAGTAAACCAAAATTATTTGGTTGTTGTTGTTATATAAGTTCTATATATACTTTTCATTTAGTTCAACTAAACTTACAGTGAAATAACGACTATAGATATTTAACACTTTACAATAAGGTCTCATTTGTTAATTAGTTTTAGCATTAACTAAAATTAACAATATTTGTTACTGTATTACAGTTTTTTTCGATTGCTAAACGACAGTGGGCACAACTGGAGTCACATGTGTAAAACTCTAACTACAGTCTGCACAGCAGCAGTTCATGTGGACCAAACTCTAGTTCGTTTTTCATTGCTTGAACACAGTTTTCAAAACTCTACACACTTATCCCACGACTTTAACCACAACCTGCACAACACTGTGGATTTACAGCACTTTGTTCAAATGCTAACACACTGCTGTCAAAACTGTGCAGCACACATTCAAAACAGAAGAGATTTCAAACACTGCTGATTGCAATTTCAGGATTAGCCCTGAAAATTATTTGTTAGAATTACAGTATGTACTTTTAGTTTCTACCTTTTTTCTCATTACTGTAATTCTGTAAATTACTACAGACTATTAAAGCAAACTGCTAATTTTCATTTACCTTAGTAAATCATGTGAAAGAATGTCACTCTTTTCTTTGAAGAAAATATGACTTTGTATGAAGTCACTGAAATAGTTCAAACTGTAAAGATGAAAGGCTTGTATTTTCTGTATTGGTGTTTGATGCTAGTGTTTTTCCTCTCAGTGTGTTCTGAGTGACAGTGTGTGTTATCTCAGTGAGGGTTGTGTGTAGTGTTTTGAGCCTTGTGTTAAGAATCGTGTTGCTTGGAATGAGTTTTGCAGGTGATGTGAACTGTTTAGCTCAGGTGACTGTTGCTAGTGCAGACTGTAGTTAGAGTTTTGCACATGTAGCTCCAGATGTGCCCACTATTGTTTAGCAATCGAAAAAAACTGTAATAACATATTACTAAATGTTGAAATGAACTTTAAGGGATAATAAACACTTTAGAAGTGTAACTATTAGTTCATAATCTAATATTAACAAATAAAAACCCTAAAGAGTTAATGAAATAAAAATGACAATAACAAAAAAAAATATACTAAAACATTCTAAACTTAAAATATAAAAATAAAAACAAATTCAAAATATTAATAAAAACTTTATTATTAGTTATACTAAAATAAAGTAACATTTAGTTACATGAAGTTATTTGAAAAACAGTGACACTTAGATTTATTCTTTAAAATAAAGACATTTTAAAATCATTTTAAATCAATGTTTTGCTTCAAAACCGTGTGCTTGTGCTGTTTTTCTTTAAAAGAAACACCACTTGGTTTCATATATGTCTTACATATCACTCATGAAAATGTCAACTAATAAACACTAGGGAAAACACTTTGCACAAACATTGACAAACCTCACTGTGATGCACGCCAAGTTAAAAGATTTTGAGAGTGTGTCATATAGTGCGGCATGATCCTCTGCACTTCTACAGAACACTTAAATAATGCAATAACACAAGGGCTCGCTGAGACTCACAGCAGACACACTGCACTTCAGCTCCTTCAACACTTATTTGAAACAAACACGTGCACCAGCATACATGCATGTGCATAAAGTGACCACCGCTGACAATGTTTCACACACATATGTGACCCTGCGATGAATAATGGAGCTGCTTTAGTCTTCTGCAAACTGATATTGCAACTTAAATATGCAAACTGATCCCTCGTGGAGTGGAGGTTATGATAATGTCCATGCGCAGCTCATTTATCTTTTCTCCTTATAAGGCTTCTAATTGGTTGCTGAGAGATACTAAGAGAAACTAACAAAAAACCTCTTAGTTACTGTGTCTATAAATACATTTGCATCTAATAATGTGCAAACTGGATAAATTGGATGCATTAGGATGAAAATTTCCATCATTTACAAGCAGATATAAAATGCCCCATGTGTTCTCATATGGACCAAACATATTTTCTCTTGATTTGATCAAGGTTATGAAATTAACGCTCACTATACCCCTAAAACCAGCTGTGCTCAGTCCACAGCACAATAATTCATACAGGTTAAGACATTAAACTTAAGAAACTTAAATATAAATGTGGATCTTTTGAAGAAACTTAATGTCCAGAAGGAAGAGGTTTATCTAAAAAGATTAGCTCATACATAAGGTTTCACAGCTGTCTCCCTACCTTTTGTCAGCACCATCAGATATTTATGAAAATATTTATAAAATAAGGCAATATCAAAATCAGTCTCCATACTAAAGGTCCTCTCCATATTTCACCTGATGTGAGTTCACCAAAGCCTGTGCTGTGTGTATGTACATGTATGTAATAAATAGCTATAATATAAATAGTATAACAGTTTAATACGTAATTAAATACTACATGTATACTAATACTACATGTGTGTACACATACATATAATAGTTAAATCACCTTTATTTATATAGCGCTTTATCTAATAGAGATTGTGTCAAAGCTGCTTTACAATATTAAACAAGAAAATAGTGTGTTGATAATGCTTTGTTTATAAGGTCGAAAATTTCATAAGGTCGAAAATGTCTCTTTAGAACTAGTAAAGAAGGAACACTGAGTTGCTTCATTAGAAGCTTCTTGTATCACTGTATGAAAAGCTCACTGTATTATAGAAGAGAGGACCACTGATCTGATACAGGATTCATTCTTCAGCTCAATCTTCACAATAAAAGTTTGATATCTTTGTCGTACTGTCCTTTCATCTGTTTAAGGTGATTTCCGATGACAGCGCTGCTTAGTGTATTTGAAGGTGTTGTTGAAAGTAAAAATAATTTGCTTGTTTAGAACCTTGTTTCAGTCTCTTTCAATATAAAAGTCTTTACTGCAGATTCACTCATAAAAACAGTCTCATGTCGCCATCTAAAGGCGGAACAATGTAACTAATCATCATCATGAACACATAAAGTTTCCCAATACTACAATTAAATACTACTATAAGGCAATTCAGTCACAAGTCCAAAGGCAGCGCTCTGATGTACAGCATTACATTTATAAAATATAACATGCTGAAATTTTGCTCTCAGCCAAAATTATTTGCTCTCGAACAAATAATAGATTATTGAGACCAAAGACTGCTTGTTAGATTTACCAAAAATGAATTATATCTCATGTTTAACCACTCTAGAGACATCAGAGTCAGTGGAAAATTCCAGAAGATCTGGCCGAGGTGAGGCTGCTCATGAGCACTGAACGGCCACTGATGCCCTGGAGCTCATGGCTCTGAAAACGAAGAACATTTATCATTTAAAAATTATTAAAAATATTTTAACATTTTTCAAAATAATTTATACCATTGTTCGAACAAACCCTGTGTGCCCTGACATGAACCCACTGGACACCTCTTTAATAAGCGTGTGAGAAACTATATATCAATAACTATAAATAATATATTTTTTATAGTATCAAATATAGTTTTATTCTCATCTCTTTATATTCTAAATGTTATTTTTAATATATAGTAATTCAAATACTGTATTTCTACATTTAAAAAATGCAAATGCAAAGAGTTTTAATATAAAGAGATTTAAATAAATGTTACAAATACCAAAATATACTATATTATAAAACTATTGTCCTTTTGAAAAAATATTGTGTTTTATATGTAAAGAAAAAAACTCATATCTCATATCTTATTATTTAAATGATGCACTGAATGGCTTGTAAATGTTATGGTCAACTACTGAAGGGAATTGCAGTTCTTCACAGCAGTGGGACGAGGAAAGAGCTGATGCCATTTGTAACAAATCCTCATTTCACTAATGAGTTGACATATGCCTGAGTGTATCGACTAATGGGTTCCTTCATAACAAGCTTACCTCCTCCATTAGCACATCATTTAATTCAAACACTCCTCTAATATTTCCTCAGGTAGAACAACTGTTTTTGCCCATTGTTTTCTTAGCTGCCTCTCTTTTTTCTAGCTTTTATGTTTTTGATATTGAACTGTTCATACACTGAATTCTATTTTTCTCCATATGTTGCTGAATCACACATTCTGCAACTTTTTTTAAAACTATGATTTAGCACCGTTTGCATCACAAAAGCATCTGAGCGTGGAAATAAATATTTCCCTATAGAAAGTTTGACTAAAGTAAAGAAAGCCTTGCAATCACTGTGCAGTCTGGATGTTGGAGGGACATTTGTGATGATTACAGCCTACGCATTCTTTATAACACCAGAGGGAAAAATTCACAACCATTTCCTATGCACTCAGAAGCATAATACATGCAAACTAAGACAAATGTATGAAGCTTTGTGTGATGCCAGAACACATCACTTCAAATATTCCTCTAGTGCTCTCATATTGCTCTAAAAATATTTGCTTCAGTACTAATTTGCAGCTTCCTCCTGGAATATACTATACATTTTAATTTAAACAGTATATTGATGATAATAACAGTAAGGTTTAGTATTTGCAAAGGTTGCTAAAGGAAAGGTCAACGGTCGAATCTTACTATATATTATAGACATAACCCATGTACCCATTTTTTCAAAACGCTTATAAACCATACAGAATGAGTTTTTTTGAGAAAGTAAAAATGCACAGTCTGGAGTTAGGGTTAGGTGAGGGTTAGGGTTGGGTGTAGGATTGGTGTAGGGCCATAGAATATACAGTTTGTACAGTATAAGATCCATTTGCCTATGGGATATCCCCACTTTTCACTAAAACAAACATGTGTGTGTGTGTGTGTGTGTATCTGTGTGTGTGTGTGTGTGTGTGTGCCCCCAGACATTAGCTAAATATGGCATGATAATTTTCTAAAAATAGGTTCTCTTTTAGGGTCAAAGTTTTTCAGTGGCAATTATAATTAACTTTACACACATACACACACACACACACACACACACACACACACAAAGGTGGTCTGGAAACTTTCTAGGCTGGGAGTTTCTGTCTTTGTGCTTCCACATAATCTAGTTTGGGTGAATTGTCATGTTCATCTGTCTTGACTCAGTATTTCTCCTCAAATGTGAAAAAGAAAAGCAGCAAAGACACATGCATGCTAAATGAGGTTACAGTATGCATATTATTGTAGTTTTGTGACATCACCTCTGCTGATTTGCTCAGTTAGTCAGCTTGTGTTGAAATCACTCAAGGGTAAATGTGGAAGGAATTGGCCCTTGCTAAATCATAGATCAGTGGTTCTCTTTTATCACGCTTCCTTGTAAAAATACATTTTGATCATTTACATTTATTCACATCATCCTTTTTTTCTAAGATACTTACAAAAGGAGGAAAAATGCAATAATCTAACATAAGCCAGCAATATTTGCAGTGCTGTTATGTCAAAGGCTTCATATGACAGAGAACTTTAGCCATATTGTTTTCTGAAAAATATCAGTTGCATTATATAAAGTGGCATCTTCAACTATAAATTAACACCCACAAATTTGAGGCTAAAAATGTACTCTCATGTCTTCAAACATGCAGATGAGTTTGTTTGTTCATCAGAACAGATTTGGACAAATTTTGCATTACATCACTTGCTCAGCAGTGGATCCTCTGCAGTGAATGGGTGCCGTCAGAATGAGAGTCCAAACAGATGATAAAAACATCACAATAATCCACAAGTAATCCACTGGATAATTGTGATAATTTATAATTTCATGAATAGAAATATTTTAAGGGTTAAAAATTCAGTTTTAAACCTTAAAACCATTTTATTCATAAAATATAAAAGGAGCAGGTGATGATTATGACTTTTCATTTGTTTAAAAAAACACATAATAATATTATAAAATATATACAAATAGGAATTTGTGGTTTTGTTGAAAGACATGACTCACAAAGATGCCCTTTCTTTTGTTTTCTGGTTAGGAAACAAATGAACTAAATGAGCCTCATGTAACTTTCAAAATCACCTATGGAGCATGTTAACTACCTGCGGCTAAAGCATAAGACACAATCACAGTGTATAAACAAAGATAACACGATAATCTGCTTAGACAGACTGACCTAATGCACTATTCATATGCAAACATAGTGCATGAGAAGGCACATAATCAAGCTTAAGCGATCAGTTTTATAAATAAAATGTATTCACTGGGTTAGGGGGTTAAAATAAATTATGCAGTACATACTCAAAGCAAAGAGTCCAAAAACAAAAAATACAAAAAAATCATAATAAATAACAATGTTATGGAAAAAGTGCCATAAGCACACAAGAAAACTCAGTGAATGCTCTTTCAAAGTGGGGTTAAGTACCAAATTAGCATCAGATGTTATTTTTATAGTCTCAGAAATAAAAACAGAAAAAAAAGACTTAAACTAAAAGTATAATGATATTAAAGGAAAGGAATAGTAACCCCAAAATTAAGTTACTGAAAATGTACTCCCCCACTTCATTGTAACAGATTTGGACAATTTTTGTATTGCATTACTTGCTCACCAATGGATCCTCTGCATTGAATGGGTGCCGTCAGAATGAGAGTCCAAACAGCTGCTAAAAACATCACAATAATCCACATGACTCCAGTCCATCAATTAATGTGTGTTAATGGTGTGTGTGCGATTGGATGGGTTAAATGCAGAAAACCAATTCTGAGTATGGGTTACCATACTTGGCAAATGTCACGACTTTCTTCTAATGTCTTGTGAAGCGAAAAGCTACATGTTTGTTAGAAACAATTCCATCAATACATTTTTTATTTCAAACGATTATTTCTGGCTAAAATGTGACTCTATCCATATTATTGCTTTCTTCAGTGAAAAAGTTTACATATCTGAATCAAGAGAGAAATATGCACAGATCAAGCACAGTTTACAAGTAAAAACAGTCCAGAACCATTCTAAACAACATTTTTTTGTAGATTTTGTTATGAAAGAACAGAAGGGAATGGACTTTTTCTCACTTTAGGGAGCATGATTATGAATTATGTATTTTGGCCCAAAATAAATTTAATTAAATCAAAACCCAGCATGCTTACCCTCATTCAACAGACGACAGTATGTGTATGGCTGGATAATATTCAGGATGCTGAAACATGCCAGACCTGATCAAACATAACACCATATTTAACATGTATTTACTTGCTTTAATGACTTCAAGATGAAAAGCTTTTATTCATGAATATGCAAACACTAAGAACATGGTGTTTTTTAAAAGTATAATTGCACTGAACAATTGCATAATTGTGCATACTAAAGTTCTTTACACGATTAGTGCTCAGATGAAATTGAACGACTGCAATCTCTTTTAATATTTTCATAAAGTTACATTTAGCTTGGTTAAAACTGCTGAGCATCTGGTGAGATTTACTCAAGGTTATGATTGGTACTTTATCATAAAGGACAAATAAGCAAGGCAGGCACCATTTTCATAATTTTCAGTGTAAATTTCCATTTGAATGGTCAACTATTGTCAGGATTTTCAACAGAAATATCAGAAACAAAGTAGATATTTAAACAAAACACAACCGATATCTCCATGAAGTCTCCACAGCTAAAAAAGCAACCTCCCAGCATAAAAATGCTATTAAATTTGAAACCATTAAGCATTTAGCATAGTCTTATCACACATGAAAGTGCAAAACTATCTGAAGCAGTCTTGTGTTGCTGTTTATTTCACAAAGGCCTTTGAGATGATGAATTGTTGTATAACAGCTGTTAAAAGGTTCATTATGTTCAAATAAGCAATCTCTGTATTTGATTAATAGTGTTTTCTTTCTAATGGACACCGTTCAGCGGTGTGAACAGAACTAGTGTGGGATGACTGACTCATGAGGCCAATGTGTAGCACCATCAAACCGACTGGCTGCTGCAATCATCTAATGCATGCACAAAACGCTTAGCAATGTGATTGAGTTACGCCAGTTTTATCTCATTAGTTTTCTTTTTAGGTATACAAACTGTGTGGCACTCTATAAGATAACTTTATATATTAAATAGATATTAATCAATTGTGTGTGTATACATAGATAGATAGATAGATGACATCACAACCAAGTAGAACATGTTCCAGTAGAGAAGTCAGAATAAATGGAATGGAGTTCACTCATGTTAGCATTAGCAGTGTTGTAACTGCAGACACTCATGCACCATAGCAACGTGTTCTTCACAGATAAAGGTTGGGCAGTAATGAGTGTATGACTCAGTAATGATACGGGAATATAACAGAAGCTTTAAAAAATATTATAGCATTTAGAGCTTTCACTTCTGCTCATGTAGGGAGCAGCCATCCTGAAAAAAAGTCAAATTAAGTTGAATTACAAAAAGAAAATAAACTCTTTTCTCCATTTCACTTGGTGCGTCTCACTTAAAAAAATAAATAAATAAAAAATAAACTCCTGTGTGACCCAGTCCTTCCTACAGACATCAGCCATGCTGTGGTGAATTCTACAGGTAAACATCATGACACACCTGGTAAAACATTTTCAGTTGCACTGATATACATCATTGAAGTAATTCTTATCACCTTCTCAGAACAAGATTCTTGTCGCAGAGACCCAAACTTCTGCCCACACCCAAACCGTTTCATGAGAATGTGAAGCCAAGTTCCTCATATCAGTGAGAGCGTCATTTGAACATCCTGTTTCATATCGCTTGTTCATTGTCCTCGCATTATCGCCAATGGCCATTGCTTGCCAAACACCCAGCAGCTCTTTAACAAATGATACATGTACAAATGAACCCAAGCGGTTTCCATCAATTAACAGGACAGACCTTTGACTGAACATAGCCTACTGGAAGAGTCCAGATAACTAGAGCCGTGAAATAAATTCAGACGCTTTAAATAACAGCTCTTAATCTTAATCTGCTCAGAAAGCTCCATTCAGCGGCTCTGATCCTGTCTGTAAACCACCTATGAGAGAGAGTGATCGTGGAGTGCATTTGCTCATGCATTTTGCTTGATATTTAAGGCCTGCATGGCTCATATAGCTAGCCTAGTATATAATATAGTGATTATATGGAGTTTTTGTGAATGAAGAAAAACCTCCAATTTATTTCAGACACCCAAACTGAGCAAAAATATCAAATTTAGTGCAGTTGCTGATATTTGTATGGTCAAAACATCATTCTGTGTCTCCCAGTAATATGTTTTTAATAAGTTGATAGTTTATGATGAAAGCTCTGTAGTTTTTATTGTTGGGGGAAAACTTACAATGCAATGTCATACAATGGTGGTTGAGAGATGAACAAATAAATGTTGCTCAAAATCCCGATGCATTATATTTTATACATTTTAACGTGAGCATATTTAAAAATAACAACAACAAAACAACATGATGTGATAATCAATTAAACCTAAGTTGCTTTAGTCGATTAAGTGTTCATCTTGAAATAGTGCTAACAGTACAGTATACGTATATATCATTATTATGTGTACTTCATAAAAACTAGTAAAGAATTCACAGGAAAAAGACATGAACCACAACATTTCTCAAATTATAATAAAAGGAATTTACTTGCTAAAAAAGTATAAACTGTTAATCAGATGAGAGACAGCATGTACAGTATAAGTTGGGATAATTTAGATGCCTTAGAAATGTGCATATCAAATATAAGTAGGCTTTATAATAGGATCAAGAACAAAGAACATTTTGAGGACAACTACAAATTATATATGTGACCCAGGACCACGAAACCAGTCTTAAGTCACTGGGGTATATTTGTAGCAATAGCCAAGAATTACATTGTATGTATATACATTGAATGATTCAGATCATTGTGTGTTAGGACCTCAGACGACCTCAGGTTTGCATAAGCATTAATACAATGTTGCACTAACAACAACAGGATATCACCATGCATGCATATCTCTCATACATAAAATGTCAAATTTGATAAAGGATGGTTAGTTATGAGAGCTGTGATCAAAGTCTGTGGTCATGATAGAAAGTCATCAATCTTAGGAAACCAAATAAAGTAGCAAACAACTTATCAGGGAAACCAAGAGACTATATAAGGTCACCAAGAACAAAATAAAAAGAAAAAAAGAAAGAAAAGGAGAAAAAGAAAGAAACAAATTTCAAATATACTTACAGGCTAAATACAGGCTAGGTGTTGAGGGGAAATTGTAATTTTTAAAACAATTAAAAATTATATGAAATAAAATATTTTAAAATAAATATTTTAAATAGATCAATTCAAAATAGAAATATTTGAAATATTTAAATGTATTTACATTAAAACCCACTGACTGTTAACTGACATGGGTAAAACTGCTTAAATAGATAATGCAAGTAAAAAAGTAAAAAAAAAAATTTAAGAAAATATAAATAAATAATTTAACATTATTGTTATTGATAAATATTTTTTATGTATTTATGTTAAAAAGCCATGTAAATATAAAATTAATATGTAAACGTATTTATTTATTTTTTAAATACAATTTTAAATGAACTGAAAAAAAAACAAAACTTTAGTGATAGTGATCTACCAATGAATAAGAAAAAAAATCATTGAATGTGTGAGCAATATTAAATTACATCCAAATATACATGCTTTTAGAGGTACTCCTGCATGTGACGTGATATATATGTGTGTGTGTGTGTGTGTATGTATATATATATATATACACACAGTACAGACCAAAGGTTTGGACACACCTTCTCATTCAAAGATTTTTCTTTATTTTCATGACTATGAAAATTGTAGAGTCACACTGAAGGCATCAAGGGCTATTTGACCAAGAAGGAGAGTGATGGGGTGCTGCGCCAGATGACCTGGCCTCCACAGTCACCGGACCTGAACCCAATCCAGATGGTTTAGGGGTGAGCTGGACAGCTCATGAAAACCCAAAATTCCTATCTCAAAAAATTAGCATATTTCATCCGACCAATAAAAGAAAAGTGTTTTTAATACAAAAAAAGTCAACCTTCAAATAATTATGTTCAGTTATGCACTCAATACTTGGTCGGGAACCCTTTTGCAGAAATGACTGCTTCAATGCGGCGTGGCATGGAGGCAATCAGCCTGTGGCACTGCTGAGGTGTTATGGAGGCCCAGGATGCTTCGATAGCGGCCTTAAGCTCATCCAGAGTGTTGGGTCTTGCGTCTCTCAACTTTCTCTTCACAATATCCCACAGATTCTCTATGGGGTTCAGGTCAGGAGAGTTGGCAGGCCAATTGAGCACAGTAATACCATGGTCAGCAGATGGATGGCTTTTCAGCAGATGGAAGCATGAAGTGCTCCAAAATCTCCTGATAACTAGCTGCATTGACCCTGCCCTTGAACACAGTGGACCAACACCAGCAGCTGACATGGCACCCCAGACCATCACTGACTGTGGGTACTTGACACTGGACTTCAGGCATTTTGGCATTTCCTTCTCCCCAGTCTTCCTCCAGACTCTGGCACCTTGATTTCCGATTGACATGCAAAATTTGCTTTCATCCGAAAAAGGTACTTTGGACCACTGAGCAACAGTCCAGTGCTGCTTTTCTGTAGCCCATTTCCTGCACACGCCTGTGCATGGTGGCTCTGGATGTTTCTACTCCAGACTCAGTCCACTGCTTCCGCAGGTCCCCCAAGGTCTGGAATCGGTCCTTCTCCACAATCTTCCTTAGGGTCCGGTCACCTCTTCTCGTTGTGCAGCGTTTTTTGCCACACGTTTTCCTTCCCACAGACTTCCCAATGAGGTGCCTTGATACAGCACTCTGGGAACAGCCTGTTCGTTCAGAAATTTCTTTCTGTGTCTTATCCTCTCGCTTGAGGGTGTCAATGATGGCCTTCTGGACAGCAGTCAGGTCAGCAGTCTTACCCATGATTGCGGTTTTGAGTAATGAACCAGGCTGGGAGTTTTTAAAAGCCTCAGGAATCTTTTGCAGGTGTTTAGAGTTAATTAGTTGATTCAGATGATTAGGTTAATAGCTCGTTTAGAGAACCTTTTCATGATATGCTAATTTTTTGAGATAGGAATTTTTGGGCTTTCATGAGCTGTATGCCAAAATCATCAGTATTAAAACAATAAAAGACCTGAAATATTTAAGTTGTTGTGCAATGAATCTAAAATATATGAAAGTTTAATTTTTATCATTACATTATGGAAAATAATGAACTTTATCACAATATGCTAATTTTTTTAGAAGGACCCATATATATATACACAAGAAGATCAGCACTTTCAGAGTTCTGATGTGAGTATTGGGAAAGTTGGCTCAGAGGTGTTTCTAAATGATCAGCTGTGTCCTTTTGCATTAATTGTTCAGATATTAACCACTTGAGCTGTTATTTTGATTTTTTGAGAATTAGGCATATGCAATATTGGACCCACCGGTGGGTCCCCAGAGTTGATGTGGTTAAAAGCAGGGAATGTGCTGTATCAGTTATAGCCATTGTTTCTGCATTCCGACTCCCGACATTTTGATGGGAAAGCAAAAAGTGTGGAGAAAAAGAAAGGAACTGCAAATGATCCCAAGCACACATCCTCATCTGTGAAGCCTGCAGGAGATGGTATCATGGCATGGGCATGCATGGAACAGGCTCTTTCAACTTTATTGATGACCTAAAGGATGACGGTGACAGCAGAATGCAGAAGTGTACAAAAACATCTTGGCTACCAATGTTCAAGAAAATGCCACAAATCTCATCCGAAAGTGCTTCATATTGCAACAGGACAGTGACCCAAAACACCCTCCTAGTGTAACAAGGAGTCGGAGGCGTTCGGATCCATATGCAGCATTTATTAAACAGAATGGTCATACAGGCAGAGATCAGGAATGGCGTCAGGGATAACCAGAATCGTAATCAGAAACAAGCAGGGATCGGGACAGGCAGCGGAGAATCAGAGTCGGAATAAACAGTCCAAAGGTCAAAACACAGGAATAATAAACACAGGAATAATAAACACAGGGAAAACGCTCGGAAATGGCTAAACAAGACTTCGCAGTGAGTGAGAGTGAGTGTGCTGCTTTTATGTGTGTGTGTAAATGAGGTGCAGGTGTGGCAAGGAAATTGGCTGATGAATGAGGTGCAGGTGTGGCAGGGTGATTGTGATGCAGTGACTCATGGGTAATGTAGTTCGGGTGTGGTGCAACAGTTTGAGAGGTGCTAGTGTCCAAGTGACAACTGGTGGTGAATGGGTGGAATGGTCCTGACTGGAGTGCCCTCTACTGAAGCTCATGGGCACTCCATCTAATGATCGTGACACCTAGCCCAGTCAAGGGGTTTATCAGAGCAAAGAAATGCAAAGTCTTAGATTGGTCAAGTCAGTCTCCCGATTTAAATCCAGTTGAACATGAATTTCACCAGCTGAAGAGGAGACTAGACAGAAACAAGCAACAGATGAAGCTGACTTAAAGGCTGGGAAAAGCATTGTGATTGCATGCAAGATATTCGCAACTAAATATTAGCTTTTAAACTTCTTCATTTGCATTAAGTACAACTGTCCCAATACTTACACTCACATTAGATTATTAGGGAATGAAACTCTATAAGTGCTGTCCTTTTTATTTGGTAAAACATATATGTGTTGAATCACCCAATAATAAAATGTGACATTGTTGTGTCTCCTATTCATCTTTTAATCATATTTGTAGATGTCTTGACTCCACAGCAAAGCAATTTAGTCTTTACTGTTCCAAAACTTATGGAGGGCACTGTATATACCAATAACCATAACATCATATAAATGAACTATATATCTCTGATATTTAAACACAGTCTGCAATGATACATTAGCAACTTCCACACCTGTTGCCGAAAAAGCAAAAGATGCAGATGACTCACATTTTCTCAAATACATTTGCTTCACATCAGCTCATTTAAACAGGACACTTAATGGAACCAAATTTGGAGAGGCATTTTTATTGTCAAAAACATGCTGGAAACAAGCCTAGCCTCACTTATCATCACTCACACAATCAGAGATATCATTTAGAAGCCAAATTAAACTGCACAAGCCTTCTTATGACAGCTCCAAAAATAATAAAAGTCTTATCAAGAGGCATTAATAAATGCACAATTCATTTACTGGGACAGGTTCTGATAACCCAAAGCATCAGCCTGCATACACATCGCGTTACTTTCAATCAGAACCCATCAAATGAAATGATCACAGAGACCAAGCAGACTCTTATCCAGGAAATACATGCCATTCAATTGGTTAAAATCTGAAAACCAGCAAGAATGTCAGTCAAAACCATGCTTTTAATCTAAACAGAGGGTGTTCGGATTCCATTTTAGAGCTACATAAAACTGTACATCTATGCATTTGCTTTATTCTCTCTCACCCCAGAGAGAGAGAAACGCCTCTCTTGGGCTTTAAGAGTTCTGGCACTTTCCCACAGAAATGAAGCTCTCGGAAATCCTCTCATATCCAGCTCTGTAATCTCACAGTGCAGCGGAGCCAGAGGTGTCTCTGAGAAAGAGCCACACTGTCTTTGAAAGTACACTGGAAAGGTCACAAGCAACATCCTGGAGGACAGTCTCTGCAGAGACACCGGCACAATCTTACGAGAGTTTGATGTGGCACCTCAGCTGAAGAAACAAAAATTAACAGAATATGTGCCAATATATCCACTCAGTTCAGGATAGGGAACTGCTGATTAAATCAAATCATCAAGAGAATAGTGAATAGCAGTTATTTAAAAGTCTGTACACAGAGGAAATCACAGTGTGATTCTCGGATATGTATTTAGCCTTAAACAATTTCAAATCCTCTCAAAAAAAGTGTCCAGGTCTTTTTTTTTTTTTTTACCCCACAATCATTTTTTTTTTCGGCATTATTTTTGACACGACAATTAAGGGCAGAAATAAAATAACTAAACATGCATTTCCAAAACACTGCCTTACAAAAACATTTATGAAGACACAAATGCAATATTGAACATACAATAACGAACATTTATTTACATGAAAAATGGCTGGTTTCTTTGGCAAGAAAAATAAATCATCATATCTTTGCAATTTCCCATCTTCTAATTTATATAGAAAAAGTACTGAAAATTGTGGTGCATTTTTATCATCATCAATTCTCAGCAGTAAATATTCCAGAAAACACAATTATGGTCATCTGGGTTAAAAGGCCATTTTTGTCACGAAAATGTCTTATTAAAATACTGGAGTGAAATGAGCCTGACAGTTTTTGTAAGCTTAACCCATTGGAAGAAACAAATGTCACTTTATGGTATGAAACTTTTTCAGGGTTGTCCACTTTCAAAAAGAACAGTCCTTACACTTTTTTAGACAGAATCTTTTTGAAGGCTTTACGAAAGTCCCTGTTAAAGATGGTGTAGATGAGTGGGTTCAGGGCACTGTTGCAG
Organism: Carassius carassius; assembly: GCF_963082965.1. Taxonomy (NCBI): domain Eukaryota; kingdom Metazoa; phylum Chordata; class Actinopteri; order Cypriniformes; family Cyprinidae; genus Carassius; species Carassius carassius. The sequence continues at coordinate 19,019,882 of NC_081803.1, forward strand.
TAGCCAATCCAGAAGAAGAACTTAAAAAGCGCCTTTGGCAGTTCACAAGCCTTTGGACAGATGGCCTGCAAGCTATAGCTGAAGAAGAACGGGAACCAGCAGACGACAAAACCCCCAATAACGACTGCAAGGACGAATGTGAAACGCTTCTCACGGACGATCAGGGTTTTCCTCCTCGTGTTCAGTGTTACTGTTGGTTTCATGTAGAAAGAGGCCAGCTGGCTGCCCTTTGATGTTGCGATGAAGTTTTGGTATGTTTGGGTTGGTGAGGATGTCTGGGAGCCAGGCTCCAGTGCCCTCATGTTAGAGGCTGTCCTGTTAGAATTATGTCCCCCAACTACCTCAACATCAGAGCCAGAGCTCGAACGGTCTTCATTGTCCTTGCACCTCCTTGAGTGAGACATCTTTTGCCCACTCTCTACTGGTGGTTGAAACTGGTTTATGGTGTCAGATCTGGAAGCAGCCGCATTGGGAACATTCGGGACATTTTCAGGGACATCTCCTCTTTGGTTTTTCCCATTCTGCAGCTCCCGTCCCAGAGAATCGCAGCCTGCACAGTCTTTCCTTGGCTCTCCTGGAGGACATCTACTGTGCCTCTTGGCAATCTGATAGATGCGAATGTACACCAGGATCATTATGAGGCACGGGGCGAAGAATGACCCGATGGAGGAGTACAGGATGTACCAGCGGTCCCCATTGAGTTTACACTGCGGGCCAGGCCCATACTCCGACTGCTGGGTCTTGTTCATGGAGACCAGCGGGGGGAAAGAGATGATGGCAGAGATGAGCCACACCACAAATATGGCCCACTTGATCTTGTAAGGGGTGCGTTGGGATGCGTACTGCACTGGCCGGGAGATGGACAGGTAGCGGTCCAGGCTGATGGCGCACAGGTGTATGATGGAAGACGTGCAGAAGAACACATCCAGAGCTAAGATGATCACACACCAAAAGGCCTCGAAGTACCAGCAGCCCATCAGCTCATTGGCCAAGGAGAATGGGATGATCAATGTGGCCACCAGGATGTCCGCCACAGCCAGGGACACCAGAAACAGGTTCTGAGGTCCACGCAAAGAGCGGCATTTCAGGACAGCAATGATCACCAGGATGTTCCCAAAGATGGTGAAGAGCATGATGAGTGTCATTACGGTGGCAAACGCAGCCGTGGCTTCAGGGGAATAAGGAGTACTGGAATTACAAAAGGCTATATCTGAAGGCGGTATCCCAGTCATATTTAAGTTCCAGGTTAGACAGAGAAGTGCAAAGCAGTCTTTGATGTAGACTTAAATCCTAGCGTAATCCTTCCACAAACAGTCTTTCTTTTAGAAAATTGTTAAAAGTGACATGAATAAAATGAATCTTTACAGCAACTAATGATATCCTCCTTGTACTTCCTTTGACAAATCAATAGGTTTCATTTGCATTTAAAAGGGGGTCGTGCAGTCAGTCAACTTCACAAGTGAATCATTTAAAATCAAGTAAAACGTAACATGGTTAACTACAAAACCGGTCACTATTAATAAAAACGCGGTATTAAATTGTCACCGCATAAGCCAAACAATTTTAAGACACAAGTCGCTCAAACTAAACAAAAAAGCTCGTTTTCTATATCTGTTCCAATATCAGTCCAAAAAAAATTAGGTAGCGCGCATTTGCCGTATTGGAACAAACACGCGCTTGGTGCGTAAAGAAGCGCAAGGATCAACACACACACACACACAACACCCACACACACTACGTTTATGTAGTAAAATCTATGGAATACATAAATATAAAAATGATTCAAACATGGTAGTTCCGTGGGTTTATGAGTTTCCAAACAGCTGTGAAATTGTCAAGGTGCGTAAAAAGGCTCAACGTCTCCATACGCGCACAAGCAAAGCCAAAACTATAGTTTGTCACACTTTGAAGACGACCGATCTTTGCAGAAACAGTTCCTTGTCAGAGAAAGACAGAAAGAAAAAAAATCCAGTAAGGAAAGCTCCAGTTTTTTTAAATAAACGTCCTCCGCATCAATGGAATAAAGAAACTTGGAATGTTTAATCCTTCAGTTCATTTCTCATTTAAGTCTTACACCAACTTGTTTTTCTAGACGTTTCCAAGAACTTTGTGCATCAACCCAAATGAACTGACTCCGGTCTAACCGAGCGCGTCTCGGTCTCCCCGTCATGACGTCACTTCAGAGAATCACTCCTTCTCATGGTCAAGTTTCGAAATTTAGATTTCTGTAATTTCTCCACATTCATGGGCAAGTGGTTCCAAATGTAACCACGTCGATCTATGCAAATAAGTAAAAATGAATTAACTTTAAACAGCCACTCGCGTTAAAAAAAAAAAAAATCATGGAACTTTAAATGCAAAAGATGTCTGGCGAATAAAACTAAACTTACAACCTAATACTTACAAGGCCACAATTAAAGGTACTGAAGTACACAATTTACTAGAATCACAGAGCATATTAAGACTGCTGTTACAAAATTCAAAAAGAAAACAAGATTTTAAAAAAATGATTTTGATTAGCAAGTATGCTGGTGGAATTAAACTCAAAACCATTTAAGAATTCAAGAGAGAAACACTACACTGCAATGTCATAGAACTGATTAAATGAAATTGTACTGCAAACTTCTTTTTGGCAACAGACTCCATTCACCTTATCCAACTAAAAGTGCACAGTGACTACCACCTACTGGACAAATATAAAAATGACAATTAAGAACCAGAACAGGCGAATGGAGGATCGGTAAATTAATTTATTGTAAAGTCATACAACATTGACAAATTCAGAATGACACACATATTTCGATCAGACCTTTATTTGTCCTCTTCGATTCAGAATTCCTGTCATCAAGTATCCATAAAAAAAAAAGCCAGTCAGAACAGCTGTGAGGTTGGACAAGATTTATCTTGATCCTGATTTTGTGTCGTCTGAAATTGAGAAAGCACCAATTTAAAAAAATTGGTCAAGGTCAAAAAAAAAAAAAAAAAAAAAAAAAAAAAAAAAACCTCACAGAACAATGGTAACGCAAAAATAAAATCAATAAATAGCACTATCTCCGAAATACCTGATGAAGTTATTGATTGTTCACTTCCTTTACATAGGGATTTCCATTTTTATACTGCAAATCCTGATTTTCTTTGTAATTTGCCATCTGATCAATTTCTCCCTTCATAACGGATTTGGAGAACTGTAGCATTGAATCTCTTGCTCACCAGTGGATCCTCTGAAGTGAATGGGTGCCGGCAGAATGAGAGTCCAAACAGCCGATTAAAACATCACAATAATCCACACCACTCCAATCTATCAATTAAGGTCATGTGAGGCAAAACATTCTAAAAGTTTAGAATAAACAATGCTTTTAACTAAAATAAGAGTCCATGATATGGCCGTCTCCACTGAAACGTCATGTCTGAATCAGGAGGGAAACAGTAAACCGTTCTAAACAAATATGTTGGTGGATTTTGATGAGAGGATGGATGATGTGTTTATGACGTGATGGATTTCTTGCAAACACACAGCTTTTCACTTCACAAGATTGTAAGTGATGGACTTAAGTGGTGTGGTTTACTTGTGGGTTATTGTGTTGTTTGGAGTCTCATTCTGACAGCACCCATTCACTTGGTAAACAAGAGATGGAATGCTACACTTCTCAACCATCTACATCTTGGATGGGTGAATACATTTTCAACAAATGTTCCTTTTTGGATGAAATATTGCTTTAAGTTTATATTTTCTATCAGTTAACGGTTTATTTCAAGTAACAACTATTCTATGGTTTTAGGTCAAACTATAATAACCCTGGTATGACAAGTGCACATGACGTACCACAGTGGTACAGCTTCCTGATCCTTTGCACATCCAGATCAGACAAGTGAGTCCTCTGGCCAATAGTTACATTGCTCTCTTTGGGCTGAATTGTGGGGTTTCCATTGCGAGAGAAATAGTTACTGCAAAACAGAACAAAAACATAACCAAGGAAATTTTCAGCCAGCCAAACGCACATCATAAATATGACTTCATGCACTCAGACAGCCATGCACACTATTCCCATACCTTCCATAATGCAAAATTGAATCCAGGTCATACTTCAGACCAAGTGTGTTCCCTTTTTTCTTCAAAAAATTTCCCTCTTTCCCTGTAAAATAAGAGGACAGTACTACCAGTAACTGATGCATTGATACTCCACAAGCCTTACTGGCTGACTACTCTATCATATTTGATACTCAAATTTCTAAGGCCCCTAAATTATCAACGTGATCAAAACATTGCTGGAAAACTAGTCTACTGCATGCCTGCTGTCGTCTGATTTAGTATCATTGTGAACCTGTTCAGGTCATGGTACACACTTTTGCAGTAAAATCTTTACAGATTTTCATAAAGTAAATAAAAATATTTTTTATTTAGTTGTCAATATTTTAAGATGAATACTGAAAACTAAAATAAATTATTTGACTTGATCATTCATTGTTTTGCTTTTTTGGCGTTTGTTTTTTTAAATCATGTTTTTTTTAAATCCCGTTAAATGGGAGTCTCAAACATGATCAAATCAAACTTTTGAGGATGGTTTGTTAATTTCTCACTCCCTGTATTGCACTGCATTATGTTTTTCCCTCCACAATAATAATAATGAGATCATAAAATGAATTTAAATATCTTTCTAAGCCCATATTGGAAGACAATACCTCTTTTTCTGACTATTACAGTATGTGAAAATTATTAATTGTTTTTTAATGGTGCAAAATACCAATATTACAATAACAGACTAAATTCCAGTTCGAAGGGAGCATGCGTGTTCCATTCAAGGGCATTAAATTGTGCGAGATGTCAATTTAAGAAAAGAGCAAAACGACAGTCATGAATTAGAAGTAAAAAATAAGGATTTGGATTTTGAAGTCAAGAGGAGACTGCTCCTTTACTGCAAACAAAACTTGTCTCTCATGATACTAGCATATTCTCACCGGGGCTTATGCTACGCTGGAATGGCACTTTCTCATATAAAAAAAAAAATGTAGTTTTAAATATGGATATTTAAAAAAGAAAAGAAAAAAAATGAGTTTTTAATGATGGATGAATGCACTTTATTTTGCTTGAAAATCTCAAGCCCCATTCACTGCCATTATAAAGCTTGGACTTTTTTTTTTTTTATACGATTCTGAGTGTATTTGTCTGAAAGAAGAAAGTCATATACACCTACAGTATAGAATTTCAGTGTATCTATAGAATGTGACCTTTAGAGGATTCCACTTTGAGCCCTTTAGTATTACAAATTATGACAGGACTTCCATTAGCAACATGCTGAAAAGCTGAATTAAATGTAATAGTATGCATACTGTAATGTACCAGAGACAATGTTTTCATCAAGTACAGTGATATGATCACCACGGTCATAGCGGGAATGCTCGTGGTAAAAGCCGAGGGAATGAATGATCTCGTGGCAGATGTTTCCAACTGTACATTTTGACCCAATCAGAAGAGGCTGCTCACCCCCTCTACATCCGACGTAAGATGCACACCTTTAGGAAACAGCAATCTAGATTAGACGGCACTAGACGGAACATTTTTCTGACTTCTTCCAAGACGGAAATATACTGTGAAAGTGTTGTGACAAAGACACTGAATTAAAATCTGTGACTCACCCATCTGCATATATAAAGTGCAAATAGTCAGTTTCATTATTATGTGGATGGAATTTGATGCAGGTCTTCTCGGAGATCATATTTAAGGCATCAAGAATGTCTTCAGTCCTGTTTTCTGAAAACCATTAACCATAAACTTTTACAAAAACAAACAAATTCTCTGAATATCAATGCATCTTCACTGGTTATCACTTAAACAATTGAAATTGTGTCTATAATACAAGAGCACAATAGGGTAATATCTGCAGGAAACATACCACCAAACACACAGAAAAACTCACCAATAACGGCATCAATTTCATAAGGCACTGACAAATTTCCATTCAGCTCGGTCCATAGCGAACTAACTGCGTTCCGTTCAGTCTAAAAACAAATAAAATTACCAGAAGCAATTGTTTTTGTATAACAAGCGTTCTAAAATGTGACCCTGGAAAAACAAAACTAGTCTTAAAGGCAGGGTAGGTAAAAAAATTTATAAAAAACTTTTTTTCCAAATTTGTTTAAACTATTTATATATCAATACATAATTAAAATGTAAGTACTCTGAAAAAGAAAGTATAAAAATCGAGTGTCTGTAGACCGCTCACGACTGTTTTAAAGACAGCTCATTATTTCCATTCACTCCACCCCCTCCCTTCTGGGCTCCTTCCAAAGCCTCTACTAAGTACTACCTCTACTAAGGCTCGCTAAGTAATGTTATGTTAGCTATATTACGCAGCTACGTGTGCTAATGACACATGCTTCATGAAAAAATAAACAAAAATATGTATGATCAAAATACAAAAAAAAAAAAAAAAAAAAGATTTACCTGTCCAGCAGAAATAAAGCCATTCAAGGAGTCACTTTTCAGCCCCTTGAGTTCCCTCAGTTCTCGCCATCGCTGGTAAGCCACGCCGATATTAACTCGCGTTTTATTTCTTTGTTTATCCAAAGACTTTTTGTTCATTGCCTTTTCTTGTACTGTTACGGTCTTCCTTTTTTGCCTGGTTTGCCTTAACTAACTGCATAGGCCGGTACTGTGAATTTTGCTTGCTGTTTCTCTGCCATTGTTTTGGTATTCCTAGGTTCCGTGCCTCTTGAATTCCTCAAATCAAACGTGCGCGCGCAAGTGGGCAGGTCATGTGTGGCAAAAGGGTGGTTGCCATGGTTGCGAGAGAGTGACAGTCGCCTAAGCCAATCCTATGTTTCGTCCCGAATGGAAATAATGAGCTGTGTTTAATACAGATTAAACGGTCTAGAGTCACTCGATTTTTATACTCTTTTTATCAGAGTACGTATATATTTTAATTATGCATTGATATATATAGAAAGTTTAAACAAATTTGGAAGAAAGTTGTTTATACATTTTTTACCTACCCTGCCTTTAAGTCACTGGGGTATATTTGTAGCAATAGAATTAAATAAGCACTGGTGAGTATTTTGGAATGGTCTTTATACCACTCCATAAACCAGAAAACACTAGAATATAGATCGGTTTGATGCTACTTAAAGGGATGGTTCATCCAAAAAACTGAAAATTGTGTCATCATTGACCTACCATCCACTTTCTCCAAACCTGTATGAGTTTATTTCTTCTGATAAAGATATTCTAATGCTGGTAACCAAACACTTCCATATGGTATTTTTTTCCATGCTATGGAAGTCAATGGCTACCATCAACTGTTTGCTTACCAGCATTTTATTTAAATCTCTCTCTTCTTTCGTGCTCAACAAAACTCATACAGGTTTTGAACAACTTGAGGGTGAGAAAATAATACATTTAATATTTGTTTTTAAGCGAACTAACCCTTTATAGAGATTTTTGGCTCAGCTAATGAGAAAAATAAAAAAATAATCATGAGAAAGTGTTAAAGATACATACTGTAATCGAAATCTACAGAAACAAACAGATAAAGAGTAATAAAATAAACACTTAAATGCATATTTTAGAGGTATTTTGGAAGCAAAATAGCCCAAACTTGACCAGTGCCTGACAAGTCAACTGAAAGATAACTAGATCTAGTCTCAATTGTGAATGTAAAAAGCATAATTTGGGCTTACTGGTAGTATGATATCCCCCTCGTGTACAGCATAGTCTCCCTCAAGATCTGTTAAAGTCATTGAGAGACATTTAATCAGGTCTAAAGTCTCTAATGGGTCATGCTGTCATGTATTCAAACTTCTTACCCAGCTGTGTTTCACTTGTCTTAACCAGATGAGGTTGTCCAATATTTGAGGAGTATCCTGTGGATAAAAGAAAGCGTCATATAAATTTTGTTAAAGGTTTAGTTCATTAAAAAAGCAGCCAAGTTTTACCTTCATCATTCTGGATATCAGTGGCGTTCAATGTATCCACAGGAGTTCCCCATGCTTAAACATAAAAACATCTTTATTTTAATCTAGATGCTATAACTACAAATTTAAACTTAGAATATAATTCATTTCTGACAGACATGTCTGATCATTGTACCTTCACAAAACCATGCAACTACTAAAATTAACCCCAGCATTTTAAATAGTTGTTAACTTGTCGGAACAGTGACAGTATTAAATGAAACCACTACACGGACGTGTCCTTTCAAACACGTCCAGGATTCGCCAATTATTTGGCCACCTGGGGCTCTTGATTGACAATAAAAACTTAAACGAGGGCCCGCTTGGAACCAAAGCGCTCATGTTGTAATTTCATTCCGGACGGATTTATTGGTGGGACAATAAAAAAAAAAACAAAAAAAAAAAAAAACACGTGAACTGTTTTGATGTTGACTGGTGATATTCTTTTGTGGTGAGTTTGTAAAATTTATTTATTAATTATATTTTTTATTACGAGAGATAGATTTCCACCAACCAGAAATGTCTTATATAGATTTATCTGCCGTATGTTCGCCCATTTCGAAATAACAAGGTCATTTTTCAAAAAATATGTTTTTGATTATGATTATTCATGCTATCTGCGAAGAAAACATAATCCAAATTAATATACTGAATCTCAAATATTCCTTATGACATGTATCCCTATAAAATTTGACCGTGGTATAATTACCACAGAATCAAAAGTGATTGTTACTGTAAATTACATACATTTAGGTTTAAAGGTGTGTAAGAGTTATGTTCTTTATATATGTTATTTTTAATATATATATATATATATATATATATATATATATATATAACATTATATGTGTGTGTTTTGTGTTGTAAAATATACTTATTGCTGTATACTATGTTAATGAATGTTTACCACATTCACCAAAGTATTTCAAAGCACTTTCATGGTATGTTGTCATGGCACTTTAATAGTACATGGATTTTTCGTTAGTATGTGGACTCTGGTATATTGGCAGAAATATGGTTGTAATAGTTGATATGTTATAGCATATAGTAAATAAGTTATTTATCTGATCATGAACAACTTCTTTCGTTCTAACAGAACTCAGAATGACGAGGTGGGCCCGAGCGAACAATGTCCATAAACACAAAGCAGCAGACGCCACACCATGGAAGCAGCTGAAGGCGAGTGGGAACGCTGGAGAAGCAGGAGCCAGAGCCGCTGGCCGACACATCCAGCAGGGACCAGGTGTAAAGAAACACAACCCGAAAAAGAAGGAACGAGAGCATGACTGTGATGACGTGAATGGGTTTCTGGAGTATTTAAAGCAGACCAGTCAGACAACCCCAGACCGGGATCTGAGGGGAGAAGTGGCAACGGCACTGAAGAAAGACGAGAGACGAGAGAACAGACGCATAAAGAGACAAAACAACAAAAAGAACGATATGGTGAGGAAGCATATAAAAAAAAATATCCCAGATTGTGGGATAGCCTATATACTCAAAAATTTGATATATAAACTCAGAATTGTGAGATATATACTTGCAAACACAAGATTCAAATTCATAATTCTGAGGAAAGTCTGAATTGTGGGAGAAACTCGTGAGAACAAAAAATTAAGGTTATTTATTTTTTTTTTTTGTAAAAAAATAATCTCAGTTCGTGGAAAACAATTTGAATTATGAGATGAAAAAGTTGCAATTAAATTTTTTACTTTATTATTCCATAGTGGAAATAAGCTTCCATAGACTTAATATGAAATATCTGACACGTTTTCTCATATTTTTCCATTTAGATCTGCTTCAACTGCCGGAAGCCTGGTCACGGTCTCGCTGACTGCCCAGAGGCGGATAACGATGAAGAGATGGGCCGCGGGATCTGTTATCGGTGTGGTTCCACTGAACATGAGATCCAGAGATGTCGTGCTAAAGTAGATCCTGCCATGGGTATGAGCTGAATGAGACTTTTGGACACTGAAAGTGGAACAAAAAAATGCTATGACTTATCATATTAATGCAGCTCTCTTCTAGGTAATTACCCATATGCCAAGTGTTTTATCTGCAGTCAGACTGGACATCTGTCCAAAGCCTGTCCTGATAACCCGAAGGGACTGTATGCTGCAGGTCAGCGATTTACCTGTTTAAGCACTAAATATCTGAAGAATTTGAACATTCATGTTGTGGGGTTTTGCTCCTCTCCTTTAGGCGGTTGCTGTCGGGTTTGTGGTTCAGTGGAACACTTTCAGAAAGACTGTCCAGAACACCAGAACTCAAGTGAGTTGATGAGTTAATAATGTGACCATGTCCACTGGAAATCTGGTATCTGACATACAAACATCTAAGTTCACTTTTCTTTTGCAGCTAATTCTATCACCCTCGGCCGGCTGTCCAACAGAATCAGCGCCGACCACGAGGACGTCCATGTGCCTGTGAAGAAAGCACAACCTAAAAAAGACAAGGTGGTGGTGTTCTGATCCACAGCTTTTTGAGGGGATCGAAATGGACTATCTAACCGATTGTTGCAATTTAGATTTGCTTTCTGCAATTATGGACTGAAGTGTTTTTAGAGACCAACTAAAGCGACTCTTCCTGTTTTGAGACTATTTACTTACTATTAAATGTCCTCACGATGAAATTGCCTGAGACTTCTGAACATCACATTTTTGCCTGACTTGGAAATCTAAGTTTTAATTATGAATCATGTTGGTCTTCATTGATATGCTCAAGAAAGAGAAGATCATTTGAATATGAAAAGCAGCATTTATTTATAAGACACTTTGTACAAATATACTCTATGAAAGAGTGTTGTTAAGTGTGTGGGCCATATTGCTTCATGTAACTTTCGGCCTTTAAGAGGTTAAGAATACAACCGCACGCGTCTTGCAGAAGAACATTATTTTAGTTATGCTTTGCTGCTGTTCTTCTGCATGGATTTTTTTTGGTTGTTTTTTTTTTTGCTTTCTATATAGTAGGGAAGTATGTGATTTCAGGTGAAGCCATTGTGTGGAAAACAGTATCCCATAATGCAATGTGCAGGTTTCACAATGATTTGTTGTGAATTTTCTATACATAAAGTTCCTGGCCATGCAAATTCCTTTCCTGGCAATATATGCATAAAAATGTAGGTTTATCAAAACTATTTTTTTTTTTAAACTCTTATAAATCTCATTAGATTAAAAAAAAAAAACCTTTTTTTCAGCTGATGAACATTCAAATAATTGACATCCATTTAGATTCCTTGTGACTCTACAGAGAATGAGCATTTAAAGAGTAACTAAACCCTAAACCAACTTTTTTTAGTTAATGATCTATAAGAATGGGGCTTTATTAGTTCTGTTCATTGTTTCAGGTAACTTTTGACATTTGAGTATAAAGTGTTTTAATTCTATAATATATGGTGTAAAAACGTCTGAGTGCTGCCCTCTTCAGGTTGAACGGTGGCTACTGCAGTTGATTTTTCCTATTGGATGTTGCGGTGGCAAGTGACGTAAGCGGTGGCAGGTGACGTAAGCAGTTTCCAGCTCACCACGCCCCCTGGTACGAGCTACCACGCCCTTGGCAGTATAAAACCATCTTGTTCCGTCAAAATCACTGTAGGAAATAATGATCAAAGACGGAGATATTTGTTTAATTTTCTAAGGAGAACTGGACTGGAAAGACGAGTTTAAATAAAATTGAGTAAGCTAGAGTGAGACAACAGATGGCAGTAATGCAACGCTTTGGATGCCAACTGCCATTAAAATCCAATGAAGAAGAAGGAAGAAAATCACTGTAGTGAGTCAGGAGTTGGAATTGCGAGTATTGAAACGACCAGGATAGACTATTATAGCATCTATTTAGCATATCAATTATATAGTTATTTTGATCTTCAAGTTAGCGTAGATTTATCTGTATTTAGTACAGTGGTCAGGATGGTACGTAGGTGTGTTGCTGGTTGTGACAGCACTGCTGGACTGCATAGTTTTCCAGCAGACTTTAAAATTAGGCGCCAGTGGTTGCATGCACTTGGCCTGGAAGACTGTGAGTTCCCGCCTAGAGCTGGAGTGTGCAAACTGCATTTTACACGGGGTTGCTTCTCCAACGCAATGGAGGTGGAGATGGGCTTCTCCACACAGCTCGCGCTGATCGAATTGATATGAACAGACACCTCGACATCCTCCACTTCAGGTGAAGGTAGGTGAGAAAAGTCCTCTACTTCAAATGATCGCTCTGTTGCAAAGCTACTTGCGTCATTACAGTCACTCTCCATTTTAGCGTCTCTGACAGCAGCTGTCAATCAATCCGTCACTGCGAGTCTCAGGATCACGCCGCACTCGCTCAGCCCCGCCCTCGGTTCGTCCCCTCTATCTCCGCTGTGATCTGCCCACTTTTCAGCATTTTTCAAATATTGTCAGTGGGTGGAGTCGGGCTCTGACCAGGGGTTTAGTTACACTTTAAAGTGACAGGCACATACCTGGAGCATATGCTTATAATAAATAATTGTATTGTCCACTGGTGTGGATGCTAATATAGATATCATTATAGTTGGCTTTACAGTTATCATTATTGGCTTTTTGAACAACATGCTATAACTGAACATTTTTATGATTACTTCATCATGGCAGTTAACGTAACCTTAATTTAAAAAAAAATCTATCCTAGAATTGTCCAAATGTTTCAGATCAGAACTGTGTGGTCAGCAAATCTTGCTCTAGAAATGAAATGCAGGACATTGCCGTCTCTTCCATAGATTTGGACCAGCCGGCTATATTTCCCTCCACGTAGGGCAGCACTCCAGAGGTCACCTGGTTGAAGTATGACACCTAGAACAGCAGCCAGAACTGATCAGATTGAGCATGAGAGTGATGTTTTATTGGGTTTCAGATGTTATAGTTGGTACCTTGCAAGTTGAATAGCCTATTTCATGAACGAGGAATCCTGCACATTTAACTTCACTCCGAATGGAGTTCTCCTCCGGTGGAACTGTTGCCATGGTGACGGACCGGAGTGCTATGATATACGGGTCTCTGTGATGATAAAAATACAGTCTGAGCCTCACATTAAAGGAATAATTCACTCAAAAAATAAAAAAATGCTCAAAAAGTATTTATCCTCAGGCCATTCAAGATGTAGATAAGTTTGTTTCTTGGAAGAGATTTGGATAAATGTTGCATTCCATCACTCTGGAGTGACTGGGTGCCATCAGAATGAGAGTCTAAACAGCTGATAAAAACATCACAATAATTCACAAAGTTCAAGTAATCAATAGGACTCCAGTCCATTGTTGTGTTGTGTAGATTACTTGTGGATTTCTCTAATGTTTTTATCAGCTGTTTGGACTCTCATTCTGACAGCACGGCACCCATTCACTACAGAGGATCCATTGGTGAGCAAGTGATGGAATGTTAGATTTCAAATCTCTTCCAATAAAGAAACAAACTCATCTACTTCTTGGACAGTGTGAGGGTGAGTAAAGTTTAGTTATTTATTTATTTTTAATCATTTTTGGGTGAACTATTCCTTTAATAACGTCAAAGATTTGCTTATCCAAAACAGAATCATTCATGTTAGCAGTGGAATCATACCCATCTTTGCAGGGTTGCCTTTTAGACAAAAGAACCACGAAGTCCCGACTTTTGCTTCCATTGAGAGTGGTGCATTTAATGTGATAAATGGTTTCCTCCTCATTTGCTTTCTCGACCTCTTCACAACTCCTGGAGGACATACGGAAGGATATAGACGGTGAAAAACTATTTTATGTAATTGCAAAACTTTAACACAATAAATTGAATATAAAGGGATGTAACAAAGCCTTATTAGCCTACAAATAGTTCTTGTCCCACTGTGGCCGTAACCGCAGGTCAGCGAGCAGCGAGAAAGCATAAAGAGCCGTAGTTTTGACCTTCATCTCAACTTTTAAACTCAGCTTATCTGCCTCCTCATGCACGTAGACTCCTACCTGCAGAACACAAGTAAATTCAGCATTCTAGCCACATACTAGACATAATAAATAAATAAAATAAATCAAGTGCTGACCTTATCATTGATATTACTGGCCTCCCAGCCTCGCTTCCCAGCTAAGACTGTGAGTGCTGCCACGTTGTTATAGCCCAAGAACACCTGCAGAGGGCAGAGATGTTGTACAATGTTATAACAATGGGTATGTTTGGAATAAGCAGTATGTAGTATGCAGCATGTATACTGTTAAGGCCGCTTTCTCTTTTTCTAGAGTACATTGGTTGTGTCCAAAATCTCATACTCTCTGAGTATGTACTTTTGAATAAGTAATTCCTTTGCAACCAATCAAGGTTACGATATGGTATGAATGTGTAGTATGAATATACTCTGAGTGTAAGTGTGACCTTATATTGTCATTTGCATCCCTTTGAATCACTGACATTCACAAATCCTCTCCTGTGGCCTCATGCGATAGTAAAGTGTCCATTATAAGCACACTTCAGAATCTCACAGAAAGTATTAAGTCATCCAGGTACTTCTCGCCTACTGTTTTATGAATACTGTGCATTTGGACACACATGCTTTTCACATGCTGTTTTCACATACTATATTTCAGATGCAGCCACTGTGTGAAAAACAGTATACTATAATGCAATGCTCCATTTCATGTGACTATTTAACTGGTAATGATATCAATAATGATCTGTAGTCTTTTTCATTTGATCACACTTCTAGAAGAGAAATTTTTTGCACAAAATCTACCACTCACTAGTAAACACCCACTAATGTTTGAAACAACATTTGAAACATTTATCACGTCAGTATAATTTATAATACCTCATTATGATTACAAAAACATATTTTTTAAATACGCAAAATTATTCAGTGTATTATTTAAAGCTAATTATTTGATTGTATTTAGGCATTGACTATATATACAAATATATATATATATATATATATATATATATCCTTCTTTTTATGATTGTTATTTTATTTTTTGTGGTACCTGATTACTTCTGTCCCAAGGCACAGAAATTGGTCCCTCATTTCCTGAGTACAGAATGTGTTTCCTGGGAAGATACATTTGGTATGTTAAACAATGAGGAATTTTAAGATTTTTTGAGATTTTTTTTCTACAGAAAGTACCTGGCCATGCGAATTCTCTTCCTGACAATTGAACCAATAAATCGTCTTTCTCCATCCTTAAAATAACAAAATGATACAAATCATGTGCTTTAAGTGAGGCTCAGAACGGTTATATACTGTATAATGACTATTCTTGTGTTGCTGGACATGTAAATAACTCACAAGAGTTGTGTAGGTGACTTCAGGAAATATCTGTCTCTCCCCGTCATGTCCTGGGATGTAATAAATCATGGAGGCGCTGTTGATGTGTCTTGGTGTTCCCTCATTCCACTCCTCACAGTTATACGCCTCCACCCGAACACCCACCTCCACACTGATGCACAGAATAAGAGAACAATGTATTTATAATATTCCTCAGTTTATTAGATATTAGTATTAAAGTCGATACAAAATCTAAATGTACCCCATTTAAATCCTTAATATATCTACCTGGTGTTATTGTGAGTGACCAAATATGTCATATTACAAATGCATGCTGTCTTTAACAGTCCTGACA
This sequence comes from Carassius carassius, assembly GCF_963082965.1. Lineage (NCBI taxonomy): Eukaryota > Metazoa > Chordata > Actinopteri > Cypriniformes > Cyprinidae > Carassius > Carassius carassius. The sequence continues at coordinate 19,035,405 of NC_081803.1, forward strand.
GTTAATTCTTCAAAAGAAGTTTGTTTTGTTTAAGATTGCACATCTATTGTTATATAGCTACTGTACCTGGTCTGAAAGGCATTATTGACCATCGCTTTGAACATTAGTCTGTCACCGACACTAGACGGACCTCGGAATCGAAACATGTCCACAGCTCCGAGAGAAGGATAGCAGCCACACAAACGACTAGGAGAACAGAAACACACAGAAGATGAAATGCAGATTTATTACTTCCAGTAAAAGAACTACAGTACCCATAATCCCAAGGAGTGATCTAGCATGGATCCACCATGTAGAAATGCTGTTAGACCTAAGAAACATAAAACTGCCCATGCATGAATACGCATGTTTTTGGATCTGGTACCTGGCTGCTACTGTAGCCACGTTCTCCATCCAAGCCATGATTTGTCCTCCAAATGTGTTTCCATGATGATTGGCGTGTGGAGGCAGCACCAGCTCAATGCCCTCGACCCGTGTGAGTTCGGTCGACACCACGGGCGCGACGGGCTTCCTGCTACACAGTCCTGGAATGTCAACAAGTCCTGTTCTACATGAACTTTATCAGCGGCAGTTTTTTAGATTGACGCTGTCATGAATGTGTGCGCATTGACTCATGACTGGAACTTTTGATTCCACTGCCAAGTTATGGTTGTGGCGGCTCTTGTTAAGTCTCATGTCTGTCCTCTGGCTGACTCTATCATGGGATTCTTTCCACTGGAGACACCGAGTGTGTTTGGAGAGTGATTTTAATAGCAAATGTTGCACCATTTGATTTATTGCCAATAAACAACCAATGAAGTTTGTTTCCATGACTTGGTGAAGTTTTTAGAAGTACAATCTCCTGGAGTACACTGATGTGTGACATAATAGCTTGCAGATCACTCAATACACCACCCACCTCAGAACCTCGTAAGCAGACACAAGTATATACTGATTAAATGACAGCGTTCAAGTAAAGTGCTAACCCTTGTCCTGAAGGTTGTAATAGTCCTTCATGAGGTTCTTGAAGGCCTCTTCGTTGTAGAGACGGAGTCGTCGTCGCTCTGAAGCTAGTGAATATTCCAGCATTTCCTCTACCGAGCCCTGAATGTCCAAAGGTTTCAGAGACACCTGCGAAATAGGTATCAGTGAATATTTAGGAACAATTCTATTTTTTATATACATAAAGTTAAAGAAATAGAGTGTTAGAGCATTGCATTAGCAGCGCAAAAGGTTGTGGGTTCAATTCCCAGGGAACACATGTTAGGTATAAATGTATAGCCTGAATGCACTGTAAGTTGCTTTGGATAAAAGTGTCTGCTAAATGCATAAATTTAATTGAACTGAAATTGATGTTTGTCACTGTTATCAAATGTCGCTGCTCTCTGATTGTCGTTGTAAATTTAGCTGTTTCAGACATCCTACAAAGGTGCTATTTTAATAGTATCCTGCTACTGAAATGTTTAATATTGATCATTAAAATGAATAAATCAAATGTGACGTTAAGATTTGTAGATATTTAAAAAGTAACATTCTGGATTTTAAAGATTAATTTAATGAATACCTGCAGCTACCATTGCACAAGACACTGATGTTCCTAAAAATGATGATTGATATCCAGATTAAATTAAATATCTTTTCATTCTCTGTCTGTAATTATAATCAATGCTGGTTGCAGCATTTACGTGAAACAACACATATTGGGCTTATATACCCAATATAAACAATTTTTTTATTTGTTTGAAAAGAAGTCTCTTCTGCTCACCAAAGCTGCATTTATTTGATTAAATACAGTAAAACCATTAATGTTCTATTACAATGTAAAATAACAGTTTTCTATTGTAATATATTTTAAAATGTCATTTATTCCTATGATGACAAAGCTTTATTTTCAGCATCATTACTCCAGTCTTCAGTGTAACATGATCCTTCAGAAATAATTCTAATATGCTGCTGCTCAATAAACATCTCTTATTTTTGTGCTGCTTAATATTTTTGTGGAAACTGTGATACTTTTTTCCAGGATTTTTTGATGAATATACATCGCATTTATTTAAATAGAAAACTTTTGTGATATTATTAAAAGTTTTCACCGTCACTTTTGATCAATTTAATGCACCCTTGCTCTTATAGACCCAAAACCTTTAATTGGTAGTGCAACATTTAGATTTGAGTGGGCTTAATAGAGTAATTTACCCCAAATTCTAGTGTGCCATCTTGACAGAGATGTTTCCTCACCTTGTGTGTTCCTGTTGGTTTGGCGACAAACGTGGAGAAGGCCACGCAAACCCTCTTCATCACTCCACTGAGCACCTCCTGTACTGTTACATAGATGCCTACCTGATCAAACAGTGACCGGATCAGACAGCAATGCATTATAGTTATTTTCTGAATATTTAATACTCTAAATCTGTTTGGTCTTGTATTACCTCCATACTCGTGTTGAAAGCCCTGTTCACTCTGGCTTTGATACTGATAACCTGCCCAACCCTGAAATACAGAGAGATATGATATGATAACACATCAATTTATCACACAACACGAGGTACTCCAGAAGGACTTGATCCAGTATTTGCTACACTTTTGCAAAAAATTTATATTCCATCACTTGCTCACCAATGGATTCTCTGAAGTGAATGGGTGCCGTCAGAATGAGAGTACAAACAGCTGATAAAAACATCACAAAAATCCACACCACTCCATCAGTTAACATGTTACTGCATGCCTGGAAACAACATGTATCACGAAGATGTTTTAACCATTGCTTCTGGCCAAAATATGTGTTGTTTGTGTATTATTATATCATCTGTTTGGACTCTCATATTGACGGTACCCATTCACTGTAGAGGATCCATTGGTGAGCAAGTAATGGAATGCTACATTTCTCCAAATATGTTCCGATGAAGAAACAAACTCATCTACATCTTGGATAGCAAGACAGTGAGTAAAGGACACATTCTAGTACCTTACTGTCTCTTCGAACTGGATATCATCCATGGAAGCCGTTACGCACGCCATTCCTGCATGTCTTTCAGCTTGAGGGAAGAAATGAAGGAAATAGAGATTTATAGCATGAACTATCAAAGATGGGTACACACTTATTGTTCATATTTGCTTGTCAACGTTATTTATATTTCATGTGTCTAACTGGAGCAGAAACAGGAAGGAGATGGAGCTTCGACTATCAGAGAGGACACATGTAAATCATTGATGTGGGCCTTCCTCAAGCCTCTTTTCTTCAGTGGCGGAGAAATGTGGATTCTCATCAGATTTGTGGGTAAAAGGTAGATGGATGCTAGTTACCTTCCTCCGTCACAGTCCAAAGGTGACTGCTTATCTGAACCTGCTCTGATGGGCTGATAACACACTAGGTTGTTTTGGAAATAGGACATTTTTACTGCTTCTGCAGGTCAGTCGAGGTTTCTGCGTTCTTGTTTATGCAGTTTATTAAAGATCACCGTGTCACTGGCAAGACTAAGTAGTCATGTAGAAGACTCTTTCATCCAAATGGATTTACAGCAAAGGATATTTAAGCAATTTATTTACTTTTATTTATTTATTTTACTGCTCAATAGTTACATATTTTAATCTTTGGTATGTACAGGATGATGATGCATCATATTATACTACGAGAAATAAATTAACATTTGCTCTTTTAGTTGTTACTACACAAAACCATGAAAGGGGGCTATCGTGTCCCACTACTAGGACATAGACCAATGAAGTAAACTTCTATATTTCTATATAATAATATTTTAAATATTATATTTTGAAAAAATTGTCTTTATTGACACCATTGATTCCTGAAGCTGGATTCTGTGTCACTCACACTGATTTTACTGAAGCATTCTGAATCGAGAAAAAAAAGCATTAAAACAGCAAATCAAATATTTTATATCAATTTAAATGTTTTGACAATTTATAACAATTTTATAATGATAATATTTAACTTTAATTTTCACATTTAATAATCTACCTTTAATAAGAAACCTCTCAAACTCAACAGAACCCCTGAATTACAGAATCTGAATTGCACTATTCTATGCAGTCTTATGTTTTTAATTAAACTGATGTCATAATAGCTACAAACTATGCATTTAGACAATGATTCCACTCAACTGGCCTACAGGCTGTGATGAATAATTAAATATTATATATTAACTGAATTTATAACTGAAATTATTAAATAATTTTTAAACACCATGAACAAGATGCCAAAGGTGATCCTCTGTCCTAGTTCTTAAAGGGGCATTTTACCCCAATAATCTCACGTTTTAGCCTACTTCAAAATAAAAAGCATTATTAGCATACAAATCTAAATGAATTACTGCATCCAAAAATTCATATCAAGTTATCCATTATTATTTATTGACAACATTACTTTATTTAACCGAACACTTTTTCATTTGAAATAAATCTTACAAATGTTAATGTGGCAGATGAAAGGTCATGATGTAACCTTTCAATAAATTTGTCTTTCAATAAATCTGCATCTACTACAGCACAGTCCCACTCACCTGCCAGACAGGCGGTAGTGTCCATCCACTTCAGCAGCTGTCCCGCTCCCAGCTGTCCCTGGGGGTTTGCATGCATGGGCAGGACGGACTGGCACATCTGCACCTCTACCGGACCGGACTCTTTCTTCCGTCCCTTGTCACAGGATCCGTCCATGTCTGACGTTCCTCTTGAACAGTTCTGATCCATGGGGGCTCGTTCAGAGATGTGGAGAGTAGAAATAACGGGAGGTCAGCTCGTTCCTGGACTCTTATCAAGGCCGATGCCAGGTGACCTCAACTCTGGCCAACTTGGACGTTCTGTGGAACCATGTGACGTTTGCCAAACAGCCAAGCTGAATACCTGAACTATACTGCTAGCTGCAGGACACACACACACACACACGTGCTGCAGTTGCTGTTACGACACATGGATTGTGATGTAATTGCTATGTGTGTTTTATTAACTTGTTTTATATGAGAGAGCCATAAAGCTGCTGAGTGTTGACGGACGTATGTAAGGTGGCAGAATTGAGGAGCTCTGGTTCCTAATTACTGTATTTGCATTACTGTAAGGGTAGGTTTATGGTTGTGGTAGTTGTAGATGTTAATAAACCATTACTTTACAGGTAGCATTTATCGTTGTCAAATTGTAGCTAATACTACCCTCTATTTTAATGGGAGGTTGCAAAATCTGACAGTCCTGCTGAAAAAAAAAACAGCATATGCTGGTTAGGTATGTTTTGATGCTGGGATACTGGTTTAAACTGGTCATTTGCTGGTCCTTTGCCAGCACATGTCCAGCATAAACCAGCATCAAAACATACCTGACCAGCATATGTTGGTTTTTTCAATAAGGAGGGTAGGCCAAATCTACAGAACACCATCAATACTTTTAGCATCCTGATAAACTCGCTCTGAATGTTGTGGACTTACACTATTTAGAGTTAAGGTCTGTTTTTACACCAACACCAAGTGTTATGAAAAAAAAATATGAAAAGGCTCGTTCACACCAAAGACGATAAAAAAGACCCATCTCTTTAACCTGGCATACACATAACATACTAATATGCTTTTATTATCCAAATCCGTTAAAGGATTTTTAGGCTGCATTAATTAGGTAATCCGGAACCGGAAACACTTCCCATAACACCCTATGTACTTGCTACATCATTAGAAGAATGGCATCTATGCTAATATTTGTCTGTTTCTCTCTTGTTCCGAGGTCACCGTGGCCACCAGATCCAATCTGTGTCCAGATCAGAGGGTCACTGCAGTCACCCGGATCCAGTACGTATCCAGACCAGATCGTGGATCAGCACCTAGAAAGGACCTCTACATCCCTGAAAGACAGCGGAGACCAGGACAACTAGAGCCCCAGATACAGATCCCCTGTAAAGACCTTGTCTCAGAGGAGCACCAGGACAAGACCACAGGAAACAGATGATTCTTCTGCTCAATCTGACTTTGCTGCAGCCTGGAATTGAACTACTGGTTTCGTCTGGTCAGAGGAGAACTGGCCCCCCAACTGAGCCTGGTTTCTCCCAAGGTTTTTTTCTCCATTCTGTCACAGATGGAGTTTCGGTTCCTTGCCGCTGTCGCCTCTGGCTTGCTTAGTTGGGGACACTTCATCTACAGCGATATCGTTGACTTGATTGCAAATAAATGCACAGACACTATTTAACTGAACAGAGATGACATAACTGAATCCAATGATGAACTGCCTTTAACTATCATTTTTGCATTATTGACACTGTTTTCCTAATGAATGTTGTTCAGTTGCTTTGACGCAATGTATTTTGTTTAAAGCGCTATATAAATAAAGGTGACATTGACATTGACATTGACGATAACTATAAAGATTTAATAATCATTATAATTCTCTGAGAATAGGAAAGCTGTAAGGAGAACAACACAGAGGAACGATAACGCAATAATCACTTTCAGAACGATTTCTTTCCAGCTGATGAACTGACAATAAAAACATCAGAACCCAACCAACTTTAAAAAAGCTCGATCTTTTCATTAACATAAGACTCCACTATTCTCACAGAATAAAAACAATTATCGTAGTGGGTGAGAATGGGCTATTGAGCTATTTCTTTTAACTGAATGGTAGGAGTGAAAGAGCCTGAACTGATCTAAAATTGTAGGTATGACTAGTAACCAATTAGAAAAAAATATATAATACACAAATAAATTCTACCGAACAGATAAAATCAAATCAACAAAATAGCATCAATCACACCAACTTGGTTTCCATTTAAAGAAAGTCAAAACATAAGGTGGTGTCTATACGGTAATATATATATAATGGAGTTGTCTTTTCACCCACAAAAAGAGCAGTTAATAGTAGTTAAGAGGTCAGCAAACAAACAGGAGGTTGATTGGTTTCCATAAGGATATCAGTGATTTTTGTGTAAATTATATTTTATAATATTTCTTATAGATAATTGACTAATAATCTGGCGAAACTTGCTAAACCTTAAAGGGATACTCCACCGCAAAATGACATTTTTGTCATTAATCACTTACCCCCATGTTGTTCCAAATCCATACGGTGATATGGAGAGACACAGGGGAGACTGTTGACAAAGGAATTGTTGAACAAAGTCGTTATTTTTCTTTTTTTCGCATACAAAAAGTATTCTCGTCGCTTCAAAATATTACGGTTGAACTACCACTGATGGACTATTCTTATGATGTCTTTCATAAGTTTTCATCCAAAATATTTTAAATTGTGTTCTGAAGACGAACAAAGCTTTTACGGGTTTGGAACGACATGGGAGTAAGTGATTAATGACAAAATTTTCATTTTGGGGTGGAGTAACCCTTTAATAATTTGCACATAAATATGATAAAAAGTTAATCTTTAGATTATAAAAGCTAAAATTGGCATATATTTTATCTTGTATCAACAGAAAAATTTGTCAATGAACACTAGCTTAGCACATAAAATAATAATAATAAAAAAAACAAGCAAAGTGATTTGACAGTCTGTTAAACAGCAATGAGAAGCTTTATATCAGTATAGTATATCCAAAACTTCTCTGTGTATTTACAAAAGTCAACACAAGGTAGAAAATAAACACTTCACAAAATCAAACATCAAGTAAGTCAAGTGAAAATGTTGTACACTCATGATGGGGTCCCTCTCATAGTCAGGAAAAAAAATAGGGCAAAAGTTATTACAAATAAACACGAAAACACCTGTTATTGTACAGTATTGTTTTAAATAATTCACAGAGACACAGATGAATCAGATCCCCAAGCTATAAAAAATTCACATATATATTTGAGAAATTCTGCAATAATAATAATAATAATTCCACTTGAAATTAAAAAAACTTAAACAAAGCAAATCACAGTTTCTCCGGGTGACACAACAACGGCTGTATAAATAAGTCGATTAATAGAATGACAGATGTACGGAATTATAATTCCTTCCTCTGAATGGACCAGTCTCCTTTTTCCATAAAATCTTCCTTCCTTCCCATATTCACATGCAAAGTTTTTTACAAAGAAAACGTTGTAATACAAGAGCAGTAAACGCTGTATCCGTGTACGTCACATGATCAGGAGTGTTTTCAAAACATGACAGAAATATTCTACGGTAACTGAAGCTAGTGCGACGATCTCAGTTTCGGGGGACGTTCCTCTGGTGTCGCCCGGTTGGATTTTTTTTTAAGTGTACATATGGAATGGCTGTTCTTCGTAGGCATCGTCCTGAAAAATAAATCTCCTTTATATACAAACAAAACCTCCAGAGTGCTGATCAGATTGGGCTGCACTTGAGGAGCACAGATGTGTGAAGGCCAAATGATAAATCACAGACATCAGCTGCAATTACAAACACATTTCTGTTTGTGACAATTCTACTCTGTTTCAATAAAATATGACTCAAACTCTCTCGTCGTAATTTATTTTTTAGCATTGCGATTATGTCATTTTACCAACTCGACCCCCCCCCCCCCTGCATCTTAACAAGTGTTTCCTGCAATAAATCGGTTTACATAGATCTGTCGATTTACAAAATATGATTTTTGTTTTCGTTAAAAACAGTTCAAGTCCATCGTCTTTCATTCTAGGATCAATATATGTCCTTTCATACACATGCACATGTAACTTTGAATGTACACCCACATATATACACAAAGATATACGTAAATATAGACAGGTTGTTGAATCGTCGTTCTCGCCCCAACGTGGTTCAGCTTGGTCTCTCGGTGTGACGCGGCCGAGGAGGTGAAAGAATGATGTTGGAAGAAAAAAGGAAATGAAGGAATGAGAGAGAAAGGGGAGGCTTGGACCCATATTCTTCAGAGAGCAGAAGAGGGCTGGCTACAGCGCGCTTGCACAAGTTCCATGTCACGTGGTGGATTTCCAAATGAGGTCTTCACACACTCATGGTCATGTTTGGAGAATACTGCAAGGACATAAGAGTTAGAGGCAAATTTGAGTGGGTTTTTTAAAAACTTTAGAGGAATTATCCACCATAGAATTTAAAGTGGCTGAAAACTGACTCACTCTCAGGCCATCTAAGATATAGGTGAGTTTGTTTCTTCATAATGTCTGGAGAAATGTAGCACTGCATCACTTGCTCACCAATGGTTCCTCTGCAGTGAATGGGTGCCGTCAGAATGAGAGTTTAAACAGCTGATAAAAACATCACAATAATCCACAAGTAATCTACACTACTCCAGTCCATCAGTTAATGTCTTGTGAAGTGGAAAGCTGAGTATTTTTAAGAAACAAATCCATTGTTAAAGCATTTTTAACTTCAAACAACAGACATATCTGTTTATAACTGTTTTCACTTTTAAATGGTGCTTAATCTGTTCATATTTCACTCCTGATTCACAAGAGAAGAATTTTCACTGTAGAAAGTAATATTATGGATAGAAGACTTAGAAACAACGATGAACAAGACATTAACTGATGGACTGGAGTGGTGTGGATTAGTGTGATGTTTTTATCAGCTGTTTAGACTTTCATTCTGACGGCACCCATTCACTGCAGAGGATCCGTTGTTGAGCGAGTGAAGGAATGCTACATTTCTTCAAATCTGTTCTGATGAAGAAACAAAATCTACATCCTGGAAGGCCTTAGGGTGAGTACATTTTTTTGGAAATTGTCATCTTTTAGTGTATATGAAAATATGCATTTAAATTTAATCATGCACACTTATTTTTTTATATAAAATGTTATTTTTATAATTTAAATATACACAAAAAAATTACAAATACATAAAATGATCATTAAATAAACTCTTTAATGGATTAGTGGCTCTAGTCAAAGTAAAATCACAAATGCACTGGCAGACAGGAAATGACATACACTCTCATTCTGGAAAGGATTGAGGAAATTTCCGCCAATTTCTCCATCATCTCGAGGAGTTCCAGGCTGGTTGCTCATGCTTAGGTTACCAGGAGAGTTCTGTACAGACAGATAGTTTGATTTTTCAGTCCAATAAGGTTTGTGGATGACCCAACTTGTGTATGAAGATTAGGGCTGTCAGTTTACCCATTTAAATAATAATAATTATAATAAAAGTTGAACTTTTTCAAAAATGCCCATCTTTCATCATGTAATGAATTTGATTAAAATATTTAATAAACTGACAGTCCTACTTATAATGTGAAACAGCAACCCTTACCTTGGACATACTGTCCATGTCAGCTGACCCTAAAGAAATAAAAATACAGATTTCTGATATTAAATTATATTGTAGATGTATAGCTGCAAAGGTAGTACTTTTACAATGCGTGATTAAGCTTCAATGACCACAAGGTGGCATAATCATGCAAGGCAAAAAAATGACAACTCAATAAATCAAGCATTAATGCTGCAATTTCACATTGAAATATGACATGCTTTATTACTGTCCAAGCAAAGTAAGTAGGCAGCACTCGAAGATGTCCAAGAGTACGTTCTAAAGTGCTTGTTTGTATTAGAGACGCTCTTACCTAATGATCCATTCATGTGATGAGGCTCCATTCCTGCCATGCTGCCCATTGGACCATCTCCACCCGGACCAATAGGGAACTGTCAATCACACACACACACACACACACACACATGGCTCATATAATGTTATTATAAAAACTACAGAGCAGAAAGTTTTGTCAGTAAATACAGAATGAACAAATGCACTTCATTGTGAACCGAGATGCATGTTAATTAAAATAACATTTTAAGCTCATCATGCTCTCTTACATTTTGTCTGTTTCCTCCTGGCGGCACTGTGTTGATCATAGTGTAAATATTTTCTCCCGAGTTTGTCGAGTCTGTAGAGGAAGAGCCAAACACACAAGCTCATCAAAAACATTTTAGCTAATGCTCAGCTGATATGGTTGGAAAAAGCATTTGGAATAATTAAATATTTCTAAATCTTAAAAATAAAATGATCAAAATAAAAATAAAATAATACACATATATAAATAAATAAAATCCTTAAAAATATTTTTAATACAAAAACATTTATTGTTATAATAGAAAATGTAATATTTTTTAAGTACAATAATATGTCAATGGTATCTTTTAAAAATACATTATATTTAAATAAATATAAATTAACATTGTAACACTTTAACATTATTTAAATATAAGAAATGTATTGTTATAAATTACTAATTATTAAAAATAATAATTATATACATGTATATAAATAAAACAAAATATAAAAATATTTTATTGCTATATTAAAAAAATAAAAATGATATTGTTAAAATTCTAAAATCTGTGTGTTGGTGTGTTATTTTTTTTAATGATATATAATTTTATTTTTTCATCTCAATATATCTGTTCATAATTAAATTTAACTATGTATGAAAAACCATCTTCTGCAGTCCTACCTGCAGGGCTAGGCATGATGGGAGTCCCCGGGGGCCCTCCTCCTCCGGGTGGACCCTGAGAAAGAGAAAAGAAAAATATTGTTCTGAATCTTATGTAACACACAGTAATTAGTTATATTTGCATGCACTCGTGATACGTACAGGTGTAAATGTGAGGACAGTCCTGTGTGTGTGTGTGTGTGTGTGTGTGGTTCATGACAAGAGGCCCGAGGCCCTTGCTGTGGTCAGCACTGGGCATATCTGCTCCATCCTCCCTCTTCCCAAATCTAATTATCTCTCCTCCTCTCTGCTGACTCGGCTATGCTTTCCCGAGCAGCTCGTCTTGTCTGGCTGCTTTCAGTAAGCTAGCACAGCTTCCATTCCACAAATCATCTCAGCAGGGAGTTACTGACAGCGGTTAACAGAATATCTTGTGTAAATGTCTTAAAATGACGTGTTTGATTACACTGGGTATCTCACATGTGCTTCAGTGTATCTGGCAATGTCTAGATGTGTCAAGGACTTTCATTTGATACTTCACCAGATTTTTAGACATCTTTCTACAAGCTATATGTATATATATATATATATACTTAAGATATTAAATCTTGTTTTTTGAGGAATCTATCAAAATTAAGTTTAAAAAAGTTTAAGCTTAAAAAAATAATTCAAAGGGGAATTAACTATATTTCAAAATATATTACAATAGAAAACAGCTCTTCTAAATTGCAATAATATTTCACGATTTTACTGTTTTGACTGTAGTTTTGGTCAAATAGATGAAGTCTTGGTGAGCAGAAGAGCCTTCTTTCAATAATAAAATATCTTCATTATACCAAACTTTTGAAAGTACAGTATTTAACTATGTTCTAGTAACAACATTAATTGGGTTCCACTGCGATCTGCTGCGTGTCTAACAGCTGGACGTGAGCATTCATGGCTGTTGTAAATGAAGAAGGTCAGGACACTTACCACATAACTCCCTGGAGATGCCGAGGAGTACGGGATCTTAAATGCCACGTGGATCCGGTCAGACAGAAAAAACAGAGAATGTCAACAAATCAGATGCTCTTCAAGTGCAAACATTTACCTACAGATGTAGTTGCTGACATTTCACAACGACTGATTGGAGAAATGACTCACCGAGTTGGAATTTGGTGGATTTGCCCACGGTCTCCCTCCGGGACCCCTATATTAGGATGAGACGTGTTGTACTCATTGATTATTTTAAGGCTATAATAGGAAATTATCTTTTTTTTAGGCAAATACTTAGAAGAAGTACATACATGTTCATCCCAGGCATCCCAGGTCCTCCAAGAGCATTGAGTGGTGGTCTCATGCCTCCTCCATATGCCTGGAACCATAGAAATGCCATGCTGTTGCGATTAATTGCTCAAACTTTTATCAAAGTAAACGGTATTATCACGGTATTAAAATTTAGTTTTAAAAAGTGCTCATAATACAGTATAACAGGTTAAAAAACAGTTTTTCTTATAACAAAAATAACTGAACATTTAAATACAATAAAGCAATATAGAAAAATATATAAAGTTAAAAGTTTTGCACCGATTAAAGTGCAAAAGAACTATAAAGACCCATAGGTATCACTTTACAATAAGATCTCTTTAGTTCACCATTAACATTCACAATTAGCAATAGCTACATTTGCTACAGAAGTTATTAATCTTTGTTAAAAAATAAAGGTTTAAGTTCATGTTAGCTCATTAAATAATACAACAAAGTTGCAACTTTAGATTTTATCAACGTGTTATAAAATATTGGAATACCTAAGATGAATGAATGTTCAGAAGAATTTTTCATTGGCAGTTTATGTGAACTAATGAATTAACTAATGTTAAAAATGAAGGCCTAATGTAAAATGTAAATTAACAATAAAAAAAATCTAAACACTTTCAAACAATTTCTATGTCATGTTGTAGTCCAGATTAAAATTGCATATTAAGACTTAATACTTAAGTATTTGGCACTATGATGAACATCATAGCAAATACACAAATCTGATTGGCTATTTAAAATTATTAAATATGTTTTAGAAAGTAGGGCAGCTGGTTTATTTGTGGTGTTTCAAGGGTAACGACTGCATTTTCTGCAGTTTAGCGCCATCTGCTGTCAGAGAGTGAATGTGCTTTCATTCAGTGCGTCTCTCACGGGTTCCTCCATGTGCTTCTCTTACGTGCTTGTTTACATTAGAGCGCAGAGTCTTTCAAGCAGCATACAGCGTTGTTGTTCATTTTGACCAGTTGATGGGAATAGTATTCTTAAAATGCATAATATATAATTATTCATGGTATTTATAAGTGCCCACGATAACAATATTGTGCATATTCATTACCGTGATATATCGCATTACCGAATACCGGCACAAGTCTACTGTGCACACAGTTTAGATGAGCGATCCAAACATATGGGTGTGATGGTCTTACCTGTGGCCCAAGAGGTACCATCCCTCGGGGCGGAGTCATTCTCTGCATAGCCCCGCCCATATTTGGATGACCTAACCAGTCAAATGATCAAATAGAAATTAGTGGTAAAAGCATTAGGTGAATCTCATGAAAGTGGTCAAGAAATGTAAAAAGAATTAAATAAATAATATTTCACCTCCTCCAAAAATAATATATGGTACTAAAAAAAAAAAAAAAAAAAAAAAAATATATATATATATATATATATATATATATATATATATATATATATATATATATATAAATATAATTTTTTTTTTACAATATAGTTTGAAATAATAATAATAATTTAAATTTAATAAGGTAATATTAAATATACATTATTATTATTATAGTAATATAAATATTAGAATAATAAAAGTGGTTCTTTAACATGACCAATTTTTATTTAGGCTCATGATCTTTTCATGACAATTAACCATCAATTAATTGTTATCATTACTATAAAATGAAAAACAGCATGGAAATATTTAATTCATTATGAAAAAAAAATAATTCATTGTGTCCAGACTTGATTTTCATTACTGAATTACCATAATGAGAATGAGATTTTTTTTTGCATTATGATAATTAGAATTCTGGGGGGAAAGTGCTTAAATGTTATGGAAAGAATGTCATCATGGAAAAGAATAATCCTAAAATAGGCTTCATTTTCTCTTTTCAAAATATCATTTATTTTTCATTTTTATTCAGGTGTTAACTATAACCCAAACATTTCTTTGCAAAGTTCCCATTATAAGAGGGTTTAATTAATTATTTGCAAGCAAACCTTGTTGTCTCGATGGGTCCATACCACTGGGTAACAGCGGCTGGTTTCCAGGGACTCCACCTAACGCCTGAACCAGTAAGATACAGTACAAATGAACAAATGAATTTACTCTTGTCAACATCTTCCTAGCACGAGCAGATGAGGCCCATTAGGTTCCCTTGGGCTATGACATTAGATCAGGACCCAAAATACCACATTCATGTGACTGAGACAGTCTGACTGGAAATAAAAATTGTGTAGTCTTTAGGTGACAGGAATGGGGAAAAAAACATTATTCAAAGGAAATATTAGCCTTGGCTGAAAAGTCTTAGCATGACTCAGCAAGTTAATTAGACAAGATTAAAATAAAACATTTAAAGCTCTAATCACTCCATTATGAGTTTGTATTTCTGTCTTGAGATGTCATTGTGTATTAAAACAAAATTGAAATGGAAAAGCACCTGGTTGGGTATTCTGAGAGGAGGTCTGGGGCCGCCAGGATAACGTGACGACATGAAAGGCTAAAAAAAAGAAGAGATATCACATGAAATCAGCAACTTTCTATTCTCAAGTCAACATCAAATCGAAACTGAGTAACATTCCTCTAACAATGACTAAAGCACCATCTAGATAACCAGCAGTGATAACCCATTTCCACCTCCACGTCTTAAGAGTAAGAAAAAACCCTTGATGACAAAATAAACATAACACATGTATCTAAGATGAGAAGGCTCCAGAAAACATCCCTATTTACACTACAGATCAAATGCTCAGGTCTGTAAGATGCTTTAATGCTTTTGAAGGAAGTCTCTTATGCAAACATACTGTAAAACAGAAATATTGTGAAACAATGCTGATGTGATCTTTTTGCAAGCACACACCGAGCACAGGTGAGTTACTCATCTTATCAGCAAAACATATTGACATCATTTTACATATCGGGCCAATGCAGATCTTTGCATTTTAAGCTTTTATCTGCCTATATATATATATATATATATATATATATATATATATATATGCATGTATGTACTGTATGTAGTAATACATCCCTATAGTCATAAGTCCCTTCTATAAATAAATGAAGAGTTAAAAGGTGTCTATTGATCAGTTCACAAGGCTTGGTGATCACGTCTCATTTCAGAGATCAAAGCTCAGACGAGTGGCCAACATCTATCAATAATTAAGGGCAATAAGAGGTTCATTCAGAGTTAGTTATTATGATGAGAAAATTAGATGTCTTCACTCAGTTTTCATGAAAATGCAGCTCTTTGTTCATCAAAGGGAACGTAGACGTGAAGAGAAGATGCCCTGAACTCGACGCATACGCGATGCATTTTCAGCCACATTTCTGTGTGTGTGCATCTCTTATAAAATACAGTCTGAATTACAGAAGCTCTGAAGTCCAAACAAAACGCTGAGGGTCTTCAAAAGCAGATGCTCAACAGATTTAGTTCTGCATAAGGAACATTTCAACAAACACAAAAGTAAGAGTAAGTTCAGTTTCAGAGTTTGGATTTTCATGAGTCGTGATCGCCTAAGGAAGTAACCATAGCAACAGCAGGCTGCTGGAGTACTTTCCACGAGGATCCATATCACATTGGTAAAACATAAATACTGTCCATTTATATTACTTTATTAGATTTAAATTTCACATGTATTCAGGGATCTCACACTTTTTGACCAATACACTTTCTATTATAATCATCTGTGATAATGTTTAAAGCCATTGGATTCAAATTGATTCACTAATGAATCATTCAGGCTGTTCTGAACAATTTTACTGAACTGGTTCAAAAGTTTAGTCTACCCAAGATCAATATCTACATGAATTATATATACTAGATCAGGACAAAAATACTATATTACAATAAATGCAATATAATTTCAAAATTTACAAGTGTGCAAACTGTACAATGGCTTAATATACACACACACACACACACACACACACACACACACATATATATATATATATATATATATATATATATATTTTTTTTTTTTTTAAGCCTTTGTACAACTTGCAAACTTAAATTTTGAAAGTTTTATTGCTCACAAGAATTATTGGAGTATTAAGTTTCATCTGTGGACATCTCAACATGGTCTCAGACACACACACAGTGTGATTATAGCTCCATAATATTCAAGTTGACTCTATAGTCTTCTTGAAGAATTTGATAACAAATGTTTGAGATCTCTGACTTTCGACTGCTGAAATCTGGATCATGATGTACCTACTGTAGACTAGAAGGAGTAAGTGGCTGGGTTGCTCAGCGTTGTCTGACATGCTCACTGTGTTCCTGCACACCTCAGTCACTGATTAATTATGGACCGAGGTGAGAGGCCTGCATTTGTCCTCTTTAATAATAGATGAGTGAGGTCTGTGGACTTCACCGAGGTGAACAGAAAGGTCTCCTTACAGGTAGAACCAGCAGACAGTACATTCTCAGTCCCTGTTTACTACCCTCAGGTTACAAGCCATGCTGATCAAGAACCAAATCCCTCAATGTAGTGTATACATACTGTATACACATATATACTGTGTGTGATGTTTTATGAATACCTGCCCAGGTCTAATATCTAAAAGCCAGAATAAAACTGAACAGGCCATTCATCTAATCTAATATCTGTCCACTGCATAATTCATGGCTTAAGCTTTCTAAAAATAACACACCGGCACAATCATTCATCTCTCTAACAGGTTTTGGCAAAAAAGGCACAAAGAAGGTGATCCGGCTTAAGGCTGGAATTTTGAGCGTGTCTGTACGTGCCTGTGGACTTTTCTATTTTTACAACTTATTAATGAAAAAATCAAACATCAGAGAACCATATCAAGAATGCATTGACATGCTACAGAAATTTAGGCAGAAATGTAAATACTT
Organism: Carassius carassius; assembly: GCF_963082965.1. Lineage (NCBI taxonomy): Eukaryota > Metazoa > Chordata > Actinopteri > Cypriniformes > Cyprinidae > Carassius > Carassius carassius. Next base: position 19,052,826 of record NC_081803.1, read on the forward strand.
TTTATTGTGACCAATAACTGATAATTGATATTGTAAATCTGTACAAGTGTGTTCGTTGTTTCAAAGCTTTATTTCAGTCCACAACTGCACATGGTGCAGTTAAACATAAAAATGTTATGTATATAATATAATATTAATAAATAATAATAATAATAATTTTATATATATATATATATATATATATATATATATATAATATTATTGGCATAGTCAGACTAATATCAATCATTTGAAAAATGATAATGCATGATATATCAGCACCATATAATTTATTGGCCAATATTATGCATTTATTTATACATCTTTCATACTGTACATTAAAATATCATGATCCATAAATTCCCTTTTAGCATACAAAGTATTTCTTTTATATTGTATTGTGTATTTTTTTTTAACATTGTAATATAAATATATAAAACCAGCCTTTTTTATTGGAAATAAAAAATGTTATTAAATAAAACAAGAAAATAAAATATATCAACATTTTAATTCACCCTTAAATATAATATTTGCATAACAGAAAAAAAACATTCTGAATATTTATTAATGATAAAGAAAATTAAAAACATGAATTATGAATGAATGAGTGAACATGACATCAAAAACTGTCAGGATACCCAAACCTAAACTCTAATGTGTTGCCTCAATGGGTAGATACATGTGTGAGAGTTCTGCCCCAGTGACAAGCTTTTAGACCCAGCATATCCACCGAATACAGGTTTGGCACGTCATCGCTTAACTCCTGCAAAAACCTACAGATAAAGACCGAGAACTCCAGAGCGAGTTGAAGCATCCCCAGGGTAAATCATCTCCATTAGTCTGGTGGAAGAGCAGTTTCTCACACTCGGAGCAGAGTAATACCCAGCATGCTTCACTCTGACTCTAATCAGCAGGACGTGGATCTCTAAGGCCTTCAGCCCTGCTGCAGTACCATCTTTCCCTGTTATCAAGTTACATCAACTTACACGCATGAAATATTAAGTGCTGGACACTGCTCCTTAGAAGGCAAGGAGACAAATCACTGATATCCAAAGAGTACAAAGTGATGCAAAAATGTATTTAGACACTTAACAGGATAGTTCAACCAAAAATTAAAATTCTGTCTTTAATTCCTCATCCTCATGTCTTTACAAATGATGAGTTTCTTTCTTACGTTCAGCAAAAAAGAAGATATGTTGAAGAACCTGGGTAACCAATGAGTTGAATGTAGCCACTGAATTCCAACTGTTTGGTTACCCACGTTCTTCAAAATTTTCTTTTGGGTTCAGCAGAAGAAAGAAACTCATACTAGTTTGGAACAATATGCGAGTGATTACACAATGACAGATTTAATCATCTTTGGGTGAACTATCTCCAGAGGTGGGTTATATTTACTTCGTTACATTTACTTGAGTAATTTTTTGGGGTAACTAATACTTTTCGGAGTATATTTAAAGATGGGTACTTTATACTCTTACTTGAGTAAATTTTTGGGGGAAAATCTGTACTTTTACTTCGTTACTGTGGGCGACGCTCCTCTCGTTACTTTATCTTAATGCAATAAATGTTATAAATGCTTCAGTTTATTCCAAACGCGCCGTCTACTTTTCTCTGGGCAATGAGCGATGCCCAGTCGCGAATGATTCATTCTTTTGAGTCAATTCTGTTCAAAGGCTTGATCAAACCAATTGGCAAACGAGTGAATTGGTTCATGAATCAGTTTGAATGATTCGTTCAGTTCCCTGCCGCACGCGCTGAGCATCTGAAGCGGAGTTCACTCGGAGTTGTAACGTTTAACATCATCAGCGGTGAAAACGTGGCTATGGAACTTCACTGAAATGAAAGCAAATCTGCAAAGGCTATTATTCGCTTGCGATGGAGATCCTTATTAGATGAACACCGCGTGTGCTGTCTACTGTTTAACAGGTAATAACTTGGGCTACATTCGATGACAGTACACGATACCACTGTGACATTAGTTTGTTGTACGTGTGGCTTATAACAGAGGGGAGTCAAGTTGAATGCAGCTTCCAAAAGACAAAAAATAGCCGATTAAGATTTTATTAATTTTAATACATATCATCAGCTGCTAAATTCAGATCTGTGATTGCTTGCTGGCGCTGAGCCAGAGATAGATGCGTTTATACAGCGCTGCGCATTATAACAAATCACACATGATTCTTTTGAGCTTATTAAAGCATTGGCCAATCAGAGGCGTTCAGATGAGTCATCGCTAAAATGCCGTTGCTTCCTTCACTCGCTCGCTGACTGAGGCCCTGTCCCAAATCGCGCACTTCATGTGGACTTTCGGTCTCGTGGACTTGAAATGCGCGTGCTCGCCGAGTCTACGAGTCCGTAGGCCGTCCCATTCAGCATTTTAACGCTCCGAAGTGTGCTCAGCAGCGCCCCCTTTGTACCCTTGAAGCGGTCTTCCGCGAAGCCCGCATAGAAGCAGGCTCCACGCACTTCAACTACCCAGGAATCCTTGCAAAAGACCAATCAGACAACAGATGGGAGGATATTTCGCTCACGGACTGTAAACATGGCTGAGAAGAGAATATTTAAGTGTAAAAGTATCAATGTTTTTTATGACATAGGCGTACATTTTACCAGTTGTTACTTACAGTTATACAAACATTATCGACCAGTTGATATCTCAAACATAATAATAGCGCGTTAAATAATACGATCGCATTATGATTCATTACATAAATAGAACCGAATGTCATGGCTTTATGAGTCATATAAACGTAGTATGAATATTGAAACCTATACATTTTTCTTAAACATTTTAATTTTGTGTTAAAATTTAACATTATGTATTATTATGTACAAATGTATTTATCATTTAAATAACCATGACATCTATTCTAATGCCCAGGTGGCATTTACAATTATAGAACTGTAAAAGCAGGCTGTGTATTTCACATGGACATATTATTTGGGAAATTAAAATTAATCCTGTTCTCTATGCTAAAGACTGTAATTTGTTTAATGATATTTGTGATATTTTTCTAATAAAGGGACTGATGAGATGACCTTTAAGTTTATTCAGCTCCGTATGGAGAGGGATAAGTCAACCAGACCTTCTTCCTGTTTCCGGCGTGACGATCGAGTCTGTCCCAAAATACCTCTCAATGCACCCTCGCGGACTCGCGCTAAGGGCCCTATAGGTCTGCACTACATGACGTCACCGAAGTGTGGACTCTGAGGAAGTCCACAAGTCCGGAGTGTGCCATTTGGGACAGGGCCTGAATACCTCTTTCTGGCGAATTCTCTCGTCAGAAACAACAAAGTGCAGATGTGTGTACGAATCTTTAATTAAGATATTGATTTCACAGTGTTAACAGTTTCAGTAATTTTAATGGGAGTTTCTGAGAGTGATTGAAATCTAGACTGTCAGTGAAAAATGATCTTTAATAATGTAAACGTTATTTGCTCTCTTTCTGAACAATGAAAGATTAGTAGCAATATTTATATCACATTAACTTTCAATGTTAAATTCACATTTAATATAAAGTCAGTCGTATTAAAAATATGTTATGGCATGACACCTATATCTGTTACTTAAGTTAACAGACAGGGTTTTATAATAAATTACATAAATTGGAGTAAAGGCTGATGAAATATATACATCTATACACACACACACATACATTACATACATTTTATCTATATATCTAAATAAAAATAGGCTCAGTATATATATGACCAAAAGTAACTAGTAACTAACTACTTGAGTAGATTTTTTATCCGATACTCTTTTACTCTTACTCAAGTAACTATTCAAGACTAGTACTTTTACTTTTACTTGAGTAAATATTTCTAGAAGTACTTTTAATTTTACTTGAGTACAGTTTTTGGGTACTCTACCCACCTCTGACTATCTTTAAATTGCATGAATGTTACATTAGATTTCAAACTTTTCAAGCAAACAATATTTATAAAACTATAGATTTAATGTTCCAAATTAAGAAAATGTATTGTTGTAACATGTTCATAGTGATGAACTGACTTCATATATCCACTAAAACAAATCACCAAAATACCAGCTGATTAAAATGCATTGAGCCAAAATGATTTAGATAGGTGAAGTGACAGTGTTATGTGGCTTTCAGGTCTATATGTGTATATAAATTATGTGTATATAAATTAACATGTATATATTTCTGCATTAACATACACATTCTGATTGTGTTAGCTGATTTAACACAAATTAAACAGATGGCACTTTAAAGTCTCAATACTTCAGGATCAAGAATAAAGTTTATGAATTGGATGATATAATGATATAATGATTTCCAGCACAGGCAGATGTGCCGCAGTAGAGGACAGTAGAGTCGCAGAACACCTGACTGACAAACCATCTGCCGGAATTCCTGAAACTTCCACCCACCTCTACAGACATCTGAGAAGCAGATCTCATATACAGTATATGCATTCTCAACAGCCTGCATTCACTTTACAAGCCTGATGCATCTGTGGATTTTTTCACACCGAGCTTAAAGATTAAAGGCTTGTCCTCGTCTGACCACATGGTACGGGGGACACGTTTGTTACAACCCAGCGGTGCTCGGGAAGCTGCGTTCAAACTACAAGATACTCAATACTGCCTTTATTCAAACATGATAACTTGCTCAGCCTTTAAAAACAAATCCAGTTTTCACGATCCAATCAATTCCTGATGAACAAAACTTGTTTCTTTCAGAAATACATACATCACATCATGAAAGAAAAATAGTGATGTCATGACATGGTGAATTTGAACTTCGGTTAAGCTGTCCTTTAAAAAAAAAAAGTTAGCTTTTTTTATTTTAGTAGCTTATTGTATATTGTATAATGATTCTAATTAGGAGGGTTATATGTATTTACACACACACACACACACACACACATACACATATATATATATATATATATATATATATATATATATATATATACACTCACATACATTATATATGTAACTTTTTTTTAACTCCTAAATACAAACACATGACAATGATACAGATGATTTTTGCAATTATATATATTTCGTTTTTGCTTTTTTCGGTTTTTGATTTATATATATATATATATATATATATATATATATATATAGTATATTTTTGCATTTTTGCACACACACACACACACACACACATATATATACATATACAGTATATATATAATGGCTAAATTAAGAGAATCAAACTTTACTGTCCCTTTGCAGAATCAATAAGTAAATATGAACAAATTTACTAAAATAAATTATTTTACTACAATAAATGATATCCAAACCCATTGTATGAGCGAAAGTGAAGATGATATTTTTGTAAAGTATGTTTACTATCTCATTCATACCTCATAAAATGTATAAATAAAGCCTAATATTTTGCCACACTACACCGCTATTTGATGCAAACTATAGCTTATCATTACTGCTGAGCTAGAATGATGTTAACACAAATATAGCATCCGTTGCTTGACTTTGCTTAACTATTGCTTGAATTTATATTTCACCATATAATTCTTACGCTATATTCACCATGTTCAGGCATTAAATATATATATATATAAAATGCTATATAAATATTATTCCATCTTTAATACTTAATACATACTGTTGCCAAGTGAAAAGTAACATTAGGTCATGCCATCAGTAACAGGGCACTGGAGGGCGAGGGTCAGCTGGGAATTAGGTGTTGCTTTGAGAACACATTTAAAGGGCAGCACAGAACGTCTTGGGGGACAATAGAATCTTTGAGTGAGAAATGATACACCTCAGTGTTCTTAGAGAAGAGAGAGTGGGAGTGTAGAGAAAGTTAAAGATGAGATACTGGAGTGGAGCGGAATGCGGATGCAGTGCCTTTAATAATGCAACTGCTGCTCTTCTGCTCTCGCTCCACCGGAATCATCCTGACTTCAACATCCTCCAGCTTGTTCTGCGTATGTGTGGTCCCAGAGCCCTCCCGCTGGCCTGAAGCTAATCTGAAACACTACAGCACTCCGCTAAAGCATGGCCTGTGTTAGGGCTGGGCGATATATCGATATAAAAAATATATCGATATATTTTTAGACGCGATATGGAATTAGACCATATCGCATAAATCGATATAGTTCAAATTTGCGCTGCTCCCCGCGCCAGCGCCCCTCCTCTTCGAGGGGGGGGGGTGCAGGCACAGAGCCACTCTTCAACAAACATGGAGGAAGCAACTACGTCTGCGGAGCGCACGGAGGAATTGGTTAGTAAAAGAAAAAGCAGTGGCTCAGTAATTTGGAGATGGTTCGGATTCAAAGTATCAGATGAGCAACAACATCACGTTATTTGTAGGGAGTGCAATAAACAAGTTACAGCCAGGGGTGGAAGCACTACAAATCTTTTTCACCACCTAAAACAGTGGCACAAACTGCAGTACGAAGAGTCTTTGAAACTGCGCGCTGCAGAAGCCCCAGCCGCAAGCCATCGACAACCCGAAAAAGCTCCAGCCCCGAAACAAAGCTCACTGCAAACTTCATTTTCCCGCAATGTGCCTTATGAAAAGAAAAGTGTCAAGTGGTGTAATATAACTAAAGCGGTGTCCTACCACATTGCTAAAGATATGGTCCCCGTTGCAACTGTGGCACAAATCGGATTCCAAAAGCTACTGAAAACTATGGACCCGAGATATGAGCTTCCCAGTCGCAACTACTTTGCACGAGAAGCACTGCCACAAATGTACACTGAAATCAGACAGAGCCTTGCTGACCGGCTCGCTAACGTGACCCATTTTGCGTTGACCAGCGATACGTCGAGCAGGACGTGTGAGCCTTACATGAGCATGACAGTTCACTTCATTCAAGACTGGGAGATGAAAACAGCGTGTCTGCAAACAAGTTATTTCCCCCAGGACCACACCGGTGAGCACATAGCTGAGGCCCTGCAGGACGCAATTGCAAGCTGGAAACTCCAAGAAAAGTATCTGGTTGCTATAACAACCGACAACGGGAGCAACATCGTCAAAGCGGTTGAGCTGAACGAGTGGCTGAGGATGCAGTGCTTCGGTCACAGACTGCACTTGGCTATTGGTGAGTGCAGTGTTGTAAGGAGTATTCAGATATTTTACTTTAATCAAAAACATTAAAATGTTAGTTTTTCCTTATTTTCCTTTGTGTGTCTGTCTGCAACTTTGTGTTTTATGCTGCTGTCTTGGCCAGGTGTCCGTTGAAATGCAGTATGTATTGTTAAATATAGGTTAAATAGATTAATAAAACACAAAACTTAAAGTGCTAAATGTAAAATCATTTACAATACAGAATGGTAGATTTCAGAACCATTTTTATTAGGTTTCCGTTATTGGATAAGAATTAGTGATGCATTGATGTATTTACCACTTTAATGTTACAGCTGGTAAAGGTGAGGTAATTATGACTTTAAAATGCTGGTTAGCCTGTTGTTATCATCAAGGTAACATATATATTTAGCTATTATGATAGACTATAGTTTTTTCTCTGGATTGAAAATAGCAAACTGCAAAGTAACTAGAAACTAATGTTGACACATATGCCTAGACATTGTGTATAAAAATATAATATTTGATATTTATGATTAGTACTGGTGTTGATTAAAAAAATAAACTATGAAACAAGAAAATAATATTAATGTAGAATATTTCTAAAGCTTGATTTTGGATTAGTTGTATGAATGTGTTAAAGTGAAACCAGAGTCAAATTTCTCGCATAAGCACATTTGTTTAATAGTTATTTATGATTCTGACAGGACATGGCATGAATGACAAGCGTGTCACCCGGGCCATTTCTTTGTGCAAAAGAATTGTAAGCTGTTTTTCGTACAGCTGGAAGAAAAGGAGACATCTTGCTGAAGTCCAGATTCAGCTGGGTCTGCCAAGTCACCAACTCATAACCGAGTCTGCCACACGCTGGGGATCCAGGCAGCAGATGATAGAGAGAGTCCTGGAGCAGGAAGGAGCACTGGCCAAAGTCCTGTCTAATGACAAAAAGACCAGGCATCTTGTCCCTACCTGGCAGGACTTAGAGGTCCTAGAAGCAGTCCAAAAGGTCCTGAAACCTCTCCAGGACTTTACTGATGCTTTATCAGGTGAGGAGTACGTCACTCTATCATATGTGAAACCTGTGCTGCACCTTTTTAACGAAAGTCTCCTGGCATGTGAAGAGGGTGATAGCGAGCTTTGTAAATCGATCAAGACCAGCATTGTTGAGTACCTCAACAGCAAATATTCTGACCCAGCCACTACTGACCTTTTGGAGATGGCTTCATTTGTGGATCCTCGGTTCAGGGCCACCTACATCCCAAGTGAAAAAGTCGATGCATTAAAGCACAGAGCTGTCTTGGAGGTGGAGACGCTACTGGCTGATCAGAGCAGCTGTCAACCGCCTTGCCTATGTGTGCCCACTGTGCCTGAGCCTGCAGATGGAGAAGCAGCAGTAGCACCAAAAGCTAAGAGACTGGCAAGCTTCTTCAAGAAGTGAAGTGACATTCACTTCAGCACCAAAAGCTAAGAGACTGGCAAGCTTCTTCAAGAAGCGCACAGCCACCACCACTGCACCAACCAAGAGGGAGGCTATTGAAAATGAACTGTCAAGTTACTTGCAGTCCGCAAGTGTGGAGAGTGACACTGATCCTCTCAAGTGGTGGAAGGATCATGAAGTTTTCTTTCCATCTCTGAGCCACCTGGCAAAAAAGTATCTCTTGGTACCAGCTACCAGTTCACCCTCCGAAAGGGTTTTCAGCTGTAGTGGCAATATCGTGACCTGCCACAGAGCATCTCTGAAGCCGGATGCTGTTGACAGGCTGGTGTTTCTCGCACAAAATCTTTAAACGAAGGAGGATACGCTTGTCTGTCTTCTAATGTCTACCTCAAGACAGCATTACTGTTTATCAAAGTAAAAAAAAAGGGGGAAAATGTTTATTGAGTTGATAATCTGTTTCTTGTGCAACTGGTTGAGACTGTTCAGATAAGAAATTGAGTTAACAAAAAGGAAAAGGTAACCTCAGGCTGATGTTTAAAAAAAATGTTCTTAAACTGATCACTTTTTGTTCTTTCTTTATATGTAAATGCTGCCCTTAAGTTACTAGGGTTTGTCATATTCTTTTGTGATGTTCGTTATTTGCATCTGTGGATTTGTTAGAAAGGAGAATAAAATCTGTTTTGATTTTAATAAGCCATTATAGTTGTAAAACTAAAAAAAATTTATATTGTACTTTTCTCATTTAAATATATTTATTTAGGAAAAAGATTGGCCTATTTTAATAGCCTATTTTATAGGCTATTTTTAAGATATTTTTTTTATTTAAATGTGCACCTTATGGAGCTTTGATTTCAAAAAAGGTACTCCTGTCCTATTGTTATACAGTATTATATATATATTTTTTTAATTTTATTGTTATTTGAACAGCTGAGCAATTAATTATGAACCAGGTGAAGAAACCTGTTTACTATTTATTCAGTTGATTTTGCAACTGTTCACTGAAATGGCCGGTTTCAATAAAACTACTTGTGACGTCATATTTGGCTTTGACAGAACATTTGCTCTCACTTTGCGGAAAAAATATCGGGATATATATCGTATATCGATATTCAGCCTAAATATATCGGGATATGACTTTTTGTCCATATCGCCCAGCCCTAGCCTGTGTCCATTAAATGATTAGTTCACCAAAAAAAGAAAAGAAGAAATGAGAATTCTGTCATCATTAACTCACCCTTATGTCCTACCAAACCAATATGATTTTCTTTCTTCTGTGGAACTTTTTATTTTTATTTTTTTGGAGCTTGATAACCTCCATTATGGAAAAGAGCACTAAGTCTGGATGTTCTGCAATAGATCTTCATTTGTGTTCCACAGAAGAAAGAAAGTCAAACAGTGTAAATGAAAACAAAATTTCCATTTTGGGGTGAACTATTCCCTTAATAAACAAAATATATTGTTATATTAGTATCACTGATTATACTATTATAGTTTTTGTTTATATATTTATATTTTCAATACTTAATACTCAATACTTTTTTTTAGTTTCATTTTTAAATATGCCTATATAGTATTTATTGTTTTTATTAGTATATTTTTTTAATTAGTATTAGTATTAATATAATTTTTTTTAAATAATTTAGTTCATTTATTTTAGTACTTAAACTAAAACATTTTTTAGTTTAAGTGATTTTTTTTGTTTTAAATTTAGATAATAATAATGACCCTGTGACATTTTTTTTAAGCATTTACAAAAAAAAAAATTGGAAGATGTTTGATAAATAATGATCAATTATAATAATTATCGGGAGCTTCCCCTCCTTTGACCCATGATTTGTCTGTATGTGTATTAAGAGCCAATGAGCAACGGACTTTCATAATAATAAAAAACTGCGTTAACGCGCGATAAAATAATTGTCGGCATTAACCAATTAATGTGTTAACATAATAATAACGCGTTAAATTGCCCAGTCCTGGTTTTAATATCATTTATTTCAGTTAACTTTTAAGCAACAAAAGTTTTTTTTTTTTAGTTTAAACTATAATAACCCTGATACAATTGTGCAATGGTGTACACAGAGAGTTTTATATTTTTTCAACATTCTTAAACAATTTTATGCAAGAATTTGATGCAAATAATATGAAAAAAATTATACATCAAATTAATGTAAATGCAATTTGATTAGCAACTAGCTTAAATAAAATAAATACATTTGTTTAAATATTTTCTTTTATTGCAGTTTACATTTTTTTAAGTAACATTTTTATTTATTTAGTTAACAATAACCCTGCAACAATCTTGTAACTGTGAACACAGAGCAAAATCAAATGTTTTTTTATATATAAATTTTTGTCTTGCAACTAGCTGAAACAAAACAAATACAAAAACTTTATTTCAGTTCATTTTAATTTTTATAGTTTTTATTTTTTATTTTAGTTAACAATAACATCCTTGCAAAATCAAAACTTTCTTGCATTTCATTGGATTCCTAAATAATACAAAAAATTATCCAAGAATTTGTTACAAACAATACAAAGGAATTATACAGAAATGTATATATGCAATTGGCCTGGCCTCTATCTGAAATAAAATACGTTTTAAGTTTTTAAATATTTTATTTCAGTTAATGTTTATTTTATTTAAAATAATGAATTCTCTTTTTTGCTGTAGTTTTAGTTAACCCTTCGACGGTATACACGCAACAAATTCAAATGTTGATAACCAAGTCAGACTGTTCCCGTCAAAAACCGCAGGAGTTAGATGAGCTTTTGTTGAGCCACTTAAGAAAGATGATTTGATCTTCTTATCTTATCGTTCTATTAGACGAGCACCATTAGCGATCTGCAGGGGATTCCTGCACCCCCCACCCCAAGCTTGGAGATCTGCTTCAGTCTGTCAGGCTGCTGGAATCCTGATTTCTTAATCAAACCAATTACAACACACTGGGCGTCAAATACCACAGCTCCTTAGGATAGTGACGTTACGCACAAAGACGGCTGATTCATGAGCGCTCTTTAAGCTGACGGGGCCCATCTGCCACTTTTTTCAACTCTTTTTCTTAAGCAATGCCTCACAGGTGTTGAGTTAAACAAACATACATACTAGAGGATGTTTCCGTTCTTCTTTGATAATGACTTTTCTATGCATCTGGGTCACATCGCATCTGCACATCTTTCCTTCAAACCGGTGATTTGAGACCAAAACAGCCACACCAGATCAAAATGAAAACATGCCACACTTTATTTGGGAGTCACTCAGGTCAAAGGTCATGCTTGTGAAAAAGAAAACTTTTCTTTTAAGTATCCAGGACCACAGTCATTTTGTCTGAAGTGGATTTTACAATCACACAGTAAGCAAAACTGTTCCGCCTTTCAGAAATAAGCCATGGGTGCGCGTTCTTTTCGTCTTTGCCTGTGTTAATGTTTGAGGAATTTTAATACTTTGTTATGGCTCACGGAGACAAAATTAAAAGGATTCAAAGACACCTTAGCCCTAAAATCCAGTGAAAGATCAAGATGGACTAGATCCAAGTCTATCAAAGGTCTAAGCGAAGAATACTTGACTGAAGAGATGTGACATGAGTGTGCACACATGAGTTATTTTAAGTCACTCTGAACCTGTGCAATCCAACTCTAGTATTAGAGAAATATGATGGTGTCACTCACATACACACACATTATCTGTGAGCAATTTTGCATTATACAACCTCAAAAACTTAATGGAAGCATATTCCCACAATTCAGTGCAGTCAACTCGACCATCCATAGTAAAAAGTATGCAGTAGTACACCGTAAGCAGTCTGATAGTTATTTTTTTTTACTTAATATATTGGCTATGCAGCATATGCATGTGTGTGTACCTGAAAGAAGCCCGGAGGAACGGGGCCGACCGGCATCCCCTCTCCTGGGGGCATGTTTCCAAGGACAGGACTCGGAGCTGCTGCTGCACTCTGCAATCACAAACACACACACAATTCCAGTTACACACACATATACAGCTACCGGCGCTTCCCCAAACACCGTACTGTGATGGTCATTCACCACTCAAGGACAAACACATACACATACACACACACACCCATAAACACACAGTAAAAGCCAAAATCTACATGTCTTAGACAGACACATGGATAGTGTCAACAGCTGCTAACCACCAGAAGAATTGGCTTTCTGTCTGAAAACACATTCAGCCGCCTCTGAAAATTTCAAGCATCAGGCAGGGATGGTAGAGGTCAGATGGCAGGCCAAAGACACATGAAATAAGACAGGATTACTGTGTCTGAGGATACTAATGTGTTAGACTCAGTAAAGCACAAGAGAATGGGTCAGTCTGCAGACGAGGATGGATGATGGGTCATCATGTTGACCTTAAGGTCTTCTTCTGGTGAAGTCAATCTAATCAATCAAATATTATTTATTAGTACATTTTCTGATGTATTCTCATTTTCCTCTTCTTCTTAAAACATAAATTGTTATTAATGATAGTATAATTAATAATATTAGCAATAGCAATAAATATATTATATATACATATGTAAATTTTATTTATTAAAATTACTTCGATATATTTACCTTACATACACATCTAAATATAAATAAATAATTATGTTAAACATTATTATATAAATGTTATTTATATTTAACAATGAATAATCACAATAATGCAAATAATGTGGGCGCACACTAAATTTATGTTATTTAAAAATGATTACAAAAATAATATTTATTTATATATTTACTCTAAACCTCTAAAACAAAAATTATATATTTATATATATATATATATTATAATTTACTATACATATTGTATACATTATTATTAACATTATTAATATTTATAATTAATGAAAAATCATAATAACACACATAATGTATATATTATTTAAATATCATTACAAAAATATGATTGTATTATTTGCCCACTTTATTAAAATTTATTTATATATTTATTCAAAACCTTTATTCTATCTATCTATCATTTTTTATATATTTTATTATTATTATTAAAATTATATTTATGAAAATGTTATATACTTTTGAAACCTAAAATAAATATGATGAATGTAATAAAAATATCAGCTAAAACACATTGATTTATATAACAGAGTTCAACACAGTGATGAACAGCAGCATTTTACTAAATATTTTGCTACAAAACAGAATACTTTTTTTAACCAGTTCTCACTGGAAAAAGTACTAGAAAAGCTCCATTGCTTTGAAAACACATGAGCCGCAGTCACGCTACTGAAAAATGTAGTTAAGTTCGTAGAGTTGCTGATTTTAGTTAGTTAACACTGTACACGAGGACTAGATTAGATGTACAGTAATGACGAAAATCTTTGTTTTGCCATCCAACAACAGCCATCAAGTGACAAACCGGCTGGGACTGAATGTTTTATCTAGCACTTGGGCTCCAGGCCGGATTGGCACACCGACATAGCCGCAGCACCAAGACAAACTGTGCCGCAATGACTAGAGACTGTGTGTGTGTGTGTGTGTGTGGAGCTTTACTGACATGCAAAGAGAGACACACACACACTTAGACACAACAGTCTGATTACCCTTGGCACACAAGGAAATGAGCAGGGGAAATGCACTCACATCCGCCCAGTAATAACAAAGAAGTTTATGGCAAATTGAAGGTGGAGAAATACACGACTTGGAAGGAGCGTTTTCTAATGCTAGATGATGAAAACAGCTACAGAACTTTTAGCTACAGTTCACCTACATCAACAAGATGACATAAAAATCACAACTGAGAGAGTCGTGCAAACGTCCGTGGCGTTTTATTGACGGCGAAGCCATCTTTTGTGGAGGTAAATAAGATCCCGCTGTGAGGGACTGAATATTGTGTTTTCCTGCAGTAATGCTGAAGTCTCATCTCCTGATAGCAGTGGCACAATAATGAGCCTAATGCCCTCCGTGCTGAGCAAGCACTCTATCAAAACTACCAACAAAGATAAACTAACGTCCCTCGGCTCTTCAGGGTCCACAGTCAGTCATAGAACCCTTGCTGCCGAGGGCACAGCAATAAAATCTGGCCTCTGATTAGAGGAACTTTCATTTAGCATGCATCCCAATCAGGGGAAACCAAAATGGCTCTAATGTAATAAGCAAAGATGTCTGACTGTCTTAAACGCGAGCTGTTAAAAGTGTTAATGGTGATGTGTTTAAGCTTTGGGTTGATGTTGATTTGCAGCGGGTGTTTGTAATACAATTGTATACAGAACGCTGTGTAGAAGATGTGATTAAAATGACTTGAAAACCTAGAGATTCACTGACGCTCTCGTTGCACAATTAAAGGGATTGTTCACCCTAAAACGCACTCATCCTTAAATCATATGAATTTCAGTTTGGCAAAATAACTATAAATTAAATTAATTATTTGCAATTAATTAAATAAATCTATATATAAATTGTAAAATATCTTTTTAGATAAAACTCAATCATAAAATATACATAGTGAAACAAACAAACACACACACACACATATATATATGTATATATATATATATATATATAATTTAAATAAATTATAAATAGCAATATTTTTGTGTACTACATTTTCATAAAAACAAAACATTATATGTATAGTTCAAGCAATAAATAATATGAATATACACATTATTATAATTATTAATATAATTATAGTTACACACACACACACATATATATTAGTAATATTACTAATATTAATATAAAAAATGTGTGTGTGTTTGTGTGTCTCTCTATCTACAGTATATCTATCTATCTATCTATCTAGATACATTTTTTTTATTAATTTTAATTTGGTTTTAACTCTTTTATTTAAAGAGATATATATAGTAAATAATGGAACAAGTATTATTCATTCATTTTCAGGGGAACTATTACATTAAAATTAAGCATAAACATTCAAATTACTTCTTAAAAATGTAACCCTCACAAACAATCGATGTAAACAGAAGTAAACAAAAACTTAAGACGAAGCTTGGGGGGAAATAACACATGCCCCACCGACTGTAAACCTACCACCTTTTTGCCAAGGCATTTGTATTATTAATTATTCAGCGGTTACTTTTCAGTGACTACAGTTACCGCTTGGCTTGGTGGCACCTGGGGTTTAATTCGGTTCTGAAGCGGCCGTTTCAGTTGAGTGTAATGGACCTGTGAGCTTTACGTTCATGTGACAGAAAGCTTGAAGTGCCGAGTGTAATAATGCCATTCTTGGAATTGTGAGGGAACTGATAAAACACACATCCTGCTGGGAGTTTATTTAAGAGAAGAGGGAAAAGGATTAAAACAGCGTGGCTTGTCACATATTCAGCAGGCAGGGTATAGCTTAACGGCTATTTAAACACAGGTTTTGCTCTAAAACCTTTCAACAGCAGCACAGATCTCGTTGGTAAATGCCGTTAAGCAGAAAAGTTCTGGGTAAATCGTTTGAGCTTGTCCCCGTGTGCCAGACCCTTGCCATCAACTGAGAGGTCCGTCCTCCTGTGTCCAGTCTGCTAGTGTTAATTAAAGGACTTCTGACAACTCAACAGGCTGCTGCGGGACTCCCTCCACCTGTGCTGCCCACTTGATTCCTGGTGCTCACAGAGCGTGCTCCTGATTAACACTGATTAATAAAATCAATGACCTGTGACAGCGAGCAGGAATGAGTGACTGGTGTTCTAACAGACAGTCCACTATCAATATCAGTGACTCAACTCACTGGTGTTACTTGGAGTTACGCGTTTGTTATAAAAACTAATTAATTTTAAATAAACATATTTTTAAGTAATGTAATATTAATAATGGCATTATTATTATTTGTATTATTAGTATTAACAACATTAAGATCCTTTACACATTTACATTCTGAAAATAATAGTATTATTATAGAATCATAATATTGTTCTAGTATCATAGTATCTTTTGTAATTTTATAATTCCAATGATACAAATTATTTGTAAATATTATAAGGTGGATTCACTAAAACAGGGAATAATAATGATACAAATTTATTAACAAAATAATTAAAAATAATAATAAAATTTTAATTATTAAACAATTATTTAGAACATTATTATTATTATTATTAAAGTATTATTAAAAAATTAAAACCAATGTATCGTTAAAGGAGCTATGTGGAGGTTTTTACTTAAAAAAGTCTTTAAGATAGAGTTTTAATTTGTACATGTATGAGCCAGCCATGATGTAAAAAAAAGAATGATGCCTCGACTGTCCACCACGGTTGCCTCTATCAGCCTGTGTATCAATTGTATGTGGAGGAGTCGGGCCCGAATTGGCGCCAAAATTCACAAAATGTGACGTCATGCGCGTTCTCATCTACTTGGGCTTACAACCGTACTGCACGCCAGCCATTATAGTAAGCAGCGGCAATAGTGTTTTCAAATGGACTCTGCGGATGGAAAGAAGCGACCAGCCTCCAGCACAATTCAGACACCCACGGACACTCTTCGTAAGTAAAAAAAAAAAAAAAAGAGCATGCGCACTGAGAACGAGCATGAGACTGGCTGCAGTTCCTCTAACGACCACTGGTGTCAGTAACGGTTAGAAATTTCAGAACCTACGCAATGCTCCTTTAAATAATGTAATACTAATAATAATAACTGAATTAATAATTTAATTAAAATAAATGTATTATACAAAAGACACAAAAAAGCAATCTAAAACAGAGGGAAAAAAGAAAACCCTATTTATTTCAGCAATCAAAATTATATTTAGTGTGCGTTTATCTTTATTTAGATTTCTGTGTCAGATTAATATAATATAATATAATAGTAACATATAATTTAATAAATCTTAGCTAAATCTAAATAACTTTTAACTAAATATTTAAATAAATATTTTCGTAATTAAAAGACAAAAGCACCAAAGATAAATCTAAATCTTAGAATCATAATATTGTTCTAGTATCATAGTATGTTTTGTCATTTTATAATTCTAATGTTACAAATAATTTGTAAATATTATAAGGTGGATTCACTAAAACAGGGAATATTAACAAAATAATTAAAATAATGTACTAAATTATTTACTATTATCGCTATTATTATTATTTAATTTTTATTATTATCAATTTAAGTATTATGAATTTAATTAAAACCAATGTATCATTAAATAATGTAATATTAATAATAATAACAATTAATAATTTAATTAAAATAAGTGTATTATAATAACAATCTATTATCACATTATTTAATGATATGGTTTATTAAAATAATAATTCAGTTGCTGTTATTATTATTAAATTATTAAATAAATTATTGACAAATTATTATTACCCCCCCCCCCCTTTTTTTTTTTGCATGGATCTAAGTTTGAAAACCCATGCAGTAAACCATCTCGGAAAACATTATTATATTAGTAGTAAATATAGTTTTATATCCAAGAGATGTCTGTGCACAGTTTCTTGTGATCATGGCATTTCCTGTGATTTTGACCATTACATGGCCACAATGTATACTGCGTTTATAAAATAAATAAAAAAGCTTGTATTGACAAACAATTTTTCAACACAATTGACCAGAAAAGCTTTGTAAAGTATTATTGTGCCATCACAGAATCTAATTTCACCAAATGTACATTTTCATATACAATAATGTTCAATAACTCATTTTTAATGCTTCCAGTCTTTGGAGAAAGGATAATACATGATGCAACAAAAATCACTAAATGCAACTCACAAACTCACAAGCAGAATCTTCCCAAGAGGACATGAAGGTAGCAATAGATCACTAAAACTGAGTGTCTTCTACCTACAAATACCTTCTTACAGATGGTGTTACAAGAGAAGATCCTGCTTTAATGAAGCTTTATCCAGCCTTGATATACAGTAGAGGCCAAACAACAGTCTGTCAACCTTTCAAACAAGCAGTCACAGCAGAACAAATTCACCCTCTGAGTGGAAAAAAAGGCTAATGGGTCTCAACATTTGTGATTCTTCAGCAGAATTGTTTTGATGCACAATAGCAGCATTATCAGTCCCCGAGTACGACATTAGAAAATGTTAAACAAAAACTCTTGTCAAACAGAGAATAAAGTTTAATCAGATGCGTTTTAGTAATGTTTACAGCATTCCCCAAACAAGCAGCTGCCATCAACATTTCTGAGAAATATCCCTAAAAGCAAAAATGACCTATAATGTTTGTTAACACTGGGAACTGTACCCAAATTACAATTTTACAATTACAACAATACTTTTTTTTTTGTTTCATTAATAATTCACAATACAACAAACAACTAATAAAAGAAGTAGCTACTAAAAAGTTAGCTGAATAAATTTTTATAATTAAAGACAAAACGGCAAAAATAAATCTAAAAAAAGGAAAACATTTTTCTGTCACTATTTTAGCAGTCGGAGCACTATAGAAAAAAATAATGGTGACAGCAATCATTTGTCTAAATCAAGATAAATATACATTAAATATAAATATTAGTTTAATTTAAATAATACAGCATTTAAATAACCTGAGCTAAATCTGAACAGCAACTTTTAACAAAATATTTCAATAAAAAAAAAGAAAAGACTTCTGTGCAGGGACACAGCTACTAAAATCTAGCTAAATACATATTTAGAAATATTTTGTAAAAAATTTATAAATAAAAAAAAAAAACTAAAAAAATCTAAAACATTAAGAAAACATTATTTATTTTAGCAATCGAAGCAATAATAAAGATAAATGCATACTTAACCCTCTGGGCTTCTTCGTAAATGGGTTACACTTAGCTTCCTCCGGGTCAAAAAAGACCGAAGCCTTAAAAATGTAACTTTTTTTTTCCCAGGAAAACCAATCAAATATATTTTTGTTCAATAATATTTTTTGTATATTATTTAGAATTTTTAAAGATTTTTATGATACTTTGCATTAATTATATATTTTTTATGAGCAATTTTTTCCATTAGAATTAATATATATATTTTTATTTTATTTTAATTTTAATTTTTTTTCAATAAATGCACCATTGCACATCAAAATAGAGTGCAGGCCTAAAATAAAAAAAAATTCAAGTGAGAAGAGCGCCATCCAGTGGCTTTAAAATATAATAAATGTGTGTAATGTCCTGTAACCGCCTATAGGCTGCCATAGCTTTTTTTTATTTATTTTTTTTATTCCCATTTGGAAAGAAAAAAAATCGAATTACTAAGCAACCACTGAATGGAACAACACAATCTATATATCATTTTAAAGCTTAGGATCTCAGCTTTTTAATGCATCTAATCACATTTATTAACTCTTAACGAGTGCTGAGTAATCCCTCTAAAACCGAGTGTACCGCCAGCAGGCGCCACCTAGCTGCGAAAATATTCATTACCATATTTTTCAAAAATATTGCCTTGATTAACACAAAGTTGATGTCATTTGAAAGCTTAGGGTATGACCTTTACAGTGAATGTATCCACTTTGAAAAAATCTTAAGTATTGCTGAGTTATTTGGTGATAAATACAATTTCTTTTTTTTTCATAATCTATAAAATAATGTACTGCAATGTGTCAAAAACATCATACAGCTCATGAAACATTCACAGATCATTGAAAATGGCACTTCATTTTTTACAGCATATTATTACAATTACAATGAGCCTAAAATTAACATAATCTATTGCTTTTATGACTAGATATTCTTCATGGAGAAACAATTGCCCATGAGGGGGCGTCAAAGACTGTACAAAAAGGCTATCTCTGTTCCAAATGCTGTAACTTTTGATTCCTTTATCCAAATTATTATTATTTTTTATCCAGATGCAGCTAACATGTAGGGGGACTTCACTAAAAAAGAATTTTCCTCCTACCTTATTTCCTTCCTGAGTTATTCCATGACAAATAAGAAAGATATGCAAAATCATAATACAAATTATATATATATTTTGTCTTTTATCCGCAATTTCTCTGCAGGACAATGTCTAAATGTAATCTAATTTATATTTTTGAAAAATTTAAAAAGAGTTCTTTCAAACGATACCTACCTTTTGACTCTCCTTGCTATAGTTTTGGAGTTATTATGATTATATAGTAAAATATAGCAAAATTTGCTGTTTCAGTCTTACCAGTTAATTTCTCTGTGTGTGTGTGTGTTTGTGTGTGTGGGTGTGTGTGTGTGGGGGGGAGGGTGTCTTATTTGCACTCTTGATGTTTTAGAGTGTCACCCCTTCATTGCTGTACACTTTTTTTCTGCACAGTGGCTGATCTGTAGTTTGTACCACCAAAGTTTCTCTGAGTTTTCGGATTTTCTTGTATTTCCCATTCATTTCCTATGTGGGTCATTTTTGACCCGTAGGAAGCTAAGTGTGCAATTTTTTTTTACGACCCTTTAACATATCAGAATCATCTCCTTGATTTTTTTGTGTGTTCACATAGGTAATACAACAAAAGTCACCAAGTTTCATCCCCCTCCGATGAAGCAAAAAAATTTAAAAATTTAAAACGTACATGGTTTCGGTCTTTTTTGACCCGAAGAAGCCCAGAGTTAATATAATGTAAATATTTAAGTAACAATCATAAAAAACCTAAGCTAAATCTAAATAACTTTTAACTAAATATTTCAATAAATATTTTTTGTAATTAAAAGACAAAAGCACCAAAGAGAAATCTAAAAAAGAGAAAATAGAGAAAATATTTATAATGCAATATAATGTAAATATTTCATTTAAATAATTTTAGCTAAATCTAATCAGCAACTTTTAACTAAGTATTTCAATAAAACAAAAAGTGAAACTGACTTATGAGCAAGGACTCAAACAAATCAATTACTTTTTCTGGAACTAGTTCATTGAAATAAACCATCAGAACTATTTGATTCACTAAAATTAATCTTAGGAAGAATGTGACATGAAAAAAGCAAAGTAGTATTTTGTGACACTGTGTTTTCTAGAGAATTTAGTTGTATATGCTAGTAAAATGAGCTGAGGTCTCGCTACTGAAAAATATAGTGGTAGCATCACTATTTAAGATAGTCACTCCATGTAAACTGTAATATTGTGTGAGAAAAGCAAAATAACAAATGTTATGGAAACAGTCAAAGTGTGGCGATTCAGGAAAATCCAGCCAAGAAATTTGGATATAAAGTAATTAATTAAAAACACTTTTCCTCTCATTACTGTTCCCATTTAGTAATTTGAGAACATTGGACGCAGCCTGCTATGAACATCCATCTGTTACCCCATAAAACGGCAAATCACAATATATTAGCTACTGAGTTGCTTGTAGAAGTGACTAACATGAAGAAAGAACACAAATACCGCCCATGATGCACCTGGGGTCAGTTCAGGACATTTGGAGATTTGGGGTCTACTCTGCAATCCTCAAACCAAGCCTCTTAAATGGGATAGCACACAGTCTGGGTCACCAGCATGGGGTACCGGAATGGGATGGAGGGGCTAATGGTTACCACACTGCACTTCCCCAGAAGGCAAATCCGCAACAGGGAATGGTAATGAGGATCCTGTTCTGGCAGCCAGCTTCGGTGCCAGCTCTGCTGTATGAATGGACAAAAATTTTGGACTGGAAATTTCTCCTGGGAAGCTAACAATACTGCTGGCCTTAAGTCTGTTCCGTCTTTGTTTTGGCAGGAGCGCTTGACGCACATTTGTCAACACTCTGCGATGCCTTTGCAGTGGCGATTAACGGCTCAGATCGGAATAAAGATGAGATTACTGAGAAAACTCCTCCTACTGTTCTGTGTTGACACTGTATCTGCTCTAAGATTCATTCAACTGAATGTATAAAGTTCACCTAAGCTCATATTCATAAAGGTAAAGATAGAGGTAAAAAAACAACAACAAAAAACCTAACATAACAACATTAATATATTCAGAGCTCAATAATGTCACTTGCCTTATTGTTCCAGCACTTTATCTATATTATAATTATTATTATTGTATCATCATGTAAATGCATTTTTATGCTTTGCAAAGTAAAAGTCTTGGCTTTCTGTGACATATTAACTTTTTAAACTTAAAGGGGTCCTATTATGCTCTTTTAGAAAGTCTTGATTTTGTTTGGGGGTGTGCAAGAACAGGCCCACATACTAGGTTGAATTGTATTATATTTAACGCCATTAAAAAGTCTTAAATGGTATAAGAAAGTTTTAATTATGATTTCAAGAGGTCTTAAATTTGGGGATGGAAAGACAAGAATTGCGATATGGCTTAATGTGAAGATTTATTTTCAAAAGTCAATGATCTCCTTGAATAAATATGAGTGCTGCATGTTTCAAAGTAAGCTGCTGCGCTGTTTTGTTAACAGTCGGGGAAAACAATGTATTTCTGGCAATCTGACAGCGCCATCAGCTGGCAGAGAATGAATAAGCATTTTCAATAAGCCCGTCTGCTGTTTCTGTTCAGACCAATGGGAACATTCCCTATGTTTTTATGCAGCAAATATGCAGTTGTAAATGTGAACTGGTAGATCAATTAGATAATAATGTTTTATAAAAATCTAAACAACTAAGCCAGTAAAATACAGTTATATGTTGTTTAATAAATATAACAATTAATTGATAATAATTGTTTACATTAATAATTAATTAAATTAATATAATGATTTATTAAAAATGGGTTATAAATTTTTTTGTCTTTGTGAAAACCTTTATCTGAATACTTTATGCTCTATGTTGAGTATAGTTTCACTAATAATAAACATACATTGGCATAAAGCATCCATATTTTTCTGCTTGTTATATTTTATATTGTTTCTAGTGTTCCTGTAGCTCAATTGGTAGAGCATTGGTTGTGGGTTCGATTCCCCGGGAACACATGATAGGTAAAAATTTATAGCCTGAATGCACTGTAAGTCGTTTTGGATAAAAGCTTCTGCTAAATACATGAATTGAATTTAAATATTTGTACATGTTCATGTTAAAAGTATTAATTTAAGGTACATTTAGAACAGATAAAAATGTGTGATTAAGTTACGATTAATCACGAGTTAACTTATGACAATCATGCAATTAATTGCGATTAAATATGCGAATAAACATGCGATTAAATGTTCCTGTGGCTCAGTGGTAGAGCATTGCGTTAGCAGCGCAAGGTTGTGGGTTCGATTCCCGGGGAGCACATGTTATGTAAAAAATGTTAGCCTGAATGCACTGTAAGTCGCTTTGGATAAAAGCATCTGCTAAATGCATAAATGTAAATGTAAATATTTTAATCGATTGATAGCCCTAATAATAACATTTTGTCAGGAGAATGTCTTAAAAATCTAATCACGGAAATATACCCTCTGTTGTCATCTTTTTAAGAATGTCAGAAGTCCAGCTTGAAACATTTTTGAGTTTGCGTGCAGCTTTTTACAATATTAAGTTCTGATTGTTTGTAAATTATCACATGTAGAGAATTTTATATATTTCTTTTGCATGATATGCTTTACACAACATTATTAAACTAAAGGGGATGGTAGGGTGGGATGGTGGTTTTACAGAGTGGATGCTTTTTGTCATTTTTATCAACAAAGCGGATGCCATTTCCCTGCATCCCCCCTCAAATCGAGCCCTGAGCATCAGTAAAGTATGTTAAGAATTCTGCAATCCTCAAATCAAGGCTCTTAAATGGGATAGCATACAGTCTGGGTCACCAGCATGGGGTCCTGGGATGGGATGGAGGGGCTAATGGTTACCACACTGCACTTCCCCAGATGCCATTTCCCTGCATCCCCCCTCAATTCGGGCCCTGAGCATCAGTAAAGAAGGTTAAGATTTTTTTTTTGCCATTTTGTAAATTACCATATTTTGCTATGAATTCCATTATCTTCCTGCAAAAGCGTTTATGAATTTATTTCTTTATAAGTATAGTTGTATGATTTTCAGCAATTGCGAATTATAGTTTCAAACTGTCTTGTAAAGAAATCTATCTTTATAAAATTATTTTTGAATGCATATTTTATTTTTGTATCAATTCTTAATATTTACTATTCAGGTATTTTCAAAAACCCTTTTGAGTTTTAATATTTCTCAGATGTCTCAATATTTCATTCTGTAGAATTCATTTGCTGAAAAAAAAAATGCTGGTCCAAAACTGTTTTGATGCGTTTTGACTGATATTTGGCCTGTTGCTAAATGGTTGCTAGGGTGTTCTACACCTTTAATATGACTCTTTTAATCAATAGTAAAAGTAATGCTTGCTTGAAATTGATTGCTAGTGACTGTAGATGATGATAGCACTTGAAAATATAATCATGCATTTCACGTAAACTACAAACAATCAATAAAAATGATCGCAAGTGCCATTAAAAACATACGTTCATATAACCAATGCAATCGCATCAAAATGTGGATTCCCAACAAAACTGAATAAATCTATTATGAATCCAAACCCCTTACATAAGCATATTTCCTATTGACGCCGTGCTAATGTGTGTCCATCAAATGATATGTCAGTTATGGGAATCAGTGATGTCATGTTGTTTCAGGGAAGTGAAGGCTAAGACAGAGCCTCATACTTAATGGCACAAGCCCAAGCTGCTAACAATCACATCAGGTCCTCATTTCAAAACCCCGATGAAAAAAAAGGTTGCCTAGGAAACGGCTCTAGTGCACTGCACCTCCCTGGAGGTCCACCAATGCTAGACAAGGAATGAGATCCGAGCGCACACCCGGAATAAACCACACTGTGTCGAAACTCCTCCATCCGAACAGAGCAATTACAGTGAACTATTACAGTATCATCTGCAAGGCTATACGTATTTGTTGACACGTCACACACGTGACCACAACAAAGCCATCGTGTGGTTTCTGACAACACCAGCCGCTTGTCATGGCTTTCATCACAATAACTTTGTGGTCGGTAGGAGGTTGGTAAAGGGAGAACTCTGAGAATCAACACAGAAAATAAAAATCACAAACTTTTTTTTATCTCAAATGTTTTTTCCTGAATGAAATGGAGAGCATACTGAGACTCTCAGATGTTTTCTTGAGGACAAAGATCTCAATAATCCTCTTGAGTTTCAATAGATGTCTCAATAATATCTCATTCTGTGCTCAGATATCTCAATTTGAGGTCCAATTTTTCTCTTTAGAGACCCAAACAATGTTTCTCCTGAATATTTTCTCCTGAGAAAGATTTCTCAATAATTTACCACTTGCATCCTTTAGCGCTTCATATGCATTGTAGGTTTCAATACAGTCACATCTGAGAATCAACAGAAAAGAAAAGTAGATCTATTTAAAAACCGTTTCTTCAAATGGAAAAAAGACAGGAGATTGAGATGCTTCTCAGATGTTTCTTCTGAAAGAAAAAGACCACAAGTTTCATTAACCACTTTGTGGTTGGTAGGAGGTTGATAAAGGGTGAACTTTGAGAATGAACATAGAAAAACAAAAAAATTTGATGTCTTCAATTTCAATTTTTTTTCTTCAAGACATTAGTAAGACACAAACAGTCTCTCTTCTCTTCTCTTCTCTTCTCTTCTCTTCTCTTCTCTTCTCTTCTCTTCTCTTGAGGGTGAAATATTTCCTCCAGTAATGATAAATTAATAATATGACCTTCAATATGCATGAACAACTGTCTAATTTATGTGCTTGTATTTCTTTTAGGACAAACATCAGAGATAAGAGTGATACTTTAGGGTGTGACTGAAGGGTGGTGACCTCTGGCACCGACTACAACAGAGGCCATGTGGGGTGACAGCAGGGTGGTTCCAGGGTGGGACGGATTGGGCTCAACTGGAAATGTTGTGCTCTTCATTTTAACTGTTCAGAATCTGACCTGACTTCAGGGCTCAAGAAGAGAGGTATTCAGTCTCACAGATGCCCCATAAACCTGGTTCTCCCACACTTTTCTCCAGTTCATCTCAGCAAATGGGCCCGTCCCGTTCTCTGCATTATGAGCTCATGGTGCTGTTGTGGCTTGTGGATCTGGCCACGTCTGCATGGCAGGGCTGTGTCATCTTCGGCGCCAGTGTGAATGCGCTCTCCAGTGTTTTATCAGTTCATCAGAGGTCTGGATGCCGCTCAAGGCTACTGGACTGCCTTACTGCTGGCGGCCTGTAAAACTGCTCCCGTAAAAACCATTAACTCTTAGATATACCTCCTCCTTCGCAGTTTATACATTTGAGTGTGAGTAAAGCAGAACCCAGTAGAAAACTTTATTGCTCAGAGACTGCTTTTTCATAGCTTAGGAGACTTTACAGATTTATCATGTTACTTTTATACAACAAAATTTTGAGGAGTAATAAAGGTAATCACAAATTAGGCAATTGCTCACATACAGTACCAATTTACAGCTATAAAATTAACACAGACTGAATAACTTCAATTATTTAGTCTTAGAATAATTAGATTAGAAATATTAGAGTTTATATTGACTTCTTTGATTATAGACTTCAGTTCTTTTGGAAAATCTCAGCCAATAATAGTAATATTACTAACATAATAATAACATAATATCAAATAGTAATATTTTTAGTTTTTATGTCTTTTTATCATTTTAGATATTATTAGGGTTTATATGATTTAATTAGAGATGTTCCGATACCCTTTTTCTCTTCCCGATTCCGATACCTGGGCTCAGGGTATCGGCCGATACCGAGTACTGATCCGATACCTGGGTGTGTATCTGTATATACAGCTGTATATACTACTAGCCCTGTGTAAATTTCTAGAATTATTTTATGGTGTGCTCCAGACTTATCCCTTGATAAAACATGAACAAATACATGGTTAACTACTGTATTTATTACAGTATTTTTATTATCTGACATGAATTTGACAGTAATATTATTTAATTTCTTAAGCGAAAAAGAACTTCAAATGCAGCCAAAAATCTAACACCTCAAACTAAAAAAGGTATTTTAGTATTTTAGTTTTACAATATTAGTGTATAAAAAACTGCAACAAATAAGTCTAGGAATATAAAAAATTCTATATTAATCAGATAATCTCTTTACAACAAAACAAGTAAAAAACAAGCAACCGTCTAGGCATAATTATTATTATTAATAGAGACGTATTATTACTACATAGAGACGTAGCTAAATCTACTGTAGGCTACAACAGTAGCTTAATATATTGTCAATTTACTCGCCATGAAGATCTTTGAGTGTCTGTGTTTATGATATGACAGTTTTCTCAAATGAAACGTTAAATTCTCATGAAGTGACGGTTTATGCGTTCATGTCCTCATATAGTGACACACGGCAGAGGCCACAAAACAGCGAGCTCCCGTGCATCTGCGCCCGTCTCCCACAGAGATGTAGACTTTGCAGGAGTAATATTTAAATAGTATTTTGCAGTTTAATATTCACAGACACTAGTATATATATTCGGCTACAGTCTGGAGCCCTGCGCTTAGACTAACACGGAAGCGACTGAACGCAGCTGCGGGTAACGAATATACTCAAACTTACTACCGGTTCTACAGAGACGCTGGTATCATCACATTTTAAAATTTTCAGCACCGTCTTGGTCCCTAGTCGCCGTTTTACTGTCTGGTTGGTCCAGTCTGAAATACTGCTAAACAGCGGACATACTGCTAACCACTGATCTATGATATAGAAGCGGCTTCACTGTCTGTTGGCAGTTTAGAACGCGATGAGCGATCCAGTCATATATAGATCAGTGCTGCTAACGCGTTTTCATTTCTTCTTCGCTGCTCTACACAGGGGTTGCTTGTGGCATTACAGCACAACGTCCTGTGTTTGCAATGCATTCTGATCAGCGAAGAAGAACCGTGCAGCGGTTAGGCAAAGCTAGCGTTCATAACTAGGTCTTGAAAATGGTATCGGATCGGTATATGGGTTCATGTACTCGCCGATGCCGATGCCAGAATTTGTTGTGGTATCGGAGATATTTCCGATACTAGTATCGGAATCGGAACAACTCTAGATTTAATATGTCTCACATATGTCTCAGGTGAAGACAAATCTGTGGAGCTGGCTTTAGATGTTTCTTTCCAAAGCAAAGTAAATAAAGAAAAAAAGTAATTATTAGTAGTAATGTCACATATGAATAAAAAACTGGTGAAGATGGCTATTTATTTTTTCCCTTGAGGTTTAAAATAAAATAAAATAAATTTCACATATGTCTTAGTAGAAAAATCTGAAAACTAGGAAACTTAGGAAAAGGTCTCCATTTGCTCTTCATTTACATCTCATTTCTGTCATGGAGAAACAATTAATGCATTATATGAAGGAGATCTCATTTATGTTCTTTCTTGCCATGGTACATTCCCGTTTTTCTAAATGAGGTCTGACCAAACCATTAAACAGCAAACAATAAGTAAAATGAAATGATTGTAAGAGTTTATTTTCTGTAGCGGGAAAAACAGAGTTGCAATTGTGTTACTGAAAGTACAGAGGTCTAGACAGAGAACTGCTCAGTTTCAGGGTGCATGCTGCAGGAATGGAGTATTGACTGGAATAGACTGGAATTGTATCTGTGACAGAATGCTAGATTACCTAGATTGTAGATTAGAAGTAAATGGGTGCAGCTGGGAAAAAGGATGTTTCTAATGTGAACACAAACTACAGCACTTGCCAGCAGCCCATCTTTACCAGTGAACACAGCAGCGCTGCGACGGCCAAACACGCCAACTTCAGCTAACCACAGCGATACTGCAATTAATGCCAAAGTTCCTTACGAGTTCAGCAGAGATGCATTGCAATTACTAGAACTCATAACTCCCTAGCAACCACACAGTACACAATAGAAACCGCAAAGAAATGCACTATAAACCACCAAACGAAGATTGCAACCAGCTACAATGCAATGTAAAAAAAAAATAATGAATATGTCTGATTTATTATATTATCTGTGCTATTCTTAATAAGTAAGGATATAAAAAAAAAGGTCAATAAAGGGATGTTTCTTATAAAAGCTTGTTTCCACCAAAGGCCGCAAGATGTCTTTTTTCAAATCCAAATCTACATCTTGCAATTCTGTTTTTTAATTTCCACCATGGACTTAAGTTTATATCTAACTATTTACACTTTTTTTCTCTCAGAATTGCAAAATATTTGGCAATTATGAGTTTTTTCCCCTGAATTCTTAGAAACAAGTCTGAATTGTGAGATTGAAACTCAAAATTGCATGATAAAAAGTCTCAATTACTTTTTTATTCATTTCTTTTTATTCCGTGGTGGAAACAGGCTTCCGCAGTAGTTTCAGAATGACTGATTGAATACCTTTCAAATAACCAGACACTTTTCGCCCTCAGAGGATGTTTGCGAGGAAAAAGGGAAGAAAGAAATCGCTGTGTCACTGGCCTGAGATTCAGACTGACAGATTTATCGAAGAGGGTACAGCCTCAGAAATACACAATCATTACATCCATGTCCCTCCCAATCCCTCCCATGAGGCTCTGCTGATCCGAGGTGTATCCGACAGACTCTGTAATAACCCTGGCACGGTGGAGAAAGAGAGACAGAGAAAGGCCAGACCCAGCCAAAGGTGACGTTTACATAAGAGAGTGCATAAAAATATGAACATACCCAAACATGCACAAATCCGACACCAGGCACATAGTATTGTGTGTAACAAACACAGGCACACACAGTTGCATGGTTATGTAAGCCAGGAGCGTAAACATGATTTGTCAGCAAATTCTCTGCATTATGGCGGATGATGTGCATCCCTAACATGCTGAGGAGAGAAGGACAGGTCAGACGTGAAACTTGACAAATGCATAATAGTAAAAAACTTAAATAAATACTTACTATACATTTCCATAAAAAAATGCTAATATAATTTTAAAAACAAAAAATAAAGATATAACTTAAAAAATAAAATAATTGCTAAATAAAAATAATTCTATACATAAATACAGAAAAAATATATAATTTAAAGATAAGGAAAAAAATAAAAACAATACTATATATAAATAATACATAAAAATAAGATTATAATTTATAATAAAATAAATGTTAAATAAAAATTTATACAATACATAAATACAAAAATAGAAAATATTTGTACAATAAATCAATCAATCAATCAATGCAAAACATAGTTTCAAGTAGGGATGTCAATGATTATTTGATGATCGATTAATTGTCGATAAGAGATGCAATCAATTAAAGCTATTGATGGTCAGTTAACCGATTTAATGTTGGGCTGCGTGTGGCTCATGCACAGAACACATGTGAGCGGCAAACGTATATGAATGTGTCGTCATTCATTCATAATGTACAAATTAAGTTTTAATGTGATTTAAACCTTTAAAGTACATTAAAATGCAAACAACACAAAGTTCTTCAACATGGAAAGCAATAGAAATGTAGTAATTTCACCAGATAATTATATCTGACTTAAATATATCTGACTTAAATAATTAAGATAACGGATTTAAAACAGAAGTGTTGCGGTGCTCCATGAACAAAATCACAGAAAGGATGACAACACGTTTGATAGCTTTATTTAACAAGAACACAAATCTTCTGTTTTTATTGTGAGTGTGCACAAATAAAAGTAAACACTTATATATTATATCTTAGGCTTCTCCATAAAGTTTTTTTTTATGTCTCCGCTGTTCAATCACGCTGTCGCCTCACGTGCACTCATCCCAAATATTCTAGCAATTCAAACTTACATCACAGTCTGTTTATTATCAAAATAAAACACCGTCAACCAAACATAAAAGGTTATACTGGTCAGTTTAAATAGATCTTAGTGTACCAATCCAATCTGCTGTTATGCCAAGGATGTTTTGCTCATGTGAAGAGGATGATCTTTTCCGTCTATATGTGAATGCGTGTAAAGTACAACCCTATTAGTTTAAATTATAAATAATAGTTTAACATTCAAATACATTCCAAGTATGGAAACATTTGGATTTGTGGCGAATGAGACGTGAGCAATAACCTCCAAATCCATCCAGCCAAACCTGCGCTCGCTCCGTCCTCGTCTGCACACATGCACGGTCACGATCTAATGCACTGTAAATGGCAGATTTTTAACAACAAATAGGCCTACCTGGACGCAAAAATTTAACATTTTCCGGCACAGGATGCAGCAGGATCAAACTAAGTACTGGTAAAAATTGCCTACTCACACAAAAAGTTTTTTCATTTGTAAAAATTTTAAATGCCATAATGCCAGCTGAAAACATTGCAATTGTGTTTAAAAATACAACAACAAGCACAACGAAACCATTTCAAGAGGTGCGTTCAGTGGTCTCTGTGCCGGGAATCATTCAACAAAGTAAAATGATTTCAAACATACAGCACGCTTTTCATTTTATCAAATGATCATAATCACATCTATTGATTTTAATAATCCTGCTACTAGCATTTTATTCAAACTAAACCCCCTTTAATTCAGATTTAATTCGGAGTTTGTTTGTTTTTTGCACATTCTGTCATACCAGTGACTGCACTGCTGCAATAGAAGCATTTTGCAGCATTAAGGTTAACGATTTATTTGATTCATTGATCGTTAATTCAAACGACGATCGATCATGGAAATTATCGAAAATTGACATCCCTAATTTCAAGATATCTAAACATTGTTTATGACTGGTGTTTTCTCTCTCGACCTGCTACTGCTATTGGCAGAAGTAGCAAACAGCTAATTTTAGACCATGCATACAAACCAGCACAACAAGCACAAATTAGAACAATAAATATCTGAATTAATCATTTGACTAAAATAAGCATCAGTGACACAGACTTAGTAAATGCGTGTCATTAAGGCAGCAGTTGTGGATTGTTTTAAGGCTTTTTTGTGCCTGTGCGTCATGCTACGACTCGTGCGACTCACTGCGCACAAACTGCCATGACGTACTGATGTCATTGTGAACATTAATATCACAATCATAACACTCATCAATGGAAATCTGTTCAGTGTCATATCCTGCTTTGATTAATATGGAGAATCTCACTAATTGGATGCCTAATTAATTCAGCAGGGCATCCTGGAGATGTTTTGGGGCGACGCACAAAAGATGCCTTAAATAGCATGCTGTTAGATGCACCGTCATTGAATCCCAGATAGCCGAAGGGTATAAAAGTCATTTCTAACATACAAATTCAAGACCTCAAGTGTTGAATGAATACTTAATATGCTTTAAAAAAAAATAAGATTTTAAGGGTAAATGGTGTCTGATAAAACATGAAGTTTTCAGGGTTTGTTCATATCTCTAACCCTAAGTATGAGCAAACATGTCTAACAAGTACTAAATAACTCTGCCAAAGTGAGGTTAAGTCAAAACTAATTGCATCAAAACTGCCTTTTGGTTTTAAGGACTGTATCATATTGAAGGTATTCAATTATGGAAAGTGAGTCTTAGATGAGCCAATGATATTACTGAATGCAAATTTATTCAAAGCATATGCAAAACTATGAACTCCCATCTATCAGCATCTCATCTCACTATTCCACTTCAGCTCACATCAGGAGGTGTAGCCGAAGAAGACTCAGTGAAGTGGGGTTTTTATTTTATATATTTTGCCTTAATTCTCCATTTCTGGGGGAGAAACATTAAAAATAAATCTTCACCACTGAAATAAAAAAATAAAATAAAAAAAATTGAGAGTGAAGAAAAGACCACCTGCATCTCCCAAATCCCATTCGGCATCCCTATCCTGCATTATGAAGGAGCTTGTCAGGCAGCAAGTGGCCGCCTGCCTCCTCTTCCTCAGCCTGCCGTCTCAATGCTCATTCATCATTTACTCAGGCAGAGGCAGCTGAAGCTCAAATACTGACTCGCTGCCTCGTACCGCCAACCGACACGACTCGAACAGCACTGCAGCAAACGTTTGACAACCTCTTCAGCCCACAAAACTTTACAGCAATAACCTAAAACTCCAAAAAGTAAAAAAAAAAAAATACAAATCTGGATACCACAATGTTATCTTATATAGATTTAAAGTAGTGTTGTTATCGTTAACTAAACAAAAATAAAATAAATAATAATAATAATAATAATAATATCTGTCAAATTAAATTAAATATTAGATGAAAAAAATTGCCAAAATAAGTTTACGTTGAAATACGAAAATTACTAAATCTAAAATAAAAATAAATATTACCTCATAAAAATGTCAAAAACATAAAATTACTAAAACTAAAATTGAAATGAAAATGTAAACACTCAAAATGAAAACTAAAATACAAGCATACAAAATATTTTAGTTAAGTTAATTAAAATTCAAAACTAATTCACCATACTCTATATACTATAAATAAATAATTACTAAATAGTACTATAGATAAATAATACTAAAATGACTGATTTACACAATCATTTTTTAAAAGTAATTTGTATAGATAACATCAATATTTTAATAAAATGTATTATATTTTATATTTTCACCAAAGTATCCATACATTTTTATATACAAGCTTTTGTGGCATAGTTTTAGCAACATTTAAGCCATTTAGCAGTCACCCTTTTTCATAAAGCTGAGCATATGCTGCATTTCAGAGTGTGTGTTCAGACAAAGTCGAAATGCATATCTGAAATCGTGTGTGACAATCGCATCTGATGCATAATGCCAAGAGAGGAAGAACATTTGTAAAGCAGAACGCATTTAAACAACAATCAAAAGAAAGTGAGGCCATTTGGAAATTGTATTACAAGGGTGGCCGTGCACTCAAAGCAAATGTGTCCGAAACGCATGGCTCGGAACAGGCCTTTTTTTGCATCTTAATCCAGTTAAAATCACGGGAACATGAGCCCAACAGGAAACCGGGAGCAATTCAATCTTCAATTCTCCTGCTTATTAGGAAGCTGAGTGGCGGCTAGCGCAGAGCTTTGTGCTGCACCAGAGAACAGGGCCGTGCAAACAATTGAACCCAGAGATGGCAGGCCTAATGCTGGGTAAACAACGACGACGCACAGCCTCCATCACAAAGCTCCAGACTGGAGGTGTGCAAAGAGAAAATGCCGAAGCTTATCCCAAAGTCTCGTCTGTCCCTTTCCCAAAGAAAGCAGCCATGAATACTGTGGAGGCCGATCTTCCTGCCAGACTTTAATCCATGGAGAAAAATCCCAATTGAGGATGCTTGGGGCAAAGAGGCGGCACGTCGACTTTGATCTGTGCAGAAGTTGACTTTATTGTGGGGTTTTTGAAAGCTTGCTGTCTCTCTGTGGTTTGAGCAGCCAGCTGTTAAAGACGAGAAGAAACCTCCCAGAATCTAAACTCAAAAGGATGCTGAAAACTCTGAGTGATTGTGCCGATCCAAACCATATATGATTTACATACTTCAAAAGCAGATTGTGGGAGGTTTAACACACTCTATTCGTCCAAATCCAGACACAGTCTGCATAAATGTATGACAAGCATCAAATCCCCATGGCTTGCACACTCCTGACACTTTTAGGCACTTTTTATCTACAGAACAGAAGAATGAGGACAGAAAATAATAGGAAACCAAAAAGAGGATTTCCCTCATGAGCACCACAGCTCAATGTGTCCTGAACTGTTAGGCCACGGATCCAACACCCTTTTGGCGCTGGTAGTATAAACCACATACAGTGTCTGGGAAAAGAATATATATGGATTGATATTACATCCCATTCGGTTAAAGGGATGAAAAATGATTACTTGTAGAAACTAAATACTTGGTTGAAATGTTTTTATACTTAGCAAGAATTCAGAAAGGGACTGAGATTATTTTAAATACAGTTCTTGAATTTTAATTTTATTTAAATTGAGGTAGCAAACAAGATGCAAACTTGCAAACTGAATTTGAATTTAAAGGTATAGTTATCCCAAAAAAATACATTTCATGATCAGTCATCATTTCCTTAACCTCAAGGTGTTGTTTCTTCTGTTGAACACAAAAGAAGATATTTTTGAGGAATGTTGGTAATCAAAGTTGACAGTAACCACTGACTTCCACAGTATTTTATTTCTTCCATACTACGGTCAGTGGCTACTTACGTAGGATTTAAAAAGAAACTTAATATGTAATAATTCATTACATTTTTTTTATTATTATATAGCCTAGGCACTCAAAGCGCTTACATAGTCAGGGGGTATCTCCTCATCCACCACCAGTGTGCAGCATCCACCTGGATGATGCGACGGCAGCCATAGTGCGCCAGAACGCCCACCACACACCAGCTTACTGGTGGAGAGGAGACAGAGTGATGAAGCCAATCAGCAGATATGGGGATTGTTAGGAGGCCATGATGGTCAGAGGCCAATGGGCGAATTTAGCCAGGATGCCGAGGTCACACCTCTACTCTTTTCGAAAGACATCCTGGGATTTTTAATGACCACAGAGAGTCGGGATCTTGGTTTAACGTCTCATCCGAAGGAATTTCCAAATTCTTTCTGAATTGTAAGTAATTCCACTTCCTTTACTTCGTATTCAAATTTTCTGTGTGTTGTGGCCATTTCAAATCAAATTCAAATTCCAACTCATGAATTAAAAATGTAAAAAGGAACTTTTTTTTTATTTATTTACCTTTTTTTTTTTTTTAATGCAAACTAT
The DNA here is from genome assembly GCF_963082965.1 of Carassius carassius. Taxonomy (NCBI): domain Eukaryota; kingdom Metazoa; phylum Chordata; class Actinopteri; order Cypriniformes; family Cyprinidae; genus Carassius; species Carassius carassius. The sequence goes on from NC_081803.1 coordinate 19,088,641, forward strand.
TTTCTGTGATAAATCATGTTAGGTTGCCCATGGGCGCAATTATAAATAAAATAAAAAATATATTCATTATATATAAATAAATATATATTATATATAAATTAATTATATAAAAAAAAATATATATATAAAATAAATAAAAAAATACATTAAATAAAATAATATGTAAAAACAGTGATCAGTCAGAATTTATAAATGTTGTGTTGCTCATAGGGCATGTGCACATGTAATACTATTGTCACAGAATGTGGGGGGAAACAGGCCATATTTAAAAATCACACAAATAACATGGTACAAATATGTAACTCCAGATATTTTTATACATTTAAAAATACATTGAGTCTAAAGTAGAGGTCAGTTATCTGTACTGCAGCAACAGCAGCGACACGATGTTAAGCAATGCCACTAGAAAGCTTTTAGTGGCCGTCATGTCATAAACACTTGAGATGATCCACCGTCACTTAAGAAATTAGCTCCCCTATCGTTTATATGATTGTGGTCAATCAATGGAAAAGCAAATTAGGTTTCCAAAGATCACATTTTGCTGGGGTTGGAAGTAAAAACCGTTTCCATTTTGTGCATTAGCAAGTTACATATCCCAATCGACTTTATTATCATGAGGTAACCATGAGAATGGACACCAGGATGAATATAGGTTATATTAATGTGCTAATAATGAAAGAAACTGTGGACGCTGGGCTCATTTGCTCTCTGGGTTGGCCTTGGCACATGACATATCTTCTGCTAGCTCTTGTGACGCACTTCCACAAGCATCAACAGTATCAGGAGCATCCCAGAGCCTGTTTCTAGATATGACAACCACACACTTGGCTCTTATCGCTGAAAGGAAACCAGCGCCAGCATCCTTATAGGAAATTAGTCTTGAGCAGATCGCATTAAACCCTTATCTGCCCAAGGATCAATTAGCATGGCATTCAACACCACTCGCAGGGCCCTTGGAGTGCATTAGAACTCCCCGACAGCCCAAACGAACACAGTGACACGGTGTAATGAGGGAGAACAGACTAGGCTGCCATGTCTGTGTATGGTTTTATACTAACTCCATTAACGTGACCACCGACAGAGAAGTCATTATGCTGAAAATGGACTGATGCAAGGCAGACTGAGGCCGGGTCAAGGACCGCAGCTTTGGAGGAAGACATCCGAGGGCAAAAAACTGAAGTTACAGTGTGAGAAAACAAAACATTCCATGTTCAAAATGCCATAACACCATACTACTCAGACTAGGTTTTCTGTGTAATTATGAAGTTATAAATAAAAAAGTAAAAAAACAAAAAACAAAAACACAACAACTACGAATGAACATCTTGCTAAATATATGCCTATGAAAATCATATTAATATGAAATGACACAATAGTCAATAAAATATACATGGTCACGTTTCAAACTAAATGATTACATATATGTATATTTTATGTATGTGTATGTATATATATATACACACACACACACACACACACACACACACGTATACATACATACATTTAGGGCTGTAGCTATCGAATATTTTAGTAATCAAGTATTCTACCAAAAATTCCATCGATTAATCGAGTAATCGGATAAAATGTGTTTTTGCTTAATTAAAGTGCAATATGAATTATGCAAGAGAAAATAAGACTCCTGGGTCTCTTAAAATGAACAACTAAGTTTTGTATTTTTTAAATGCATAGAATGCAATGCATACATCAAAAATAAACATTTAATTATTACCCATTGTTTCTCTGTCTGTTCTTGTACTGTGAACAATGACAATAAAGTTGACAGATGAATTAAGTGCATTTAAGTGCGATTCAGCTGGGGTTTTAAATAAAGCATCTGAGATGCACATTAAACATTAAACACATAAAACATGAATTTAATTTATCTTTTAATTATTGAAAATTAACTTAACTTTTGGTAAACAAAGGGGATTTACTATTAAAAATAAAACTTGGAAGAAATGTTGTGTGATTAAACCTTAAACCTTTTTTTTTTTTGTAGTAGTAGGCTATGTACATTCTGCTGAACAATAGTCTTTAACTGGACTTTTATTTTGACGGGTTGACGTACCTTTACAGTTTTGTGTATGTGATGTGACGCTAGTTTTACTCAAATCAAATGGTCAAATGCTCATGAAGTGACTGTCAGAGCAGTTCTGGAGATGTTGTTCATGTGTTCACGAGACAGCAGACGCTGAAATTACCGGAGCGTCACGCGCACTTCAGTGTGTGTTAATAAAGGAAGACGCGCTTCTGCTCCATTCATTAACAGAGACACACAGAACATGCAGGATTCATATTTAAATAGACTGTTCCGGCTTAATATTTACAAATATTAGTCCATATCGTGATTTGATGTGCAATGACCTATTTTTGATTAATTCATGCAAAATTTGTCAAATTCCGTGCGATTCCGCGTTAAACTGTAAATTCCGTTTTTATGACTGGATTCCGCAATTCCCTCCTCGTTTTCTGCATCGCGGAAATCACAGGGCCCTAGTTGTGGTATGCCAGCTCTATCTTGCAATGGACACACGCCACGACGTTCTCTTTACGTTTGCCCGCGCCCTCAAATCAAAACACTGCTGGCTCCTTGCAGTATGCGATGTCCGACGCAGCGCTTGTGTCTCCTTCCGCTTTGTGGATGACGTAAACGCGTTGTGTCACATTAAAAAAAAAATCATTGCGAAAGAACCTGACGTGAGATTTAAAATAAATTAAAAGAGGCTTCGAGGCAGAGGAATTTGCCTCGATCATTTTTTGTAATCGAGTTACTCGAGGAATCGTTTCAGCCCTACATACATTACATAATATATATATATATATATATATATATATGTGTGTGTGTGTGTGTGTGTGTGTGTGTGTGTGTGTGTGTGAAAGTTTAAATTAAAATTGATGATGGTCCCTAAATTATGACAAAATGTAGAATTATTTTATGCAAAACTGCTTAAAAATAATAATTAAAAAAACATATAAAAATGTAAAATAATATATAAAAAATGTAAAAAATACATATTTATTTCTGAACTATATGGACAGCAATCTGCTTGGTAATCTATTACAAAACTTTCCTGTTGTTTAAACAGTACAGCACAGCGCTGGCAACCTCAAGATCATGGGTTCAATTCCCAGAGAAAGCAAGTACTGATAAAATGTAAATGCGTACCTTGAATGCCATGTAAGTCACTTCAGATAAAAGCGTTTGTCAAATGAATAAATGCAAAGGATCAGTAGGCAGTACACAGTACACGCTTCCCAAATAGTAGTATGCTAGTATGCCACTGAAAACACAACAGCCGGAGGGAGAACCGTCCCGTCACACTTATGGAGAGAGGTGACATTTTGACCTTGTCTTGGAAAGTGACCTCTAGGAGCTCCCTTTAGATGTGTTCTCACTCCCTGAGGGAGGATGAGGGGAGGTGAGAAGGAAGAGAGGAGGGCTTTATTCCCTCTTGCTGTGGCTTTTATTCTTAGCACAAAACCCACCACGCTGACTCTGGCATGTAGGATGGCACTGCACGTCTGCCTGAGCCTGATATCCTCCAAATCAGGATGCAAACAACTCCCCCGTGCAACTTTATTAGATTGCCAGAAAAACAAAACATTTGTAAGCAACATCTGTAAGTCGACGTGAAATGTCATTTTTTTCCACAGTTACATATTTTGAGTGAAATACAATATTTAATCAGGATATTTTTTTTGAGGACTGAGAATTACACTACTGTTGCAAAGTTCGGGGTCAGTAATAATATTTTTTTGAAATAAATAAATACTTTAATTCAGCAAGGATGCATTAAATTGATCAAAAGTGACAGTAAAGACATTTATAATGTTACAAATTATTTCTATTTTAAATAAATGCTGTTCCTTTGAACTTTCTATTCATTGAAAAAGGAACAACAGTTAACATAAATTATTAAATATTTTAAACATTGGTAATAATAATAAATATATCAGCATAATAGATGAGCAGCAAATCAGCATATCAGAATGATTTCTGAAGGATCATGTGACACTAAAGACTGGAGTACTGGTGTTGAAAATTCAGCTTTGAATCACAGGAATATATTACATTTTAAAATATATTCAACTAGAAAGGTTATTTTAAATTACAATAATATTTCACAATATTACAGTTTTTTTTATATATATATTTTTTTTTTATCAAATAAATGTCACCTTGGCATCTTGGCTTCTTTCTCTCAAAAAAAAAAAAAAAAAAAAAAAAAAATTATATATATATATACACATTTTTTTTTTTTACAATGGAGTCAAAACTTTTTAAAGGTAGTGTATGTGGATTGTAAAAAGTCCATTAAGTATCATAACAGAGTATAGAGCCAGACAATGGATTTGTAACCATACGAAGTCATTACACTTTGACAAAAAAAAAAAGTTTTTTTCTGTTGGATTAATGTGTATCAATGATGAACCATTAACAATAAGAAACATAAATGCTAATTTATAAATCAAACTTCTTCAATTTGGAGTTTTTAAAACCACTGTCATGTGATATGGTGCATAATAACTGTAAAGTGCATTTGCTGTTGACTGTACATTGCCAATTAGTCACAGAAAGCAGGCGATGTATTGGACAGAGATGTTCTCGTTTAAGAATCTAGAGCTCTCTGTAATTACTCCTGTTGTGCCTACACTCCAGACGCTCTCAGAGGAAATTCAGCTAATTGGTGCTGAAAAGAGAAATGAGTTTGGGGCCAAACCAGTGATCATCGGCATTGCTGCGCTCTTCACTCGTCTTTTAAACTGCGCTTTTTAGGGTGCACACAACAGCAGACAGCGCATTTGGGTGAACGTAGTCGGATCTATAATTGAACATTTACATCATCCGCCAAGTTGAAACTAGGAAAACCTGAGCTTGTCTGCGCTCTTGTTTTATGAGAGTTAAGGTGACCACCAGCCCGGGGGAACACAGGAAATAGAATCACGCTTCCTTCCTGTAAGTCCTAGCAGCTTTTGATCTTACTCAGAGCACAGCACTGCAAAGAATGAAGCCACAACATCACTGCGCTGATTCACTGTGGCCACATGGGACATACTCATAAAATGAACTGATAAACATCCGCTTTGTCAAGGTTCATCTATCTTTTTGCATTCTATCCATCCATCCATCTTCTAGTGTTCTATCTTTCTAACGTTTTATCCATCTATCCTTCCATCTTTCGAGCATTCCATCCATCTGTCCATCCATCTTCATAGCTTTCCATCATCTATACATCAATCCATCTTTCTAGTGTTCTATCTTTCTAGTAGGGATGTAACAATTCACTCAAGTCACGATTTGATTCGATTCACGATTTTGATTTCACGATTCACTTTGATTTGATTCATTGATTGTGTTTACAGTGTGCAATATAACATGTGTTCATGTTTCGCGTGTAAAAAAACCCAGTATTTTTCACACAATTCACTTATCTGTATACCGCTGTTTTCACTGTCATAAAAAAAGTTGATGACTTCCTTGTTCTATAAAGTCCCTCCTTCAGAAATATGTAACTAGTTCTGATTGTGCCAGCGGTTCCTGTGTTGTGATTCGACAGCAGCTTAGCGCATGCTGCCCTCCTGGAAACGCGATTGGGCTAGTTTTGGAGTAGTTTTGAGAAGCAAGTGGGCAGGATTTGTTTTGAAAACCTGGCAATCCTGATCTGAACGCATGTGCTGGAGATGTACTTCTAATCACAGAATGCCTTTACTGACGAGATGCGCATGAAAATCGCATTCGATTTTTTTGCACAGCTCTACCATCTAGTTAACAAAGCTAAACAGCGTTGCCCTTTGTGTAATAAGTTACAGAAACTGTTAAACGCACCAACATAAATAATAAAATACACTTACCGGTTGTGGTCCATAAACAACGCCTTCTCCAGACAAAGAAGGAACTGCTTCATCTTTCAAGAATAATCTTTGTGCGAATCCAGCATTAAACTGATTGAGATTGATGAAGCTGTCCTCAGCAAAATGTGCTGCACATAGTTTAACATGTGGATTATAATTTTCGGGAACCGAGTTAAACATAAATTGTAACCATTGATCTCCAAGTACAGTGTCCCTGGGAAGCCCAAACAAAGGTGATTGGACTCCGAGATGAAAATAACAGCGTTTCCACGACATGGTGATAAACACAAACACAACTCTTCCTCTTCTCCGTCGGAGCGCAACAAGACCACGCCCCCTTTTTTGTGTATCCCTTTGGCCGGAGGTTAGTCAAAAAAACGGTTCTAGTGACATCATTACTGCAGGAAGTAGAGGGATGTAGTCCAAACAGGTCGTTCGTTGTAGGCGAATTCTGTTAAATAAAATATCTCGCTTGGCATTGAACTTTGAGCTTTAGAATTTTACAGATATTATTTATACTCTAACAACAACAACATTACACACTAACTGAAGTTTGAAACATGGGATCACGAAGAACGGGACCTTTAAGACAAATTATAAATTAAATGTGTCCTATAATTATTGCTTGGACAAAATGTTGCACGTTTCTTTGTGAAATTGAATTAGGGCTGCACGATATTTGGAAAAAATGACATTGCGATATTTTATTTTTCTCCGATATATATACTGCGATATGATTTTTTTCTTACAAACAAAAATGGGGTGAGCACACTTACATTCTCATTTTAAATGATTTAAACATCGACACCATCGTCTCAATTGATTAATATGCGTGAGGGAGAGAGAGCAAGACGCTCATGTTGTTTCAAGACAGTGAGCGTGCGGCCGGGGCTCGCTCGCTCTCTCTCTCTCTCTCTCTCTCTCTCTCTCGCGCTCTCCATCTCTCTCTCTTGCGCTCTCTCTATCTCTCGCACACTCTCTCTCTCTCTCTCTCTCTCTCTCTCTCTCGCGCTCTCTCGCGTGTGCGCGTCTCACATTCTTCAAGGGCCAGGGAGCAGCTGGCCCGTACAGTTAATGAATAATGGATCAACTACGACAGCCTACAACGCACATCCTGCGATGTGACTATCGTGGATTCGTACATCGCGATATCGATGTTTAAACGACACATTGTGCAGCTCTAATTGAAATATAACACTATAATAATATAGTCATATAGCACTTGCATATTATTGCTCTTTTGTTGGTTTTGATTGCTTCTATTGTCCTCATTTGTAAGTCGTTTTGGATAAAAGTGTTTGCTAATTGACAACATTTTAATATAAGGTAAATATAAAACAAACAAGCCCCAAATCAAATAAATAACACAAATAAAAGAAATCTCTTCATATAAACTAAATAAGGCTTTGTCTGTGCTCTTTCAATTTCAATTAGAGGCAACCACTGCCTTTTGATCATGATCCAGACAAAGATGCTGCATATATGCAACATGAGCAGATTTTAATCTAAATTAGATTGTATAATTTAGAAATATGAAGCAAAAACAGAATGATTTGACTACAGACGAGCTTGACGAGCTGAATGAAACGCAGATTCACCGTCTGCCAGCAGGCGGTGCTTAAAGTGTTTCCTTGGTATCTGCTGTAAACAAAGCAGCACTGCACTTATGAACTTTAATATGCATTATACAGAGGCACGATGAAAAGAAAAAATACCACCTAAACCATTCTAAAGACAGTAAGTTCCCCTCCATTCATATAAGCTCCTACCCTTAATTGAATCACGATTTTTTTTAGTATCTCAACCGATTTGAATCGTCACATATTTTAATCGATTTTCAATCGGCTTATGGTTAATCATTACATCCCTTCTAGCATTCTATCGATATATCTACGCATCTATCATTCATCCATCTATCTTTTTAGCATTTTATCGATTCATCATCAATTGAACTTTCTAGTGTTCTGTCTTTCTCATGCTCTATTCAACTATCCACCCATCCATCATTCATTCATTCTTCTAGCATTCCAACTATCCATCCATTCATCTTTCTTTTGTCTATCCACCCATCATCTATCCATGTATCTTTCTGTCTAACGTTCAAACTTTCTAGTATTCCATCCACGCATCTGTACGCCACACCATTCATCCATCCATGCACTGAGAGAGTAACTTACGTAGTCATGGAATGCCTTTGCTTCGCTGGAATGCTCACAGGTTTCTCTCCTTTCAGGTGCCGCACAATATAAATCCCAGAATACACTGCAAACCACACAGGGATGAATGAAGCAGTTGCCATCAACAACACATCAGCACATGAGAAACATTTAACAATGCAGATCTTACCACCACCATGAATGTAAGAATCCAGGAGGTTCTCCTAATGTTATGTTCTTCTCCCATCTTATCTGGAGAGAAAAGTGAGAAATACATTGTAAGACTTGTTTCACAGTAAGACTACTTTTTTTTCATTAAATGCCCACCAGCATGTTTTTTCTAGTCAGCCAAGCTAATTAACTGGTCAATATTTGGCGAGTCCACTTTACAGAGGATGAGATTCCTGCTTGTACCAGTTCCAAAATACAAGACATCTTTGTTAACTGATAATGCACATCGGTTTTCAAATGTAATTTTTGAGTAAATATGTATGATTTGTCAAATCTGTTTAATTTCAGCAACAAAGCGGAGTCCAAAGGTATACCATCTCAGGTCAAATTTAATACAAATTATATTATCAGCTATAATAAAAAAGAAAGAAAATCAATAAAAATTAAATAATGAATAATAAAAAAAAAACATTTAATTGATTAGTAACCTAAATATAGTCCAGTATATTAACTGTTTATTCTTATTTCATAACTCCTGGTTTGAGATCTTTCAAAATCCCAAAACTTTGTTCATTTCCAGGATTAAATGGGATTTTAATTTCTAGATTTTTTACATAAAATACTATTCAGAAGTCTCTTATGATGATCAAAGCTGCATTTTTTTTTATCAAAAATACAGTAAAACCAGTAATATTGTAAAATATTTTTAAAAATTTTAATAACTGCCTTCTATTTTAATGCATTTAAAAATGTAATTTATTCCCGTGATGCAAAGCTGAACTTTCAGCATCATTCCTCCAGTCTTCAGTGTCACATGATCCTTCAGAAATCATTTTAATATACTGATTTGCTGTTCAATAAATATTTCTTATTATTATCAATCAACAGTTATGCTGCTTAATATGTTTGTGGAAACTGTGATACTTTTTTGAGGATTCTTTGACGAATAAAAAATTAGAAACAGTATATATTTGAAATTTACTGTCACTTTCAGTCTATTCAATGCGTCCTTTCTGAATAAAATATGAATTTCAATCAGATTCAACCACTAGTACTAAACTAGTTTAAGTGTATATTTTACAATATTTGTAGTATATTTAAACTGGAACAAACCTGCTGTTTTGTTTTGTGCTTTAAACACACTTCTCTCTTCTGTAGTAGCTGACTTAAAATATTCTAGTCTGAGACATATGGACAAGTTAATCTAACAAATCTGAATATATCGGGCGATTTGAAGTGCTTGCCATTTGTTCTGATTGTCAGAGCTTTAGAATTAGAATGACAATCAGAAATGGTGCACTAAATGTGTATTATTGTGTTTTTTCCCAGATGGCTTGTACTCTTAAGTGTGTATGACTCATATGCAAATAAGGGTGAGACTATAAATATCGAAGCAGTGCTGTCATAGTTTCCTTCACATAGATCAATCCCACAATGCCTCAGTCACACTAAAAGGAGCTCATTCAGGCATAAATGATTGTGATCTACCTTAAAAGCACTACATGGCAAATAAAACACAGGATCAAGAGCAGCTGATATAACAAAGCAAAGATGTGCTTTTCTTCATAGAAAGTGGAATGAGGTGATAATAAACAAGCCAGCACCAATCCAGCATTTCTGCTGAAACAATTTAGTTAGTTCGTTTTTCCAGCGATGTACTGTTTCTCCTCCAATCCCATTAAGTGGACACCAAACATCTAATGTGTCCTGCTTGCTCAGCATATCATCTGCGTGTAATTAAATTAGCTGGAGCCCCAGGGGGGCGGGCCGATGCTTACGTGGCCGTGTGCCTGGATGGCACATCGATAAGCGAGAGCTTAAATAAAACCCTGACTGGCTCACCTCTGACAGGAAGGTCTGTGCCGACTTCTGGGCTCCTACATGTAACAAGTACTCGTACACGTAGAGTGCTAGCCTGAGAAACAGACAGAAAAACACACAAATACAGTCTCATTAATATATAAAGTATATATATATATATATATATATATTAGTGCTGGGCGGTATACCGGTTCATACCAAAAACCGGTGTATATTTTTGTTAAGATATTAATTTTTAATATACCGCCATACCGATGTATTTAATTACTCAACGTTCTGAGTGAACGTTATGCTGCGGCCGCATAGGGCTGGACGATTACGGCCTAAAGTCAAAACTCGATTAATTGAACATTTTACCTCGATTACGATTAATGAATGATTATTTTGTTTCTGTTTTGTTTTTTTCCCCTCATAGTTCACTTACAAGGTTTGTACTGTAAACAGGGCCATAGTTGGGGTTTGCGGGCCCCGGTTCAGGTTGTACCAGTGGGCCCTGTTTGAAAGTGTTTAATTTGTATGTTCGTTCTGTTTATTTGTTCATCAACATGCCCGCCACGTCCCAGAATGCAATGTGGCGCCCAAGACCTATTAGGCGCGGTCACTTTAAGAGACAATTAATGCATCCAATATAATACACATACGATTTTTTTTTCAACTTTTTACTTTAACTTAAGACATAACTGACAGTTTTTTCAAATATACTATCCAAGACGGGTATTTTCACATTTTTTTATGTATTTGTCGGTACAAGAGCAAAAACAGACAAATTCGGTGTTCAAGTGTTTTGAGACGCCTCTCTCTGCGTGAGTCCTGAACACCAGAACACCACGGTGCTGAAGTGGGCTCTTACACATCCTTTTCTGTTTGTTTAAACTGCCATTTGTTTTTGTTCGTTGAGGTGCAGGAGGAACTTAAAGGAGAACTTTGCAAACGAGAGGTCGGTTCAGTGTTGCTGTCTGTGAGACGCGGCTCTCTCTCCGCGTGCGCACCGAGCACAGCGAGAGTAACCAGCTACTCAGTTCAGCTTTTCCGATTAAAGGTAAACAGTACCGGTACGAGTGATTGCGTGTGTGAATTAGTCATACCGTCTCTATATTATTGTGAAGCTGGGGGTTGTAAATAGCCTAGTTCCTTCAAAAGTAGAAAAATATGCTATAATAAGTTTAGAGATTCTAAAATACTTTAGTGATAAATCACAGGACAGCGCTGACAACTGTGCGCGCGATCTTCACAGATATGAGTTTTCGTGCCACAATACAGCTGCGCAAACATGGTAGTAAATGTTGTGTTTGTGGACTAAACAGACGCGGATCAGTAGCAGACTGCAAACGCGTCCTGTGTGAAAGCACAATGAGTCCGTGCTGTGGACTGCATATGCACTGCAGGCAGAGTATGTGTGAAACAGGCGTTACAGGGAAGATGGAGGCTGCAGAACTAGTAGAACGTGACACAGAAGAACTTGTGCCAAAAAGAGGAGCCTGGTCTGTTGTTTGGAGGGATTTTGGTTTCCAAAAATCAGACGTCGAGCAAACAACCATTTTATGCAAGTGCTGTTGGGCTAAACCACGTCTTGGAATACCAACCAGCAGAAAATGCATTGTACACATGATTATGCATGAAAAAAAAAAACGTCATAAACCGGGAAACTGGCATAATTTAGAAAAAAACTGTGATATACATTTTTGTTCAAACTGCCCAGCACTAATATATATATATATATATATATATATATATATATATATATATATATATATATATATATATATATATATATATATATATATATATATATATATATATAATTATATATACTAATAATAATTAGAAATAATCTGAAATTAAGAAACTTAATTTTTCTTATTTTTCTTTTCTTATTTAGCACATTATAAATAAAATGTGTGGCGATAATAATAATTGTTATTATTTAAAATTATTATTATTACTATTATCATTGTTGTTGTTATATAAATTATTAATAAAAAGTTAGCCACAAAAAAGTGAGAAAATAAATGTCTAATATTTTATAAAGTGTAAATACTAAATTATTTTGTGATTTAAAGGTAAAATCAAGCATGCAATTTTAATAATCTGAGTTACATGTAAAAATCAAATTTATTTCAATAAACTGAAGCGGGCGGTTGAAATTGACAAAGCATAATTTTTTTAAGTTATAAACAGCGTTACATGATTTAAGGTATAATCCATGGCTGAAGCGCAGATAATGGGGGGCTAGTTCAAGTTAATCCACATAAGATTATGCTCTAAACGTTCTAGTCTAATCTATTCAAATATTACAAAATCCATGATCCATTACCATATACCAAAGTGGCCAAAATTAGAACTGACAAATATTCAGTGTGATTTTTGCTGTTCACAGTGTCATCCAAAAAAAAAAACACGTGAGGAGGGAAATAATTTGGACCACACCGACTGTCTGAAGTATGAACCAAAGTTTCCAAAATCAACAAATGGCAAGTTTTACCCCTGAAGAATGCATAAAAAATGAAGAAACCGGTGTAGAAAAGGTCAGGCTAGAGACTGCACCCGAATGGTGAGCACCACAGAAAGACAATCTTTAGATGCAGATCAACTTTCATGATGCCGAACGATCTATCAAACAAAATGAAACATCAGAGGCATCACTGTGCCTGTCAGCATAGGCCAAAAACTACCATTTCTTTTGAATGATGAACATGGTAACTGAGAGAAGAAAGAGGCATCCACATTCATTCATTGTTCTGCATTTTCAGATTTGATCACTTGACTCGGTTCATTGAGACCGGTTCATTTGAGGACACCGCAGCTCTGTGCCTCAATACCAAATATTCCCACACATCTTAAGTGTGACATCTGTATTTAGCACTGGTTGAGAGTTAATATTAATAAAAAGCTAAGGCATTGCCAGGTGGTTGCTAAAGTCTGTTTGGTTGCTATGAGGTTGCTAGGGTGGTTATTGACAGGTCCAAGTCAAATGAGCTCATTCAAAGTCTCTATGATCCAAAGATGTGACTTGGGCCCCTCCTTCAATGTAAATCTATGGTACCTTTCATAGATTTCATAGCACAGCATGGCAAGATTTGAGATATAATTCATGGCTGAAGCATCCATAATGGGTAACTAGTTCAAGTTAATACACATTAGATGCTCTATAAGCATTCTGGGCTGGTCTAGTCTATTCAGATATTAGAAAAATTAATGCAAATATAGCAGAATAGCTTCAAATTACTTTAGATTTGCAGTCTTAAATCTACAAATTAACATTAAAACTTGTCAATGTTAAAAAACAAATATAAAAATATTTGAGGCCTAATGTAGAACAGTAAGTTTAAAAAATATATATTAAATTTTATAATAATATATATAATACATTATTATAATATTAGGATCATGAATAAAGATTAAACTAACACATCAACACATAAAATCATCAAATTAATGTCAACATGAAGTAAATATAATTAAAGAGTTTATATGATGCGATTTTAATTTTTCCATTCTCTTTGGAGTGTTACAAGCTCTTGGTGCATAAAGAAGATCTGTAAAGTTGCAAAGACTAAAGTCTCAAATCCAAAGAGATATTCTTTATCAAAGTTAAGAGTCAACCAAAGCCTCCTAAAACGACTCATTCTAACACGCCCCCACATGTCTATGTCACTATGTGGGAAGATTTGCATAACACTGCCCAAATGTTCATGGAAAGAAAGAAGGCGCAACTGTTGCCTCCAGCGCCATGTTGTGGAGATGCTGTGTTTCATTGTGAAAGCGAAACTACTTTGTTTGGTCTTCCAAAAGAGGACACAACTAGAAATCAGTGGTTAAGTTGTATTTACAACACTGCTTTTTTTAAATTTAAAACCAAATTGAAAAACTAAAATACTGAATCCTGATTTAAGAAACATCTTATTGAATGTGTGTTGATTGTGTTGTTTGGATTATAGAACTATGCAGTTATTGCCTTTAATTTCACATGGTTAAAGTTAATCTTTTAATTTAAGGCCAGTTCTATGTAGTTTCAACCCAATTCAAAAACAAAAGCTAAAAATGCTGATGTCTGTACCATCTATGTTTTTATTGAATGTAGTCTACTTACTGTGCAGATACTGCCGTTTATTTCAGATGTTATTTCAACACACATTTAATAAAATTAAAATAAAATTAAATTTATGCATTTAGCAGACGCTTTTATCCAAAGCGACTTACAGTGCATTCAGGCTATCAATTTTTAAATAGCATGTGTTCCCGGGGAATTGAACCCCCAACCTTGCGCTTGATAAGCAATGCTCTACCAATTGAGCTGTATCTTAATCAGCATTCAGTATTTTAGTTTTTAAATTTGGTTTTATATTAAAAAAAGGTCTTTACCAGTGAGACTAAATGAAAGTATGCTATATAAATACATTATTCCAAAATGTTAAAATCAAATAATGTTGGTGCAAATAAAACAAAGATGCAAAGTGTTTCATTCATCCAATAAAAAAATAAAATAAAAAATAGGGTAATGATTCACAACTATATTTTTTTACTTAAGCCGGTGAAAAATAAATAACTATTGTCTCAAGTTAAAAAATATAGATGTTAATCATTACCCTAAAAATTTTTAATTGGATGAATGAAAAACTTTTTTTCAGTGTGCTACAGCAGGTGATTTTTAAATCAAATTAAGTCACTGTAATTTTAAGTTAAAATAAAAATAATCATCCTATACAGAACTGACATTTACTTCTGGCTCTTCAAACGTGTATGCAAGTTCTACTTTACAAAAAGTCACAGTTTAGTCCGTTTCGTTTCTCATCCAACACGTGAGAGGTTGAGCTGAACATCCCTTCACAGGGCACGGACAGGTACAGTATACGCTCGCACAGGAAAGGCTCTTATTTGTGCTGCAGTACACCAACGGCTGTTCGCTTCCTGCTATCTGTGCCTCAGACATGTAGCTCTGCACTTCCAGTGCTGAACGGCTGTCCGTGTCCTGCACACAGATTTCGAAATACTTCCACACAAATTACATGATAGCGAATGATTACAATGTAGTCTGTGCACGCGAGCGCACTTCCGGAAAAATTGGCCGAAAAAAGACCAAAATTCCGTGTATTTTAAGCAAAAACCGTCCGGTTCCGATTTATGGCTGGTCAACCGGTGCATCCCTATATTGTTTTCAATAGCCAAAAGCCAGTTTGACCTATTAAATACCAAATAAATATCTTGTTTATGCACACTTTCCTTCTTTCTTGTTTGATGCTTATAGATAAATAAAAAAATCGGAAATCTGTAATGGAATCGGCCAATTTGTTTGTAAAAAATCTGTATCAGAATCGGCCATGAAAAATCATGATCGTGCATCTCTAGTACAAATGCAAATGAGTTTCATAAGCATTTTGCCTTTTCTGTCATTACCAGAGCCTCGTACACAGAGTAGCCCATCTGTAATATGCCACCAAACAAATTCTAATGAATGACGAGGACAGAGCTTACACCAAGAGATATGCTTCCACTTAGCTCTACCTATATAAGAGCATGTGAAATGTGGTCAATCACAGGTAGAGAAATGAATGAAGGGAGAAGGAATATCAGAGGAACAAAGGAGCACGAGCAGGACTATGTGGTGAGGATAATAACTACAGATACTGACGCAAACAGCAGCGAAGATGAAAGGAGCTGGGTGGGTGGAAAAGCGGGGGGCAATTAATACTCCAGAGGTCTAGAAACTTTGTTAATGTCATGGTGATGGGAATGACGGGGGGAGAAGCGCACTGAAAATACCCCCTAGCAGGGCTGCAGAATGAACTCAATAGAAAACTCAATGTCCCCCTGCAAGATACTGAACAGAGAAGCTCACAGAATGTTAATCATCAAATAGACATGCCTGTTTCTCTATATTCCTCTTAATATTAGAAATATGATTGGATGAGCCACATATGTTTTCATATATATACTGTATACAGATATATGTATGTATATATATATATATATATATATATATATATATATATATATATATATATATATATATATATATATATATTGTTCTCCACACATGGTTTTTGGCACACACTTGCACCGCATACACTTTCTGACTTCTCAATACATTACAAAAACAGTGATAAAAAAAAAACCCCACTGAAACGGTGACTCTAAATACGTGCTACAAAACCAAACCTTGAGAAATTTTATCCATTATTAATACACATTATACATGGACATTAGTATATACATAGTGCACAATTTTATTATTATTTTTTTTTTTTAACAAACCTAATTAGTTAAGGAATTAAACTTTGGCAAGTTGATCATAATTAAAATGATTTTAATTAATGATTTAGCCCCCCATTATAAAATTTTGCAGCACATAAAAAATGATAAAAAATAATAATGATTATCAGGGAACTACACTGCGACCAAAATGGGTCGCATATGCGACCTTTTGAAGTGCCATTGTGACCCAAATTTTAATGGGGTCGCAAATGTATCACTGATTATTTTTGTACCTACTTATGTGTTATGCTATGATTTAATATGAGCATTTAATAAAACAGAAATGTGTATTTTAAGAATACGTTTTATAACGTGCTCCGAGCATTCAACACATCAAGTTGGCTTCAGCCTCGCGATGCGGGAAAGCTGAACTGAGCAGCTGGTGACTCGCGCGCTGTGTTCGGTGCGCACGAGAGAGATCCGCATCTCACGGACAGCAACACTGAACCGAGCTCTCCTTCAGGACGTTCGCGTCCTCCTGCACCTGAACAAACAAATACAAATCGCAGTTTAAACAAACAGAAAAAAAGAGTGAAAAGCGAAAGAGCTCAATTCATCACCGCAGTGTTCTGGTGTTCAGGGCTCACGAAGAGACGCATCTCAAAGTCTTCTTGCTTTTGTACCAACAACAAATACATACAAAATATGTCAAAATACCCGTCTGGGAAAGTGTGTTCGAAAAAGTCTATGGTTATGTCTTAATTGAAAGTAAAGAGCTGAGAAAGATATCGGATGTGTATCATTATAATGGATGCACTGTCTCTTAAAGTGGCCGCGCCTAATTTACTAAATCTGCTGTCAGTGTCTTTAATGTATGAAAATGAAAGTAAATCACTCACTGCTCTTGACTGAATTACTTTGTAGTTTTAACAAGAATTTATCCAAAGTCAATCCAAAAATCAGATAGAATTGATTATATTGTGTTACTAGTGGGTGCAGGACACGAATTCATTTATGTAAGTGAGTATGACAAAAAACAGTGATGTGTGAAATATTATACCCAAAAATTCTTCATACTGTAGACTATCAGTGAAATTGATTTTTTTTTTTTTTTTTTATAATTAGGGACCTGACCATGTTTGGCTTAAGTGTTTCTTTCTTTAATTGCTAATGCAACCTTTTCACACAACAGACTGAACCAAATTAAGCATTGCTTGCTTGGTAATTGTTCAACAAAGTATTGATATTTGTGTAAATATTGTAATACTGTTGTCTGAAGTTTTGGTTGATTCCACTACATATCTTTCTATCAAAGTTATCTGACATTATCGAGAGGAATTTGTTCTGACACAGTTTAACTCTGAGTTCTTGTCATATTTTATTACCAATTTCTAAACTACAGCAAATAAACTGTGAAAATGTGAGAAATGTTGAAGGTGTCTGAATACATTTTGGTTTGACTGTGTATTTTATTTTACAGTGAAGACTATGCAGTGCTATTTTAAATTAACAAAAACAAACTTAAAAAAATTTAAACATTGTGTAAATAGCACAAATAAATAAATAGAATGAACATACAGTACAAATTAAACAATTTTAAGCAGGGCCCACTGTACAACCTGCACCAGGGCCCCTCTAACCCCAGCACTGTGTGTACTGTAAGAAATAGAACAACGCATGTGGTTTAAAAGATGGCAAGTAAAATAAAAAGCCCATCTGTATGCAATACAGTTTCATTATTGTTCATTATTATCCAGTAATTACTATACTATAAATAATTTGTGCGACCAAATCATGTTTTGCGCCAGTAACTGAAAAAGTTAGTAGCGCAAGTGCCACCAGTGGAAAAAGTTAGTGTAGTTCCCTGATTATTATTATTATATAAATTCAAAATATTTATAGAAAATATTTTTTGAAAAATAATAAAATTAAAACATATTTAGGGCTACATGAAATATAAAAACCACCATAATAAAATACATTGTAGAGTTGTAATATATAATAATTTTAATTAAATACTCTTTATTTTATACTACAACAGTATTGTTAGTTACAAGGCTATTACTTTTATGTAATCATAATAATAATAATAATTATTATTATTATATTGAATAAGTCAAAAACAGTGGGAATATGAAAACTCAAGTGAAAAGAGTTTTAAAATCTGTTCACTTTATGGTTACTGAAAGATTCTTGAAAAGAATAAGTGTGAACACTAGCATCAGAGAGTGAGGAAAAAGGTATTGTGGTGTGTTCCCAAAGTTGGGATGAGCAAAGCTTAGATGCTTCCTGATGCACACCAACACACCAAATGGAGAGAAATGTGATTTCTATAGGTCATTCCATCAGTGGAGCATCCACTGCATCTGTGCAAACGGCTGTTTTTCTGTCAGTGTTTGAGTAAACCCGTGCTTTCATCTGTATTTCTCTTCCCCCTTGAGATGAAACACTGACAGGAGGTGGTGGTAGGGGGTGTAGAGGACTATTAATGTTTCATAACAGTGAGGCGGTCCAGATTAGGACAGGAGATGAAAGGAGTGTTTGGGTGAATGGAGTAATGAGAGAAACGAGAAAAACATTGGTGACCTTTCTGCTCTGAGACGATCAGCAGCCAAACAAAGACGGCCGACTTTCTCCATCAGGTCACTCGAGGATGAAGGCATGTGTGTGACAATCTTCCACAAACACATCATGCACATTTCTCATGAGGAATCCTTCTTTACAGGTGCTGTTGGTGATTTATTTATGTTAAACACTATCTGTACCTTAATGTACCGAGACAACTTAAAGTAAAGCATTCATAGGTGGATTTCCCCAAAGAGTCTAAACACTGTGGCACTTCCACATTGCCCTGTTTGAAATGCACAACACCTCAGTGCTCAACCAATAGATTGAAACTAACCATTTGTCCATACAATGATGCTTAAACCACACCATTTGGTGAATATTGTTGATGCTCCACTACTATTTTTTACATTTGGCAAATTCAAAGTAACAGAACGTCTTAATGTCGTGGCACCCATCCAGAACACCCTGGCATGACGACTACTTTTGCATGGAAACAACCACTCATATTTTCTCCACAAAAAGTACAAATCAAAAGTGTGTCCTTAGGACTTGAATTTCAATGTAGGATTGTGTGAATTGCGCATAATTTGATTAATTGCAGAATGTTTATTAAATCTGCGTTTATATTGTGGGAAATTCCTGCAAGAATATATTCATTAAAGTTTATAGGTTGAATGAGTGTATTAATCCACACAGATTATCAGATCAAATCAGCATTTTGAAAACTTCGTGAAACTTTAATTTCACAAACGGCACTGAGTGATTCAGCGCTACTGCATCTTCCCTTTTCAAGAGAACTGTGCACTCACACCCGAAACACGCACAGAGTTGCCCCCTGACAGCTTGCAAGTACAGAATTGAGTTATTTTTCACTGTTATTTGTGCTTAAATGGTCAAATACATACATAATGATGTCAAAATGCAGATCTTAGCGAGTATTCACCTTAAAACATTCGGTTATGTCTTAAGTGAATGCAAACAGTTGAGAAAGTAAACACATATGTAACCGCATATTAGATCTGTGTGTTCTGTTTTAAAGTGACAGCAGCCTAATTTACATGATGTTGTTTGTGTTAATCAAAAACAAAACACAAAAATCACTCACTGCTCTTGACTGAATAACTTTTGTAACTTTAACTGTAAAGAGTAAAGACTCTCCAGTGTTTTTATATTTGACTAATTTATTCAATTTCAAGTATTTCTGTACTTTTCACTTGTACATTTATTCTGTCGTATTTATTTGTGCTATACCTTGTAATTTGTTTATTTGTTCTTATTTTATTACTGACTGACAATTTATTTATTTTTTTAAGTAAAATTGAATTCAATTAAAAGATTGAAAATAAGTTTCCTTGTGTAAGCAACACCTTGAGCAACACCATTTCCACATTAACACCATCTGAAGCTGTGTGGTTGCACATTTTTTGCATCTTCCTAACAATATAAAGAAAAGTCAACACACAATTCTCCCTCAAAATAAAAAAAAAATCCCCCCTATAAGAGTCACCTAAGGGGGGATTTTTCCAAAGCGAAAAAATATTCATATCGAGACAAGCGTGTTACATTTAACTAAAACTAAAACAATATAAACCCATTTATTACTCAAATCAAAATAAATTATAACAATTAAAATCTAATTCTAAATATTTACAAAAACTATAATAGTATATCAGTGATACCAAAATAACACTTTCTTGTTACTAAATACCACGTGGCAACAAGTGACATTTTTAACATTTTGAATCATATAGTCTACTGATTCACACCAAATTCTCACCAGACCTTCAAACCAGAAACAAATTTGAATCCTTTACTAAAATGTGTCTAAAAATCTACTATGAGACTTCAAAAAGAGTGAGACAAAAAGATGTTTCATTCATTTAGTTCATTCACAAACAAGATGACTCATTCAGTGCCGCTCCAAATCATACTCATTTAGTATGAAATGCTTATTTAAAATATGCAATCTGATAATATTTAAAGCACTCCCACACATAACATCAAACACATCAAACAACATTCAATGCATGGACGTTAACAAGACTGATCCATTCACTTAAAAGATTCATTCAAAAAACTTGGACCTCTTATGTTGTACACAAGTTTGCTGTCTTGGACAACAGATTCAGCTGAGCAAACCAGATCAATCTGGCAACCCGCTTTACTGCCTATCAAGCTTCGTCATGAACACAGATAATAGCCCTAGAGACAGAAATAAGGAAATAAACTGACGTTGCTTGGCAATAGTGTCCCTGTTTGGTAAAATATTAAACAAGTTAAACACACCAGCGCCAAAAGAAGTTGTGAGACTGTGTTGGGAGTTCAGGGACCGTGGCAGCACTGCGTTTAGGAAGCGCGAGATGTCTGGAAGTTTATGCCAGTTTGCCATTATCTTCTGCAGCCAGACTCTGCCAGTCTCCCCGAGGGAGCAGGGCAAGGGGCCATCCTGAAAACCCACTGATGTGGATCTTGGAGGGCCTCTTGCCTGAGCAGAGAGGAGCAGAGAAGAAGAGACAGAACGTTCTGAGGACACCGATGACATACAGGCAAAAACAAACAGTTTCATCAATGTGTCCCCCGAGGCCGGATTCAGGGAAGTGTCTCCCACAACCTCATCCAACAGAATGCTTTTGAAAGCGAGAACATATGTGTCTGCTGCTTCAAAGTGGCATTCTTTAAATTCAAGTGGTGCTTCATTATTAATTGACATCAAGCAACCAGGAGGGATGCTTGTATGTCTAGTCAAACCACTCGCTTATAAAGTTCCTAAAGTATGCACTTTTGCATGCACTGAATTAAAGACTATAGCAGATCCATTAACAAGGTAAAGCACTAATAAACAAAAGATCATTTACATCAAGACTGATACAACAAATTAGGCTGAATTTTACATAATTTATTTTAATTATATTATAATTATATTATAATTTATAACTATATAAAAAATAATTACAATAAATGTTTAAAATATTAGTTATTATTCTACCATATAAATATATATTTATAAACACACTAAGGTTCAAAAAGTATGATTTTTTATATTAAAGAAATTATTTGGCAAGAATGCACTAAATTGATAATAAAAAAAACATTAATAATGTTAGTAAAGATTTCTATTTCAAACAAATTTGTTTGTAATTTCTACTCCAAAAAATCTTTCAATTATTTTTTAAAAACTCATGGTTTTCTACAAAATATTAGGCAGCACAACAGTTTTTAACATAGATAGTAATAAGAAATGTTTCTTGAGCAAATCAGCATATTAGAATGAATTCTGAAGTATCACTGAAGACTGAAGTGATGATGCTGAAAATTCAGTTGCGCATCACAGGAAAAATTCCATTTAAAAAAAAAAATTAGGCAAAATATCACTGTGCCTATAGACAGTGTACTATGTGGCGTTCCATGACCACTACAGCCCCTCATGTGTCATGAGCAGACATTCCTGACACTTCACTTTTGATTAAGCACAACATGCTCAGGCCTTGCCATCTGGCTTATTCTGAAAGTTACAATTTATAAACATAACAGGAAGTTGAACTGATGGACAATGCAGACAAAACGACTTTAAAACCATTGATCTTTTCCTACAATGAAAGGGCTAGGAAAACCATCAAAAACCAAAAGGCGGTTTCCTCAATCATGCCCGTTTGACAAAACAATAACTCAAAACAATAATTCTTCTTGATGGGATACAAGGAAACATCCTAATGATTTTGTTTGTTAAAATTGAAATGAGACAGGAAGAGCAGAAGTTTTAAGCATCCTGTTTCACATAGTGTAGAAGGTTGTCCAAACTTGACCACATGAGATACGCTTTGAGCTTTATCCGGGAAGTAAGACTGACAATGCCATGACATTTGATGATAAGCAAAAGTCTTGTACTACAGCAGAAAAATGACCTTTCATACACCGACCCGAGCCAGATAACCAACAAAAGATTGACTCGTTCTCGAGTCAAGAACCGTTTCTGTCAGACGCGTCCGAATCGAGAACCGAGGAGCTGATGATACTGCGCATGTGTGATTCAGTGTGAAAAAGACTGACACACCGAGATCCGGTTACATCGAATGATTCTTTCGCAAACCAGATATGACAAACTGCTTTGTTTTGAACTCTCTCACAACAGACACGGAAGAGAAGACAATGCTGAATAAAGTCGTAGTTTTTGCTATTTTTGGACCAAAATGTATTTTTGATGCTTCAAAAAATTCTAAATGACCCTCTGATGTCACATGGACTACTTTGATGATGTTTTTCTTACCTTTCTGGACATGGACAGTATACTGTACATACACTTTCAATAGAGGGACAGAGAGCTCTCAGACTAAATTAAAATATCTTAAACTGTGTTCCGAAGATGAACGGAGGTCTCACGGGTTTGGAACGACATGAGGGTGAGTTATTAATGACATAATTTTGATTACTGGGTGAACTAACCCTTTAAGCTTCACTGAAAACATATAATATTATGTAATATAAAGTCATTATATAATATTACAGAAAATTATATAAAATTATATACCGTATTTTTCGGACTATAAGTCGCACCTGAGTATAAGTCGCATCAGTCCAAAAATGCGTCATGATGAGGGAAAAAAACATATAAGTCGCACTGGACTATAAGTCGCATTTATTTAAAACCAAGCACCAAGAGAAAACATTACCATCTACAGCCGCGAGAGGGCGCTCTATGTCTTCAGTGTAGACTACAGGAGAACTGAGCAGCATAGAGCGCCCTCGCGCGGCTGTAGACGGTAATGTTTTCTATTGGTTAATTTCTCTCGGTTCATGTCAAATTAATTTTGATAAGTCGCACCTGACTATAAGTCGCACGACCAGCCAAACTATGAAAAAAAGTGCGACTTATAGTCCGAAAAACATGGTAATATAAAGATAAAGTAAATTTGTAGTTGTTCACATTGCTAGGTGCAAAGGACTCTCAGGCTGAACCTGTGCAAAAAAAAAATTATAATAATAATTTGTTTTAATTCAATTTGCACTCTCCTGTGACAGCAGGTCAGTTCACTAGCCTGTCTCCATGATGAAAAGATGAATGTCACAGGCCAGTACCCTCACCATGCAATAGACTCCCGTAATGAACACGCAGTGACAGGGAGGAGAGAAACAAAGTTCCCCAACAGTATCTGAGGTGCTTTCTCTCTCCTCTCGTCACGCATGCTTAACCTTGTGCCGCTGCGTGGACCACACTGTTTGCATATTAATGCGTGGAGGTATTAGAGAGGTCTCCTCTCCAGAGAATCAGCAGCGGAGAGAGAGAGAGAGAGACGCAAAACCTAAAACAGATACACAAACACTAACAAACTCAGTAATATACCCACAGCAGGCAGACAAACTGTGAAACCACAAACTGCATTCTGAAACACACCTGGATGTTTCCAGAACTCACAGATTCAAAAACTGCAAATACAAATGCTGCACATAACGTTTGAGTCAGAAAGTATTTATCTGGATGTACAAATTAATCAAAATAAAAATGTGGCACTATGTCCTCCTTTTACATATGGCTGTCGCAGTGAAGGAATTTCCCTTGCGGTAATTTTATGCAGTATTTTTGCCATATAGCCTCTATATATATATATGTGTGTGTGTGTGTGTGTGTGTGTGTGTGTGTTACGATATAACAAGGTTATATTAAAAAATTAAACCGAAACCAAATAGGATTGAAACAGGAAGTGAAGTAAACAGAAGAGAATGACAAAATAATGATCCACATAACAGAACATAAATCTGACAATACGATTGTTAGGCTATTGTTAGCCAATATGTATAACAGTTCGTTCTGATCATCGAATCCGACTGGACAAGAGACTGTTCAAGAAGGTCTGTCAGTCAGTGCAGTTAGATTGTTGCTCATCAAGGTGGCAGCAAGGGACTGTCTTTGAGTGAGTCTTTAAATCATTCATTTAACTAGGCCTATTCATTCAAAAACACTGATTGGAACCCCATGAAAAAAGGAAAACATGCAAAAATCATCGTTGCTGCGTTTCCTTAATTCCTCTGCATTTTGCTCGTCAATAGCACGATTTTGCGATATTGCAGTTATCGCTTTTACACGCGAGCTGCTCATGATCTGTGGTTTCCATTGTCTCAGAATATCTCGGTCTGTAGTAAACACAGCTGCACACAAACTTATCTCTCTATGTTTTGCGAGTTTGAGTCACTTATGACGTACATTTGGGAATGCAATATGCATGAAATTGATCTTAAATGCGCTTAAAAGCACTAAACAGGGGTGCACTTAAGTGGTCCGCAGGTCCACATCCACGACCAAAATAAAAAAATGCACTGTATAAATAAGTTCTGACAGCGCATTTGCATACCAACATGGTTGACAGCTGTAAAAGCACAATTTCCATTTTAGATTTACCATTTTACCATTTGTATCGATATTTTCGGACACCCCTACTAACAACTTCGTCAACAGGTAATCAGTTTTCAATTCTGTTTGCAGATTTTTCTATCTATTTTCTATTTTCTATCTAATCTATTTTCATCTAATCTCATTTAAATGTATTGTGTGTAAATCAGCATAATAATAGACATAAAAAATGTACTGTCTGTGCTATTAGACTGGATTCAGGTAGTTAGCTATAAACTTGTGTTTAACATGCCCAGCAGTATTATCTTACAATTGTTGCTTTGCCATCATACTACTTGACATGAAATAAAATCCAAAACATAGAAGATGACAATTTACCTCGTTACCTTGTGCTCGTTATAGTGCCTATTGCATAATGAAAATGCAACATTGTGTGAAATTAAGCTTGCACTGTTAGAAGAGTCCATGTGGTATGATGGCATGTGACGGCAAAGTAGTGGTGTCCCAATCCTTAGGGGAATATATTCACCCCTACCCCTTGACACTGTTTCAAGGGACAAGGGGAAGAGGTAGGCGGAGGGGTAGGGGAAGGGGTATAAAATAGAATTGGGATTGGGCCTAAATGTGTTCATTGAGAGGGTTAAGTTTATGGTAATCACCAAACTAAAAACAAAGCCTAACTTCCATCAATGATGGAACAGATTAATTCTGTGGTATGCACGCATTTCAAGCCACCGGGACATAAGCTTTGAGGTTTTCATTTTTTTTCCTTCCTCACATCACACAAACCATCCTCCTTGACAGTTAACAACTTGTCCACTTTTCTCTCAAGAGAAGAGATAAAAGCTACTGTGATCTTCTCAAAGTCGTCACCTCTTTAAACCTGCCGGTGCTACAACACCATACGGTCTAGCGGTTGTCGAATTCAAACAGCTTAAGTGTTAAAACAAAACTGACTGATTCTGCATGTCCTCCTATCAACTAAAACATTATGTCAAAAGCTTCTTTTGTTACTTAATGACATCACACTTTTATCCATTTGATGCTGAGATTTGCTTTGCAAAAAGACTCTATCAGATCATTAAAACCAGCTTGTGATCTCTGAAAACATAGTCTGTCTACTAAATATCGATTGAATCTGTGTATTACAGGTAAAGCTTTTCATTCACACTGAATGTGCAATTAAAAATTTCATACAGCATGAGTCAAACTTCCATAGGGATTTCATCTTTCCATTCCCACACTTTCAGCCAATGTATAAAATGACTGACTATTCATAAAAAAGAACACATGCTATTGTGTTCATTCATAGCACAATGATCATATACAGGGTTCCCACACTTTTTGACCAATAACTGATGTGGCTTTAAGATGTTTTTAATGGATTTTTTATTCTATTTTATTTGCATAAGGATTTTGAGCACAAATAACAATTTCTAGGCAATTAAATATTTTAAATCCGAACATAACTAAATAAGTACATATTTCTCAAAAAAGATTACAAGATGTCTTAAAGACTTTATTTTGTTAATATTCACAAGTTTTCTAGGCCAGGAAGTCACTCGGATTCTCCGATTTCTAAGGCTGTGGGAGCCCTGCATATGCAGATTTTACACTTGGATTTAAGATGAAGTTTTTAGTCAAGAACAACAGAAACGAATGACAATGTAGGAGCCATAGTGCAGCTGTTAGCATGTGCTTTGTCATGCTCATTTGGGAGATTTTACCATTCCTTCACTCTCTTCCCATGATTTTTTTGTCTATTCTACACTGTCCCTGTAAAAAAAGTGGCAAAACCCCAAAATTACAACAACAACAAAAAAACGGTGAAAATTAACAGTTACACAACAGTGATTATTTTTGAAATCCTGAAGCATTCCCAGCACAAGTAAAGAACCCCAAATGACAGAAAAAATCATTTAGACAGAGCGAGAAGCAGTAAGAAAATCTCATAACCAGCAAAACTGCTTTCTCAAGCTCAAATAATGCTTGAGAGTTTTCATCGAAAAATCCCAAGCCCACACATGTCCCACACTGGCCTGAATGAAACTGCAATAATTACTAATTACTTCAAGACAAGATCTCACTGCATGAAGACAAAACTCTGTGTGTTCAAGCTGACAACAAAGGCGTTATGAATATACTAATTCAGTTTTAGACCACAGGAAATCATCGGGTGAGGTGACACTTTCTGATTGACTGACACTTGTCAAATAAGTCTCACCTCAGCAGTGTTAACACTCTATATTCATGATGAAGGTCTTTTTGGAGATTCCTAGCACATATTCTTATCAGAATGGTTTAAAGGATTAGTTCACTTCCAGAATGAAAATTCTGTAATAATCGACAAACCCTCCACTTGTTCCAAACCTGTATGAGTTTCTTTCTTCTGTTGAACACAAAAGAAGTTATTCTAAAAATGTTGGTATCTGAACAGTTAATGAGCACCTTTGGCTTCCATGGTATATATATTTG
Source organism: Carassius carassius (assembly GCF_963082965.1). Lineage (NCBI taxonomy): Eukaryota > Metazoa > Chordata > Actinopteri > Cypriniformes > Cyprinidae > Carassius > Carassius carassius. The sequence continues at coordinate 19,116,220 of NC_081803.1, forward strand.
TCTTACTATGGAAGTCAGTGGTGTTCGGATACCAACACTTCTCAGAATATTTTTTATTTGTGGGTTCAACAGAAGAAAGAAACGCATACAGGTTTGGAACAAGTATAGGGTGAGTAAATGATGACAGAATTTTCATTCTGGGTGTACGGTGCCCGGGAGGTGCCATTGTTGTTTCACTTCATTTTGTCGACGTAACAACATCCTTATGTCGTGGCCTCAAGATGCTATGTTGAGGGAATGACATCCATTTCTCATGGCCATGACTTCTTATGTTGCGGGAACAACATATTTTTCTTGTGGTCACAAGTTTAATGCGTAAACAAACCTGTGTGACCATAGCATCCCGGGATTATAAGAGATGTATTCATTAATATTTAGTTTTGAATTAAGAAATTATTATATTATTTTATACAAAAATTGTTACATTATTAATTTATTATATTAACCATAGTCCTTGGCTACTGGATTGTGTTACATGCAATAGTCAGCATTCAAATGAAGTTTATCATGAATAAATGTTACATAAAGTGCATAATATATGATAGGTCTACAAGAAAACATTTTTGTCCATTCTACAGTCTTGTAAGTCCATTAACTGATCGTCTTTTTCCCGTAATATTTGGATATTATTATTATTATTAGCCTATTATTGGTTATATTTCTACATTTGTATATATTCATTTTTTCCTTTAATTTTGATCTCTTTACTTAACATTATGAATACTTTTTGTAAATATCAGCCTACTCTAAATGCTTGACATGCCAATAAAGCTTTGATTATGCTGACTGGAGTTTTTGCTGGAATGCAGTTTAAATGTAACATATATCTCATTTTATTTTCGGCTAAGTAATAGACTGTAATTATAAATACTATAGTGTTTTGTTGAGGAATTAATCATTCACGTGGTTTCATTTGTAAATGAAAACACAACATGCTCATTTATCATCACACATGGGCATAAATACAATCAAAAAGTCAGAACTTTATTGGAATAATTGCCAGGCTTTTCTTGCAAAATATATGGTGGACTAGAAAATACTAGCATAATTATACAAAACGTAAACAAGTTACACACATTGAAAGGGGAAAATAAGCATAAAACAATTCATATAAAAATACAGCTTTAATAATGTAGTAACGATAATAAATGTAGTGTAGTAATAATGTAATGTAGTAGTAAAATTAATAATAATATACAAATATTAAATGTTTAAGGTTAATAAAACTGTTTTATCCATCTCTGATAATCCTGGGATGCTATGGTCATGCAGGTTTGTTTACACATTAAACCAGCAGAAACTCGTGGCTACGAGAAACAATATGTAATTCCCTCAACATAAGAAGTTGTGACCAAACATAAGGATGGTAAGTCTCAACAAAACGATCTCGTGGTCACGTCATATAATATGACGTTCCCACGAGTTATTATGTTGTGGCCTCGACGAAACTAAGTGAATCGAACATGGCACCTCCTGGGCACCTTACTGGAAATGAACAACTCCTTTAAGGTGTGCTAGGCATCCTTCTAGGATACTCTAAAATCTCCACATTAGGCCAAACACACTTCAATATACCATATTTCTAAGATTTATAACTAAATCGGCAATATATTAATTATAGGTCTCTTGGAAGCTCTTAAATAGAGATATTCCATCATTAGACCGTGGTAAGTGTACCAGACATCATTTAAAGATCACTCATCAAACTCTATATTTCCCTATTTAGCGCGTTTCTACGTTTCAGACACCATCAAACGAAATAATCATGCCCAAAAATAAAATGTCATTTTAAAATGACATTCAATAAAGATAAATATTTTCCTCAGGTCGACGGACCCCTCGTGGTACAACCACCATCTTCACTGAGATTCGCGCGCAGCCAAAACCCTTATATAACAGCGAGAGAAAAAAAAGAAATAACCGTCACAAACAAGAATTCTCTCTCGCGCTGTATAACTTTTCATGCTGAGATGTCAATCATATTCTTTCGCGCGCTGTACTGCTCTCACTCGTGCGCTGGAACTTTTTAGACAACACCAATCATACTCTCCCACGAGCGCACGGACTAACGTTACAGCAACGGCGTTCGTTCTTTTGATTACTATTATAGTATTATTATTTTTTTCAGCTTACCGTACTAGCTGAAATCGGCGTTTAAACTTGTAAACGGCTACGTACCATATTTTAACATGCACTTTTCCTTTAAAGCCAAACAAACTTGTGTACTCACCTTAATTCCAATTCAAAAATGAGATGTAGAAATCCTTAAAATTACCTATAAAGCAACTTTGCATGCATAAATACATATTTACTGATGAAGAAATGTACTCTTTTTATCGATAGTCCACATATGAAGCTTAGACTTAACTTCTGCGCTTGATATACGTTTACTAAAGGCGGCACGTCGCGTTAATTAGACGCAAGAAATTCTGATAACAACTTTCTTGCACGAACTACAAGCGCTGTCAGAGACAACACAGCATCCGAGGAAAAAGAACGTATCCGCCGCTTGCTAAAAGTCTATCCGCGCGCTGTCTTCATTGTAGAGTTTCCCCCCCTCATAAATAAAACTTACTTTTCCCTCGCTTGGCTGTCGGACGGTACGTTGTTACTCTTGCCTTTGGCGTACATGCTTGCAGAGAGCTCCGATTGTCACGCACCTGTCAACCCATCACAGCCTCCCCGGACACAACCCCGTCACCATGGTGACTACAGGAGCGACGGCTTTCATTGGACCGAGCGCCGAGAAGGAACGCCCATTTTGTTGGGTAACTCGCGTGAGTGACAGTTACTCGGCCCCGCCCCAACAGAAACACAACCCCTTTCTTATCTCCAGCGTTCTGTCTGTGGAACACACACACACACACACACATATACACACACACACGCGCGCGCTTACTTCGACTTACCCGGCACTGAGGGGAATTTGAAACCGTTCTGAGAGGGATTTTAAACAACTGGCTGTTCCCCTCATAAGCAATCACACCCTCGACTGTCACTGGCCAAATTTAAAGTGATATGGCAAATGTGGAGCGGATTCTTCAGCTTCTGCTCGTACAGATGATTAAAGTAAGATTATTTGGTCGTACAAAAAAATTATATTATAGACAAAATATAGACAAAATAATATTCTTGTGATTGTAAACAGTCAATGTGACAGACAACATCAAACCAAAATGGACTGTTTACTTTTACCTATTTTTTATTTCCTAATGCACTTTCTTCGTCTTATTGCAAATGATCGATCATTTGCAGGATATTGCAAAGAAAATAAAATGTTTGTCTTCATAAAATGATCAAAATACAATACATTTCTACTGAAATGGCTTTCCCTTTCCACCTGTGTCAGGTAGGCCACACATGCTTTTAGATAATGTTAACAAATAGCGCAATAGCTACTCCGCCATTGGCTGATTTTGCACAACATATGGCAGAAATAGTACAAGTAACTATGCTATTGTGCAGTTCACCCATTGTTTTACCAAACTATTTTGAGTCCTGGTAACACACACTTTTCACCACTCAATCAATTCCCTGTTTCACTCAGGAATACATACAATTATGGAAGTAAAAAGGGTTCAAAACACTGACTTAATTCTTTTAAAGGGGTTAAATGACGTTGCTAAAAAGAACATTATGTTGTGTATTTGTTGTAATGCAATGTGTTTATGTGGTTTCAGGTTAAAAAAACACATTCTTTTCCACATACTGTATATTTTTGTTGCTCCTCTATACCCTGCCTTTCTGAAACACGTTGATTTTTACAAAGTTCATCATTCTGAAAAGCGAGGTGTGCTCTGATTGGCCACCTATCCAGTGCGTTGTGATTGGCAGAATACCTAAAGTGTGTGAAAGGAATGTTACGCCCCTTAACATACTGTGATGCCGTGTCCTGGCCTAACCAGACAAAAACAATAAAACCCATTATAAACGAGGCATTTGTTGCATCCAGTGAATCAGAATCAGCTTTATTGCCAAGTATGCTTGCGCATACAAGGAATTTGTTTTAGTGACATAAGCTTCCAGTACACAGAGACAACAACACACAGACAAAAAAAAAAAAAAAAACACCACAATTAGGCAAATAAATAAGTGTATAAAAAATTGTGCTATAAATGATAATGGAATAGGATTGAGTAAGATGCAGGAATGTACTAGGATGGAGGGGTAACAAATAAATATAAATATAGCCATAAATATTGCCAGATGGTAAAAGTTCAAAGATGGGGTAACTTGGATGTGAGGGATCCAGAGTGATTTTCTGAGCCCTTTTCCTCACTCTGGATGTATAGAGTTCTTGAAGGGTGGGCAGGGGAGCACCAATAATCCTTTCAGCAGTCCGAACAGTTCTCTGTAGTCTTCTGATGTCTGATTTTGTTGCTGAACAGAACCAGACAGTTATTGAAGTACACAGTACAGACTCAATGATGGCTGAGTAGAACTGTTTCAGCAGCTCCTGTGGCAGGTTTAACTTCCTCAGCTGGCAAAGGAAGTACAACCTTTGTTGGGCCTTTTTCACAATGGAGTCAATGTGATTGTCCCACTTCAGGTCCTGAGAGATGGTGGTTCCCAGGAATCTGAATGACTCCACTGCAGTCACAGTGCTGTTCATGATGGTGAGTGGGGAAAGTGCAGGGGGGGTTTCTCCTAAAGTCCACGATCATCTCCACTGTTTTGAGCGTGTTCAGCTCCAGGTTGTTAAGACTGCACCAAACAGCCAACTGCTCAACCTCAGACTCATCACCGTCCTGGATGAGGCCGATGACTGTAGTGTCGTCTGCAAACTTCAGGAGCTTGACAGAGGGGTTTTTAGAGGTGCAGTCGTTGGTGTACAGGGAGAAGAGCAGAGGGGAGAGAACACATCCCTGAGGGGCACCAGTGTTGGTGGAGCAGCTGTTTGACACGAATTTCCCCAGTCTCACTAACTGTTGCCTATCTGTCAGAAAGCTGGTGATCCACTGACAGATAGAGCTAGGAACAGAGAGCTGGGTCAGTTTGGTCTGAAGGGCTGTTGGGATGATGGTGTGGAAAGCCGAACTAAAGTCCACAAACAGGATCCTCACATAAGTCCCTGTTTTGTCCAGATGTTGCAGGATGAAGTGCAATCACATGTTGGTTGCATCATCCACGGACCTGTTTGCTCGGTAAGCAAACTGCAGGGGATCCAGTAAGGGTCCAGTGATGTCCTTCAGATAAGCCAGAACCAGTTTTTCAAACGACTTCATGACGACAGACGTTAGAGCCACAGGTCTGTAGTCGTTAAGTCCTGTTATCTTGGGTTTCTTTGGAATGGGGATTATGGTGGAGCGTTTGAAGCCGGAAGGCACTTCACACAACTCCAGGGATCTTTTGAAGATCTGTGGAAAGATGGGGGCAAGCTGGTCAGCACAGATTTTCAGACAGGCTGGTGTAACGCCATCTGGGCCTGTTGCTTTTCTTCTTTTGTTCTTCTTGAAGACCTGGCGCACATCATCTTCACAGATTTGAAGAGCAGGAGGTCTGGAGAGGGGGATTGCAGGAGGTGTTAACGGATGTGTTGGGAGATGGTCAGAATGGGTGTTGGGGGTTTCAAATCTACAATAAAACTCAAATAAGTCCTGGTAGGAATGCACATATCCTCACAGAAACTAATATAGGATGTTACAGTCTCTGTGAGTTCGTCCAGATCTGTTGTAGCAGCTTCGAAAACACTCCAATCAGTGAGGTCAAAACGAGATTGTAAATCCTGCTCTGTTTCGCTGGTCCATCTCTTCACAGTCTTTACTACAGGTTTAGCAGATTTAAGTTTCTGCCTGTAAGTCGGTATAAGATGAACCAGACAGTGATCAGAACGTCCCAAAGCTGCTCGTGGAACAGAGTGATATGCATCCTTTATTGTGGTGTAACAGTGATCCAATATATTACTGTCTCTGGTGGGACATGTAACATGCTGTCTGTATTTTGGCAGTTCACGGGAGAGATTGGCTTTATTAAAGTCCCCAAGAATGATTAAAACAGAGTCCGGGTGTTGTTGTTCTGTGTCTGTGATCTGATCAGCGAGTTTCTGTAAAGCTGAGCTCACGTGAGCTTGCGGAGGGATGTAAACACTCACCAGAATGAACGAGTGAAACTCCCGCGGCGAATAGAACGGCTTGCAGTTGACAAACTGGATTTCTAGATCAGGACAGCACATCTTCTTTAACACAGTTACATCTGTACACCACCGTTCATTGATGTAAAAGCATGTCCCGCCGCCACACGATTTTCCCGTTGATTCTGCTTCGCGATCCACTCTAAACAGCTGAAAGCCGTGCAGATGGAGCGCGCTGTCCGGTATAGCGTCATTCAGCCAGGTTTCCGTGAAACACAGAGCAGCAGAGTGTTAGAAATCCTTATTTGTCCGAGAGAGCAGAAGGGGTTTATCCGTTTTGTTGGGTAGAGAGCGGAGATTTGCCAGATGGATGCTAGGCAACGGTGTTCGAAATCCAAGCTTCCTGAGTCTGCGGAGCGCTCCCGCTCGCTTTCCCCGTCTGCGCGTCCTGTAGCGTTTGATTAGCGCCTCTGCTCCTCCGATAACAATGTTCAGTAAAACGTCTGTATAATTGAAATCCGGAAAAATATCCTGTGGTGTGTTCTGCCGAATGGTCAGCAGTTCATCCCTGGTGAAACTGATCGTGTTTGTTAAACAAAAAACAGGAAAAACAAACAAAAACAGTACAAACACTGGAGAGCCATGCACTGAAGCAGCCATGTGCGGCGCCATCGAGTCCAGTCGAGTGGGGCCATCGAGTGGGGACATAATTACTGAATATAATGACTTATGTTGTCTTTTTACACATTGCGTATCACACCGCGTAAACATAAAACCATTTGTCTGCAATTTGTTGTGATAGGAGAAGCGACAAACATCAAGCGCTACTCTACACTGTTCAAAACTCACATTTGAATCACCAGTGGCATATTCTTTAGATATAAAAATCATACTTATAGGTTGTGAGTCAGAACAGCCAGCAATGTAGGTTCAGGAAACAGTCCTCCGTTAAATATTTTGCCAGAGGTGGAAAGTAACGAATTACATTTACTCGCGTTACTGTAATTGAGTAGCTTTTTTGTGTACTTCTACTTTTTTAAGTATTTTTTTTAATCTGTAATTTTACTTTTACTTAAGTATAATTTGTTTGAAGTATTGTACTTCGCTACATTTTAAAACACATTAATTACTGAGTAAAAAAAAAAAAATCGCTCCCTGGAAGCTATGTCAGTAAATAATGGGCAGGAGGGCAAACTGGCGCTAAAATCACAAGAAAGATGCAGACGGACAAAACAGGCGTTAGTGGTGCAGACACCGCTGAAAACGAAACCCCGTAATATTCTGAAGTTGAACTCAAGGAAATGAAGTGAACCCCTGGCCATATGTATGCTCTATTATGCTGTGTATGCTGTGCTTGCCTAGGAAGACCAAACTAGAAGCTTATAAAATCTCGACAGGACATCAACCCCACGTAAGCATATAGAGGTGAGCTAAATAATTGCGTCATTGCATTGGTGGTTAAAATGATGCTTTGACATTTTAGCAAGAGGTTTTGCACAAATTAGCCAAAAAGACTGGTGCGGAGTGTGCGATATATATTGTCTGCGATAATATCATAATTGTTGTTTTAATGATGTACGCGCGCATTTAGAGTGTTCTTTCACTGTGTGATTCAGTCTGTTGAAATGCATTTAGAATGAAATCAATCAAAATCATTTAGAATCAAAATCACACAAAGAATGCTGTCTTTTCCTCTAAAAATCATAATCACACACACACACACACACACACACACATATATATATATATATATATATATATATAGATCAGTGGGGATTTCTTTAAGACTGCAAGGGAAGCTCAGCTTCCCCTCTAATGTAAAAAAAGAAACCCAACGGTCAAATATGTACTATTGTGTATTATGTATTGTGTTAATCAGCTACATGTCGGCTGACTCGATTTTCTTCTCATACATTCCCGTAGCGTCACAGTGCATTTCCCTGTTGAAGCCGAGCGTCCATTGACTTCGATGGGGCTGCTTTGAACAGTTTTTTTCAGTGCTCCGAAGCTAGACGGTCATTGGATAAATGCTGCGATTATGTCCCGCCCACGGACGCTCAGCGTCTCTGGAGGTGAATGAAGACTGGGCTTCCGCGTGATGATTGGAGGATCTGTCGATCTCCTTTTGACTGACAGCGATCTGCACCATAAGAAGTCGGTGAAGCTGTTTCACACTCAGTCCCATGATCGCGGATTTCTCAAGTGTATTCGAAAGACAAACTGCGGCAATATTTCTTGATATTTGTAAAATGCAGAACCACCACAAAATTAAATTGGTAACTAAGACAGATTGAAAATGTGCGCGCGCACACACACACACACACACACTATAGCCATCTAGTGATTTATTACAATTTTTAAACTGAATTTCCCCAAAAATGGGCAAAAATCTTACATTAAACCTTATAAAATTATCCATGGTATCCCCATGTATGAAAGTTAGAAATCTGGGTCTTTTATGAAGTGAATTTTACCTGAAAGGCTTTTTTCTTTTTTTGTAAAAAAAAAAAAGCCTATTTAAATAAATATTTATTTATTTATAGAAATGTAAAAGATTTAAATCCTCCAAAAACTGTACAAAGTTTAGTAAAAACATAAATGAACAGAGTAAAATTATATTTGTAAAAAATTTAAATATTTTACTATTACAAAATGAAATGTTATTGTCTGGGGTCAAAAAGACCCCGAGTGTCACTACAAATGAAGACCATCAGAGGGTTATAATGTAGGCCGAAAATGAGCTTCCCCTCTTTGAAAGACCAGCAGCCGCCACTGATGTATATATATATATATATATATATATATATATATATATATTTTTTTTTTTTTTTTTTTACAACAGGACAGTAAACTAAGAGACTTGCGTTTTAGACACCATATTGCCATTGTTTTTGCTCTATTTCTACAACAAAAATTTATTCCAAACACAGCCACCAAAGCACAGTTTTGCATCTCTGAGCAACATGACAGTGTTTCGTTCCTGAATGAATCAACCGTTTAAATGATTTGGTTCAATCGCAATGACTCACTTATTAACAGTGACTTGCTGACACATACTGGCCATTTTAATTTCACATTTAAAGTATCTTTTGATTTTTTTTTTTTTTTATAATTAAGTTTTTACAATTTCAAATGAGTATTCAACATTTTATGTCTGGCATATCAAAACATTATTCATGCATTTGTAACTGCAGGTTAAATGCATTCTTCTCCTGCACTAAACAGTGTAATACATCTAAATGCCACATCCGATGAAGCTTTTGCATTTCCTCTGTATTGAAAAGATGAGTTTGTTGATACTGATTTGCCAGATAACAGCCCAAATGTTTTATTATTCTAAATAACTGATTCCTTTAATTAAAAACAACTAGTTTGAGATTAATAGACCTATTCCAGGGGTGTCAAACTCAGTTCCTGGAGGGCCGTAGCCCTAAACCTGCTCCAGCACACATATCATGTAGTTTTCAAATAAACCTAAATGATTAGATTAGCTGGATCAGGTGTGTTTAATTAGGGTTAAATCTAAACTGTGCAGGACTGTGGCCCTCCAGGAACTGAGTTTGACACCCTTGGTCTGTCCCATTTTTGACTCCCTCCCACTGGTTAAAATGTAACTAAGTAATTTTTACTCTGAGTAAATTTTAAATGAGCTACTTTTTACTTTTACTTGAGTGGATTTTTTAGACTGGTACTTTTACTTGTACTTAAGTAAAATTTCATTAATGTAATGGTACTTTTACTTGAGTAGAATATTTTTGTACTCTTTCCACCTCTGTATTTTGCACACACAAATATTTGATTTGAACAGTTCTGGAAATGTGTTGTAAATACAACTTAACCACTGATTTCTAGTTGTGCACTCTTTTGGAAGGCCAAACAAAGTAGTTTCACTTTCACAACGAACCACACAGCGTCTCCATGACATGGCAGCGGCAGCAACAATACTACAGCGAGAATCAAAGTTACACCTTTCTTTGCATAAACATTTGGGCGGTGTTATGCAAATCTTCCCACACAGTGACGTAGACATGTGGGGCGTGTTTAAATGAGATGTTTTAGGAGGGTGTGGACGAGTCTTAACTTTTATAAAGCATATCTCTTTGGGTTTGAGACTTTAGTCTTTGCAGCTTTAGGGATCTTATCTATGCAAGAACAGTTTGTAACACTTCAAAGAGTAAGGAAAACTTGAAATTGCATCATATGACCCCTTTAATCTCGGCTAGTTGGTTGGTTAGATCATTCCATCCTAATACAGGTTTTACATTTATTTTTTAATGTATAAAATCATATGAAAGTACAACCTACATATTTTTCAGATAACAACAATTTAGTTAAATATTGTAAATAATACAAGTAACCCCCTCTTAAGTCCTAGACCATACTTTTGTTAACGTGCTGTTAGCTACTGTAATACCGGTATTCAACCTGTTATATTTTAGGCCAATATCATATAAGGACACTGGAAGACTCTCAAGGGTCATTGTTTTATTCTCTGTCCTCTTACTAAACGTATTTATAAATACACTATGAATGTGGATTCACTGCATCATCTGATGCAGTTTTGGTCATAAGAATTAGCATTTAAAAATGCAGTGGCTACTAAAATGCGTCAAATCTTTAGTTGGGTGGAAAGTCCCTCTTTGTGTACGCTGATCTGTTCTCTTTTCGGTTGTGTATATTATTTTACCGAGTGTTTTAACTGCTCTCTGTCCTCTAATGTCTGCGTTGTGCTTTTTTTCCGGAAAGTGGGCGGCTTGAAACCGCCTGTGCTGAATAACATTGGCTGTTCCGTTTTACCCCCTCCGCGCTCAGGATCCCGGAAGTAGCCCTGTGAGATCATGGTAAGACAGCGGTAGAGCACTTTGCGCTGTTGTGGATGTTCTTCTGACAGCTCCGAGTTATGCAGCAGCAATGTAAAATGTCAGGCAGTCGGCGTTTTAGAAATTATAACGTCAAAAACATTAAATTCAGTTTCCAAAGCAACGTTGTTGCTTAATTTATAAATACTTGCTCTCGATTGGTGCACGGTTGAAGCGTCACGAGAGCTGATGCTCAAACTGTTGTTCCGTCCCTTATGTTGATCTGCGCTGTAGTATTCGAGCTCAGCTCCACTAAGACGCCATATAACGCTTTATATAACGTCAATATCAGTAAAGGGTGTTTCTTGAAAACATGTTGATGTTTAACATACTGGTGATCTGATACAGGCTTTAAAGTTTCAGGAGACTGTCGTCATAACTTAGATGGCAATACAATGAAATATTAATATTTGTAAGTCGTTTTTAGATTTTAAAAAATTTCTATCAACATTTCAAAACCAGAGATAACTGCATATTAAAATAGATGTTTATATGTAAGTCATTAATAGGTTAAATAGTGGAAATACTATAATTTTATTAGGCTCTTCATTGTTTGACCAGGCCAAACAAGTGTAGGGCTCTGCAGGACTCAACCAATGGCGTGAGTTCGGGGCGGGACTATCTGTCTGACCAATGGCAGCTGGTGCATGTATGTGGGGAAAACCTGTGTGAATACAGTCAGTGTCTTTTCTGAGGGGGTGTTTATGCTACACCATTTTCAACTTAAAATAGAAAATTTTTGTTTGTGGGTTTGAAAATGCAAACGTTTGAAAACAAAATGGTTTCAGAGTGGAACTTTTTGATAACACTGTTTATCTCTGTGGCTACATTCATACTGCAAACATTAGTGCTCAGTTGCGATTTATTGCTGATTTATTTGTATTTTTTTTGTATGGCTATTCACATTATAATTTTTAAATGTGGCCAATATCAGATTCCAGTGTGAACGAAAGACGGTCCTGAACTGAGCCACTTGTGCAAAAGGACGATAACAAGACGACATGAAGCTCTCTGTCATACTGACGCAGAAACGAGCGAGATGTATGCATATACATATGAAAAACAATGCGATCATCAACAATAAGCAGCATTTAAATGAAAACTGCCTAATGTTACAGAGTCAAGTGGCTAAGTTCTGTGCAAGCTTTGGGGGTGAATTCCGTTCCGGTCATGTAGCAAAGTTATGAGCTTAATTAGATTTAATACCACATATGGAAGATTCCATTTTGTGCTGTTCACACAGTGATGAAACTAAATTATCAAATATGAGCAAAAAAATCAGATTTGGACCAAATTTTCAGTGTGAACATAGTCCAATTCTGTAGTAAGTACTAATTGTTATTTAAAGAATTTCCCCACATGTCAGAATTGGACTATAGCTAGACACACAGACACTGCTAATCCATTCAAGAGTGTGCACATTTTGTTTATTGCTTCATACACTGTAATTAATCAAGCCATGTTGAGTCCATTTAGTTTGGAGTTGTAGACGCTCACTAAACCGACTGATCAGTGAAGATTAAATAAACCGGTTTGTTTGATGTTTCTCATTTCTGCTTGTTCATGCAGAGGGGGTGGAAGAGGCATGAGCAGGAAAGGGCCACTTAGCGAATCAACCGTTTCCTCTTGAGTAATTGAAGCCAGAGCCACTGCTGCGATCAAGCAGTCTAAAGTTGTGATGGAATTTGGATTTCGACGATTCCAAATGTGCATGTGGATTTGTTGAGAGATCTTGGTCAGTAACAGAACTGTCCCAATTTGCTTTCTTAATACAGATTTCTGGTGTAATTGTGCATGTTTAATTTGCATGTTATTCCAATGATCTTGCCTTCATGGTGCAATCAACTCCTGATGGACAAAATGACGTTGTATTACCTCATATTTTTTTCTTACACTGGAAATCACATTACAGAAGTAAAATTGGTTGGGAGTGGTATTTCATTTTGACTTGACAATGTTCATGTCAACAGTGATGTTCTGAAGCATGATGTTGAAGGTGTCTTCAGTTATTATCCATTTAAATGTGCTCAATCTTACCCTCAGATGGCAGCTGAGAGAAACCCTTTGTCATGTTACCTGGATGAAAGGACCTTCCGGCTTTGCTGTCAGCTCTTTCTCCAACACTCTGAGACCATCAAGGATGGCTGGAGCTGGGAGCAGATCAAGGTGAAGTGAATGTTTGAGTAACTCCACAAAGTCTGGGCCTACTTGTTCTCCTTAGAAGATCATTATGAAAGAAAGAACCTGAAGTGTGAATCTCACGAAACAGGTCAAGAAAGAAAGAGTTTTATTTTGAAGATGAAGAAATTTAAGCCTATTTTTAGAAGTTATTTGGTATTTTGACATTAATTTAATGTCATTCCAATGACATTCCCTGCTGAAATTCTCCCTACTTTTTAGGTTGTCACTGCAGTAATGTTTACAAGGACTGTAATACAACTTTGTTTACATTACATTTATGTCTTTAGAAGATGCTTTATCCAGAGTGAATTGAGGAACATAAAAATAAGCATTGTTTAAAGGAATAGTTCACCCAAATATGAACATTTACTGAAACTGTACTCACCCTCAGCCCATCCAAAATGTAGATGAGATTGTTTCTTCATCAGAACAGATTTGGAGAAATGTAGCATTACATCACTTGCTCACTAATGGATCAACAGCAGTGAATGGGTGCCGTCAGAATTAGTCCAAACAGCTGATAAAAACATCACAATAATCCACACCACTAGAGTCATGTAGTTCTTAAGTGAAAAGCTGTATGTTCATAAGAAACTAATTTAACTGTAAGACTTTGCTTCTGACAAATTGTCCTTTATTCATCATAATTCTTCCTCCAGTGAAAAAGTTAATCGTATGTTGTTTTCTAACATCAAAATTCATCTACATATTTGTTTAGAACTGTTTTAGACTGTTTTTGCGTGTAAATGGTGCTTGATCTGTGCATATTTCTCCCCTGATTCAGATAAATTTTTCACCGGAGAAAGCAATATTATGAATAGAGAAGTCTTATTTTCTTGCAAACACATATTTTCGCTGCCAAAGACATTAACTGCTGGACTGGAGTGGTGAGGATTACTTGTGGATTATTGTGATGTTTTTATTAGCTGTTTGGACTCTCATTCTGACGGCACCCATTCACTGCAGAGGATCCATTGCTGAGCAAGTGATGTAATGCTACATTTCTACAAATCTGTTCTGATGAAGAAAAAATAAATCTAAATCTTGGATGGCCTGAGGAAGAGTACATTTTCAGCAAATTTGCATTTTTGAGTAAACTATTTCTTTATAATGTATATAATAAAAAAAAAAAGTTTTATTCATTGGATTTTTGGGTGAAAAATTACCCAGACATGTTCTTGACAGGTTTTCTGCTTTGTTCTAGGGCACTGATGAAGGCTTCATGAAGAAGACTCTTCTCATCCCTGTTAAATCCAGTGTTTTGCATGAACAACCTGAGAGTTCCATGCAGGATGAAGACATGGTGACAGATAACATCCAGGTTAGACGAGTATCACTATTACTATTACTCATACTTAGGATTAGTGATTTGAAGATACCACTAAAACCGTATTAACCTTTGACGAGCAAGTCATCCCAAAGCACTTTGTCTTACCCATTTTGTTCATAAAAGTGTACTGTCTTTGAACCATGGGTGGTTCTTGGGTAGAATGAGCCAGTAAAAACCCTTTACAAAATGGCCCACCGAAAATGAAGACTTGACCTAAGTGTTTCCCCACATACTGAATCAATTACCTGAAGGAAACACTTTAACTAAATCCTGGGCTTTATAACCGTCCTGGGTTTAGTTTTGGAAAAACTTGCTAACGTTGGCATTCGCTTTCATGTGACTGTTAAGATGTTTTCGCTCTTTTGTCCATCAGGGTGTTGCACACATTATTGTTTAATATTGTCTGTACACTTCATGCATTCTCCATTTGGAGAAAATGGTTGTGTGTGACATATTTTAACTTTAAAAAGTATGTCTTTGAATCAGGTAGTATCAGCGAAATATTTTGATTCGTATACTGGTCTAAATGACTCCAAAATGGGGGTTGTGCCTTGTGGATGATTTTTCTTTACCTCCACTCTCAACCCATTTCATTAGTAAGCCCTTCCGGCTGATTGCAAATGACTCGACTTGCTTATTTACATTCAGCACACACACTCTAGGGAAGACTCGACACCTTCTCCTTTCATGAAGGAGATTTTGCCATATTTCATTGCTATTGAAGCAAGCAATTTTTGTTTTTATTAAGTAACTGATTATAATGCAATCCAGTCTGATATTCTGTGGTTAAGGCTGGTCCATTGCGCTAAGTATTAATGGTTTTCACTACATATCTTTATAAATGTACAGTATTTGCTCTTAAATAGTATTTGTTTAGAGCAACTTCCATAGGCAAACTAACAAACTTGCTTGGTCTAAGATATACAGTAAATATTTTTATAGTAAAATTATATTATGTATATTACTATTTGTAGATATATTATGAAGAAAATATAAAATATTAAGAATTATAAAATAATTATTTAATATACGGTGTCTTTTGTGCTAAAATAAATAGTACTTTTTTTTTTAAGTATATTATGTAAATTATATATTCATCATGGAAGTCATTGTTGTGTATTTTAAGTAAAACAAACAAGTTTACTGTAAAATATCCCACTTCATTATGGTAATGGAAATTTGGATGGAAATTTGGATGGAAATATGTGCTAAAATAAATAATGTGAAAAGAAATAATATAATTTGTAAAGTATTTTTTCATCATGGTACTATTAGTTGTATATTTTAAGTACAAAAAAAAAATTGTAACAGTAAAATGTCCCAGTTCATTACAGTAATGATATTTTGGAAGGGAAAATATACTTATATCTCAAGCTAAAAATATCATTGTTGTAAAGCACCAAGAAATAGTATAGTGTAATATATAAACTGTAAACTGTTTATTCATCATGATAGTATTTTTTATATAGTACAAAACAACAACTTTATTCATTATGAAAGGAAAAATGTGCTTAAATCTCAAGCAAAAAGTATAATTTGTTGAAATATGAAAAGAAATAGTATATGAAAAACAATGTAAAGTTATTTATATATCATGGTAGTGTTTGTGTATTATAAGGTTAAAAAACAACTTGGCAGTAAAATGTCCCAATGCATTATGATAATAAGAATTTAGAAAGAAAAATATGCTTAAATCTCAACCAGAAAATCTTGATGAACCAAAATATTCGTAATGCTAATGTGTTGTTTTACTTTCAGTCTTTTTGCTGTTGAGGTGAAATGCATGTGAGATTGATTAATTTCTGATGAATTACTGATACACCAAAAAGGCCAGTATTGTCTGCAGTGATACCAACTCAACATCAGCATCTCCTTTGTTCACTCATATCATTCAAGTCTTACGTGCAGTCGTGCCACAGCGCACGTCACCTGACATGCCCTGCATAAAAGAATATTTAGAAAACTTGACCTTGGTAATGACTGTTCGCCAGCAAGCAGTAGCTTGCAGGCTACGAGAAAGCCTCTTTTTTTTCCCATTGTTGAGGAAAGGAAGAAAACAACTCCAAAAAAGATCTGTGGAAGATTAGAGAAGCCAGGACCATTTTTTCTTCTTTCTTTCTTTTTTGTGGCATCCTGTTTTGAGTGTTGGAATTCTTTTAGGGAGTGAATAAATGCCTCACTCAACAAAAATCTATCAGGGTTAACCTTTTCAATGCCACACACCTGACGTCTGTGGAGCTGTGCTCAATGTTACTCTTTGTCTGTGAGCACCTGTACATGAAGGGTTCATTTCTTCAGTTAAAAATAATACCCGTCATTATAGTGTCTTCTTTATGTTTGTAGGCAGCAGAATGTGCTTCTCAACTGCTTCTAATTATTTCAGTTATTTATTGTACAATATGTAACCAAAATGTCACTGAATAATTAATTTTTATATACAGGTGTATTAAATAAATTCAATGCACACAGACTGAAGTAGGTTAAGTCTTTGGTTCCTTTAATTGTCACATTTAGCAAAAACTCACTCAATTGAATTAGAATATGGTTAACTATCAACTAATCAACTCAAAACACCTGCAAAGGTTTACCTCTCAGTTTGGTTCACTATGCTACACAATCATGGGGAAGACTGCTGATCTGACAGTTGTCCAGAAGACAATTATTGACACCCTTCACAAGGAGGGTAAGCCACAAACATTCATTGCAAAAGAAGCTGGCTGTTCACAGAGTGCTGTATCCAAGCATGTTAACAGAAAGTTGAGCGGAAGGAAAAAGTGTGGAAGAAAAAGACACACAACCAACCTAGAGAACCGCAGCCTTATGAGGATTGTCAAACAAAATCGATTCAAGAATTTGAGTGAACTTAACAAGGAATGGACTGAGGTTGGGGTCAAGACATACAGACATGTCAAGGAATTTGCTACAGTTGTTATATTCCTCTTGTTAAGCCACTCCTGTACCACAGATAACATCAGAGGCGTCTTACCTGGGCTAAGGAGAAGAAGAACTGGACTGTTACCAAGTGGTCCAAAGTCCTCTTTTCAAATGAGAGCAAGTTTTGTATTTCATTTGGAAACCAATGTCCTCTGGAGGAAGGGTGGAGAAGCTCATAGCCCAAGTTGCTTGAAGTCCAGTGTTAAGTTTCCACAGTCTGTGATGATTTGGGGTGCAATGTCATCTTCTGGTGTTGGTCCACTGTGTTTTAAAACTGTGTTTTTAAAACCAAAGTCATTGCACCCATTTACCAAGAAACTTTGGAGCACTTCATGCTTCCTTCTGCTGACCAGCTTTTTGAAGGTGCTGATTTCATTTTCCAGCAGGATTTGGCACCTGCCCACGCTGCCAAAAGATGGTTAAATGACCATGGTGTAGGTGTGCTTGACTGGCCAGCAAACACACCAGACCTGAACCCCAGAGAGAATCTATGGGGTATTGTCAAGAGGAAGATGAGAAACAAGAGACCAAAAAATGCAGATGATCTGAAGGTCACTGTCAAAGAAACCTGGGCTTCTATACCACCTCAGCAGTGCCACAAACTGATCACCTCTATGCCACGCGAATTTTGAGACCAATTTGTAGCTGCCTTATAACCACATTTAAGAAAGCAATCTATAATTGTTCCTCAAGAGATGCATGCAGAAGCAAAAGGTATTTTAATCCTTTAAGTGCGAAGAATGTAAACGGAATTACTAGGATAATTAAACCCATAATTAAGGCTTATTTAGGTTAATGAAAGAGCCCATCCTTCATCATCCTCTGAAATTACCCAGCCAAGCTCTGGTATTCAGGTAAGCGAGGGGAACATCTTCTACTCTGCTATTGCACGTCTAGTATTGATCTTCCTTTTGACAGTGAAAAATGGAGTGCATATAAAGTGTATACCTGAGCTCATGGCTCTGTTAGTTCTCTTTAGATGATGCTATTTAAAGTGTCTGCTGCAACATGCCATGCAGACCTTTGATTTGCTTGCATGTTTGTGGAGTTGAACAGGTGCCGTCGTTTAGCGATTACACCGTTACGTCTGTACACCTGCGTGAACGTAAACACAGCAGCTTTTGAATGACGGCAAACGGCGGCGGATGCCAGAAGTTGTTGCTAGAAACACATTTCAAAGTTCATAAACGGCCCTTTTTGAACTTAATCTTTTGAAAATTTTAAGCGGTGCACAAACAGCAGCTGAACTTTTGTCCTTTATTTGAATTCCAAATGCAGTCGAAGAGTCAGTTATGCAAAGGTTGAATGTGAGCTGTGAATATTCGTTTTGCTAAATGAGTTCCTGCCATGGCGGACCCGAAATTGAATGCATTTTCTACTTGCTTGTTTGTGCTCTGTTTTTAAAACTCATCATCCCAAACATTATTTTACAGCCTCTGGGGGAGATATTTTACCTTGAAGTGCAGGTACTGTTTGGATAAAGCATGAAGTCATTGTTTATTTGACCTGCCTTCCCTCTTTCCAAACCCTTTCATTCCTGACAGACGTCGGATGTGAAACAGTAGTAGTGTGTCTCTCAAGACTGCACTTGTATGGGAGGGAGGAGATGTTATCAGTGGAGGCATGGATGCATGAACAATCCTTGAGTCCGCAATGAAGCTGCCAGGGATCCAGCCCCCGCCGCTGCTGATCCATCTTGTCGCTCAGACACTATAGCTAATTAAACCTGCATGTATCAATGTAGACCGCAAAGGCCATAATGATGTCATAACATCTCAAAGCCACTTACTTTGACAGAAAACACGTCACAGGTGCCATTTAGGAGTGCAAAAAAGAATTTGTATTGTAAAGACTTTATTACAATAAAATTGTATTATATCTATTACAATCAAGCTATTGTTTTGTAAGGTGAAAGCCTACAAATCAATAACAAAAGTAGATGCATTGAAAGGATCTATTATAGATGAGTTGAATCTTTATCTTTTATTATTTACAAATAAAAATGGTATTTATAAATTCATATAAATATAAAAATACGATGATTATAATGCTAATAATTTATTTCAAAAATAGAAAGAAAACATGCTGACCCAGGCTTTTGAGTGGTAGTGTATATTGTTACAAAAGATTTCTATTTTAAGGAAATGCTGTTCTTTTTTAACTTTGTATTCATCAGAATCTTGAAAAAAGTATCACAAAAAAAAACATTGATAATAAATTAGCATATTAGAATGATTTCTAAAGGATCATGTGACATTGAAGACTGGAGTAATGGCTGATGAAAATTCAGCTTTGCATCACAGAAAGTATTTTAACAAGTCATTTTAAATTGCAATAATATTTTACAATTTTAATGTTTAAGAATTTACAATTTTAACAAGTTTAAGAGCATAAGAAACTTCTTTAAACAGAAAATTCTTACTGATCCCAAACTTATATATATATAAAACTATAACTTATAATATATATATATATATATATACATATACGTGTGTGTGTGTATACATACATACATATTTGATAATGATAAAGATAACAATTAGTATTTTTTTTATATTATTCAAGGTCAAATTCATTAAAAATAACTAACTTCACCAAATATATAACTAACTAAATAAATAAAACTCAAGGGTTTCTTGCAAAATGCTGCAGATCCTCGAATCAGTGAATCACTTCTTTTTCATTTGGTTGAGTCGCATTGTCATTACAACTATCCAATTTAACTGATTTACTAAAACAATTCTGACTTTCCAAATTGTTACATAAAATGGCAACATAGACTTTTGTTGTGTTACATCGCTACTCGTCCATTAAAATAGCTTGTTACTGGTGAAGCTATGCTGTGATGTAGTCTCTGATGTCTACAAGATGTGGTTACAGTAAGCTAGTTGCGTCACTGTTTTTTTGTTCTAGTTATTCCCCATTAATGATTGTGAACTCCTCCCTAGTATGAAGGCATCCCTTCCTGTTTATCTGTGTTTGTGCAAGTTACAGCGCCCTAAACCTTTATTCCACATTCTGACAGCCAATTAATCACTAGGGGTTGCAGGTCGAGAAAGAGCGGGAAAATCCAGTGCGCACCACCCGAAAGAGAGGTAACCTTGGTAAATAGTCTGCACAACATTTGTGCATGCGGACTCGCTCGAGGGTCCTGTGCATGAGACCATTACTCATGTTCCACAACACAAAGGGGGAGTGTACAAACTCCCTCAACATGTCAACAACATCCAAAGAATGAAGGATGCAAGAGGAAAGCAAAAAGGTAAACACATGTTGTTGCTCACACAGAGGAAGCCTTATTTTCATCAGTCAAGTTAGAATGAAGTCACATGTTAGTTGAAGAATCACTCACGTATGTCGCTGGCTTTGGGTTTGGTATCACAGCTCAAAATTTATGGCAAGTCTGCACACGTACCATGGATCAGATATGCGATATGGCTCCATACATGACTTCTTGCATGTGGAACGCCAGTTCATTTTCTTGCAGAAGATCATTGAAGTGAGGTTAACAGAATTAGCATTTATGTGGCAAGGTTTCATATCTGTTGTAAATCAATATAATGAAAATGTATCCATTCACATATGCACCCTCAACCTGTTTGATTTCTTTTGGAGCAGAAAAGGAGATGTTTAGGAGAATGTGCTGGCTGCTCTTGTGTGGACTCTGAAAATGAACACAGATGCATGTTGTTGAGCTCCAAACACTGTCAGAAACAACTTTAATCAACTATTAAGTTTAGCCCACAAGTTGTACTGTAAATAAAGATTATTGAAGTATGTTTTACTGCAAAACGCAATTTCAGTCTTTCTTCTTCAAAATTCCATGTTTACTGTATTAATTGCCATTTCTTTGTTTTGTTATATATATATATATATATATATATATATATATATATATATATATATATTAGTTATTCATGCTGTAGCTCATATTTGCACGCATGTAAGATTTAAAAGACTAAATGTTGGTCTGTTCTTCACTCAAATCTATTGTATAACTTCAGTAAACTTTGATTATAGGATTTAAGTCATATTGGCCACTTTTAATGTTTTTTTGTTTGTTTGTTTGTTTTTTAAGAGCTTAATTACTCATTCAAAAGTTTGGGGTCTCTAATGCTCACTAAGGCTACCATTACTGCAAAAATACAGTAAAAACAGTTATATTGTGAATATTACTATAATATAACAATTTCGAATAACTGTTTTCTATTTCAAAGCTGAATTTTCAGCATCATTACTCCAGTCTTCAGTGTCACATGATCTTCAGAAATCATTCAAGGATGCTGATTTGCTGCTAAAAAAAACATTTCCTAATATTATTAAGATTCTTATTATTTATATATAGATTTTGTTTCAGGAATTTTTGATGACTGTAGAGTTCAAAGGAACAGCACTAATTTCAAATATCATGTTAATCTTTTGTAACATTATTAATATCTTTATTGTCACTTTTGCAAATATAATGAATCTTTGTTGAATTACAATGTGTAATTCTTAAAAAAAAAAATCATAATGACCCCAAACTTTGTGTACAACAATTGTGTAAACATTCTAATACATTTATTTTGTATTCTATGGATGGAAATAATACATATGAGTTTATAACAACAATATTGTGATTGAACTAATGGTTAAATTTAGTACAATGTCTCAGAATTTGATTTGATATTAATTTATAGAAGTTGACATTCTTTTTTTTGTTTTTATATTTGTCATTGAATGGCATGAGTCTGTCTCTCTCACTTTCTACCCGTTTCTCTCTGTCTTGTTTTCTAGGCAAACGTTGAGGATGAAACGGTTGGAGTTCAGGCAGTATGTGAAATTCACGCTGTGCTGCGCTATGAATACCACGTTCTGTATTCTTTCAGCTATCAGATCCCTGTCCTCTATTTCAGAGCCTCCGCGTTAGGTACACGACATTATCGCTCTCACTACATTTCTATTATTAAACTGCACAGTCTTGTTTATATGCTGTTTGCTTCCCTTATCAGTGTGTATTTCAGAACCCTCTGTGTTCTGCTTTCTCAGTGTCTGGTTTTATGTGCGCTCCAAAAACAGACTCAACATATACACTGAGATCCCATTTCGACGGGGGTGTTTGAGTTTTTACAAAGCAGGCAGCGCGGTGACTCACGTCTGTGCTCAACAAAGTTTGACTTTGTGCTGTAAATACATTAATAGCTGCCATGTAAACATTTTTGGAGCTGTTATTGAGAAAGTTAACAAATACTGTCATTCTCTATTGCAGATGGGCAACCCCTGTCTCTTGAGGAGGTTTGGAGCAATGTTCATCTGAACTATAGACAGAGACTACAGCAGGGACCCTGGGACACGCTGACCCAACAGGTAACCTGTGTGACATCATGAGTGGACTGAATTTGTTGAAAAGTCTTCACAAAGACACATTTTGCAGGTGGCAGTTGCTTTCTCATTATCAATGCTCCATTGTGATCGGACGGATTTGGAGTTTCTAAGACTCAAGCTGCACAGGTTTTTATTGGTCTGTGTAGAGACAACATGGTCTACAGGGTATCAGAGTTCTTAATAATTACAATTTCTATTAATAATATGTAATATCATATTTAACAATTTTACAGGACACAATGAATTGTTCAAGAATGTCAGTAAAGACAATTATTAATGTTTCAAAAGTCTTCCCTTAACATATTCTTCTTTTGAACATTTTATTCACCAAAGAGTCCTGAAAAACATGTATGTTGGTTTACACAAAATTATTAAGCATCACAACTGTTTTCAGAACTGATAATAATCAGAAATGTTTCTTAAACAGCAAATCAGCATATTAGAATGATTTCTGAAGGATCATGTGACACTGAAGACTGGAGGAATGATGCTGAAAATTCAGCTTTGCCTCACTGGAAGAAATTCCAATTTTAAAATATGTTCAAATATAAAACAGTTATTTGAAAATCTGATAATATTTTACAATATTACTGTTTTTTTAAATTTATTTTTTATTAAATGAATAAATGCAGCTTTGACGAGAATTAAAGACTTCCTTCAAGAACATTAAATTATATGCATACAGTTGTAATAAATTATGTGTGTGTGTGTGTGTGTGGTAATGTTGAATTAAAAATGTATCTGAAAATAATGCAAGCCACTTTTAAAAAAAAAAGTACTGAAAGAATGGAGTTGCTAAGCAGAATTGCAATTGGAAAAATTAATCTTAAATTTTTACTATATCCATGAGTTGTACACATTTCCAGTCATTTCCATATCGTCTGTACAACCGTTTATGGAGACTTTTGTGTTGTTTGAATAGTCTTTCTTTTTTTTTTTCTTTTTTTTTTTTATTGTCAAATCACTGATTTCAGATTTACTCTGAACTGTAAAATCAACATCAGGAGTAGCCTTTTTAATGTGTTTACTTATGCAGTTGACATCGTTTCATGTGTTTATGGGAAAATCTTGTGCATCAATTCATGCAGCCTTTGATTGATCAGTTTACATGTCAATCAGATAACCGTTCCTGTCTTAGTGGGAAGTTTTTGCTGAGAATAAGCTGCAATGTGGATCAGACTTCATGCTGATAGTTGGCATTTCCTCCTTGTAGATCTCTTGGAGCATTTGGAAAACCCTACTCCGGCTGTTTGGTACTGCTCTGCTTTAGGCTGCCAGGGATGCAGAGCAGTAGGCATGATTACAGAGAGATATTGAATGGATGGAGAGAGTGGAAAAATAATGCGGAAAAGGCTGATTAGAGGCAGTGTAGGATATTAGAGGAGAGGGATGGCCGTAATAGAGATTCGGGAAGGGTTGAGGGTCTGGAGGTTGACAGGAGATGGAACACTGACGCAGGTAAACATGAATGACTCACATCGAGGCCTTATGAGCAGTGACGCCAGTGGACTCTCTCTCTCTTTATCTCCTGCTCGGTCTCTCGTTTCCTCTGTTTTTGCCCTCTTATATCTCCGTGTTCTCTTTATCTGCCCAATTTTCTCAAACCCAAATCGCATTCTTAGCATAACCAATAATGGAGGTACCAAAGTAGATTAGGACGACACAGAACACTTCACTCTTGAGGACGCAATAAGGCCTCTAATGTTGAATGTGAACATGTAGTCTGAGACTGTACACTCTCAAAAATAAAGTATGTAAGGCCGTTTCTTCCACAGAAGAGATGTAGAGGTTGTAAGGAAAAAGGTCTGAATTCTGGGTTTGTTTCTCTCAAAAATTGTGAGGTATAATGTCTGAATTGCGAGATAAACATTACATTTTAAATCTAAGAAGAAAAGTCATGTTAATTCTCAAGTGCATTAACTAATGTTAACAAGCACAACTTTTGGTTTTAATAATGCATTAGTAAATGTTGAATTTAATATTACAGAAGTCCCTATTTCAACAGAACAAGATTCTGAATAAAGTGTTTAGTGTCCATGTTCACAGCAGTTTGGTGTGTATAGTGATTTGGTCTGTTCTCCCATGAGGCCTGTAGATGAAGTCATGATAATTGACTAACAGAGCTGGAGTCGTGCCGCAGTATAGGAGCACGATGGCACTGCTATTCACAAATAACCTGAAAAAGTCCAACTCTATACCGCTGATGCTAACAGTGAGGGGCTGTCGGGGGAATTTGAAGAGTCAGCACGTCTTTGGTGCTTGAACAGTAACGGAGCAATGCATCCAGACAGTTGATGTTGTGAATTTTAATGCGGGTAGTGACAGAGCATTGAGGTTGTTTTTATTTGCAGAGTAGAGGAGATTTTTATTTATTTATTTATTTATTTTCTGAGGTTTTGGATGACTGGATTTAAACGGTGCTTATTGACATCTCACTAGAGTTGGTGCTCAAATTGTGGATCTGCAAACCTTTTTTCAAAATGGCTTGTGCTTTCAAGTCAAGTCAGTTTGAATATCATACTTGTTACTTCCAGTTGAATATTTTCCTTAAGTCTATTTTGATGTTAAAATACATAAAATACATACAAATTATATGCGCAATCACACATTGTGTGCTCTCAGTTCAGCTCTTTTTATTTATTTATTTGTATTTAATTCCAAAAAAAATTCTTGATGTATATTTCAGATTAGATGAGGTTACAGATGTTGAATTGATTGTAGATGTTGTTCCTTGATGATTCAAGATGAAAGCTCTGTTCAGATTGTTCCTCTGCCTTTGTTCCAAACGTCTTCCTAAGTATGACTTCTTCAAATGCTCCATAATAATCTCTCTGTGTGATGGTGTAGTGCAGGTCTCTCTGGTGTGGCATTATGGGATAGATAATTCCTCCATCTCTGCTGTGCATGAGTGCCCTCCAGTGTGTGAGACTCACTCGAGAGCGGCTCAGCAGGGTGCCAATGAAGCCCATGTGTCGCATGGCAGATTTGCTTAAATCTGCCTCGTAATTTTCTTTTTAATTTATCCAAAGCTTTGAGAGTAATTGAATTCAGGTAGTGAAAAGTATCATGTAACTAGTTAACACTAAGTTAAAATGGAAAAACACATGTTTTGGCATCGTTTTAATGGCTGCGTTACAGCGTGTGACAGTGAGAACCTGTTCCTAATAAAAAATGAGGTCAGAATAGACATTAACAAAAAGCTGAACGATCTCTCTCTCTCTCTCTCTCTGTGTGTGTGTGTGTAGGAACATCCTTTACTGGGCCAACCGTTTTTCATGCTTCATCCATGTCGCACCGAGGAGTTTATGAAACCTGCTCTGGATTTGGCACAAGCTGAAAACAAGTCAGTTTCTCGCTGCTGCAGCTTTAGTCGTCTTGCATTACAGTATGTGAAATGAATATTCTGGGTTCAGTGCATGGTTACATTTACAGAAATATTCCTTTTAACATTTTAAAGTGGTATTATGTCATCTCATAGTATTACATCTGTGTCAAGTCACCTTTATTTATATAATGTTCTATACAATACAGATTGCGTCAAAGCAGCTTTAAAGTATTAAACAGGAAAAACGCGTGCTGATAATGCAAGAGGTCATTTTATTAGTTAAAATCAGTTCATTGTTGATTCAGGGATGTCATCGACCATTGTCTAATTATTAGATCTGGCATGTCCATTTATGATGTTAGTTAGATATGACAAGATATAATAATTTCTTAATTTGCAGCATTGTAATATGGGTAGATGCTCTGATTATCTCATCTGTTCTCAGGAGGGTGAACTATATCGTAACTTGGCTCAGTGTTGTTGGACCCGTCATCAGGCTGGACGTCCCTTTGAGCTACAGCACCGAGGTGTCCGCTCCAGACTGAAGCGCTTCTGCTTTGACCTGTTCTGATCTTCCTGTCTGTCTCAGACTCCACAGACCCAGAGGACATACAGAGCACATGCACAGTGTCTCAAAGTGGCCAAAAAGGCTTCAGAAGTCTTGTTAGCATTGCTTGAAAATTCAAGACGCCAAGTCTTTAAGTTCATAAGTTAGCTCAAGGATACTCTTAATGTATAAATTCATATACTGCTATTCAAATGTTTGGGGTCAGTAAGATTTCTTGTTTATCAAGGAAACATTAAAGGGTTCATATGATGCAATTTCAATTTTTCCTTTCTCTTTTGAGTGTTACAAGCTTTTGGTGCATAAAGAAGATCTGTTAAGTTAGAAATATATTAAAATAGAAAAAAATTATCTTTAATTATAATATTTCACTGTATTTTTTACTGTAATTTTTATCAAATAAATGCCGCCTTGGTGAACATAAGAGACTTATTTAAAAATCATTAATGAATCTTAGTGTAGTGTATACAAAATTAAAGGTACTCTTGCTCCATATTATGTGACGGATGTCACCAAAATGCTCTGAGAACGATCTGTTAGAATTCCCATTCAACCCAGCTGCATGTGTTCAGAGGATGCATGTACACAACCTGCACTGCTGCCATCGTTGTTCATGGGGAAATCATTTAAATACAGGGATTTGTTCAGAAAATGAACAGTATGTGACACTGTCATTAAATTAAAAAGGCAAACAATAGTTTTCTCTGCTGCTATTTTTTTTATTTATTTATTTTTTGCATTTTGGAAGCATTGTAAAAATCCTGTAAGAGTAGCTGTGTGTGCATACAAAGGATTGCTATTCAAACATTAGTTTGGAAGTCTCTGTCTTCAGCTGCAGAGGTGTGTGTGTGTGTGTGACTCAATATATTTTCCCTAGTCAGGTATTGCAACGCATACAGATGCGTTTTCGCCTGTTTTTGGCATTTCAGAGCACTGGAATTGAAATACAGTATGATTTGTATAACCTTGCATCTAATAAGCAAAGTAAATAGTCTAATATATTTTTTGTTGTGTCTCCCTGTAGTCTGACATTTTTCTTTATTATGCAGCCAAGTAGTATGCTGTGCCAGGACATGGTTTAAAAGTTGAATGGAATCAAATCCCCCTGAAATCCTGAGCATCTGAAACGGAGGAGATGAGTTTAGAGTCCGGAGTTTGAGAGAAGACGGTGAAAGTCCTCAGTCAGCATGTCTAAATGGGGCGCGCGTCTCTGGGGACTGTATCAGTGTTGGTAAGGAGGTCAGCCTCCTACCCGGAGCATCTCGCTCTAATGGACAGACAGGAATGATGGAGGGGAGAGAGAGAAACATATAGATGGAGCACGGAAGGGAAATGTTACCTGCTTCATAAACAGAGCAATTCTTAAAGGTTTAGGCCCCCCAGAAATTAATTAAGGGCTGTCAAGCTCAATTATAGTCTTCAAAATCTTTTCAAATCTGTGTATTTGAAATTGAAATGTCCAGTTGGTGTTTGGTTTCATTTGTGTCTTGAATTCATTTCTCACGCAGAGCTACAAGTCACAAATGGACTGATTTTATCCCATCTAACAAAAATATGTTCTTAGAACGTTTTGTTAATGTTAGTTATTAAATTACAAAAACGTTCTCTGACAAGAACATTCCATTTTATCATTATAGGAACACTTCTGGATGTTCTCAGAATATATTAACAGTAAGTAATGTTTAAAACGTTCCATGGTCCATGAACGATGTATAAATAACTTTTTTGTACTGGAATTTTGAGAATGTGCGTTAAAGACAAGATCACGTTGAATAAATGTTCTATAAACTTTCTGTAATGTTAAGACAATGTTAGACAAAACATTAAGGGGACGTTATTTTTGAATGTTGGTTCATAATAGTAACGGTTTAAAAAAAAAAAAAAAAAAAAAAAAAAAAAGCTAGACGAGGGTCAAACTAAAGTTTCAATTTACATGAATGATGTTTGTTTTTGTGCTGACATTTTGAGAATGTTAACTAAAGACCAGAGAACTTTGAATGACCATTCTTTTAACATTAAAGCAATTACATTTCATCATTAGGGGAATACTTTTGAATGTTTTCTGAACATTCCAAAATAACTATTAATTGGTAACATTTAAGTTAGTCGAACCTTTAGCATTTCTGGATGAGAGACATGAGAGTGAGTAAATGGTAACTAAATAATTGATTGGAATAGTAAAAAAAAAAAAAGCCTACATTTTGTCATGTTCTCACCATTGTTACGTTTCGAAACCATATAATTTCCTATGTTTTTATTGAATAAACTGCCACAATTAAAATGAATAGCGACTGTGAATCTCCAAATATGAAAAAAGAGGGCAATAAAGTAATCTATGAAATATGAGGTGTGATTCAAGTCTTCTAAAACCCTATAGCTTGGTGTGAAGAACGGGGGCAAAATGTAAGTCATTATTCACTTAGATTTCAAATGTCATTCAAGTTTGCCTTCATTTCCAGTAATTTTGCAGCTCAACAATTTCACTGTATTGAAAAGCACAGCGCAAAACATCATTTATTCTCCGCAGAATGCTAATGACTAGCATAAACGAGCTAGCATGCTCAAAGCGCATGATGTTGAGTAAATGATGACAACAATTTCATTTTTTGGTGAACTCTTCCAGTCACATTTGCGATTGAATGACTGTGTGCAGAACGTCTAATTGGCGGACGTTGTAAGTTTTAAACATACCTCAATATTATTATTATATCTGGAGGAGTTGTTACATTAGAGGAAAGGAAATTAGAATTGCCTTAGAAACAAATATCCATTTATTTTACATGCTTCACTGGAGGTATTGCTTAATGGAGTTTGATCGCTCCTAATGGAGTTGGGGAATTAAATTTGTGAAATGCCACCCTGAGCGTGAACGAGTCGCTGCTGACATCTGTTGGTCAGTGTGTGCTGCGTGTGATGTTGTTGTATTTTACACGACTGTCCACTAGGGGCCGCCATTGACCGAACAGCAAATTATTCAACACTGCAGCGACTCCATAAAAAGTTTTCGTCCCTGAAGCCACGCTTAAAAACCATTTGATTGAATTAGATTACAAAATATAATGGCAAGTAGCATTTATTATAAAGGCATATAGCACAAGCTCACCTTTCAAGCATGTTTCTCAGGAAATTAAACAATATATGTTTGAACATTTAGGTCAAGCAGACACTTGGTTGGAGATCTTGTTATCTTATACCGGTGTTACTTTGCCATTATTTATATACTATTTAGAGTATTTAAAAAATATCTTAATTAGCTTTTTTTTATATTTTCATTTTACAACTTAATTTAAGGTTGAATAATTTTGTTACATATGGTAATTTTAATTGTTATTTTTCTATGTGGCATTCTTTCATTTACTTTTACTTAATTTAGTTTTAGTAATTTATTTCAATAATAAATAACTTATTTCAGTTAGTTGATTAGAGGTTTTCTAATCTAATATTTTATATATATATATATATATATATATATATATATATATATAATAACAATAATATTGCAATGACATTTAGGTGTTTTAAGTCTGAATTTATAAATTATTTTCAGCTGAATTATGTATTTGTCAGTTTTATGTGTACTTTACAAATGCTGTTTTACAATTATTTATTAGCAGATGCTGTTATCCAAAAGGACTTGCACATGAGGAATACATAGGTGTTTATACATAATACATAGGAGGAATACATACCATGTTTTTTGGACACAAGCATGACGGAAATACCATGGTAGGTCTTTAAAGTACTTTACAGCAGCGTTATATTACTTTTATTATACTCTTATAGTTGTAATATTTTGAATGAGCTTTTATTTTTATATTTTCAATTGTAATTTTATATAATTATTTAGTTTATCTTTATTATTACTTTGTATTTTAGCTTTAATTCAGTGACTAAAAACATTTTTTAAATAGTTTTCATTTTAGTTAACAACAGCAACATCACCCTGACATATGAATATGATTATCAAGCTGTACTCGGACAGTATGGGCAGAGCTGAGTAGAATGAAAAAAGCCAACAAACAAGGTTTAACTGTATTATTGGTTATGTTAACAATTACATTTTTTCCCTGAGAATGTTTTATCTGGCAGTGATATTCCAGACAAGGAAGACCCCTTTCCTGCCCAAATAATCCAGACATCCTCTTGGCTTCCTGCATGATTCGTATAATGATCAAACCCAACAGAACCCATCTCTTGCTTGTCTACATCAGACTTTCCAACAGCAAGTAAAAATGGGTCAGATCAGATCTTCTTTTTAGGATCAAACCATCTGCATCTGCACCCTCTTACATATGAGAATGGGGTCAGTTTGTCTGTAATATGTTACAGTGAGAGTAAAACTAGTGCATCCATGTTAGTTGCTTTAAAAAACTGTTGGGTTGCAATTTCCAAGCCTCTGTAGAGCACTAGAGTTTATTTATAATTAAATAAACCCTTAATTGGGGGTTTATTGGACCTTACACTTCAGTCAATTCCTGAAGCGTGAGTCTAGACTTGTTGTAAATGCTTGACATATCTGACGTATTTACAACTGTATCATGCTATAATGCAGCCAGCATGAGGTATTATAAAGTAAAGGCATTACTGAGGTAGTAAATGTGATTTAATAGGAAAATTAGCTGCTGGAAATGCTCCAAACGATCCGCTCCAACTGATACGGGATGGTGCGACAGCCGCTGTTTGTTTTCTTGTTCTCCATCACACACACACACACACGAACACACACACACACACACACACACACACACACACACACACACACACACACACACAGATGCAAATATATGTCCACTGAGACCTAAGTACGTGGAAAAAGCTAACGTTTCTGATTATGTCCTCTAAAAGACATCAGTGTTTACAATGTTTCACTGATGCCAACGGTGAATAAACAAAAACATATGGTTGTTTAATGTACCAATTATTATGCTAAGTCAGATTTGACCTTGTCTGAAATTAGAGAGAGAGACTAAAATAAATGTTCGATTAAAAAGTTGCTTGATTGCTTGACTGAAACCATAAAAAATACCTAAAACATAACTAAAATAATAAAATCTCTCTATATAAAATTTTAATTTAATATAAATTGACATTCAGTCTTTATATATACTGTATATAGCTGTTTTAAATTAATATTATTGAGATACTACTTTAGTTTTTATTAATATTTTGAAACAGTTTTTATTTTTCTATTTCAGTTAAAGTTTTGGTAATTTTGTTGTGTGTTATTATTTGTAGTATTTTTATATATATATTGATATATTATGTCTATAGAGTTTTATTAATTTAACTTTCAGTTTTAGTTATTTTAATACATCAAATTAAGCTAAATTAAAAATGAGAAATGTCGCTGTGGCTATTTATGTATGTGTAAATGTATATATATATATATGAACAATAAATAAGGCTGCATATATGAAAAAAAAATACAAATTAGATTTGTAATCAGCTTTATTGCAGTGATGTTTAATAGATTGGCAAAGTCAGTAAAACAACTAGAAATCAGTTTCTCATTGGCCATTCTCAGTATCTCACAAACACTGACTTGTGTTGGAATCGTCTAGTCACTGTGCTGGATTTGTTGAGAAAAGGGCCTTTTGTTTCCTTCAGTACGAGGCTTTAATCACATTCTGGCTCTTTCTCATATACTGCCTGAGGAGTTTTGGCCAGTGTCATTGTTGCCAAGTTAAACAGAGTTTTCTGGGAAAGAACCAAAGATCTGTGAGCTCCAGGACCAATAGATGGCCTCATATCACATAGCACAAGCAAACTTCAGAGTAAATTTTACTCTGCTTAGGGTTCTCTGAGCACTTATAGTCCATTCTTAGCAGTGCTTGCTAAGGCTATGCTTGAACAGAAACTTAACCCTAAGTGTTAAACTTGATGTGTAACTTGTCTTGCACCATTTGTGCAATGATATCTCAGATTGTGTGGCCTTTTGAGAAAAATGTGCTATTATTATTTTATTGATGCGTGTTATTTTCAGACATGCCGTTTTCACTTGGTAAATGAAAAATTCCCAGAGATTTAGATTGACGTAGGAACCCAAGCCATGACTAGAGCCCAGAATATCATAATCCAGACTTGGAGGTGAGCTCTTTTAACTTGGGCCTGTAAGTAATTACCTAGCAAGCACAAAACAGCCTGCTAAACCTACTCAGAACTCATTAGCTTCTGCAAAAAACAAACGCTAAAACAATTCAGCTCATATTAGCAACCACATAGCAAGCTAAAACCATGCAGAATACCGTAATAAATACATAACAACATGATAAGCCACTTGGAATACATGAGTAAACACTAAACAGGCAGAAAACAACTCAGAACAAGCTAAAACATACAGAAAACTTAAAATACCACATAACAACATGCTAAAACTAGAGCTGTAGTCAAGTAAAGCTTTGTCGAGTCCAAGTCATGTCCAAGTCCAGGACTAGTCGAGACCGAGTCAAGACCGAGTCCAAAGAGGTTCGAGTCCAAGTCAAGACCGAGTCCAAATGAGAGAAAAAAGGGTCCTCTTCAAGACCACATACTTAACTACTGATAATATGTGATGCGAGAGACAGCATATCTCCTATTGTAAGAAAATAATTTTACATTTTTATTTGTAATGATCAAAAAGCATGTGTAAAGTAACAACTCTGTAGGACAGGGGTCTCCAAACTAGATCCTGGAGGGCCAATGTCCTGAAAAGTTTAGCTCCAACTGGCCTTAACACACCTGGAAGAGTGTGTCTAGTAAGAGCTTGATTAGCTGGTTCAAGTGTGTATAATTAGGGTTGAAGCTAAAAGGGGCGTTACACAAGATCCCGGGCCCTATGCATAGGCAGTCCTGATGGGCCCCCATGTCCCCCACCCATGAAAATATCCAGGTAAAATAAAATATATTTCAGATTCATACTTTTCAAGGGCCCTCTCTTCCTTTGGGGCCCTGGTAATCAGTTTTACCCCCAGTCCGACCCTGGGAGCTAAACTATAAAGGACACTGGCCCTCTAGAACAGAGTTTGGAGCTGTAAGGTCAAATTATTTTTATGTACTTTATTTTCATTTTATTTACTTAATAATGCTGCTTTTGCTTACATTATGTCTGTGGTCAAAAAGTAAAATGACTGATGCCTTGGCACATTGCACACACACATGCAAAGCTCGGGATATGACAAATGCGCGCGGCAAGGCTAGAAGGGTTACGTTTGGCTCTACTGGGCATGCGCACATAAATACAGGGAAATTTTTGTCATACTATACTAATGCTTGCATAGACTAGTCGAGCGCTGTCGGAAACAATTGACTACTCCAGCATGCATTAAACATAATGCATACAAAGTGTTTGCAAGTACGATGTGAATTTTAGAATTACAATATTGTGTGGAGCTGTTACTTTCTATGACCTTATCTATGTTGCATGTAAAAATAAAATATGTAATATAATAATTAGGGTTGTGCCTGAAGCCGAATACCTTATTCAGAATGGCTCAGATAATGGCTTCAAAAAACGAATAACGGATAAGGAATAATTCTGCCTGAATACTCGGCTGAAGCTGACACAGTCTGGTGTTTGCTAGATACACTGTAAAATCTAATAAGTTGGGCTTACTTAAAAAAAGCATGCAAACTGATTGCCTTGAAAAAACTAAGTAAATTTAAATAGGAATAGTATGTTGTACTGACAAATGCTTAGTTAGTATAGTTAACTTACACAAGAGTTCTAGTAACTAAAAAAGAACTGTAGGGGGTACTTGATCCTTTCATTTAGGTTTACTCATGACTTAGTATAGCTACTCACTGACTCCCAGAATGCATTGCACAGAATAAATTATGCAGTTGCTTTGTTTTAAAGTTGTTGTTTTTATTTGCCAATTTTATTTGCTGTCTTGTGTCAGCAGTAGCACAACAAAAAGAGCAAATAAAATGGCTATTGTTACAATTAATGAAAATAAATTAAATTTAATTGTTACCATTGTTGTGATTCACGTGATGAATGTTTAACTCTGTGTGTGACTTCAGCATATTACCACTTACTATTTAAGGATTATATAAAAAGCATATCAAGGTATTTATGAAAAATAAAATCTCAACAAGGTCATTATTAAACACATACATAAAAATGCTTTAATTAAAAAAATAGGTCATTTTATAAAAGCAACCTTTTTAATACTTTTCTTTGAAATCAAATAACTCTGATTTCATGATGCATTTCTCCATTAATAGAGAGAAAATTATAGTAACATAAATGAAGTTTCAAGTGCCCAACCAAAGGGAACGCTAATCACTATAATGGTGAGCTAAAAAAAAAAAATACGGCAATTAGCAACATATTAGTGCACTGCTGCCTCTCACTGGTTTATTAATGTCGTTGGTTCCTTTGTGGCTACTTGAATATTTTAAGTAAGTGTCACTCAAAACAGTAAGTAAATTGTTTTATTTGCCTTGAAAGTAGCTAAAACTTAATAAAACCTAGTAAGTATAACGACTAAGTAAAGATAACTAATTAAATCTAAGTAAGGTAAACTATTGGATTTTACAGTGTAGGCTAACAGGTGAGCCAGGGGAGCAGCGCAATATTATACGGAGAGCTCTAAAGTCACGAGTGTGAAGTGAATAAATGTAAACTTTATGAGCAAAAAGAGCGCAAATCAAACACCCGCATTTGTTGTCGCCTCTCTGTGCACCTCTCAGAAAGCGTTGCAAGAGTAATTTTACCTATAATAATACATAATACACGTTATAGTATTTGTATATATTTTAAAGGCAATGATTTAAAGCTTATAGGCTATGATGTGAAACGAATTAATGGAATAAGCACAGCGCGCTCACCAATCAAACAGCCGCGCTGCGCATCTCAGTCTCTCAAAAACCAAATCAGTTCTCCCGAGAGAGCAGGCTAATAATCAGCTTAGATACGGATACATTGTCTACTTGTCCTACATGTTTGCATCTTTACCTTTTGCTGGTTTGCGCGGCACACACACATCTGTTTAGTGAAGTTCACTAAACATTATAGACTCGCTTAAAGTGTTCTGCGTAATGAAAATCTGCGCATTGAATTGATTCAGTCGTGTTCAGGTGATCACTAAACATTTTCATGACATCTCTCTGCTTGCATGATAAATATTATTTTAGAAATTAATAATTATTTTAGTTTAACACGACATACTTGTTCAGTGATAACTACGAAAAAAGTCATAACGGTCTTATCAAGTAACTGTACGACGTTGTATCTGAATGCAGATACGAAAAATGTTGCGATTGTTACAGACACAAATACTGGCTGTTACATGAAATTTTAAATATGTAATGTCATAATTATTAAGTTTTAAAAATTTACATATGTAATTGTTGCATAAGGCTATACATTAATAAGCGTTTATTGATAACTTTTTTTATGTTTTCATTTTCAATAGCATAAACCACGAGTAGTCGAGTAACTCAAGCATTTTTTATAAAACAAATCGACTAGTAGAAATCAGTAGTCTTGCAACCCCTATACTGTACAACATAGTATTTCATTATTGTAAAGGGTACGTTTAAGGCCATCTAGGTGTAGACGTAAATAAAACAGAATCTAACAGGAAGAAAATTAAATTAGAAACATCTAAACTTTTCAGGTCGCAGCAAGTGCACCGCTGGTCATGCACATCCTTTCTCGGAACAATACTGAAAGCTAAGCCAAGATGGAGAAACAGATGATCATAGCTGTACAAGGATAGTAATTTTTTAAATGAATCTATCAGCAGAGCTACTGCAAGGGTATGGAAGCATATGGGTAGCATTATTCAATTTGGAATGTAATATTCAAAATGACAATGCAATATGTAAAATGACAATGCATTTCTGTATTTACATTTACATTTTCCAATACATTTGTGCAACGTTTGGTGCAAAATGAAAATGAAAATTAAATTACATAATTTTAATTTGCCATTTCATACACCAGTTTTAATATGTAAAATGAATACTAATTGTAACGCTTTATAAGTTGCAAAATTAAAATGAAAATGTATTACAGAAATGATAAGATATGTCTAACATGTTCAAGCAAAAACTGTGGCAAAATGATCATTTAAATGCTATTTTTCTTAAATGCATTAACACTCACAGTCAAGACACTTACGATTGCATTTTCATTCAGTGTCCCGCAATGAATGTAGCAAAATTCAATGTGCACAATGAAAATGCATTCCGAGCCGATCACGTCTCCGCCCCCTCCCGCCATGTCAATCACTGTGTGAACAAGGCGGGGCTTGCAGAAGGTCAGAGACTCAAATCTCAAGAAGAGGATTCAAGTGAGAGAACATGGACAAGACAGTTGGCCGGTGTACGTTTTGATCATTTCGGTTTATGGCTTCAATATTTCATTCGCACTTGTGGGCGGAGCTGAAACGCTGCTTTCATCTGATTGGTCGAATCGCTCCAGCTTCAGCTCGGTCTTTTCATTCTTTCAGGCAGAATAAGAGTCAGTGCGAGTGAAGCACTGTAATGTCTGAAACTACACTCACTGTTAATTAGCATAATATTTGAATCAGATGTAGCTGGGCACATCAAATCTCAAGCTACAGAGTGCTTTGGAAAAAAGGAGAAAGCGGCTCGCCTAGCGTTTTCCAAAAGTTTTCAGTCGCGACATCATGCAAATCTGGTTTTGTTTTGAAGAAGAAATTTTTTATTTTATTTTTTTGTTGGACTCGGTCAAGACCAACTAGAACACTTGGCGAGTCCAATGGCCAAGTCCGAGACAAGTCCGAGTGCAAATGGAACGAGTCCGAGGAAAGTCCGAGACGACAGAAAAATGTCTCGAGTCCGGACTCGAGTCCAAGACCGGACTCGAGTACTACAGCCCTAGCTAAAACCACTCAGAACACCCCAGCAACCGCATGACAACAGGCTTAAACAATTCAGAACATCCTAGCAACCACATGACAAACTTTTACATTTCAATTTTAAAACATTCAACATGAAAACATTTTGTTAATGGAAAATGTAGCCTAATTTATGTCCTAATGTTATTGTCACTTCTATCTCTTTCTTCAGGGGGACGTCACATTTAAAAATTTGTTTAGCTCCTCGCTATGCTATCCCATTGACAGCTGTGCTAAATCATCATAATCTGCTCTAAAACATCAGTTTTCAGACTGGGGATTGTCACACAGGAGAATTAAAAAATAAGCGTTTAACGTCACAGAGGATGCACGTCTGAGAGCCCACCTTTTTATGCCAGTGGTGCTTTGTTTTTCCCAGCCTCCTCCTTCCTAAACTCTCTTTTCACTCCATACATGTGTTTCTCATTTGCATCTGAACTATCAAAGCACAGCTAAGGGTTTTTAATATACCTGCTGAAAGATGTTACATCCAGAGAAACCAAAGAGAAAATCTGTAATAATGAGTTCTGTAATACCTGGAGAAAGCTTACTGTTAGCATTGCTATTCTTCGGCTAGCATATTTAGCTCTGAAAGTATATAAGTCTATTGTATAGCAGCTTGGCAACAATGCAGAACTATTTTGATATTTGTTAATACTGGATTGGTTCTAAATGTAAAGTAAGTGAAGTTTTACGCTAATATGTCTGCCTCAATTCTCCACTCTTGTTTCCTCAACACTGTGTCCCATGTTGTATGCTGGTTCTGATAAAATGCCCCCTCAGGTTTGGATCAAAGTACAGGGAAATAGACCCATATGGAGGGAATCAGGCACTAGCGGAGCTGACATACAACCAGATTTTCCAAGTACTTTGGAAAAGTGCACATGAAGGACAACTTAGGTGCCACTGGAAGAAAGGTTAAAAATGTTTCTATGTTGATTCATGGGTAAATCATAAAAGACTCTAAATTCTAATTGGATGGCCAACATTCAGTGTAATAGTAAATACTGTCAAGTATTTGTTCAAGTCCTCCTGAAGTTTAAATTGTAGTCTGTTACTGATTCCCAACTACATGACAAAAAAAATGTAGTTTACATGTAATCATTTACTAACTAGCACTGGCATCAAGTGTGTTCATACTGTTTATGTTTTTATTCAATGCCGTAAAGGCAATTTTTATATATTGTCATATTTTGTACATGCAATTTTAGTTTACTTGTAAAAAAATAAATAAAACTAATAATTATAATAATTTCAACAAATTTACTGTAAATGTATGAATGCTGTTTCTTTTGATCTGCCATGTTTTCTCACTGACACAAAACTCTGGGTTTAAAGAAAATCCCAAGTTTCCCACTCGTAATTACAACATTTACAACATTACACAACCGTAAACAACCTAAATTTAGGGTAATTCACTGTATTCATTACAGAGTGGAAAAATTTGTTTTGTATCTACTAATAGTTGATCTGCTTAAAATAACAGATTTAATTCATTGCATGTATTGAAATATATGGCTCTCTAGTTTGGTTTTCGTTTGTCTCTGTAATGACTCTCACATTCAGCTGCTTCCCATTGGATGACTGGATATTGTGCTTGCTTCCTTGAAACGTAAGATGCCAGTGGTTAAAGTTTATAGGCAGTTTCAAAGACCCCCTGCTCACAACAACCCCTGATGCTCAAGAGATGAGTCAGTTAAAAACAAGTATGCGCGTATGGTCATGTGTGCGTCACGCTACGCTTAGCATGTGACTTAGCAAGCTTAGTTACACAAAATCTGCTCTGATTGGTTAGCTGGCCCATTGTGTTGTGATTGGTGAACCACTTAGAGCATGTTCCAGAAATGACACGCCCCTTCCATACTGACAAGTTTCATCTGCTCGAGAGTAAATATTAACAATGGCCTCAATTTTACCATACCAATTAAAGCCGGATTCAGATCCAGAAAATGTTTATGAACAAGAGGATCATACAGAACCTTTGCTAGCATGGATTTACAGAACATGATACTTTTTAAGAGTCGATGGTCTCTAGCGCAACTCAACCAGGCCTCTCCCCCTTTTTTGTGTATTTTGTAGGAGGGATTATTTAAATGAGTGACATTGTGACTTCACAATATCCAGAAATAGAGCACCGTCGTGTAGTCCAAATGTGCTGTTTGTTGTAGTTCTTGAAAAATGTTTTCTGTTAAAGAGAATATCTCCCATTAGAGTGGACTTTGAGCTATGTAACCTTGCAGAACTTTTTTATTCTCAAACAGCAACATTACACATTAACTAAAGTTGAAAAAGTATAAAGGCATAATAACAAAAATAAAGTATTATGACAAATCATTTGTGTAAATTTGCCACAAGCTCATTGTCTGACACATTTATTATATATTTTTACCACATGTTGGTCACAAATAAAAAAATAAAAATGGTGGCAAGCCAATAAGCAATACCCTAGCAACCACCCAGAATACAACATGTTGGTAACCACCTACAAAGTCCTAGCAGTGAGTTTTACACCAGAAAACACCACCAAACATGTATGTTATTCGTAATTTTCACAACAAAATACTGGTGCGAGGTAAATTAAATGTTACTAGGATTCGACTGCAGAGACCCTACTGAAATTTATGTATTTTCCTCTGTTACAATAACCCCACAGGGAGAAAGAAAATGTCCACTCTGACGCTCTGCCACAGCTGTTGCCTTTTAAAATGCTCATTGAGTAAGAAGATATACAACAATTGAAACACATCCAATGATAACATGCTGGAAAAGTGTGCTGTGGTCACATCCACTGTCAGTGGGAGATTTATCTGAAGGCCAATAATAACATGGCTGTGTTGCGTTAAGTAATGCCCTGTTAAACAGTTAATGAAGATATACTGTCTACTCATTTCTTTTAGAGCTCAATTCAAGTATTAGGCAACACAGAAAATACTGTGTGATTGTGGAACATCGCTGGTAGTTCTTATGAAGGATGCTGGTGCGAGACATTCATCTAGTGGCTCAAATCTGTGGTACAACACCACTTGTTGATAAACTAGACAGACATTCTCTAAAGTAAAATTAGGTCAATTTTAAACTTGGTGCTAAAGTGTTTTGAGTGGTTGCAAAGTCGCCCATGCTAAGGTGTTCAGGGTTAGTTTTTTGGGTTGTTTCCAGGACGTTGCTGTTCCTTAGGTGTTCTGAATGGTTATTATCACATTGCTATGCGGTTGCCGGGGTGTTGTTCTTTCTAATGTGTTCTAAATGTTTTTTAACATGTTGCTGTGCAGTTGCTAGGGTATTTTGGGAGACTGTCAGGGCATTTCTAATGTGTACTGAGTGTTTTTGAAATGTTGCAGGGTTTCGTTAAGGTGTTCCTGGTTTGTTGTTTAGTGGGTTGCTACTGTACACAGCAAAATCTCCAGAGTTGAAATCCTAGTGTCTTTTAGAGTAAAGTGTTAGAAGTTGTGGTGTTGAATTAACCATAGACAGTAAAAGAAATGGACACAGCGACCCCATTGGATTCAACAGAGACAAGTGAAGTCAATTAGAAGCACTTCCTGGGGGTCAGGCGTACTGCACAGACTCAAACTGAGCTTGATGACGTAGATGTCACGTGAGCAACCTGTAAATCTTCTAATCGCTTTGCTTAAGAGAAATCTGAATCACACACCGAATCTTCCAGAGAAGGCGAGCGTGAACAGGAGCAAATTTTGGTAAGTATTCTGATTAATTATCTCTCTTGACTTCATGCCTCCACGTCCCCCCGATAGCCTCATAGACAGTAAAAGATTGTCTGCGTGCTTCTCCTTCTGATCATACGGTAATTTCTTTACTGCGCGTCAGTGCGCGACAGAGAGTCGCTGGTTATGACGCAATCGTTAGCCTATTTTTTACATAAACTGCTTCTACGGTACCATAACGTAAGATCAGTGTTGGGGAGTAACTAGTTACATGTAACGGCGTTACGTAATTTAATTACAAAATAAATGTAACAGTAATCCGTTACAGTTACTAAGAAAAAATGAGTAATTAAATTACAGTTACTTATGAAATTTGTAACGATTACAAAGAGGATTACATTTGAATATTTACACACATCCACATACAGCTTATTTCTTTCCCAAATTGCACTAGAACATATGGCCCATAATCTCCGCGACGCGGAAAACATATTCGTAGAATCCAGTCATAAAAATGGAATTCAGCCTATAACGCGGACGCAATATGCCACATTTTGGATGAATAGATCAAAAGTAAGTCAGTACACTTGAATAAAAATGCAGTATGGACTGGGGTCTGTGAATATTAAGCCGCGAAAAGACTGAATATGAATCCTGCACGTTCTGCGTGTCTGTGGAAATCATGCGCTGACTGGACATCGGGAGAACCAGGACTATTCCCGGTGGCCTGGCAGACGATTTGGCCTTCTATTTTAATATTGTTATTGTATAATTGCAGGCCGAATATACTAAAGCGATTATTTCCGAATCCGCCATTCGATAATTAAATCTAAATCATGAATCAGTTAGTCGTGACTGGCAATGGTTGGGCTCGCGCGCTCTCTGCGCCTCCACCGAACGGTTTGGATCAGACTCCGAGTAATCAATGCGAGAGAGAGAGACCGGAGTGAACTGTGTAAGCGCACAGCTGGAGCAGAGAAGCGACACTTCTGTTCAGGGTTTCAGGTGCAGGTCAGTTTCATCTGTAAATATGCTAATGTAGTTTTGTCTTTGTTTACTTAGTCAAGCA
Source organism: Carassius carassius (assembly GCF_963082965.1). Taxonomy (NCBI): domain Eukaryota; kingdom Metazoa; phylum Chordata; class Actinopteri; order Cypriniformes; family Cyprinidae; genus Carassius; species Carassius carassius. Next base: position 19,158,429 of record NC_081803.1, read on the forward strand.
GCAGCAGCACATTGCTCGCTATCACTCAAAATACTGTATAAACGACGTCATTATTATCTATTGTAATGTTACAGTAGTAATTTAGCAGACAACTTATCATATTTTATCATAGGTTTAGGGGGAGCTAGTGCAGACAAAAACACAACCCTGAGGAAAATTAATATAGCCTATGGTATGGCACTAACCGTGGTTTAACTATGGAATTTGTAGTAAAAATAAATACAAGTGGTAATTAATTTGCCAAAAAAAAAATTGCACTTACAAATCATGGTAAAAGTCAAATAAAAATCTTCAGTATTAAAGTCATGAGAGGATGGATGGATAATGGAAGTGAAGGTGCAGTTCAGGAGAGAACTCTTAATTACGTTGCAAGTCCCCCAACCTAAGGATTCAAATCTTTTTCATGTCAGGTCCATAAAAAAAATAGGGTTGTCCATGTTTCAGAATGGGTTGTGGGTGTATGAGTGTGAGATTTCCCAGCCTATTTTTTTCCAGTCCATCCCTCATGGAAATTAATCTCTAGAACTGCTCTGAGTCACTTCATGAGCATTTTTTACTTATTTTGAGAAACTATCATCATATCATATACAAAGAGACAGCATTTGTTTCAAAAAGACACCAATGTTTCAGGAGTTTAGTACACAAAATAGGAAACATGCATATTAGATAACCATATTTGAGTTGATGTAGCTATATGCTTTTATTTTTTTATTAACTATTTTCCCCAAACCATTGTTAGATGCAGTTAGATGCCTGTAGTTGTGCAAAGATTTGGTTTCAAAAACAGTATCTATAAACTATTTATTTTGAATATTTTAAATCTGCATTGAACTTCAGATCAATCTCTAAGTAAAAGGCAGTACTAAAGTCTGATTGTGTGGTGGATGTGTTCAAATGTGATCATCTTAATTTAAGTGATGAAGGATGGTGAAAGTCTGACAGTATTGAGCACTACTTTAAGGTTAAACCTGCATGGTGTAAATGGTTGAAGATGATTAACAGTTGCAAATAAATATTCATTAGAAATTTATAAAAGTAATCAAAATGTACTCAAAAGTAATTAGTTACATTACTTTATTAGAGTAATTAAAAAAGTTACACTACTATTACATTTTAAATAAGGTAACTTGTAATCTGTAACCTATTACATTTCCAAAGTAACCTTCCCAACACTGCGTAAGATACAAGGTAATGGAGCCTTTTATACATTTTCGTGTTTCTTTAGAAATAATTAATGGACAAATGGAGTCTTTAAACGCCTCAGATGTAAAGTTATTCGCTGTCAAAGTGGTGCCAAAATGAATGGGAGTCAATGGAATGCTAACAGCAGGTGTGGGTCCGCTAGTCATTGACGGCGCCCAGGGGTGCTTCAAAAAAATATGAAACCCTGCCCCCCTGGGAATTAACACTAGCTAGTGTAAACAGCTTCCTTTGGCGGTGTAAATATGCAGAGTTGATGAGTGTTATTAGTCACATCCGGGACATTTGCTCGTGTGCGCGCGCCTGACCCATCTGAAATATTTTTTCACAGACGCCATTTTCTCTTTGCTCGCAATGCGGCGCATAGAGAATGGAAAACGCAGAAATAAAGTGTATAATCTTACTCATAAAATGTGTTTTGTAATATCATATCGTTTTCTAATTATATTTATTTGCTGTGTGGGCATAAACTTTTCTCAACAAAATTTCCTTTCACTCGCAATGCGGAACAGACGAGGACCTCAATTATTTTCAATGAGGGAATTCTGAAAGTAAGTTAACGTTAAGTGTTTTTATCTCTTAAAATATGTTCTTAATATTATTTTGTAGCGATATTTATGTGCCGTTCTCTCCAAAACTTTTTCTCAAGAGAGATATTTCCTTTCACTCACGATGGGGAGAAGACGGTGACTGTGGTTTTATCAAACGAAAACACCATAAGTAAGTGTTTTACCTCGTTTATATGAATTTTATAAGATGATTTTACTTATGATGATATTTAAATGCTGTGCGCGCCTAAACAAGCCTAAAGTTCCTCACAGATTTGAACTGTTGTGCAGCGCAGACGCGGAGGGAGAAAGCAGAATTTTACCTAAGGATTTTACCTAATTTAAAATATGTATTTTATAACATCATACTGATTTATAGCAACATTAATATGTTGTGCATATTCATTCACTACAGATTCTTTTACTCGAAGCGGAGCAGACGGGGAAGTTGGTTTTAACAAGGAAAACACCGAAAGTAAATTTTTTACTTCATTTACTGTATGTATTTCGTAAAATAATATTATTTAATAGTAATATTTGCATGCTGTGCGTGCCTTAACGTTACACATGGGTAGCATGAACTACAGATCAGATATGATTTTTTGGTATGCTTGGCATGTCATTTTATTAATGTGCTGTCCCATTTATGCGTATTCATTTTGATAGACAGAGCCCTGCCTCAGCCCAATGAGATCAACATGGAAGTCAGGAATCACAACCTATTTTCCAGTAAGACAGACTTCTTTTTACAACAAAAATATATACTTTTACAGTGAGTTAAATGCTTTTCCTTTTATGGGATAGTTCAAATTTCAATTATCATTTACTCACCCTTGAATTTGTCTTACGGTATGTCATATATTTCTTTGTCAGACCACAAAAGGATATTTAAATAAAATGTCCCGAATATGCTTGTCCATATAATTTCATTCTATGGCGAATAACATCAAGCTGTTAAAATAAAAGCCAAAGTATAACAGAGTGGTCTTATGTTCATGTGATGTATATTCCAAGTGTTCTGTGGGTATACAATAAGGTTGGGTGAGAAACATACTGAAATGTTGCATATTATTTAACAAACATCCTGACTTGATTGTTGGTCTCTGTGCATGACCGTGTGTTCACGAGACACTATTAGTTCAGTTCACTCTGAATTGGACACAAGTTCTGAAAAAAAAAAGATTAATAAAAATGTGACTAAATGTGTCTAAATGACAGCTGACAGATGACCGTGATCACTTCCTGTTGCAATGAGCACTACAGATATATTTACCTCAGAGAAAAAAATTACTGTATATGTATTTTATTTTGTGTTTTGGTTCATCATGATTGTTCACAACTTGTGTGCTTTTCCTAGTTGAGTTGGATTGAATTGCTTTGCTTTGCTAAAAGAGTCTCATGAACGCACATTCATTCACAGCAGGGGTGGAATGTAACGAAGTATTTGTACTTCGTTACTGTACTTAAGTAAATTTTTACGTATCTATACTTTACTTAAGTAAAAAAAATAATGCATACTTATACTTTTATTCAAGTAGATTTTTCAGCAATTATCTGTACTTTTTACTCCACTACATTATTAAAATGCGTGTCGTTACATCCTTCCGAATCTTGCATAAAAAAAATTTTGGTCGACTGACGTTTTGGCGTTGCTGGCCAATGCACGTTGAAACAGATCGGAGATCTGATTGGTCAAAGAACTCACGCGCTCAGCGCGCATTTTGAAACAACACAAGCGGAACTGATGTAAAGCGAAGAAAAGGACACGGTGGACACCAAATATCAAACATGGACGAAGAGCCAGCAACGTCGACTGAGCTTGAGCCTGTGCCCTGCAGCTCTGATTCTGAGAGACATCCCTGGCCTTATTTAAGCAAGTTATTTGAATTTAAAGGTTCAAAGAATGACTCCTGGCGTTTTCAATGTGTCAAGTGCCTACCTCAACGCAAAGAACTGTTGGCGTTTAAAAACTCCCCTTCAAATTTGAAGAAACATAGAGGTAAGACATGCAATGCTAGTTATTAATATTTAAGTTACAAACTTGCTATGACTGTTATAGAAAAATGGATGTCAACATAACAAAAATATCACACCAGTATAATATTTGTTTGACGTAAGTTAGTGGTAACGTTACCCTAAAAGGGCAACTTCTTTAGCTGGTTATTAGCACAGCAGGGACGATAGCTTGCTAGTACGTTACATTTTTGGAGATGAGCAAACTACTGCTATATCTGTACATTCGTAGTTGGCTAAAATAGCTGTTTGTTTTGACTCGATGAAAAAATGTTCAAACTTTTTATATGGCGTCGGCCCCTAGCTTCTTTACCATTCAACATTGGGTATTTAGTTGACATTCACAAGTAAGCATGCAGGCAAAACTATATCTTGGTTTGATTCGATTGTGAACAATTTTGCACTATGACAGTTGTTTTTCGTCAATATCATGACATTTTTTAGAATTTGCAAACATATATATATATATATATATATATATATATATATATATATATATATATATATATATATATATATATATATACATACATACAGTACAGGCCAAAAGTTTGGACACATTACTATTTTTTATGTTTTTGACAGAAGTTTCTTCTGCTCATCAATCGTAACATCTGCCTTTATATTGACTTCATTGTTTTTCACATAGGTTCTGTTTTTTTTGTCCTGTTAATATTAGGTTGATCAGAGTTCTAAATAGCAATATTGCTTGCATGTTTTAAAAGAAGCACTCACCCTTGTCAAATTTTGTTTGGTGCTTATTTTTTTCTCATTCTAATGTTATACATTATTAGCCTAATGCTTTTGGATTTTCTGTAATCAATGCAGTATAAGCCTCAAATGCAGTTTTAGCTACGTTTTCCCCATGCAGGCCAAGGTAAAGGACTAAAGCAACTGTTGTTGAGCAGAATAAACTGGTCATACTAATTTGATTAAAGTGTTCAGAATAACACTCACATGTGTACTTTTGAGCGTTTACTGCTCTTAATAGTATAGTAAAAATAAAATAAATTGTATGTCATAATTGGCTTAGCTTAATTATTATTTAATGAGTAATAAGTAAATAACCAGATTTTTACAGTGTCAGTATTGCACAACAACTCTTTCCAGTACACAATAGATATTGTTTGTGATTGTTACAATTGAACAGCCCAGACATTGAGACAACTGATTGTACTTTTACTTAAAAAAATACTTTAAAGTAAATTTAAAAGTATGTACTTATGACTTTTACTTAAGTAAGATGTTGATGTAGTAATTATACTTTTACTTAAGTAAATTTTGCAGGGTAGTTGTACTTTTACTTAAGTACTAAACTTAAGTACTTCCTCCACCACTGATTCACAGAGACCAACAGTCAGGTAAATAAATTATGAGGTCATTTTTATTTTTGGGGGCGAAATAACCCTTAAAACAAATTGTTCACCTGAATTGTTATTTACTTATACTCATGCCGTTCCACAGACACCATGTAAGACATGTATGTCATACAGGTTTGGAACCACATGAAGATAAAATAAAAAAATATGACAGAATTTTGGGGTAAATATTTTGATTAAACTATTATTGTGTTGTAATTGATACTTGTCTCTGATATTTCACTTGTTAATAATAGCTTTGATAAATGGATGTGAAATGATTCTGTTTTTTCCCCCAACTTTACAGGAGCACTTTTGTGATGCTGCAAGTGGGAGTGGATTTCTTGCTTAGCTGGAAACTGCAGAGAACCACATTCTGTCGTCCTGAAAAAAAAGAAAGAGACTACTTTCTCCAAAGAGGTCCAAATGCCATTGCAACAGACTTTGTTCAGTGATCAGTAACATACATTCAACCAGGGCTGTCCTTACGGGGGTACAACTGGTGCGGTCGCACCGGACTCCACACTTGAGGGGTAAACGGACTGAATGAGCCCCCACCCCACCCCCCAGCGGGGAACACTCCCTACTTTGCACCGGGCCACGCATCAGATAAGTACTATCCACCTTTTTCCTCAGTGCAGAAGTAAGTATATGGGTGAGACTTGCGTTTCATTAGCCGCTATAACGAGGAGAATAACAACGTGCAGTAAACAGTAAAACTGTTTGCATTAGAAACAAGTTTGTTCTCAATATAGATAACATATTAAAATAGTATGATAGGACACATCAGTTGTCAATATCAAGCAGCAAAATGAACTGTTTTGTACACCTAAAAGTAGCTGGACGCAAAGAGACCGGAAGCTACACCCATAGAATTTATGAATGGCGGCACCCATTTGTACATCAGGAGAAAGGTGGATAAACCCAGTGAAATTCAGAATAAATATTGATCAAATAAGAATAGGTATTTTGTGCCTTTACACTGATTTGCTTTAATATTACATTTAAATTTTTGGAAGAACATGTTGTTTACATGTATTGAAAACACTGAATGTGAAGACATTTTGTTGCAGGGATAAAGTTACAATGTTTCAAAGAAAATAAATAAATGTAAACATGCATTGATTTGTGGGTTAATTTATTATTGTCATGTATACATTCCAGGAGTGTTAAATTTGACTTTTGTGCTGTGCAGGAGAGTTTTTGTAATGCTAACTCAATACACTGGAGTTAAAATATCAAGAGTTAAAATCTGTCTTAAAAGTGTTTGTGACGAGTGGGGCGGGGCCGAGGGACGTGGGAACAAGGAGTGAGGCCGGTGGAGTTATTGGAGATGAGCTACACCTGCGACCCACCGCCGGTCTCGAGTCCCACAGAGGAGATAGAAGGATATAAAACTGGAGCGACGACAGTGAAGGACGAGAGAGAACCAGGCCTGGGCTTTATTTTATGTTTTGGTTTTATTTTGTGCACATCAGTCGTCCGTGAGGGGCTGGTGCGCTGTTTTGTGTTTATTTTGAATCATTAAAGTTTCATTTGATTGTCCGCCGGTTCCCGCCTCCTTCTTCCGGATGAATATGAAGGTTTGATTATTACAGTGGTGCCGAAGCCCGGGAGAAGGAGGGACGCGCTGCTGAAGATCCCTCGCCGCTGTGGTGAATCCGCGGTGCCATGGAGCAGGCGAGGAGGATGCCGCCATGGACGGTTGAGGCGGTGGGCTGGAGTGAGTTGCCGGGGACGGGCGAGCTCGCTGCCGGCCGCCCGCGATCTGGAGGGGCGGCTGCCGTCCATGAGGGAGCGGAGGATTCGGCGCCGTTTGCCAGACAGCTGGAACCTGCTGCCGTCCGCCTAAATGGGAAGGAGCAGGGAACGGGGGACTCCTGCCGGCTGCCCAAAACCGGAGGAGTGTCGTGCCGTCCGCCGAAGCCGTCCAGTGCCACCGCCAGGCACCGCGGAGGAGATCACCCAGTTGGTGGAGGGCCGAGCAGCAGTGCGTCTGGGAACCAGAATTTTTTTTTTCTCCCCTCTCTCGTCTCTGTCGCTCCTCCTTCCATCTCCTTTTCTCTCGCTTCGTCTGTCCTACCCCCAGGTTCCCGCAGGTCCCCGTGAGCGGTTCCCCCCGGAGGGAGGGGGGGGGCAGTAGAGCGCAGTCTCGAGGGTACCCCCCGGCCTGCGAGGGGCGATGGGGGTATGTGACGAGTGGGGCGGGGCCGAGGGACGTGGGAACAAGGAGTGAGGCCAGTGGAGTGATTGGAGATGAGCTACACCTGCGACCCACCACCGGTCTCGAGTCCCACGTAGGAGATGGAAGGATATAAAACTGGAGAGACGACAGTGAAGGACGAGAGAGAACCAGGCCTGGGCTTTAGTTTATGTTTTGGTTTTATTTTGTGCGCATCAGTCGTCCGTGAGGGGCTGGTGCGCTGTTTTGTGTTTATTTTGTAATTATTAAAAGGTCATTTTGATTGTCCGCCGGTTCCCGCCTCCTTCTTCCCGATGATTAGGAAGTTTGAATTCATTACAGTGTTAAATTGTAACTCTTTACACTGGTGTTAAGGAAAAATCAACACTCTGCGGTGTGGACCAGAGTTGTTTTTTAACTCTATACCGTGTACATATAACTCATTCATAGTGTTAAACCTGTAACTCTTTGAAGAGTGTTAATGTAACTCTGAAAAGATTGGGACAATATGCACACTTTTTCGGAGTTGATTTTAACTTTAAGAGTTGAATTATATGGAAGTAAAATAATGACTTATGTCTTTGAAACAAAAAAGCATGCTGAATAGCACTAACTGAAAAATAATGCATTGCATTAACAGTACTTGCATTTTAATGCCTTGTATTTCCAGGGCTTGCATTGTTAGGTCCTGAAATTTTATATAGTTGTTCATTTAAGCTGTGAATATTTCAATTGAAAATATTTCACACACCTTTTCATAATTAAAAAATCAATAATTCATATTCACGTTCCAGAATTCACTTCCAAAATATTAAATCGGTTAAAAAAAAACGATGTATAAAATTCGACAGGCAAATTTCGGTCCATTTTATTTCACTTTCCAAATTCGCTTCCACAAATTCAGTGGTTAAAATTCGGCAGATAATTCGCCCTTTCACATCCGGGAGCTGCAGGAATAGCAGTAGAGCACAGAGGCATGATCTCCAACTGCTGTCAGTCGCTCACCAACAGGTGGTGCAAGCGGCTGTTATATAAGGCCAAAGCAACAGGTGGATTAAGTAATACAGTTACAAAAACTGATCTGCAGAAATTAAGCAAGCGCTAAGTAGAAGTTTTGATTATCGGGGCATGTGGAAAAGCTGATTGTGCGTATGTTTATTTCAACCTCTTTGCTGTTACCAAGTAAGCAGCATTCAAAGGAGATTATAATGGTGTTTTACCCAACGCTGAATTACAGAACTAACATTACATCTAAGGAAGACATATATTGATTTCGGTTGTTTAGTTTCCGTAATTTTGTGTCATGGCTTTTGCGTGCTGAGCTGTAATACTGGGGATCCCCTCACGTCACACTCCAGGATTCCCCAATGACGAGTAATGCTTCTCAGTCAAATAATACTGTGATATAAGACCTCAGATCTCAGAATACATTTTATTGATGATTATGCAAACTATATAGACAGTTAAGCAGATGTAAAATATGAACGAACGCTCAAGGTTTCACGCGGTTTCCCTCAGAAAGCTGTTAAAGAAAAGAAAACACATTACGTGGCTCAGCGCACTAACAGTGACAGTGATTAAAAGACAAAACTCACATCTGACTGATGATGCAAACTATATACAGACAGATGAGGATATGAACGCAAGTTACGGAACAAGAAAAAGTGCATGTTATATATATAAAATAGTTTATTTAATTTATTTAAAAAATAATTAATGAATGAATAAGGGGCCATTCACATATCGCGCCTAATAACGCGTGGGAAAGGCTATGCGCGCCGCTTTCTCCTTTTTTCCAAAGCGCTCGGGCAGAAGCGCTCCTGAGGCTAAGCAACAATGATGCGCTCTCTCCATGAAGACGCGGAAATTTCAGCAAAGGATAAATGGATTTGCAGCACAAAAAAAAAATCGGTTTCAGTAGCTCTGATACTAAGTTTATTTCAAAGTGGCAATCCATATACAGCTATGATCAGCTGGTCCTTCATCTTGGCTGAGCTTTCAACGTTCAGGGAAAGGATGAAGCTGAATGTTTAGTTCTTGTCACATGACCCGCGGTGCACTTGTGGCATTCTGAAAGTTGAGATGTTTTTAACTCGATGCAGTGCGGATGCGCCTGGAAAAAACCAAGAAGTCCTCGCTGCAGTCTGTAGCACGAAGACGTAGCTGGATCAGATCCAATACGTAGTTAATGGAGGTGTGTTTTGGCGACGTCATAGACGCATGCGCAGTACCGATCGCTGGATTATAATGCGCATGCGCTAGTCTTAAGTGACATGCATGCTCAATATTGAATCGAGATGTTCTAACCTATGGTTCTAACCTGTGTAGTAGTAGTTCTGATAAATAGTAATACGTAATTATTGATGAATAATTATTTACATAAATGTGATTAAGTTGTCCTAGTTTCTCTCGACATACATGCAAAATAGTTAATTTTACAACATTTTAAATCACGATTTTAAACCTAAATTTGATGGATTAATAACATGTCGTCACCACAAGTATTTTTTTAATGCGTGTATATAGAACATTTTAAAATTAAGCAATTTTATTTTATTCAGGTCATATTTGCTGTTTAGTGGAAGCAAAAATGATTGTCTCTGTAATTTTAATCCTAAAGCTACAATACGGTCTGTAAACAACTTAACATACCAGTACACATTCAAGGGAAAAATGCAAAAAAAAAAGACAGCATTAAGAATTCTTTAATGACTCATTTTTTCCATATTGATATGTACATAAGGTTCCCCTTATTTGCTCTTCAGTGTTTGCAGGACATGTACGTACATTTAAAAGAAAAGAAGAAGAAAAGAAAAGAAAAAGAAGAAAAGAATTTAAGCTTAATGTATAAACATTCAGATCAAGTAGTTGTCACTCAGTTGTCCTTGGGGCTATAGTGATTCCCATCACAGATGAAGCAGTCTGCTGAGCAGTAACCTTCAAAGTCTTTGGTTGAGTAAAACGCAAGAAGGATTCCTTTCCTTCCATCTCCAACATAGCCTGGCGGGAAGTCTTTAAATAAGATCCCACAGCAAAGGCAACTCGTCACTTTATATGGCACTCGAAACCTCTCCTTGTACTCACTGGAGAATGCACTCCAGTTGACAACACCTATTGTAAGAAAGAGATTTAAAGTAATAATACATTTTGAGCAAAGCTTGAAATGCATTTGCAGTTTGAACGTAATGTGTGGAACTGTTTACTGGTAAAAAAAATAAAACTAATAAAATTAAATAACTTACTGTCAAGCCAGGCAAAATGAGCCTCTTTTCTGAATGATGCTTCACTAACAACATCATGGAAAATCCTGCACGTCAGAGACAGCCTGAAGAAAGACACATCTCCATCTTCTTTGACCACATTCATGAGGATACATCTCTGTATCCTGGTGTGTGGCAGCTGGCATCTGCTCAGCAATTTGTTAAATATTATTCAATATAAAATACTAGTCAAATAATAGCATACATTTAACATGTTAAAAATAAAAACATTTGGAATAGGGAAAACTCCCACCTTACTTATGTCCACCTCATCTGGCACCTCTAGCACCTCATCAGCTTCCATTTCCAATTCTCCTAAAGAAAGAAATTATATTCACACCAATAGAATAATCATGAAATATTTATGGAAAATGTAACTTGAACATGTTATCATCAGTTGTCAGATTAGTTGTTGCAAACCTATTTTAGTTAAAGTTATACCTGTCTTCATTTCTTTGCGCCTTTTTCTGAGAAGCTTTCTTTCAGCATCTGATCTTAAATTATAAAAAAACAAAACAAAAAAAACAAAAAACAAGTGAACTACAGTTTGCCTAGCAAGTACTTACTCCACACAGGAAAAAACACCATAAAATACCAAATACTGTGCAAATTAACATCATTAAAGAGAGGACAAAAAACTGCTACTTCTACTCCTCCTTCAACTACTAATACTAATAAATGTGTTTTATTTATTGGAAGTACTTGCAAATAGGCTTACTTGACGGGATAATTTGTTAGCAGGAGCAAGCACCACCATCTCCTTACTGCAGCCATGTCAGACTGGAAAATATGCTTAATGTAAATCACCCTTTGAGAATATACTTTTCCAAAATTATTAGTTTTGATAGCTCACCTCAGCAAAATCAAAGAGACCTCCCATTACAACATAGAGTGTGTACTGTAACATTAAGAGTAAGTTACATCAAAACAGACATAAATAATAGTAATGAACTTTAATTAAATTGTTTTAGGAGACTGCATCAATATCTTAAGTTAGTTGGATATTGGTTTTGCTCAAACCACAAAATAAATTAATGACAGACAGCAATCTGACAAAGTTATCAAAAAAAAAAATTATTATTGTTATCAAACAATTCTTCCTACCATCAACACAAATACTCCACAGTTATTTGAACAATTCTGCCTTGGAGCACCCTGTTGAGTTCATTTGAAATAAACATGTTATAATTATTCAAAAATAAACTGTGTTTGAATATCTGAAATGTAATTTAGTTATGGCAACAAGAAAACTGCTTACTTTGAGATCATCACGTCCATACTCCTTCCACGGCCCAGGATGTAGTTGCTGTGCAAGTTTTCTACAAAGCATTAAACCACAACAACAATTAAAACAAAAATGGATTAAAAAAAATTATAGTAAAAATGCTAATAAACAAACAAACAAACTGGGGTGGAACAACCCCAAACAAATTTGACTCATTTATCATTGTTTAAACAATTTTATCTATAAACTATAATAGAATTCCAGCGATTAGGTAAATGTAAATAGTTTAAGCATCAATGAAAAATGAGCCATAAAACAAAAAAACAAAATGCATGCAAATGGATGTATGGCACAAAAACAGAACTACCATAATCCTGAACTAATTTTGAACTCTTAATATTTTTCTGAAAAAACCTGTAGGGACCAACGAAACGACAATCGCTGAAGTCAGTGCCGTACAGTGAATCAAGCAAATACATCTCTCTGCTTTTTGGTTTCATGATCTGTAAAACTGGTTCTATTAAGTGATTCTTGGAAGATACAATTATTAGTTATGTCAAAATATCTCTGTGTTACTTGCATTAAGGAGAACTGATCATTTAAACATAAAATACTTACACATATCATCCAATGGTTTGTAGCCCATGAAGGCAGTAAGATGAAGTCACATCTTGCTATATGTTCCTAATACAGACAACAAACATTTTTAAACACCACCTAAAATGACCCTAGTTTACTTCTATTAAAATTTCAGTCATACTTACAGGTAAGTTAGCTGAAGGGTCTGCACAGAATGGTGGCAACCATGTCACTGTCACATATGAGCTAAAACAATGGACCTTTATGTTCTGGTAGATACCATTTAAAATTACAGTTAATTTGATTGCATATAAAGGATCACTTATGCACACTTTCCTAAAAAAAAAAAAAAAGGTTCCACACAGCAGACAGGAAAAAATTACCTTTAAGTCAGCAATATCCCTGACAACTGAGAGGCAGGCATTCAAAATCTGTAATTTGAGATAAAAAAAAAAAAATTCATATTCGCTCATCACAAAACAAAAACATTTTTGTGCATGTGATAAAACTCACAGTCCCTTCAACATCATTTGGATGGCCCAAGGTAATAAAATCTGATCTGTCCAGAATTGTTGCTCCTACTTGAGCCAAAAATTGTTGTTGTGATTCCTTTTCATTTAAAGCATTTTTTATCTAGAAAAACAAAAACAATTGTAAGCATGATTACTTTGCATGAAAATGCAAAATAATTCAACATACCATCTTAATTTGGTCACTGCTTTGTGGATGCATCCAGCATGCCCTGTTTGGCTGCACATTTCGTAGGGCTGTCAAGTCCATCAATGAACCCCGGCTGGGGTCTGAAAAGAGACAAAATATTATGACGCAACTGTGCTAAGTGAAGTGAGATTTTACAAGTGCAGTGTTTATCATGACATTACTTACAGTGTACTGGATCTATTTGTGTAATATCACATGAGAGTCTCTTACTATCATTTAAGGACTGTGGAGGCGTACCTTCACATACAGGACAAGAAAAATCTATTTTACAATATGTGACAAAATTACTGGTCATTGTAAGATGTAAAAATAATAATAAAAACTTACCAAGTACTATCTGACCATAATCATTGAAGGTTAACTGATCACTAGGTGATACAACTTTTTTCAGGCTGTCCTCCATGTTTTTATTCTGTGCGATGTTATAATGGTGAATGATGTTGCGCATCAAAAATGTGTGTCCTGATGGCGTGAGCATGTTAAGGAAATAATTGTTTTTGCGCATTGCAGCAAAAAGTTGCTCTGCGGTTTGAGTATTTACCCAGCCACAAAGTTCTGGGACTACCTGGACTCTCCTAAGAGCATCTCTTGGGTCTTTTGTATTGAATTCGTGGAATCTGTCATACAAAGCATAATGCTCTGATGATCCAGTCAAAGGATGGCAGTTGGTATCCTCCTCCTCCTTCTTATTTTTCAACCATGTTAGATTAACTTTGAGCTTGCCTTCTTTTGCTAGCTGGATATTGGCTGTAGTTGGTTCAGCAAGTCTCCCTTCATGGGGACTGAAAGGTATAGAATCTGCTTCACGAAGATTAACGTGTGCTGCAAGTCCTCTAGCAAAGTCGTATATAACAACATTAGGAAAGTGCTTCCAACTCAGCAGCAAGTCCGCAAAGTCTCTGGGAGACTCTGCTCTTATGTTGAATTTGATGGAATAGACTACTCCACCATGACATGTAATGACTGCCCAGCCACCTAAGAGAAAAGTACAAAAGTACAATTTAAAGAAAGTACAGTTTAGAAAATGACAAAATCATTACAATGGTTACTTAAACAAAAATTACAAGTAACACTTCAACTATTAACTTAATTTTTCAGAATTTAGTTTAGTTTTTCACTAGGTTTTCATAATTTCTTCATACCATACTCGTAAATTTTGAGTAAATCTACCTACTTTTACCAACATTTTGTCAGTGGGTTGACTCAGAGACTAGTTTAAACAGTATTAATTAACCCATGAATAAATTGCAAGTATTTTCTTACAGCAAATGAAATTTGTTATCTGCCAATGAAAGCATTATTGCTGAAAATGAAATGTCCATCAACATAAATTTAAAACTCCTGGGACATTATTATTATTTTTTAATCAAAGCTATAACTTTATGTATTATTAAGATATATTATTATTATTATATACATAGATATTTAAGTGATAAGAGTCAGGCAATTTACCAGAAGCACCCCAAATCTGCTGGAAGATTTTTTCGTACGCTGAGCGGTTTTGCATCTCCGTCCGCAAATGTAACACAAGATCCATCCTTGATCCCTTGGTGTCCAATCCACATTCTTTGCACAGCTTCCTCACTGCATCAACCTAAACATATGACAGACTTTGGTTAAAACCAAAATTGTTGCAAAACGTAATTAGATGTTGTAAATTTGTTCTTACCTTAAGATTAAAGAGCTCATCACCTAACCTTTCCTCTGTGACGTCAAGATCTGGAACATCACAGGACTTTTTTTTTTGTAGTTTTGCATGCTCAGTGTTTAAAACAATGTCTGAATTCCGGGTATTAGGTCCAATCCAAGGAGCCCAGGAATCATAACTGGGACGAACTACAAAGGGGTTTTTCCTGCCACCTTAAGAGAAATACAGAGTGTACAAGTACATTAAAGAATTTCTTTAGTTACACAGACCTAAATAATATTACACATTAAATAACTTACTTGAAAGAAATCCCCGGCCAATCATCTCCATCGTTACGGATTCCCAAAAAGAGACAATGTTTGTATCACCCTTGAATTCTGATGGTGGTGTGGCTATTTCACTGACTGCAACACACAAATTCACAAATCAGGAACATGCTGTTTTTAGAAAGCATGTGTAATACAATGTACACAACACATACTTACAAGGAATACTGAAGACTCCTTTCTTGTGGAGATCCATGATCACCACTTTGGGGTGATAACCACAATTGATGCATGTGTAAGAATAGTCATGGCTGCCCAAGGCTTCAAAGTGGAGGTAACCATGGAGCACTGTGTCTTTGCTGGGAAATTTTGCTTTGGCAGTGGCTTCAAGTATGCTCATTACTCTGCTAACAGCAGTGTGATTCTAAGAATATTCACAGAGTATATAAAAAAAAAAAAGTTACATGACATAACACGTATTACATGAAACAATATTAACATCAGTAGTTGTACATATTACCTGAAGAGCATTGCGAAAAATCAGACACAAGTGTAGAGAAAGCAGAAGGTGGTCATTGAAGTTATGGATACCATCAGTGAATTCCTGGTACCTGTACATCATGCTGCAGTTGCTGCAGACTTTGTAGTAAGTTGAAATTCCTTAAATTGAGAGCAGAAAAGTTAAACACAAAATAACAGTACACTCTTTAAATAGAATGTTTTATTTAACAATATTTACCTTCAACTACCCCAGTGAAGGTCAGAATCTTTGCTCGTGAGGTTATAATAATTGGGTCACTTAGAACATGATTACCCTCACATTCGGAGCAGAACACTTCTTCAGGAATTAGTTGGTGTCTAAAGTCACTACCATGTTGTAGACCACCAACCAAATTTTCAGGAAAGTCCACAGGTAGAGATTTATTTTAAAAAAAATAGCGTACCATCCTCTCTATTCCATCATCATTAGGTGGGTACTGACGATCACTACAGTCATCCACACTCTCAGGATGCGGTTGAGGTTTCTGCATGGAATCAATCCTTTCGGTGGTCTTCACCTTCTGGAATAGAGCTCTCTCATTTTGAAATAAATGCCATTTAGCTATTGCTTTATGAATACATGACTGTTTTGTTTTATTACATGGACAGGCCCATGTGATCTTCTTACTGTCATATACAACAGTAACTCTTCCAAGTCTACAGTAATAAGACATTTTTGGCTCATACACTGATATATATTTTTTCGTTGAGGGACCAGCAAATGTGATCTCTACAGAAAGTGGCACATCTTCTTTGTTTGCCATGCATTGCCTTTCGATGCATGCATCTTTCCTACTTTCTCCAAACCATTTTTCTTTCACCATCTCTGTTAGGGCTTCCTCTTTGAGATTAACAGAATTGCCATCATCTTTGGGACAGAAAGCTAAAGACATGAGATGGCAGCACTCAAATGGTTTCAGGCCACTCCTTTGAGCAAATTCAGCACTGGCATTGCATTGGTCTAGTTCACACATAACTTTGTCATTTACACCCCAAATCTTTTTTTGAACATGGATGGGAAGAGATGGTGCACTGAAAGATTTTGCCACTGCAAAAATTCCATGCTTACTGTCAATGCACTGGCAAAGTAGATGTCGTTCTGATGTGATGGCCTCTTTAACTGTGGTGTGCTTTCTTCTAATGTGAACACTTAAGTTTTTTTTATTCAATTCCATATCACAATGATCACATCTAATTCTTTTCTTCTTTGGTTGAAGACGATTTACTGTTGGTTGCACTGGTGGAACATGGACAGCAGAAGTAGTCGGAGATGGAAATACTTGGGTGGATGCAGAAAGAGAAAATTGAGCTTCAGAAGGAGGGCAAGTTGTCCCAGATTGCAAAGGTAGACATAAGGGACTTGTCCCAGATTGCAAAGGTAGACATAAGGGACTTGTCCAAGACTGTGTCATTGGTGGAGACCGAAACACTGATGTAACTGGAGATGAAGATGTTCGGATAGCCATGGGGCATGACAGGGGAGGCGCCTGTGTAATGACATGAGAAGTCTGTGCCAAAATATTTGGAAGTGGAGCAGTGGCTGCTGGGCTATGCAGGAGTGGAGACTGAGCTTCCTGGCCAGGAAATGCCAACTTTTGTTTACATTTTTTTAAACGAGTAATTAACTGCACTTTTCTTATTACTGTAGCAGGACAGTAACAGCAGTGAAAATGTGCATTTTCCCTACAGTGTGAATTGCACTTAACAATCACAAAATCTGGGGGAAAAAGTTACACAGAATACACACATGCATTACTCTGATCAAATTTTATAAAGCAAATTAATATTGTATTGTAATACAGTTTTTGTAATTAATACAGTATTGTATAGAGGTGAAATTATACTCACCATCATGATGTTCTGCCAATTTTAGATGATTCTCTACATGGCAATCAATGGACAGTTGTGATGTGGTTTTGTACGTCTCACAAAAAGGACAGTGATACAGGTTACAGCACCGTGTGCACCTTGAAATTACAGGGCAACTGCCCTTTTTAAAGACATTCATCTAGAACAATACAATAACAAATAAATAATAATCAGTAACCGAGCAAAATCATGTTAATTTTACATTAGCCCTGCAGTCTGTCCATATGGTATTATGTTCTGAAGTATAAGATTAAAATGAGAATCACTGTGATACAATCAATATTGTTAATTAATCCATCGTTTTTCTGCAGATTCTTCAAAGAAGATCAAAGCAAGTGCGATTGTTCTTCTTCTTCTTCTTCTTCCCTTTTTTTGGAGATTCGCACCAATTTCGCGCATTACTGCCACCTACTGTGCACTCAATCCAGAGACTCTACCTCCTTTCCCCATCAAGTGCGATTGTTCACCAACTCTCTACCTTATATACTGTCTATGCTCTCTACTAGTGCGCAATCGGCGCATGCATATGACGTCACAAAACACGCCACCGCGCATGCGCGTAACAGCGTCCACTACGTATTGGATCAGATCCAAATACGTCATCGTGCTACAGGCTGCAGCGAGGGCTGTCTCGAAAAAACGGCCGCGTCGCACCGCGTGCGCATCGCGACCGCGTCGCTTCCATTATGAGCGCGCATACCGCGTGCCTACATTGGAAATAACGAAATTGAGCATGCAAAAGACGCGATATGTGAACGGCCCCTAAGAACTGCGGTCTTCTACTTCAAATATGCCGTGGAGAATCACAGAAAGTGACCGAATTCAAGAACATTGTTGCGGCATCTCTCAAGCAACGAATAAACACCGCTAACTCAGAGAATGCAGTGAAAACTCCTCTTCTCGCGTCTGCCCTAGACCCTTGGCACAAACATCTCAGGTTTCTCGATGAAAACATGAGAGAAGTAAGAAAAAAACACTTTTTTTGAACATTATCATAACATTTTCCTTGATGCGAGTGGTGCGGATGCAGTCGTCACGATGAAGAAGATGCAATGCCCACTCATCGGAAAAGGCTGAGCCAGTTCTCCAGCGATGATTACAGAGAGTCCAGCCGAGACGAGTGGGAACAGTTCTTGCTGGAGCCATGTATTCCACCAGATGAGGATCCCATTCAGTGAAGAAATGAAAACACGAAGCGCTTCACAAAACGTATTCGCTTAGCACACCGTTATTGTGAGTCCCGACAACGTCTGTGCCGTCAGAGCGCGTTTTCTCCACGGCCGGCCTTATTGTTAACAGACTAAGGAGCCGACTTTCCCCCGATCATGTTTACATGCCCGTGTTTCTTAACAAGAACATGTAAAACAATAAAAAAAAAAGCAAAAAAGATTTGCTGACAGTTTAAAAGTTAAGTGTACAATATAATTGCTGCAGGCTGCTTTACCCTGTACTTTTATTTGTTTGCACGCATTGTTAAAGGTTTTCAGCTACAAAACACAATGTGTAATGTTCAAGCTTATTGTGTGTAAGCTTGTTCAAAATGACGAAAACAAATGTTGCTGAAAAATAACGTCTGACTCATTAAACTTAATTTAAATAAACAAATATTCAAATATTCTTTTTTTGTGAGCTCAAATATTCGAATGTGATATTTGTGGAAAACGCCCATCCCTAGTAAGTCAGTCTTGTATCTAGCAATGTAGCCTACTACAACTGTTGGAACATGAAAACCCTTTCCAGGGATCTTTAATATGTAAATAATTGTATACTGTAAATATATGAAGGGAGGTATTGGCAAAATCTCACCTGTAGAAAATCACTACGAGAAATACAAGATTAAGAATTTGACTGTGTTATTTAAAATTTTAATTAAAACACATTGGACCTTTTAACCCAGTCAGTGGAATTGTCAGACGGTCCCTTGGGTGCGGTAGCACGTCAATAATTTCTTCAGTTTAAATTTTCAGAATATACCTAGATTGTTTTTAACTCATTTTTTTATGTTAATATAAATTGGTTGCATATTGTTAAAACTAATCGTGGTATTGATATCTTTGTGTGACTGTCGACTTTATAGATCAGCGGTAATGGAAATCAATTATAAAGAAAATGCAGCGCATTGGATTCTTTTTGACCCCATTTGCTTGCCTGTATATAGTTTGCATAATCATCAATAAAATGTATTCTGAGATCTGAGGTCTTATATCACAGTATTATTTGACTGAGAAGCATTACTCGTCATTGGGGAATCCTGGAGTGTGACGTGAGGGGATCCCCAGTATTACAGCTCAGCACGCAAAAGCCATGACACAAAGTTACGGAAACTAAACAACCGAAAGCAATATGTGTCTTCCTTAGATGTAATGTTAGTTCTGTAATTCAGCGATGGGTAAAACACCATTATAATCTCCTTTGAATGCTGCTTACTTGGTAACAGCAAAGAGGTTGAAATAAACATACGCACAATCAGCTTTTCCACATGCCCCGATAATCAAAACTTCTACTTAGCGCTTGCTTAATTTCTGCAGATCAGTTTTTGTAACTGTATTACTTAATCCACCTGTTGCTTTGGCCTTATATAACAGCCGCTTGCACCACCTGTTGGTGAGCGACTGACAGCAGTTGGAGATCATGCCTCTGTGCTCTACTGCTATTCCTGCAGCTCCCGGATGTGAAAGGGCGAATTATCTGCCGAATTTTAACCACTGAATTTGTGGAAGCGAATTTGGAAAGTGAAATAAAATGGACCGAAATTTGCCTGTCGAATATTATACATCGTATTTTTTTAACCGATTTAATATTTTGGAAGTGAATTCTGGAACGTGAATATGAATTATTGATTTTTTAATTATGAAAAGGTGTGTGAAATATTTTCAATTGAAATATTCACAGCTTAAATGAACAACTATATAAAATTTCAGGACCTAACAATGCAAGCCCTGGAAATACAAGGCATTAAAATGCAAGTACTGTTAATGCAATGCATTATTTTTCAGTTAGTGCTATTCAGCATGCTTTTTTGTTTCAAAGACATAAGTCATTATTTTACTTCCATAGAATTAACACTTGCAATTTTGCTGTGTATGTGGTTACCAGGGAGTTAACATCCCTAAGGTGTTCTGATTGGTTGTGAACATGCTTCTATATGTGTGGATGATAGGATTTTTTGGGTGGTTACCAGGATGTTGTTGTGTTCTGAGTGGTTTTTATCATGCTGCTGATATGTGGTTGCTAGGGCATTCTAAGTAGTTGCCAGAGCGTTGCTATTTCCAAAATGTTCTGAGTTAATTTTAACATTCTGTTGTGTAGCTGCTAGGGTATTTTGAGTGATTGTTAGGGTGTTTCTAAGGTGTTTTGAGGGCTTTTTATCATGTGGCTATGCTGTTGGTTGGGCATTTCAGACAGTTGCCAGGGCATTGCTATTTTTAAAGTGTTCTGAGTATTTTTTTATTTATTTTTTAATGTGCCGCTGTGCAGCTGCTAGGGTATTTTGAGTAATTATCACATTGTTTCTATAGTGTTCTTAAGCCCCCTTTCCACTGCACACGACATTCGGACACGATTGTCGCATTTCTCCCTCTAGTGGCAGTCGCGCTGAACTTTCAAACTGGTCGTGCAGCAACCGTTACCTTGGCATATTCACCATGGTAAAATTAATAATTTTAATGAATATAATTAATGTATGAATGCATCGTCACAAATCAGATGACCCCCAAAATAAAAACAGTAGGTTTTATTCGGCTAATCATTGTAAATAATGGTTTAATAATTATTAAATAATTTTTTCTGCCATAATTATTCTAAACCACCATTTTACAGAAATCGTGTTTAAAGAATAATGTTAAAGTTAACAAAATAATGGTAATTCTGACCTCGCACCGATTGTTTTGATTAGAATACATTACATCCGGTCGGGCGTTCGCATACGGTCTAGTCGCAGAAGTTCAAATATTTGAACGTATCCGAGGCTCAAATCGGATCCGAAATTTCCGCATACGCATGTGATCGGAACTCCACGCAGCTCCCGCACTACTTTCCATTGGAAATGAATGACTTCCGGTCTGTCGCTTGCCGTTCTTCGGAGACAGTGCAAAGGCGGCTTTACGCCGCCTTCACACTGGCAGTTGAAATCAGCTCCGATACGGCAGCGAAACGACCGGAAGTCATTCATTTTCTATGGAGATTCGCAGACCGCATGCGAATGGGTCCGAACCAGGTGCGAACGAGTGCGGTGCAAAAAAAATCGTGTCCGTTGGCCATCCGGATGCGTTCAAAAAATTGAACTCTTGCGAAAGGCTACGGACGGTTGCGTCTGAACAACGGTGAGGATTTCAGGGAGTATTTCAGGGTGTCGCGCTGTCAGCCTTTCCAACCTTTCCGCCATTTTTGTTCTACTCGGTTCCGAGGCTTCCGACACTTTTCACCGTTGTGTACGACGTCCACTGGGGGCGTATTGCGTATTACGGAGCTGATTTCAACTGCCAGTGTGAAGGCGGCGTTAGTGTTTTAGCATCTAAGGTGTTCTGGGTGGACATGGGTGTTGCCATGTGGTTGCCATGGAGTTATCATTGCTAAGGTGCTCTGATCGGTTATAATAATGCGTCTACAAATGTGGTTGCTTTTGGGCGGTTTCTAAGACCTTGTTGTTGTTGTGCATGTTGTCCAGATGGTAAGGTATTTTGAGTGATTTTCAGGGCGTTTCTAAGGTGACACTTTCTTTCCCTTATCTACATGTCAATTTATGCAATCTTAAATAGAAATGGGTTTTACAGCCTAATGTCAAACGTTTTTTACGTTTCAAAGCCATGTTTAAACCCAGGGGGAGATTTTTAACCCATGTTGGACCTATAATGAACCTATAATGCCACATCAAACAATTTATTAATCTCCAAAGCATCATATAAACCCAATATAAAATAGAAATGGTAAAATTTGCTACTAAAGAACCACTTAAGAGTCTTTATTGGCAACACATGGTATTTACTCTGGGATTACAGTGGTTTAATGTTTGCATGTGCTCCATGCAATCTACTGTACAAAAAAAGCATCTTGTTCTCTTTCCTTAGTAATTGATGTTTTGTACTTTGTAATGTTTTGTACTATAAGTCCATATTAAGCAAATAGAGCAAGGGTTGATTGGCTTTTCTGTAAGTGGGGAGCCATGGGTCACATACACCAGCTTTAAATTGTTTTCCAGGAACACTTAACATGCCCCACAGTCTTCAAATGGTTAGACCACTGATGGGCCAAATGCACCGCTCACCAAAGGTGTGCCTGCAGGCACAGTAGGCCACTGTACCAATGATGACGTGTGCCCAGCATGGCTTCCCATACAGAGGGTGAATGCGGCCCCAGAGGCCCAGCTGACATTTCTAGCCCAGATCTGCTCATGTGTTGTGTGTTATTCAATTATAACCATTTCATCTGTAGGGGGTTGAGTTATATAACAATACACAGAGAATCTATTCATGAGAACTCGCTCTGTAAAAGCTCCTGTTTCCAATTTAACACAACAAGGGGGTTAACAACCCTCTTGTACTAGCCTAAATGTATTGTTTTTTTTTCAGAGGTTTCTTGCAGTGCTTTAAGAATGGTTTAGTACTGTATGTGTCTATATTAAAAAACAAAGGACCATAATGTGGCTAGTATGCACTTGCAGTGTAAACAGCTACACTTGTAATAAAGATTCTTTACTGGCACCTATGGTTCCATGAAGAACCTCCAACATCCATGGAACCTTTGCATTGTACAAAGGTTTCTTTATAGTGGAAAAAATTATATTGAAAAAATGTTTTTCACACTAAGAAAAAAAAAATATATATATTTTAAGAACTTTTCACAGAAAGGTTCTTTGTGGAACCCAGAATGGTTCTTCGCTGTGAAAAAGTTTAGTCCTTTTTGTGTTATACTGTCTGAAACATGTATCTAATCATGTAGTCATGTTCCAGAGAACAAATAAGATCTTTACTAGTCAAACAATATTTAACACAAAATGTGATGTGTTGTGGCAGTTGATCTTCTTATAAATCATTTGGCCTCTTCCATTGCTCTTTACAGGGATATTGGGTTTCATCCTGTTTTCAGTCAAAAATCTCTCCAATGGATGGCAGGAACAATGAATACTGTCATTCTCCTTCATCTGATCTCAGTCCATGATCACTGTAGGTAGATCAGAGGGCCTCAGCAGAGTCAAGGTGGTAATATAAGAAAGCCCTAGTATAATCTAGTAATATATGAAAAAAAAGCTATTTTATTCTATTTTTTAAACTAGAATGTTTGTCGCATCATCAGTAAGCTATGCATTTATTAACTACTAGAAAAGTTATGCTCTAATTCTAATGATTCTATCTGAGATGGATGGAATGCTAGATAGAAAGATAGATAGATAGAACAGTGGTTGTTGATGGATTGATGGAAGGAACAATGGATTTGTGAATGGATAGATATAATTAGGAGCTACTACTGTTAAAGATCTGAAACACTTCCCCACTGCTTTAACAATCCCAAGTGTTCACTTTTAACATCAACTGACACTTATGAGTGGCCTTAGAAGAAAAAAAGCCACCTGTAGCTCTGAAGTCTGCTTTTAAAGAGGATCGCAGAGTTAAAGTCTCTTCCCCTCTGATGCACGTGCCTCTGAACCCTGTCGAGAAGAGCATCTGCACTGACTGCTGCAGGAATATGGGTTGAGCTCCTCAGGGCAGGCCCTAGTAGTCATTTGACAGAATCCATAAATGTTTAGTGCTTGTTAAAAGCAGAAAAAATACTTTCCCGCTCAGTGTGAGGAGGACACCAAAGGTCAAGGTCCAAGATATGAGTCAGAGACATTATTTTTAACAGATGGAGCTGATAGTTTAGACAAAATTAAGGTTCTTAATTGGCGCTGATGGTTCCATGAAGAACCTTTTAACATTCATGAAAACTTTCCACACTTTTAAAAATAAAGATTCTTTATTGGTATCTATGGTGCCATTAAAAGCCCTTAACATCCACCTTTCTTTTCCACAAAAGTTTCTTTAGATTTTTTTAATTTTCTTCATACTCAGAAAAAAGGTTCTTTTTAAGAACTGTTCAATGAAAGGTGCTTTGATGAACCCTTTTGGACTTTTATTTTTAAAGGTGCCAATGAGATCTTTGACGAATCTTATTATTGAAGGTTTGTTCTTCTAGCACAGATGACAGTTTTACCAGGTCTAACAATCAAAATATCACTAGAAAAAAATGCTGCAAAAATATTCTCAACACCTTATCTTGCAAAACCTGAAAGGATTGTGATCCAAAGAGACCAGAGGAGCTACAAAGATCTTGATGGTTAAATTAGTCTTTTTTTTGTGTGGTCTGTCTTGAAATTGAAATGTTTTTACAATTGCTAACAGACAAAATCCTCACACTTTGATGAGTGATTTACATCTTTTGCTCACATTGATAGCTCTTTACTATCATGCACAGTTGAGGTTTTACAGATTTATGATCTCAAACACTGCCAGAGAAAACAATCCTCCTGTGTGAAATGACCCCCTAAAAAGTCATACCGCGTTGATAACCGCTCCCATTTTTAATGACTTGACATTGTAAGCTTAGCGTTTTATGAGCAAATGCACTGTTTGCCGGCTGGGATAAAACTAAACTTGCCAGTTTAAATAATGGAGCCTGAAGGGATCATTTTTGGTATATACTCTTGGCATTTTGCACAATAGACTATTTTTAACTCTCTTTTTGTGTTCGATCGATAGATAGATAGATAGACAGACAGACAGAAAGATAGATTCCCTTTCATAGGTCACTTCGATGCTGCGGTGACGTCACCACGTATGGGAACACCTTCGGTGTGACGAATGTCTGAAGCCCTATACCATCCCGCCAATCCTATTGGCCAAATAGCGCGTGGCACCGCCCAGCATGCGTAGGCATATATATACCTGGTGCCGCGCGCCATTTACCTCAGATTTCATTCCTTCAGTACGAAGCGAATCTTCTGTGCCCTATTGTCTCGCGTTCTCAGCGATCGTCACGAGCAGTATACTCCTCTCCGCGGACGCGATGAGTTTCAAGAAGTGCAAGGACCCGTGTACCAGGTACATCGTTCAGGGGGACACTCATGACAGGTGCGTAGTCTGCCTAGGCTTACACCACGCACAGGAGGCGCTTAGCGGCCTTTCTTCATGCCCCCATTGCGATGGCCTGCGACTCAGGGTCCTTCGCTCGAGGGTAGATGTGTTCTCCGATGTCGCCGTGTCTAACCCCCGCCACACCACTTCTGCGACTGCCGAGGCACCGCACGAGGTGATAGCTTGGGGTGACACGTGTGACATGGAGCTCGAGGACAGTTCAGCGATGGAAAATTACTCTCCACATCGCTCGCTCTCCCCTACCGTAATACACAGGAAAACTTTTGAACCTGTCGTCTTTTCCTGTGAGGATTTACGGCCCACACCGGGGGCATGTAGTGCCATCTCCTTCGGTTGTGACCGCCATGATGACGACGTTCTTTCCACTGCGGCCTCGGGGTCCGAGGACTTCGCGGCCGACACGAGCCCTCTCCCTCCTAGTGGACAGGAGAGGCGTGTTTCCCCCTCCTACAGTGAGCTGTTGGATGTGGTTTCCCGTGCAGTGGGTACATTGGGGCTGGAATGGGAGGTTGAGAAGGCCGAGGCCCAACCTTCTTCGAAGCTGGACGACCGTTTTCTAACTAGTCGGACACCTGCGCAGCCCCGGAGGCCTTTACCCTTTTTCCCGGACCTCCACCAGGAGGTTTCGAGGTCCTGGAAACAGCCGTTTGCGGCGCGCATCACGAACGCTGCGGCCGCGGATTTCGCCACCATTTCGGGCATGGCGAGTCACGGCTATACAGCGATACCGCCGATGGAGGAGACTCTCGCCGAACATCTTGCGCCTAATTCGGCCGCGGCGTGGAAGTCCCGCCCCCTCCTCCCCTCGAAGGCGTGTCGAGTCACGTCTAGTTTAGTGGGAAAATCCTATATGGCCGCTGGTCAAGCGGCTGCTTCGCTTCATTCCATGGCGGTCCTTCAGGCCTACCAAGCGGAGCTGTTAAAAGGATTGGACGAGGGGGACGGCATTACACCTGAGGCGGTCAAGGAACTACGGCGAGCAACTGATTTGGCGCTTCGTGCTACCAAACATACTGCTCGAGCAGTGGGCCGTTCCATGGCTGGATTAATTACGGTTGAGCGCCACCTCTGGCTTAATCTCACCGATATAAAGGAAAAGGATAAATCTTTCCTCATGGATGCCCCTGTGTCTAAGGACGGTTTATTTGGAGAGGCGGTCACTTCAGTGGTGGAGAAGTTCACAGCAGCGAAACAACAATCAGCCGCTTTCCGCCAGCTGATTCCCCGCAGACCCAGAGAGGTTGAACGCCGTCAGGCGCCCGCGCGTTCTCGCTCAACCTCCTCTCACCGCCAGCGAGTGCCCTCTCGGGAAGAGCCTTCACCTATGGCACCCCCTCGCAAGGACTGGGGCCCTAGGGTTGTTCCACCGGCTCAACAACGCCAGCGAAAAAGGTTGAACCTGAGTTCGACGGCCAAGGCCTCTCGTTCTCGGGCACATAACAGCAGCTCCTGATTTTTTCGCTGCCTGCCAGGGACTGTGCCCTCCGCTAGAGAGCGCTGTTGGACCGCTTTCGCGCATCCAACACTCTCATTGCAGTCCCCACGCTCAAACCCTGACTGTTTC
The DNA here is from genome assembly GCF_963082965.1 of Carassius carassius. Taxonomy (NCBI): domain Eukaryota; kingdom Metazoa; phylum Chordata; class Actinopteri; order Cypriniformes; family Cyprinidae; genus Carassius; species Carassius carassius. The sequence goes on from NC_081803.1 coordinate 19,185,530, forward strand.
GCCGCAAACAGCGCCTCGAACAGCATTGGAGCGAACTGTAACACCAATCGCTTCCTCAGACACTATGCACGATCCAGTTTTCAGAGCTCGAGGAGCGCTTCAAAGGGTCTTCATCGAACGGCCCGTCATGACGGCTCGCTCAGCCGCCGCTGTTTCGCTAGCGGCAGAGCCCGATGCTCAATCTGTTGGCCTAATTCCTGCCGTGGACACGTTTCAGGATTACGTACAACGAGATACAACGCCTGCTCTGCATATACTTCCCCTGTGCACGAACACCGTGAGTCTTTCGTGCCCGGACATTTCTATGTGTGCAACAGCGTTGCAGGAAACGAACATGTTGAAACCGCTAATATTGTTTCGGGCCGCGTGGGAACGCTTGCCCAGCATTTCTCAATGGGTGTTACGCACAATTTGTCACGGATACACCATTCAGTTTCGGAAAGGCCCGCCCCCTTTCCGCGGAATTCTCTCCACGGTGATGAAACCGATGGACATGGCGGTGCTGAGACAGGAAATGTTAGCTCTACTGAGCAAAGGGGCTATAGAAGAAGTACACCCCTCTCAGATGGAGTCAGGGTTTTACAGCCGTTATTTTGTGGTACCAAAAAAGGACGGCGGATTACGACCCATTCTGGATTTACGCCGTCTAAATCTTGCACTCAGGTCGAGCAAATTCAAGATGTTGACGGTAAAATCTATTTTGTCTCAGATTCAACCAAACGACTGGTTTGTCACGATCGATCTGAAGGATGCTTATTTTCATATTCAGATCATCGAGAGACACCGGAAGTTCCTCAGATTCGCTTTGGAGGGCAAAGCGAATCTCCTCATCGAGATATTGTGCTAAATCATTTACACAGCCTGGGTTTACGCACAAACTTCCAGAAAAGTGTATTAATCCCCTCTCAACGGAATACCTTTCTGGGCGTAGATTTGGACTCTCGCGCGATGACAGCAAAGCTTTCTGTCCCGCGCGCTCAGTCGATTACGTCATGCGTTCAGCACTTCAGGGCGGGTCACACAGTGACAGTGAGACTGTGCCTCAGACTACTAGGTCTAATGGCGGCGGGGCTTCCCGTGATTCATCTGGGTTTGCTTTACATGCGCCCGTTTCAGTGGTGGACGAAACGACAGAATATTTCACCCCGTTGTTCTCCGCATCGAACGATCTCGGTGACGCGGAGGTGTGTGATGTCGTTAAAACAATGGACATCAGCCGAATTTCTCCTCACCGGGGTTCGGCTGGGAATTTGTGCTTCCCGAGAGACTGTCACGACAGATGCGTCTTTGACCGGGTGGGGAGCTGTTTGTCAGGGGCGCCCAGCCCACCGAGTGTGGACAGCGGCACAACGCAGCTGGCACATAAACAAATTGGGATTACTGGCGGTTTTTCTGGCTCTTCAGTATTTTTCGAGTCTACTGACCGGCCGTCATGTGCTTCTCAGAACGGACAACACTGCGGTTGTGGCTTATCTGAACCATCAGGGAGGATTACGTTCTCGCCCTCTGTGCAGACTGGCGAGGCGGATTCTTCTTTGGTCTCACGACAAATTTCTGTCGATCCGGGCTGTTCACATCCCCGGACGACTGAACTTCGGAGCGGATTTATTATCCAGGCAGACTCTGGAACAAGGGGAATGGAGATTACACCCCCAAACGGTGAATCACCTATGGCATATTTTCGGGGAAGCGGAAGTGGATTTATTCGCGTCGAGCACGACTACGCATTGCCCGCTATGGTTCTCCCTAAGCCCTCCATCACCCCTGGGTCTGGATGCGCTAGCTCACAGCTGGCCCAGGACCAGCTTGTATGCGTTTCCTCCGATTCGGCTGGTCCCAGCGGTATTATGCAGAATACGGCGGGACAGAGTGGGACAGCTGTTGCTGGTGGCTCCGCGATGGCACACACAGCCGTGGTTTGCGGATCTCATCAATCTGTTAGCGGGCTCTCCGGTGGAGATTCCCCTCAGACGGGATTTATTATCGCAAGCACAGGGACGGATCTGGCATCCGAGGCCAGATCTGTGGAACCTGTGGGCGTGGCCTCTGAGCGGAGTGAGTTGATATGTCCCGGTCTTTCTGCTGAAACTACCGAGACTATACTGAACTCTAGAGCAGTTTCTACGAGACGCTTATATGCTTTCAAGTGGAAACTGTTTATGACATGGTGTGAAACTCATGATGTGGATCCAGTTTACTGCCCTGTGGCTTCAGTACTGGAGTTTCTTCAAGACCGTTTTTCGGAGGGATTGACACCAGCCACCCTGAAGGTTTATGTGGCAGCTATCTCAGCTCACCATGAGCATATAGGTGGTGTTTCAGTGGGTCGTCATCCACTGGTTTCTCGCTTTATACAGGGTGCGCGACGGTTGAGGCCTTTCCGCCCTGTGCGAGTTCCTTCATGGGATTTATCCATTGTGTTACTGGGTTTGTCAGGGCATCCGTTTGAGCCCCTGGAAACTGTATCGGATAAGCTCCTGTCTCTGAAGACACTTCTTCTCATGGCTTTATCCTCCCTTAAAAGAGTTGGGGATTTACAGGCTCTCCCTGTCTCACCCTCGTGCATGGAGTTTGCACCAGGCTCTGTGAAAGTGTTGTTGCGACCTAGGCCTAATTATGTTCCTAAGGTCGCGTCTAATCCTTTTCATTTTCAGCAGGTGGTCCTGGAGGCCTTTTCTCCTGCTGCGACAGAGTCTGGAGATCTAAGTCTTTGCCCTGTGAGGGCGTTGAAGACTTATGTGGATCGCACTGCCCCATGGCGTGAGTCTGACCAGCTGTTTGTCTGTTTTGGACATAAGAATAAGGGCCATGCAGTTACGAAACAGCGCATGTCCCATTGGCTGGTGGAGGCTATTTCCTTGGCCTATGAGGCGCGCGGGCTCGCTTCGCCCTTAGGAGTAAAAGGTCATTCCACGAGAGCAGTGGCTTCTTCTCAAGCCTTTCTCAGTGGATCTTCTATGGATGATATCTGTGCTGCGGCAGGCTGGTCCTCACCGAGCACTTTTATCAGGTCTTACAGTCTGGATGTGAGGATGGCTCCTGGCTCCCGGGTTCTCTCCGCTTGAGCAGATGCTTCCTTGGATCCAAGCTATCAGGTACGTCAGGCGTGATGGTATAGCGTTCCCATACGTGGTGACGTCACCGCAGCATCGAAGTGACCTATGAAAGGGAACATCTCGGTTACGTATGTAACCTTGGTTCCCTGAATAGGGAACGAGATGCTGCGGTTCTGGCCGTGACGTACCTTGATAGCTTTCTTCTCTTCTCGTCATGAAATCTGAGGTAAATGGCGCGCGGCACCAGGTATATATATGCCTACGCATGCTGGGCGGTGCCACGCGCTATTTGGCCAATAGGATTGGCGGGATGGTATAGGGCTTCAGACATTCGTCACACCGAAGGTGTTCCCATACGTGGTGACGTCACCGCAGCATCTCGTTCCCTATTCAGGGAACCAAGGTTACATACGTAACCGAGATGATTTATATAGTGTTTTTGAATCAACAAAATGGTTGAAAACTATTTTAAGAATTTAATTTAAAAAAATAAGTCCATGCATTTTCGGTACTGAACATGTAAATTGGCCATATTTTCACAAAAACAAATAATAAAAAACAGTCTAATGATATTATTATTATTTTTTTTTGTCATTGCACTTATTTTTAAATTACCTCTATATTTGCAAAAAATAAATACAAAAATTAAATCAATAAAAATTCAATAATTGAAAAAAACTGATTAATACTATTTAGAAATGCACAACAAATATTTTTTTTTGCCACTGTACTTTTAGATTACCTATATATCTATATATCTAAAAAAAAAAAATTTTTTGTTTTATATTGAAAGCAGATATCAAGCATATTTGTCCAATGCAATTTTAACTCAAACTTTTACCATGTCATGAAAATATTTTCTGCACATTAAATTGTTTTGATGCCTGGTTTTCACCTAAAATCGAGACAAAAAAATGCTACTGTATTGGTTTATAATATCAATCTTTATATCAGCTTTAAACAATGGCCAATATGTATATACTGTTGATCTTTAATATTATTCTACTACAGAAATGTGACAAAATAAAAATTTGAAAAAAGATTTCTGTAATAAATTCATGTTTTAATGCAAACTTCACGTCTCCATGTAAAGTCAACAGATTCAATTAAACAATTTAACAAGCATGATATCAAGCACATCCATGTGCATCATATTTATCCTCAGTGTCCCATATTAAAACTGTCATTGACAAGCATTTTGGATCCAACAACAAACATGTTACATCTGATCAGCTTTGGGTGCATGGGTCAATGACAACTGGAGCAATACCATGGAGACCAACAATTGATTGTATTTACAAAAATAGGTCTGGAAGGCTGAGAAATGCTCAAGCTGTATTTGGAGAGCACTCCACATGCATCACCAGAAGCCAGTTCTGCTCGAGAGAGTCTGAATGTCGCCCAATTACACATCTTGTTCCCTGCTGTAGAATCTTGTAGCTGCTCCAAATCTAATCATTCTTCTGCTGCTACTCAGAAAATAAAATCGTGAAGGCCATGATGATGCAGCAACATGCCACGTAAGGGCTTTTGCGCTCACCTGAAAGGTAAAAAGAATAATTAAAAAATAGCAGAATAAATCATATAGAAAAAAAGAAGATGCATACATGACATAGCTTTTATGATATTACTCACCTATTCTTGCACATTTCCAGAAGATTCCAAGGAATCTGAGGGCAAAAGGAAAGGGTTTATGGTTAACGCTTGAACAGATGTAATGTAAAACAATTAAAACTGTGCACTGAAATAATAAAAAGCAGCTCTGGGAACCTCCAATGAATTAGCTATAATCAAATTGGCAGTAATATTAGTACATGAAAAAATGATTAGTATATCAGAAGTGACAAGTGACCACAAAAGTCATATTTTAACTGTTTCAGATTTTTTATTTCTTTTAATTCTGTTTTAATATGATCAACAAGCGCACAAGGCTCTTTTGTATATTTAACAAAAGTATTAAAACATTTCTTGTATGCAAATGAACAAACCTTTTGCCCATGTTTAAGATAAAATGCATATTATTATTATTATAAAAAATATTACTGATTTTACTCATATTTCTTTCTCTTTTTTTCTTCAAATGTTTTTTTTTTGTTATCCATAAAGTAACCACAATTCACAACAAAATATCATAGTTACTGCAGTTGGTATTACCATTGTAAAACAATGAATGAATGAATGAATTCAGAAGTTCAGGATCGGGAAGATTTTAAGTTTTTGAAAGAAGTCTCTTTTGCTCACCATATTAATACAATTCAAAAGATACTATTTTAATATCTGTTAAATGTAATTTATTCCTTTGATCAAAGCTGTATTTTCAGCATCATTCCTCCAGTCTTCAGTGTCACATGATCCTTCAGAAATCATTCTAATATACTGATTTGCTGCTGATTAAACATTTTTATTATCAATGTTGAAAACAGTTGTGCTGAATAATATTTTTGTGGAAGCCATGATACGTTTTTTTCCATTATATTTACAATAGATCTTTGCAAAAAATGTCTTTACTGTCACTTCTGACAAATTTAATGAGAATAAAAGTATGAATTACTTTTTAACGGTAGTGTACATATATTTGTTTCTCTGGAAAAGAAAGACTAATTGTGTATGTCTTTTAAATGTTGATTTGGCAGTACTAGAATTAGGCTTTGATGCCATGGTTTAAGATAACATTTGACTGAAAGACAAAGTCTTATTTCTTGCCGACTGCTCGTCTAGGAAGCGTGAAGCAGATTACAGAGGGCAGAACTATAGATGACTGATGAGCTTCACAGGGCCTGAAATGTCACAACAGACGCCTGAGAGCAGAGATCTATGAGCAGTCGGGCATCTGGGCTGAACAGAAACAACAAACAGGTCAGCAAGAAACATGCTCTGTCAGCAGCCGGCTCAGCCTCTGTTTCTCCACGTCAAACAAAGCTTTAACTCCAGGAAACGCTCTTTAGGTCTCACAACCTGTGCATTTGCTACAATCTTCCAAACACGACTTTAGATATTTGATGTCTTTTCACACGATCATTAACTTTGTGACACCAAGGCAGAGCCGCAAGTTTCTGCCCATGAATACTTTGCAGTAATTCACAATAAATGCCAAAATGGACATCTTGGAAGTACGTCACAATTACTGGTAGCAATCAAGGCTCGGCTGTATGGCACTTGAGGGGGTGTGGAAACCATTACTTTAATTTGTAGCAACTCCTTTTTTTGCGATCACATCACTGGTTGTGAATTACCTCCTTCATTTCCTGCTCCTGTCATGTGAGGTCTAAACATGTGGCGAACATCTTGTTGCTCATTTCACAGACACATCCCCCAAAAAAACACTGACCAATGACACTCAACTTAGATCAAATAAATGAAGAATGTAAATAAAGATTTTGTATTATTAACAGAAAATATGAGTTTATTTTTAGTTTCTCTGGCTATGAGAAAAATATCTTGGCAACATTTGACTGATTCTGGGAATTAACAAAAGATTGTTCTGTTGAAGTGTTTGTATAAAACCAAAAACCAAATCCAGGCCTGTTTGGAGAACATCTTAAACATTTAAATCTTTCGGTGCATCAAGGAATAGTTCAGCCTACTCAACCTCAGGCCATCCAAGATGTAGATGAGTTTCTTCATCAGAACTGATTTGGAGAAATGTAGCATTATATCTCTTGCTCACCAATGGATCCTGTGCAGTGAATGGGTGCCGTCAGAATAAGAGTCCAAACAGCTGATAAAAACAGAAATCCTCAAGTAATCCATAATAATGCTTCCTCTTGTGAAAAAGCCCATCTCCTGTTGTCCTCTAACATCAAAATCCACTGACACATTTGTTTAGAACTGTTTTCTCCTTTTTTGGTTGTAAATGGTGCTTGACCTGTGTATATTTCTCCCCTGATTCAGACATAATGACTTTTTCACTGGAGAAAGTAATATTATGGAAAGAGGACGGTTTGAAGTTAAAATCATCTTAGTGCTTTTTGTTTGATTTGTTCTTACAAACACACAGCTTTTCACTTCACAAGAAATTAATTGATGGACTGGTGTGGATTACTTGTGGATTATTGTGATGTTTTTATCATCTGTTTGGACTCATTCTGACGGCACCCATTCACTGCAGAGGATCCACTGGTGAGCAAGTGATGCAATGCTACATTTCTCCAAATCTGTTCTGATGAAGAAACAAACTCATCTACACCTTGGATGGCCTGAGGTTGAGTACTTTTTCAGCAAATTTTTCTTTTTTTTTTAAATGATAAGAATGTTTACTATATAAATATATGGATGGCAGTAAACATACCCTGTTTTGTTCTTATCCAGCAGGTTGGGAGCGAGAGCTCGTATATACGTGCAGGTGCAGATGAGCAGTAAGATGACCGTCAACAGACTCTGGAAATTAAATATGGCAGACTGCAAGAGAAAGAAAGAGGAAATGAATAATGAATCACTTATTAATAAACAACTATAATTATAAAGTACTGTAACCCCCCAAAATGTGGAACAATTAATGCACATTAAAATGGTTTAATTTAATTGATTCTTTATTAAACTGATTGAAGAAACCGTAATCTGTGTGGGCAAAACCATAACATTAGTTTTGAAATAACAACCTATTATGTATTCACACTAGGGTCAGTGTTGTTGAGTACTTGGTAATTTAAAGTTTTTTATTATTATTAAATATTAATAAATATTAAAAACTACAGTGATAGTGATATGCATAGTAGTACGCAGACAAAAAAAATGTACAAAGCTTTTGATGTCTATGTAATGACATTTTGTGCATGGTTTACATGATGTGCATGATTTGTATCACAGGAAAAAAAATTATAAAGTTTACTAAAATAGAAAATCATTATTTTACAACATAATATTAATATTGTAAAATACGTATTTATATATATATATATATATATATATGGTCAAACTGAATTTGTTTGACCATATATATATATATATATATATATATATATATATGGTCAAACAAATCCAGTCTTGACCAGCAGAAGAGATTTTGTTTTTAAAATCACATTTTTAAAACAACTTTTGAACAGCTGTGCATTTTGGTGAAACAAGCGGTCTTCAGTTTAAGGTAATGTTCTTCCTGCCACATCACACTAGCAGCACTGAATACTGTCAGATGATGTGTTCAGCTGAAGTCAAGACTGACAGTACAGAACAGACCTGTGCTGACAGAGATCTCGGCATCACTGCATTGATCCACACGATCAGCTGCTCTCTGTTGTTTATGCTCTTGCATCACTGCAGCAGCAAACAGCACACTGAACTTCTGACAGCGGCTTCACTTTCACTGAACCGTGGACGGATTTACCGCCACGCCAGACAGCACGCGTCGACATTCAGCGAGTTATATCAATTTGACTGCTCGTTTCGACCTCACTTCTAACATCTTCAAAATAACAGTTTTTTACTTACCATTTCGATAGCCCAAACCAGCCAACTCACACTTCCGGTGTAGGATGGAAATTACGTCACCGGTACGGCAGCCTGGAAGCGCGAACCGTTGAAAAGCTGGATGAGAGAGAGAAATTAAATCTGGAGAAGTGTGTTTTGGTTTGAATTAAAACTCATTTAACACACAGCATCAGCGATGAGGTGAGATTTTGCATGCGTAGAGCGCAATGTGCTCGTGATATGAGGGAAAGGCGCCTGTTGGTGACAAATATGATGCTGTTTGTGTTGTTTGTGGAAAGGCTGATTAGTTTCCTGTCATAAACAAAACACAAACTAATATTTCAACGTTAGTCATAAAAATACGCACCTCAAAGATACAAATAATCAAAAAACAAGAAAACATGAGAGTTGATAATTGTATTTGTCATATTTAGCAGAAATATAGCAGCAGCACTGAAAAGGGTTTTGTTGTGAACATGTTACTGACCTTGAAATCTAGTGTTTGTTTTGGTTCCTCACAGAAAGTCTACATCTGTTTTTACAAAAAGTAAAAATTTTTATCTTGATGAAAAATATTTGTTCTTACACACACACACACACACACACACACACACTGCTGTTCAAAAGTGGGATCAGTAAGATTTATAATGTTTTTTAAAGAAGTCTCTTCTGCTCATCAAGCCTGCATTTATTTGACCCAAAAAAAAGTAATATTGTGAAATATTATTGCAATTTAAAGTAATGGTTTTCTATTTTAATATACTTTAAAATATAATTTATTATGGTTATTTGATTAATACATTTAAAAAGAACAGTATTTATTCAAAATAGAAATCTTTTCTAACAATATAAGTCTTTATTATCAATTTAACATATCCTTGCAGAATAAAAGCATTCAAGATTTCATTTTAGAATAATGGCTTTTCTTTTTTTTTTTACTTTTTATTAATCAAAAATCCTAAAAAAAGAACATATTACACACATATTATAAAAACATATTAAGCAGCAAAACTGTTTCCAGCATTGATAATAAATCAGCATATTGGAAGGATTTTTTATGTGACCCTAAAGACTCGAGTAATGATGCTGAAAGTTTAGCTTTGCACCACAAGAATAAATTATATTTCAAAGTATTCAACTAGAAAACCACTATTTTAAATTGTAATAATATTTCACAGAATTAGTTTTTTTTTTCTGTATTTCTGATCAAATAAATGCAGCCTTGATGAGCAGAAGAGACTTATTTAAAAAATAAAACGCATCTTACTGAGCCATGATATATATAAATATATATATATATATATATCTCATTTATTATGATTAAGGGTTTCTTTTCATCTACAGTGATGTTTGAAGGATTTTACATGCATTTTTGTGGTCAATGTCTCTGTGATGTCATCTCATTGGGCAGTAGCTAAAGTCGGCTGTCTGCTATCACTGAGGCTTTTTGTTTTTGTCTACTTCCTTGTCAGTGATGCTCTCTGCAATCTAAATGAACTCTAAAACTGTGTTTATGAACGTACCCAGACATTTCTTCATGATTTTCACCACTGAGGAACCTCATTCTGTTTCCATCGCTGTGCAGGAAAGAAGAGGGGTTTTTTTCAGGGTTACTTGTGCATGTTTTGTTACCTTCCTGAAAGAGATTGTCATGTGTAGAATGTCGGTCTTGTTTAGACAAGACAAGACAAGACTGTTTTGTTGAGATGGTCGAGACCATCTGTGGACCTCGACCATCAGTGGAGTGCTTTAGAGTGGAATGTGTCTTAATTACACCTTAGTCAGTGTCGTTCAGTAGCTCTCACATATGTTATTAAGCAACCAATAATCTCTCATGACTGCTAGTGTTAGTATGACTAAGGCCTTCATAATTATAAATCCCTTCTGTCAAGTTTTGTACAATTTAAAATGTTACAGGCTTAAATACTTCACAATATTACTGATTTTTTGATCAAATAATTGCAGCCTTGTGGAGCAGAAGAGACTTCTTTCAAAAACATTAAAATATGTTACAGACTCCAAACCTTTGAACGCCAATCTATCATTATTCTTCCATAAAGCCACTAGATAGAGCTGCACTATAATGGTTTAATAGTTAATCACAAATATGGCTCTGATTGCAGGATTTAAATTCTTGAAATCTGGCAACCGCAACCATGAAAGCGTGTAGAGGCTTGTTACTAATGCATAACACAAATGCTATATTAAAATGAAATGTTTTCTGGATAAATAACCAGCGGGCAAATATGGTAGACAGTTATGGTAAATAAATTAAGAGAAGCAGAAATCGTGATCATGATTAAATTCTGATTCTTTGTTCAGCAACCCAAGCAGTTTTCTTTTTTATTTTTCTTCTCATGTTATCACTATTCCCCTATCCGAGTCCCTTATCCCCTCTCATGCCCAAATCCCATATATAGAAAGTGACTTGGGACCCCCTTGTATACTTCACCACCTTTTAAGAAGAACAGCTTTCTCTCATCCCCCGATACCCAGGCCAGACAGATGCCGCTGGAAAGATAGCAGCCATAGTCACACATTCTGGATGGGAACGTGGCACTTAAGTCTTGTTTGGATAAAACAGGGCCATGGATCAATGTTTGGGTAGTTCATCTTGAGGAGCGAGCCACATCCGAACTTTCCACCCAACCCCTTCTTGGCTTCTCAGCCACATCTTCAGAGAATTCTTTGACTTATTTGTCAGAGCCGCCTTCTCATATTCCTATAGGCTTTGCTGCATCTGTCATTACAGAGGGCGAAGAATCACCTCTGTGCAGATGTTACTGTGACTAATGAATGGCTGTCCTGTTCCCTCAGAGTGCTTAGAGAGCAGTCATTGGTTACAACCACCTTGCTTTAAATTTAAGCCACGGTTTGCACAAAATGCCAAGAATAGCAACAATTGGTTGTGATGCACGACGGGAGGGGAAACAGATGTGAACTGTTCGCTGAGGGTTTTGGACACTTTGATTATCAGTTTGACAAGCGAGTTAAAGTCAGTCGACTCAAATGTTTCGCATGTTGTCCTTCACCTTTCCCCTCTCCACTGCACATTGTCAGCTCTGACCTGAGAGGTCAGCCGTTTCTCACACATCACATTTTCTGACCCCGGTGAAGTCTGCAACCATTTGAAATCCATTCCACAGATTTACATACATTTTCCACAGTACTGAAAATAAGTAGATGTAGCCCTGGCCTATAGTATAAGTACTTTATATTTATAATAAGGCATCATTGGTTTTAAAAATTAATTATAATGTAATTTTTTATTGAAATAAAAAAAATAAAATGAAATGTATATTGACAATTAAATATATAATATTATTCATTTTTAAATTATATATAATATTATATAAATAATTATTTATAGATATGTGTATGTGTATTAGTAATATTTCCTAAATTAATAAAATATATAGTTTTTTTATTAATTGTAATAGTAGATTATTATATAATTTATTTATAATATCATTATATATTAAAGTTTTTAAATTTGTTTATTTTATTTGAATTAATATTATTTATAATAATGCATATATTATATTAATATTATATATATTATTATAAAATTATTAGGTACAAATTGTTGAAATTAAACGGATAGTGCACCCGAAAATAAAAATTCTGTCATCATTTACTCACCCTCTTGTCATTCCAAACCTGTATGATTTGCTTTCTTATGTTGAACATAGAAGATATTTTGAAGATTTCTGGTTATCAGACAGTTGGTGGTTGCCATTGACTTCTAGTAGGAAAAAAAAATACTATGGATGTCAATGGCAAACACTAATTGTCTGATTACCAGCATTCTTCAAAATATCTCATACAGGTTTGGAACGACATGAAGGTGAGTAAATGATGACCGAATTATTTAAATTTTTGGGTGGACTATCCCTTTAACCATCTGTTTCATGCATATGTATTTATAAGTATTAGTGCAGATACTTTATTGAATTTTTTTTGAATGCGTTTGTTCATTCTTACAGATGTAATAGAACGCAGCGTATTGTGTGGTCATTTTCTTTGTTTTAGCTGTGTGTGATGTTATGATTTATTTATTTATTTATTTTTTGCAGGTGTTGCAGCACTAGCGTGCTGCAACTAGTACGTACTAGGTTTCAAACCACAGGCCTTTGCATTGGTTTCATTTGTTAGTTTCAGAGGAGGATGTGTCCGGTGAAGCCCAGGAGATCGAGATGGAGCGGGAGAGGTATGTTGGTGACCTGCACCTGGCTCTGACTGGAGAGGGACCGGCAGCGGAGGGGGAATATAGCTTCCACCTGACACCTGAGAGGCCCGGCCTCCCCCTGCTGCAGCTGTCTTATGAGAAGGTGCAGAACGACATCTCGGTGAGTGGCACGCCTGAGACCGCTATGCAGCACAGGGACGTTATAGTCTCGCTGATTGATGCTCGATCACATAGTATGCAGGCAGGGTACAAAGTTAACACTCACTGGGGAACAAATGCTAAAGTTGGCCAGTACGTTATGTAGTTTAAGTCAAATTGTAAAAATGATAATCTGACCCATGATGATGTAAGTGACTTGACTAAGACAACTTTAAGTGGAACGTTCACTTCAAAAGTTTATCTTCGTTTTCTCAAATATAATATATGAGGAACAATATCCAATGTGTGACACATTCTTAACGTTTTTGTAAAAGTTGACAGAGACTGGAACATGTTGAATAGGAAGCTTCTGTGACACCATACTATTACTATACATACAAAGGAGAAAAAAAGTTAAATGATTACTTTCTAATAGATATACATTTATATTTTTAAATGAAAAACAATTTAAATATGGTATTGGGAGGTAAGGAGTTTTTTTATTAGCAGTAATATTTCCTCAATCCATTTTTAAGGGAGGTATTCTTTTTAATTCAGGTTTTGTTTGTTAATTTCCTCGTTCATTCTCTTGATCATTTGCTTCACAGACGTCACTTGGCGTCACTTTGACAGTGAATAACTTTACATCAGGGGTGTTTAAAGACTCCATTTGTCCATTATTTATTTCTAAAGATACACGACAATGTATAAAGGGCTCCATTATCTTCTATGTTACATTATGGCCCCGTAGAAACAGTTTTTGTAAAAATAGGCTAACGATTGCGTCATAACCACTCGACTCTCTTTCACACAGTAGAGAAATTACCGTACAGACAGGAGGAGAAGCTCGCAGGCAATCGGGGAGACGTCAAGAGAGAAGCCCTTTTTAAAATACTATACAAAATAATTAATCAGAATACTTACTCCTGCTCAGTCACGCCAAAGAACTCCCCGCTCAAGCTCGCCGTCTCTGCAAGATTAACGATGGCAGTTTTCACGCACGGCTACTAGAAGATTTGCATCTGTCAGACAGGTTGCTGACGTCATCAAGCTTAGTTTGAGTCTGCGCGTCAGAAACGGAAGTGCTAAAAATCGCTAAAAATGGGCTTCACTTGTCTCAATTGAGTTCCAATGGGGTCGCTATTTCCATTTCTTTTACTGTCTATGATTATAATGAGTATTTTGTCGCGCTGCGTCGCTCGCGTCCGTTAGACAGGGTGTATTTAACTTTCTTATTTAGGCTACTTTCTTGTTTAACTGCATTATTTCTTTGATATTTATTTTAGTGTTTTGCAGGTGGCGTTCACTGACAGAAGTGCTCAAATAAACACAAACTGACGAGTTAAATAGGATGTGTTAGATGGGTGAGAGTTCTGGGCTGATTCTATAGACATGTGCATACATATAATATATAATATATATCCTGTATATAATATATATAAAATATATTACATGCATGCACAGTTTAAGTCAGCTTAAATCACCTTTTTTGGTAATTCCATGAATTAACTGACCACGACACTGCTTGCACATAGTTTATTTCGCAGTTTAATATGAAAGGATACGCACAAAGGAGGCGCGCACAAAGTGAAGTGGAGCGCGTGTCTGAATCTGAAACCTCTCCTGTTCAGTCCTTCTGCGACTGAATAAATGCACTTCTTGTCATGAGAAAAAGTGACAGAAGCAGCAGTTGTGAGTGGGTGGCCATCCCCGCCCCTACGTTAAATATTTTGCATACGGTAAACTGAAAAAAATTATCGCCTTCGTTAACGAGCAAATTTTGACACTAATATATTTATCTTTTTTTTTTTTTTTTTTTTTTTCTCAACACCGCGCCACCGGTGGTTGTTGGTACATGACTACCGCGGTGGTAAAAATCAGCCACCGTCACAGCCCTATTGCTTTTTCGTTCAGACGTTCTTTCTTTCTTTCATTTACTAATTAATTCATTTCCCTCCATTGGTCTTTTTCCTCTATTTTTATTTATTTATTTATTTTATTTATTTAGAAAAGGGACAATGTACATTAATTAACATTCATAAATGTAAATGTACCCAAATTAGCCCGAAGGCTAGTCTTCATTGGTAACACATCTGTTGATTCTGTCTGTTATGATTCTGGCTATCAATTTTTTATTCGGTCACTCGTTCATTCCCATGTCCCTCTCCTCCACTGGTTCCTCTATGAGAGCACATCAGTTTCATGGATGAGAGGAAGACTGTGAGATCTCTGATTGCTTGAGGCTCTGCTGAACCTGTGATTGGCCAAAATCACTCTCTCAACACTTAACCATTCCCAGAGAGCTACTGCTCTTAATCTTGAGCTTTAAAGGAGGTTCCCTTCGTTTGATCTCTTGCTGAGAAACTCCTGTGTCTGGGAAGTCTTTGGTAAACTCTTACGTCAAGACCTAGATCACGTACTGGATGTTTTATACTGTATTTTGCTTTTGTTAATGTAAAATTCATCCTCGCTTCCATCTGCATGGTGTGATTGTTGCTGAAAGTGTCTGTTTGTAGTGAAATAGTGTGGCATAATTACTGAAGCCTGGAGAAAGATGAATCTGACATAAGGTTTGCTTTGTCCAAAACAGCTCTCAAGAGAGGATTCCTTCCCCCGATTTCAGTCCCGTCTTAAATTGAAACCAATTTTGCACACTCATTTTTATGGATAAAGTGAGGCATTAAATAACAATAGGCCCCACACAGGCCCCTGAGGGCCCCTGCTGTATATACAGTTCTATGTTTACCAAGGCTGAATTTATAATGCTTTGAAATTCTTTAAAAACTTTTTTTATTTCTGTTTTCTATTTTCACATTTTTAAAAATGTAATTGCATTTATTATATTATTATGTAAATGCATAATTATTATGAATATATGAATTTTCTACATTTCTGTAATGCCCTGTTGCTGAACTCATTAGACGTTAATGATGTCGTGTTCAAGTCATTTATCTTTTTTCCTGCCACAACTATAGAGGTGACTAAATGGAACCATCAAGGGTCTGTTTTGGAAAAAGGGAAACTGCCCCCGGGTAGGTGAGGAAAGTTTGGCCAAATGTGTAATTTTGCGTAAAAGATTCTTCATAATGTTTTTTAGGTTGCTTGCTGACATTTTGTGGCCTACTGTAACTTTGGCATGTAAAGGGAATGAATATTGCACAATATAATCAGCAGTAATGATGCTATTATTTTGCTTACAAGAAACTGTAAAAAAAGAAAAAGAAATGTATAGTACACTGCTGTTTAAATGTTTGGGGTCAGTTTGGGTTAAATTAATCAAAAATGGCTGTAAAGACATTTATAATGTTACAAAAGATTTCTATTTCAATTAAATGTTGTTCTTTTAAACTTGCTATTCATCAAAGATTTCTGACAAAGATTCCTACTTAAAGTTTATACAAAAATATTAAGCAGCACAGCTGTTTTCAATATTAATAACAGAGGTGGAAAGAGTACAAAAATATTCTACTCAAGTAAAAGTACCATTACATTAATGAAATTTTACTTAAGTACAAGTAAAAGTACCAGTCTAAAAAATCCACTCAAGTAAAAGTAAAAAGTAGCTCATTTAAAATTTACTCAGAGTAAAAATTACTTAGTTACATTTTAACCAGTGGGAGGGAGTCAAAAATGGGACAGACCAAGGGTGTCAAACTCAGTTCCTGGAGGGCCACAGTCCTGCACAGTTTAGATTTAACCCTAATTAAACACACCTGATCCAGCTAATCTAATCATTTAGGTTTATTTGAAAACTACATGATATGTGTGCTGGAGCAGGGTTAGGGCTATGGCCCTCCAGGAACTGAGTTTGACACCCCTGGAATAGGTCTATTAATCTCAAACTAGTTGTTTTTAATTAAAGGAATCAGTTATTTAGAATAATAAAACATTTGGGCTGTTATCTGGCAAATCAGTATCAACAAACTCATCTTTTCAATACAGAGGAAATGCAAAAGCTTCATCGGATGTGGCATTTAGATGTATTACACTGTTTAGTGCAGGAGAAGAATGCATTTAACCTGCAGTTACAAATGCATGAATAATGTTTTGATATGCCAGACATAAAATGTTGAATACTCATTTGAAATTGTAAAAACTTAATTATAAAAAAAAAAAAAAATCAAAAGATACTTTAAATGTGAAATTAAAATGGCCAGTATGTGTCAGCAAGTCACTGTTAATAAGTGAGTCATTGCGATTGAACCAAATCATTTAAACGGTTGATTCATTCAGAAACGAAACACTGTCATGTTGCTCAGAGATGCAAAATTTTGCTTTGGTGGCTGTGTTTGGAATAAATTTTTGTTGTAGAAATAGAGCAAAAACAATGGCAATATGGTGTCTAAAACGCAAGTCTCTTAGTTTACTGTCCTGTTGTAAAAAAAAAAAAAAAAAAAAAAAAATATATATATATATACATATATATATATATATACATCAGTGGCGGCTGCTGGTCTTTCAAAGAGGGGAAGCTCATTTTCGGCCTACATTATAACCCTCTGATGGTCTTCATTTGTAGTGACACTCGGGGTCTTTTTGACCCCAGACAATAACATTTCATTTTGTAATAGTAAAATATTTAAATTTTTTACAAATATAATTTTACTCTGTTCATTTATGTTTTTACTAAACTTTGTACAGTTTTTGGAGGATTTAAATCTTTTACATTTCTATAAATAAATAAATATTTATTTAAATAGGCTTTTTTTTTTTACAAAAAAAGAAAAAAGCCTTTCAGGTAAAATTCACTTCATAAAAGACCCAGATTTCTAACTTTCATACATGGGGATACCATGGATAATTTTATAAGGTTTAATGTAAGATTTTTGCCCATTTTTGGGGAAATTCAGTTTAAAAATTGTAATAAATCACTAGATGGCTATAGTGTGTGTGTGTGTGCGCGCGCACATTTTCAATCTGTCTTAGTTACCAATTTAATTTTGTGGTGGTTCTGCATTTTACAAATATCAAGAAATATTGCCGCAGTTTGTCTTTCGAATACACTTGAGAAATCCGCGATCATGGGACTGAGTGTGAAACAGCTTCACCGACTTCTTATGGTGCAGATCGCTGTCAGTCAAAAGGAGATCGACAGATCCTCCAATCATCACGCGGAAGCCCAGTCTTCATTCACCTCCAGAGACGCTGAGCGTCCGTGGGCGGGACATAATCGCAGCATTTATCCAATGACCGTCTAGCTTCGGAGCACTGAAAAAAACTGTTCAAAGCAGCCCCATCGAAGTCAATGGACGCTCGGCTTCAACAGGGAAATGCACTGTGACGCTACGGGAATGTATGAGAAGAAAATCGAGTCAGCCGACATGTAGCTGATTAACACAATACATAATACACAATAGTACATATTTGACCGTTGGGTTTCTTTTTTTACATTAGAGGGGAAGCTGAGCTTCCCTTGCAGTCTTAAAGAAATCCCCACTGATCTATATATATATATATATGTGTGTGTGTGTGTGTGTGTGTGTGTGTGTGATTATGATTTTTAGAGGAAAAGACAGCATTCTTTGTGTGATTTTGATTCTAAATGATTTTGATTGATTTCATTCTAAATGCATTTCAACAGACTGAATCACACAGTGAAAGAACACTCTAAATGCGCGCGTACATCATTAAAACAACAATTATGATATTATCGCAGACAATATATATCGCACACTCCGCACCAGTCTTTTTGGCTAATTTGTGCAAAACCTCTTGCTAAAATGTCAATGCATCATTTTAACCACCAATGCAATGACGCAATTATTTAGCTCACCTCTATATGCTTACGTGGGGTTGATGTCCTGTCGAGATTTTATAAGCTGCTAGTTTGGTCTCCCTAGGCAAGCACAGCATACACAGCATAATAGAGCATACATATGGCCAGGGGTTCACTTCATTTCCTTGAGTTCAACTTCAGAATATTACGGGGTTTCGTTTTCAGCGGTGTCTGCACCACTAACGCCTGTTTTGTCCGTCTGCATCTTTCTTGTGATTTTAGCGCCAGTTTGCCCTCCTGCCCATTATTTACTGACATAGCTTCCAGGGAGCGATTTTTTTTTTTTTTACTCAGTAATTAATGTGTTTTAAAATGTAGCGAAGTACAATACTTCAAACAAAATATACTTAAGTAAAAGTAAAATTACAGATTAAAAAAAATACTTAAAAAAGTAGAAGTACACAAAAAAGCTACTCAATTACAGTAACGCGAGTAAATGTAATTCGTTACTTTCCACCTCTGATTAATAATAATAAGAAATTTTTCTCAAACAGTAGATCAGCATATCAAAATGATTTCTGAAGGATCATGTGACACTGAAGACTGGAGGAATGATGCTCAAAATTCAGCTGCGCATCACAAGAATAAGTTATATTTTAAAATATATTCAACTGGGAAAAATTCTAATAATATTTCACAATATTACTTATTTCACTGTGTTTTTGATCAAGCACAGCAGCCTTGGTGAGCATAAGAGAGTTCTTTCAAAAACAAAAAAAATCTTTCAGACCCCAAACTTTTAGACTGTAGTGTATTGTTGGTTTATTTACATTGAACTACCATTTTGACTTCTAGGCTTACAGAGAGCCTTTTATTTATTTTTTCAGACTCCAGTCATCCTTTTCCTGACTTTTGAGTGTGTTTAAGGCCTCTGTAGCTTCCCACAGACGTGTCTGAGCTCCCACACTGTAGTTTATCCATTATTATTCTCTCGAGTAAAGCTGTTTTGGACATTTGACGTTTCTCCACTTGCTTCCTTGGCTCCATATATCCTTTAAAATCTGGACGAGCACTTTTATGTAAGTGTTATTGTGCCAGTGTTAGGATTTAGTAACTATATGAGGTAATTAATGGACTGCTGAGACATGAGCGCTCTATTCAGTTTTACATAAGATCTTAATAAAATGACACTTTTAAAAGTCATTAATCAAATATTATTTAGTTAATGACCAATCCCATAAACAATAATTCACCCAAAAATGATAATTTGCTGAAAAATGACTCACCCTCAGGCCATCCAAGATGTAGAAGAGTTTGTTTCTTCATCAGAACAGATATGAAGAAATGTAGCACTGCATCACTTTGCTCATCAATGGATCCTCTGCAGTGAATGGGTGCCGTCAGAATGAGTCCAAACAGTGTTGGTTTAATTTATAATTTCTTTGACGAATTTATAAAAAATTTTTTTAAAACACATTAACTCCTGGACTGGAGTTAATGTGATGTTTTTAATCAGCTGTTTAGACTCTCATTCTGATGGCACCCATTCACTGCGGAGGATCCATTGATGAGCAAGTGATGTAGTGCTACATTGGAGTACATGTCAGGTGAACTATTCCTTCAAACCACTTTTGTACTTATCACATGAATGGTTCCTCAATCGTGCAGCTAGTTAAGGAGAGGTGTGTGATTTTGGTTAGTTTCTACTTTTTGAAAGCTGTAGCTCCTGAAGGGAAGTTTCTTTCCAAGTAATTTGTTTGTGGTTTTCTTCATGCTTCCAGTGGTGCTGGTAAGACACAGCTGCTGCATTCTTCAGTGCAACAGCTGACAGAAGACCTTTAAAGACTCCTGCGCAAATGGTCAGGTTGAGGTTTGGGAAAGCAGGTGTTTGGCCTGCCAGGACAGCTCTGACACAAGCGTTTGAAGATGACACTTTCATTACAATATCTCTTTAAAGACTTAGGAACACCCTGACTTCTGTTTCCTAAAGCATGAATTAATCCTCACTCAGGTTCCTTATAGGTGGGCCATCAGTGTCTAAGTGAAAACAGGCATTTTCTTAAACAGTTTGCACAATGTGATGACACAGTGGTATTCTTGTACTCTCAAAAGGATATTAAACATTTTTTGTTTGATGTGGTCACAATCATAAGCTCGTTAACATATGACCAGTCACATTTACAATATTACAATATTATAAAAATATATATAACGGTTGTGTGTATGTATTGTATATTATATAACATTTATATATAATTATATATTACATATATTATTATTTGGGGTAATTTTCATTTTTGGGTGAACTATCCCTTTAAAAAGACAGACGCTTATAAAAACCTGCTGCTTTCTGTGTTCTTAATGTTAATCAGACATCAAAACACAACTTTAACAAACTGAATCTATATTTAATTGATACAGTCAGTGAACATGTGCAGTATTATTTTACACTGAATTATTACATTTCTATACCTGAAAACTAATATTAGACCTTATTTTTGTTTTGTAACTTTGTTGTTTTATTTATCTATGCTTGAAATTTGTTGGGAATTATGGTTCACTTGTCTTTAAAAATGTTTGACCTTTATTAGTTATGCTACCAGTTTTTGTTGTGGTTTTGAAGAAGTACTTAAAGTATTCTTTAGAAAATAAACAATCACAGACATTTTTATCCTGCTGAATTGTCCCCAGTGAAGTTCAGCTGATGTCTCTTTTATCTGGGCTAGTAAAATTTATTTTGGGCTACCAAAATCGAAAGAATGCTTCTCCGAAAGGCTGCCAGGGATTTTGAAATTATAGCTATATAATTAGTAATATATATAATATATTTAGCCTTTATAATATATGTATAATGTCTAGTGTTTTAACAATTATGCCAGAAAAGAAAATTAAGTATAACAAATATGTATTTACCCATTTAAACGGTTTAATTAATCGTTTTGGGTGAAAGTATGGTGTATTATTATAAAAACAAACGTTGAAAGAATTATACCCATTGTTTGAAATGGTTATACTGTCTGCCGAACACACTTTGCAGCCGCATCTGTGATGCTGTACTTACGCTTCCAGTGTGAATACTCACGAGAGTCTGCTGCTGCAGTGACGATGTAGTCAGACACTTGTGCTTCCAATAGCGATGTCACTTGGAGTCTTTATTTTTTTTATTATGTTCTATTTATTCATAACTTTTTTTTTGAATCTCTCAACATTTTACAACAGTAGCCAGGTGGTGAAGACAAGAAAAAAGAAACTAAATTACAATGTCACTTGCAATCGCCACTTGCACTCTCCGCTACCTGTGACGTCACTTGCAATCAACACAAATCGTGCGTGTTGCCAATGGAGACTGTCGGTACACGAACCGTTCCACCTGCACGATCCGTTCTACGTAGTAGAAAACGTCACTGTTTTCCTACACTATCGGTACCTACTAAAACACTTGACGGCAAGGCGGCACAACTTGCGGCATATTTGTGTAACGTTAGTTGTATTGTGTTTAACAAGACGCTGTGGTGGTGATTAAACGATTAAAACTGGCAAATCCGTGGCCAGAACACCAGAATCTGAACGCAATGCACAATGTCTTTCGTTAAGCGTTTTCCTCTTGTAGAAAAAAACAAACACTTAATATGGCATAATGTATTAAGATACATTAAGTTCAATTAAAAGACCAAATTCGATATATAGTTATTATTTAATGTACTACAAGACAAGCAGATGGCTATGAACACAATGTGCAAACTTTGTCCTCCCATAAAGCAAAACGCTTAATGTGGCCCAATAACAGACTAAGATGATAAAGACAATTCATTAGGCCTAGTCTATATGTCTTGTTGTTGACTCAATGAATATACAGACCAGCAAATATGAACGTGCATTATGAAATGCATTAAGTGATTTTAAAAGGATCAACTCCGTACAGGCAAGCAGACGAGTAAAGAACGCAGTGCATTAAATTGGACATTAAACGTTTTCCTCCTATAGAAAATCATTTTAAATGAAACACATAATGTATCTTAATGGACAAAGACAGCGATATAAACAGCGAGTTGTAGACAGTTTATTCTATATGCAAAAATGCTTAACGCGAAACGTTGCGTGTTGCGTTTATTCTGCTCACCTGCTTGCCTGGAGAAGCATACTGAGTTTGGCCTTTATCATCTTAGTCCATTATGCCACATTTTGCGGTATGTGAGGAAAATACTATATACATATTCATTAAAATAATGAACTGTATATTTAATTTGATATTTTAATAGCATCTTAATACATTAAGCAATGTTAAGTGTTTATGTTTTTCTACGCTTAGCGAGAGACTTTGCGCAAGCGTTCATATTCTGGCGTTTTGGCCACAGATTTGCCGGTCTTGTCTTTTTCTTGCAGGACCCTGTACGTTATAGTACTAAATTAGGTTTAATTGTTCAATCACCACCACAGCGTCTTGTCTCCATTGGCAACACACAAGATTTGTGTTGATTGCAAGTGACGTCACAGGTAGCGGAGAGTGCAAGTAGCGATTGCAAGTGACATTGTAATTTATTTTCTTTTTTCTTGTCTTCACCACCTGGCTACTGTTCTAAAATTTTGAGAGATTCAAACAAAAAGTAATGAAAAAAAATTCAACAAAATAAAAAATAAAGACTGCAAGTGATGTCACTAGCGGAAATGCAAGTGTCTGAGAGTGCAAGTCAGAGAATGCAAGTCTGAGAGTGGAAGTGCAAGTCTGCAGCCAGACCCTCTTGATACTGTCTGCCGAACACGCTTTGCAGCCACTGCTGTGATGCTGTACTTATACGCTTCCAGTGTGAATACTCACGAGAGTCTGCTACTGTAGGTGACATAGAGGGAGGCCGCCGACAGACCAGGATCTTGTCTTCACGACAACAATATCTATACTTTATGTTGAGCATAAATATAAAGCCTACTGATAAAGGACACCGTCAACAGTATTGACGGCAAAATAGACTATGTTTGACAGGTGCAATATGCCAGTGTGTCAACGGCCTAAGGGTTTCAAAAGGCATCACGCGAGTGTGAACCACTACAACTAGGAAAAAAAGGATTGTAATTCAAACGCAGCTCCCGTCGGCATTTAAACAGACATTTGCTCTTAATTCCGATCGGTCCAACGCAGTAACGAAATCTGAGCAGGTCTTAAAACTGAAACTGTTGATGCTACACTTTACACTTTGGAAAAGTTATATATATTTTTAAATATGAGCAGGCCTACAAGCTGGGATTGGTAGTGCTGCACTGTAATCATAGTTATTTATTTATATTTTTCATTATATTTTATTATATGATATTGGTTTGAGACTGAGAGTATTTTATTTAGTGGAGAACTTTGCAGCAGTATTTTATTTCTTATACTTATTTTATTTTATATATATTTTATTAAAAAGTATTTTTAAAAAGTGTCAACAAATTGTTAAAAAAAGTTTATAGTAATAAACAACTTGCAGTTTAATGTTTGCATTTCTTTCCCTTACTGTACCGAAATGAACCGAACCGTGACTTTAAAACCGAGGTACGTACCGAACTGTGATTTTTGCGTACCGTTACACCCCTAATATATATATATATATATATATATATATATATATATATATATATATATATATATATATATATTATAATTTTTATATATATATAATAATTTATAAGAATATTTTGTTTATTAGTGTTGAAGAAAGTCATTACACAACATTGCCTTTTTTGGTGAAAAACAGATGTGCAATGATGAAAGGACGTTAGTTCCCATGGCCACTGCCAGGACCACATTTTTCTAAAGTTGTTGGTCCTGTTGCTCACGTTGTGGCGTGATAGGGCACATGAACGTGGCATGAGGTGAGGTTAGTGAGGAAATAAGGATCTGATTGGTTTAAATCAAACAGCCCACAATTAAATGCTTACCATCTGTACCTCAAAGTATTTGATTTGATCGTTTCTCATGCAGACCCAAGTGCCAAATCAAAAATGATATGATCCGGTTTACTCAAATAATCCAACAAACAAACAGCAAACATGAGGGACTTTAAATGTTGCCATGGTTTGGTTCTCAATGCCCCCATGTATTTGTAAATGCTGTAATTGCTATCAGACCAACATTCAGGGGGATCTTGAGGGGAAAAAAACCCTGCTTTTCTTTCTTTTGTTCCTTTTGCTGTTAATTATTTAGCACTTCTCATGTGTTGGCGCAGAAACAAATCTTTTTGTGGCACATGTGAAAGCATTTCTGGCAGCGTGTGGAAGATCACAGCTGTAAACTAGCTTGACACTGATGCTCTGCATCCCAGAGGTAGGCTACACAAACTCCTGTCCAACACATGTGGATGTGGTTAAACTGAGCCGTCATCAAGTAAACTGATCTCTTCAGTGTGACACCGCTGAGAAGACTAAGAAACATTGTTAGTGTGTGTGTGTGTGTATATATATATATATATATATATATATATATATATATATATATATATATATATATATATATATATATTTATATATTAGGGATGTAAACAATTAATTGATTATCGGTTAATTGTCGATAAGAGATTGATCGATTAAGGCAGTCGATGGTTGGTTAACTGATTTAATGTTGGGCTGCGTGCGGCACATGCGCACTGAACACGTACGAGTGGCTGTGAGTGACGGTGACCGTATATAAATGCATCATCATTAATTCACAATGTACTAATTAAGCTTTTAATGTGATTAAAACTTTAAAAGTACATTAAAATAGAAACAACATACAAGTTATTCTACATGAAAAGGAATAGAAATATAGTAACTAAGTCATTTCATCAGATAACTGTGCTTTCCAGGGCTGCGGGACACAGGACATATAGACTATTCATTCTTACAACTTGTTAATTCGTTCCTACGACTTATTAATTTGTGGCAATTGTCCATGTTTTATTAATTTTGTTCCCTAAATAACCCATGATTTAACTGAAATAAGGGAACAAATTAATAAATCGAACGAATTCTTAATTGATGAAATCTTTAATTTCCCTTCCCATGTTTACCACACACAGTAAGAGATGCGATTAAAAGTGAAAGATGATAAAATAAACCTGCGAAATTAAAGGGTTAGACTGTGAAGATTTAGGAAAAAAAAACGTCAAACCAGAACAATGCCACATTAATGAAGGGTATATCTCGAACGGCATGAATTCAAGTGAGAAAGCTTTGTGTGCATGTGTGTGTGTGGCTTTTGCACATCCTGTCATGCCAGCGACTGCTGCCTACAATAGATGCATTTTGCAGCATTATGGTTAACGATTAATCGATTAATTGATCGTTAATTTATATATATATATATATATATATATATATATACAGTACAGATCAAAGGTTTTGACACACCTTCTCATTCAAAGAGTTTTCTTTATTTTCATGACTAGGGATCAAAACTATGAATTAACACATGTGGAATTATATATGGAATTATATACATAACAAAAAAGTGTGAAACAGCTGAAAATATGTCATATTGTAGGTTCTTCAAAGTAGCCACCTTTTGCTTTGATTACTGCTTTGCACACTCTTGGCATTCTCTTGATGAGCTTCAAGAGGTAGTCACCTGAAATGGTCTTCCAACAGTCTTGAAGGAGTTCCCCGAGAGACGCTTAGCACTTGTTGGCCCTTTTGCCTTCTGTCTGCGGTCCAGCTCACCCCTAAACCATCTCGATTGGGTTCAGGTCCGGTGACTGTGGAGGCCAGGTCATCTGGCGCAGCACCCCATCACTCTCCTTCTTGGTCAAATAGCCCTTGATGCCTTCAGTGTGACTCTACATATATAAAATCACATCCGTCCTGTTTAACTCCTGAATTAAAGGCTCTGGTCTTTAATTGGGAATTTTGCTGAGCTCGTCTCTAAAGAATCCCCCACAACTGTTCAAGACCGTTAAGATTGAGTGAAATACATGTCCACTGAAGGATTTTTACCATGGGAGAATTAATATATTCATTGTCATGCTGAAAAAATGCCCAGTAATGCATGGAATGAGAGGAGGATAGCATCTTCTGTTTCAGGTTTTTGTATTACATCACACAGTAGTGTGTGATTTCATGCCAGCATTGATAAAGCACAACTCCCTCACACCTTCAGCACTCATTCATCTCTACAGAAGAGCTTTACTACCACTGAATGTCACTGCTGGTACCCAGCACTTCTCACTGCACTCCACCTCTAGCAACACCAGAACATTTTGGATGCTTTTGGATCCAAAATGATTGAGCTGGTCTCTTGAGACCAGAGTATGGATTCCCAGAAGTCTTTATTTTGTAAATATGGGCCCTGGAAGAGGTTAAATGAGTTTCTATTGCTTTGCTACAGTAGGTAATTCTAGTGGTGACAACAAGCATGCATGCCACTTCTGCTGGCTGCTTCATACTCTGTGAGATAAAGTGTCACTCTTTTCATAGTTTTTATTTCACCTGCTCTTTTTCTGGCAAAAAATCACTCAACACTAAATGAAAACTTAAAGTAAAGACCTGAGAATTTCAGGAACCTTGTTTTCATACTTAAATAAATAATTTGGTATTCCTCTTGTACCACTGTCCTCTTTTATGGTAAGAAATGAGTCACATGACAGTTCTCTTCCAAGTAGATCCACTGCTGCCAGCATTAAGTCTGTGTATGATTCAGTGGGCTGTATAACACTTTTAATTGCCAGGAAATTACTTGTCTTTAAATTGTTTGGTTAGATATACTTACTCGTTGATCAAAAATAGCCTTAAACCTATACACTTTTTTATTTAATTTTTTTTAATTTAGTAACTTTCAGGAGGGTGTACTCATTTTTGCAACACAACATTTTATCACTTTGATAAGAAAATCTTATTTTGCTGAATAATTTTGGAATTCTTCTTTGGTAATTGATCAAAAGAACCCTAACATGTCTTCCAAGTAAAGAATAATTGCTGAATTTTTAAGTTTTAGAGGGGGTGTATTCATTTATGCTGTGCACTGTATGAATATATATTTACACAGTATATACAGTGGGTATAGAAAAGAATTATCCCCTTTTAAAATAATCACATTTTGTTGCTTTGCAGCCTAAAATGAAGACGGACAATGTTAAATTCTGTTTAAGGGGCTTAAGTCTGGGTTCTGACTAGGACATGCAAGGACATTCACCTTTTTCTCCTTCAGTTTTGAGGGCAGCAGATTTTCCTCAAGAATTTGACGATATTTGCCCCATCCATTTTTCCTTCTATCCTGACGTCCTCCAGTCCCTGCTGCAGAGAAAAACCCCGTAACAGGATATTACCACCTACATGCTTTACTG
This sequence comes from Carassius carassius, assembly GCF_963082965.1. Lineage (NCBI taxonomy): Eukaryota > Metazoa > Chordata > Actinopteri > Cypriniformes > Cyprinidae > Carassius > Carassius carassius. The sequence goes on from NC_081803.1 coordinate 19,213,322, forward strand.
TAGGAATGCTGTTTTTGGATGGTTAGCTGTATTGGTTTCCTGTCAGATATATCGCTTGGTGTTGAGGCCAAAAAATTCAGTTTTAGTTTCATCTGCCTCAGAATCTTCAAGGTGCATTTTGGCAAAGCTCAGTACATATAATATAAGCTACATTTGTGCGACAGCTTCAGAGTTGTTGTAGTTCTCTTGGTCACCTCTCTGACCAGTTTCCTCTGTCTCTTTTATCCAGTTTGGAGTGGCATCTTGATCCAGGGAGGGTCTGTGTCGAATCAAATACTTTTTGTGGGGAAGTCGAGTCCTAATGGTTAGAGAGTCGGACTCACAATCGAAAGGTTGTGAGTTCGAGTCTCGGGCCGGCAGGAATTGGTGGGGGAATTGTAGCATGTACAGTTCTCTCTCCACCTTCAATACCACGACTGAGGTGCCCTTGAGCAAGGCACCGAACACCCAACTGCCGCAGCATATAGGGGTGGTGCTAGCGCAGTGGATAAGACACATGTCTTTGGTGTGAGAGACCCGGGTTCGAATCCACTGTGAGACACCAATGTGTCCCTGAGCAAGACACTTAACCCCTAGTTGCTCCAGAGGTGTGCGACCTCTGACATATGTGGCAATTGTAAGTCGCTTTGGATAAAAGCGTCAGCAAAGTGAATAAATGTAAATGTAAATAAATGACTGCCCACTGCTCCGGGTGTGTGTTCACAGTGTGTGTGTTATCACTGCTCTGTGTGCTCTGTGTGTGCACTTTGGATGGGTTAAATGCAGAGCACGAATTCCGAGTATGGGTCACCATACTTGGCTGTCTGTCACGTCACACACTTTAAATCTTATTAATAGACTTCACTGTGATTTCTATGCAGTGATCAAGCCTTTGAATTTTTTTTCCCCATCTATCTCCTGTCCACAAATTTCTCCCGGAGTTCTTTTGACAGTGCCTTGCCACCCATAGTTGATTGTTTGCTTCAGTTGCACAACCAAGGACTGAAATGCTCCAGGAAAGCTCTTTTCATTCTGAGCTGATGAAAATGACCACAGCTGAACAGTTGAAAGTCAAATGGCTTAATGTGCCATTGAGAAGGTGATTAGCTACACCTGATTGAGCTTACAAGTCTTTTGTAGGAGGGGGCTGATCCTTTTTCCAAACTCAGTTAATCATGTTTTTTTTTCTCTGACATGTTGCTGTTATGATCTTTTGCTTGGATGTTATAAGTTGCATTGATTAAATACAGCTGGATAAAAGAAAAACATTTCAGACTGCAAAGAAACAAAATTAGATTAAGGTGGGTGATTATTTTCTATACCCACTGTACAGTATTTTTTTGCTATATCTCTTTCAGAAATATGTTATTTTATTTACTTATTTTTTTGTTACGTGTTTTTGCAAAGCTGTCTTTGTTCATAATAGTAGTTTTGCTGTGATGCACGTTTTCATAGCCACGTGACTTTTATGTGGTCAGACTCTGAAAAATTCCTTTGAAACTTTGGGAGGTCCAGGGCTCTGTGTGTGGTTTAGTGCATTTGTGGCACCTAGAAAACGACCGTTCCCACAGGGACAAACGGAGATCAGTTCCCAGCGTCCTCGCGGGGATATGATGGCATCTGCTCTGGGTTCTGCCGGCCACTTGACTGATTGCAGAGATGAAACTGTCTAATACTTTCCAGACCAGCCAGCCATGTTCAAAAACAATGCTGGCTCTGTCGAGAGGTCCTTCTTAGTCACTGTTTTGGGGTAACATTTCATTTCCTTAACTCCTCTGGATTATTGTCATGTTTGGTGTGTCTACCTCACGTCCGTCAGCAAATCCATCAGTATTTCTTATTTAAAGAGGCTGTGTTCTGCTTTGCTTTTTCTTTTTCAGCCTTTTCCATCCGAAGTCCACTAGTCAATGTTTAAAAAATTGTCATAATTTAAGAAATAGTTCACACAAATATTACAGTTTTCTGTAAATGTACTCATACTCTGGCAATCAAATATGTATATGAGTTTCTTTATCAGAACCGATTTGGAAAAAATTTAGCATTCCATCACTTGCTCACCAGTTGATTCTTTGCAGTGAATGGGTGCCGTCAGAATGAGAGTCCAAACAGCTGATAAAAACATCACAATAATCCACAAGTAATGCACTCCAGTCCAGTCCATCAGTTAACGTCTTCTGAAGCAAAAGCTTGTGTGTTTCTGAGAAAAAAATCCGTTGTTAAGATGTTTTTAACATCAAACAGTTTCTTGTATCCATGCTTTTTCTAGTGAAAAAGTCTCGTCTGAATCAGGAGAGAAATCTGCACAGACATAAACTGATGGACTGGAGTGATGTGGATTATTGTGATGTTTTAATCAGCTGTTTGGACTCTCATTCTGACGGCACCTATTCACTGCAAAGAATCAACTGGTGAGCAAGAGATGGAATGCTAAATTTCTCCAAATCTGTTCTGATGAAGAAACAAACTCATCTGCATCTTGGATAGCCTGAGAGCACATTTTCATTTTTGGGTGAACTATTCCTTTAAATACATTTAAGGCTTAAAGGGTTAGTTCACCCAAAAATCAAAATGATGTCATTAATAACTCACCCTCATGTTGTTCCAAACCCGTGAGACCTCCGTTTATCTTCGGAACACAGTTTAAGATATTTTAGATTTAGTCCGAGAGCTCTCAGTCCCTCCATTGAAACTGTGTGTACGGTATACTGTCCATGAAAGGTAAGAAAAACATCATCAAAGTAGTCCATGTGACATCAGAGGGTCAGTTAGAATATTTTTTAAGCATTGAAAAAAATACATTTTGGTCCAAAAATAGCAAAAACTATGACTTTATTCAGCATTGTCTTCTCTTCCGGGTCTGTTGTGAGATTTCAAAACACTGGACTTTGTGATATCCGGTTCGCGAACGAATCATTCGATGTAACGGGATCTTTTTGAACCAGTTCACCAAATCGAACATGAGGGTGAGTCATTAATGACAAAATTTAGATTTTTGGGTAAACTAACCCTTTAAGTAAATGAGCTCCATTTGAAGAAAAGGGAATATGCTAGGGGTGGCACGGTTCAACCTTTTCATGGTTCGGTTTGTTTCACGGTTTTAGAGTCACGGTTTTCGGTACATTTCGGTATGTCGTATGTTTATGGAAAAACTATTTTTTCTAATAAAAAAAGAATATTCTATCCAAATACAAGCAACAGCACAAATAAATATAATAGAGTAAAGGTATAAACAATAAACAGTGATTTCCAGTGTTTTTTTTCTTATTTTTTTTAGGCAGGTCTAGCATAAGTTTTTAAGTACAGAAATTGAATAAAGTAATCAAATGTAAAACAGCATTGCAAATTGGACTATAAATTAAAGATTATTCTTTATTAAAGTTATAAAAGCTTTTAAATCAAGAGCAGTGAGTGATTTCTTTGTTGTTGCTGTTCGATTAATATAAAGACTGTCACTTTAGGAGAATGCACTGATACAGCAGGCCTACGTTCAGCCGGCTATGTCTGCTTACCAAGACGGGCCTTTTGACATAATTTTTGTGTGAATTTTTTTCATTTAAACACAATACTTCAGAGAAAGCTTATAATTGCGCGCGTTCTGAGGCGCGGGTTTGCACACTTCGGATGAGCGCATGCACAATTATTCTCACTGCACGCGCGAGCTCGCGTCCTCTGGCTCTTAAATGTTTAAACTGACAAAGCTTAAATGAGTTTAGTTTAAACACATATTAACGTGTGCTGTTCAGGTCTCATCTGTGCGCGCCCGCTATCAGCACCCGGGTGATGACTGAATAAATGACTGCTCATATTCCAGCAGTAATTCACATTGATCAAGAGTTGAATGGTTTGTCCAGGTATTTTTTTTTTTCTCTCTCATCGCTATTGTTGTAATGTCTGGGAATCCAGAATGCGCATCCATCAACAGAAACATATATTAGTTGAACCCAGTTTGTTTTGCGTGCTATTTATTGCAAACCAGCAAACCATACAGATGCTGTGTCAGATTTAAGTTGAACCGCGGTCCCAGCGCGTGCTGAACCATGTGGGGTGAACCGAACTGTTCGGATTTTTTTTTAGCGAACCGTGCCACCCCTAGAATATGCTTTTACAAAAAGAATTTTCTTCTCGTTTCTCGTTGTTCGGTTAGACAAGTTCAAATGATGATTTTGTGTGACTCAAAAACAACCGTTTGTTTTTTTAAGCATAAAGCCACTTAGTCTTTGTCATAAGAGTTTTAATAGGAATTCAGCCTGTGTGTTTGTTTGGGAAGTTTGGCTTCCCAATGTGGGATGAATCAGCTCTGTCCAGGTTCACTACACAGACTTGTCCAAATAAGCTCTCTGAGACATGGAACTTCTTACCTCATCATGTAAAGTGTGAGTGTTGCTTGATGGTACATCACATTCTGGCTGGAAAAGGTTTCATGTTGAATCTCTGGTTTACTGATGTGTAAATGTGATATTTTCATCACAGCTGGTATGTGCTCTTTTGTTCTGTGTGGCATTAAAAACTGAAGAGGTATGGTAAAAAAAAGAATCTGTCATTATTTATTCACCTCACATCCTAGTATAGTCATAGGTATTTTGGGCTTGATATGGGTCTTATTTCTGAGTGAATTTGTTCATTATTTTCATTTTAATGAATCAGTCCAGGAAACTACTCTAACTTTTTCCACTGGTGGCACTTGCGCTACTAACTTTTTCAGTTACTGGTGCAAAACATGATTTGGTCGCACAAATTATTTATAGTATAGTAATTACTGGATAATAATGAACAATAATGAAACCGTATTGCATACAGATGTGCTTTTTATTTTACTTGCCATCTTTTAAACCACATGCGTTGTTCTATTTCTTACAGTACACACAGTGCTGGGGTTAGAGGGGCCCTGGTGCAGGTTGTACAGTGGGCCCTGCTTAAAATTGTTTAATTTGTACTGTATCTTTCTATTTATTTATTTGTGCTATTTACACAATGTTTACATTTTTTTAAGTTTGTTTTTGTTAATTTAAACACTGCATAGTCTTCACTGTAAAATAAAATACACAGTCAAACCAAAATGTATTCAGACACCTTCAACATTTCTCACATTTTCACAGTTTATTTGTTATAGTTAAGAAATTGGTAATAAAATATGACAAGAACTCAGAGTTAAACTGTGTCAGAACAAATTCCTCTCGATAATGTCAGATAACTTTGATAGAAAGATATGTAATGGAATCAACCAAAACTTCAGACAACTGTCAGTATTACAATATTTACACAAATATCAATACTTTGTTGAACAATTACCAAGCAATGCTTAATTTGGTTCAGTCTGTTGTGTGAAAAGGTTGCATTAGCAATTAAAGAAAGAAACACTTAAGCAAAACATGGTCAGGTCCCTAATTAATTTTTTTTTTAAATCAATTTCACTGGTTGTCTAAAGTATGAAGAATTTTTGGGTATAATATTTCACAGTTCGCTGTATTTTGCCATACTCACTTACATAAATGAACTAGTGTCCTGCACCCACTAGTAAAACAATATAATCAATTCTATCTGATTTTTGGATTGACTTTGGATAAATTCTTGTTAAAACTTCAAAGTAATTCAGTCAAGAGCAGTGAGTGATTTACTTTCATTTTCATACATTAAAGACACTGACAGCAGATTTAGTAAATTAGGCGCGGCCACTTTAAGAGACAGTGCATCCATTATAATGATACACATCCGATTTTTTTCCAACTCTTTACTTTCACTTAAGACATAACCACAGACTTTTTCGAACACACTTTCTAAGACGAGTATTTTGACATATTTTGTATGTATTTGTTGTTGGTACAAAAGCAAGAAGACTTTGAGATGCGTCTCTTCGTGAGCCCTGAACACCAGAACACTGCGGTGATGAATTGAGCTCTTTCGCTTTTCGCTCTTTTTTTCTGTTTGTTTAAACTGCGATTTTGTATTTGTTCGTTCAGGTGCAGTAGGACGCGAACGTCCTGAAGGAGAGCTCGGTTCAGTGTTGCTGTCCGTGAGATGCGGCTCTCTCTCGTGCGCACCACAGCGCGAGAGTAACCAGCTACTCAGTTCAGCTTTCCCGCATCGCGAGGCTGAAGCCAACTTGATGTGTTGAATGCTCGGAGCACGTTATAAAACGTATTCTTAAAATACACATTTCTGTTTTATTAAATGCTCATATTAAATCATAGCATAACACATAAATAGGTACAAAAATAATCAGTGATACATTTGCGACCCCATTAAAATTTGGGTCGCAATGGCACTTCAAAAGGTCGCATATGCGACCCATTTTGGTCGCAGTGTAGTTCCCTGCAGTCAAACAGTTTCACTCATTGGTCTGAATGATTCATTAGCATGATTGAATGATTTAAAACACCAAACTATTCATTTGAACTACTTCAATGTTGTATTCTAAGAGAATATTGATAGATTTAAGTGAAAAATATACCAAAATATTAAAGGAAATTTGAGCTACAGTTTAGGCAAATATATGGAAATAACAATAGCAGTGTAACATTTAGTCTGCTCCTCAAACACAGCATTTGTTTGTCCTCAAGAGACTTGGAAAATAGTGCACAAGTTGAATGGACTACTTTACGACACTTTTGTGCTTCTTTTTAGCCCATTTTTGGAGCTTGACAGAATCCTGTAAGCACAAAGTCAATTTAGCGAAGTGTGCTAAATGACTGCATTCATTACTACAGTTGTGCACAACAAGGTCGTAAGAATTTGCTTGCTTGTTCCCACTTACTGTCTTTTGCTAACAGCCGTCAAGAATCATTTAAAGGAAAAAGTGTTCGATTAAGAGGCAGTCTCAGTAGGTTGACGGCAGCCAGGAACTTCATTGTGTTCTCAGGTCTCTTGAGGTCTGTTATCTTCAGTGCTCTTCAGTGCAGTCGTCCTTATCATTCACAGATTGTCCCACACTACAGGCCGAGCGTCCGGCCCTTGTGTGTCCTTTCAGAGTTCATCTATTTGAGGATCAGAGACTCGCTGTCGCCTGTTGGCCCTCATCACAGTGGTGGGCTTGTCTTATCAGTACAGACTGAATGTCGGTGTGTTTGTCCAGGTGCTAGACAGTATTGGGCAATGAAACCCTGAAGTGTGAATTCCCTATACACTAATTCACAAATAAAAAAAAGCATTGTCTCCAGCCAGGATGCTAATAGCTGATGGGCAGGTGTCTCCTCCAGGTGCCAGGTTGCACGAGGTTTTCTATTATTAATCTCATTCTCTCTTTATTTCTCAGTTCAGGCTCGGTGTGGTGGATCTGCAGGCAGTGCCTGAGCCCACTGAAGTCATAAGGGAGCTTATTAGGCATGGCCTGGAGCAGAGTACACGTCTACAGGCCAAAAACCAGCACCTACTGGAGGAGAACCAGAAGCTGAGGAGAGAACAGGAACATATCACCAAAGAGTAGGTCCAAACCTGATCAATACTCCTCAACTCACATAGCTCTTACAGAGCTGTAGAAAAGGATGTTTGGAATAAATACAAATATTTGTAGAACAGAGCTATCTAACATGTAACATGTATTAATATTCTATAATATAAATATAATATATATAAATATATATTCAATTATAAGTAAGTATAAATATTCAGTAATATTACTATATATTAACAAAGGTATTTTTGTTAATTACTAATCGCATATAACTATAATGTGTAATTATATATATATGTATATATATATATATATATAAATATATATATATATATATGTATATATACAGTATATATATATATGTATATATACAGTATATATGTGTTTACATAGAGACAGTAATATTGATATTAAAAATAATTTAGAAAGCCAACCTATTTAAACTTAATTAACAAAATGAATGCTAAAATATTTAGTAGCAGCTTCTACAAATATGGAATCTATTGCATAAAGTTTGCATGGTTTTAAAACATTCAGATTTCAAGCTTATAAAACTAATACAACCTTTCTTGTCAGGCTTTCTCAATTCAACTTAACTTAAGGTTTACTTCTTTTTTTGTATTTCTTTTTTTTAATAATTTCATTATCTATTATTATTATTTTTTGCCTTTCTCTGTATTGGCCAATAGGATGTTTCATTTCTTTAGATTTTTAGGTTCTAAAACGTTTTCAGTTATTTTTAAAACTCAGTTTAAAGATAAATTATGATTGTTTTTGTTTTTTAGATGCTTGAAACCTGACATACATATAAATGGACTACGGCATAAAAATAAAAGTCTACAAATGTGAGGAATATGCGTTTGATTTTTTTCTTTGTTCCTGGGAACTTGCACAAGGTTTTTTGTGTAATGCCAAAAGTAATTTCAAACAAATGCGATTACGCAAGCCTTTCACCTGTTCATGATTACAACTTCCTCTTGGATTACCCTCTCCCCTCCTCATCATCTCTGATGATTCAGAACGAAAGAGTGTCTTGGCTGTGTTTTTAAACGGTTACTAAGGAGCTCTTGGTACACAAGATGTTTTTCAGTTTGTCTTTGCTGTGATACTCTAAAAGGGGGAACTGTAGATATGAATATTTTTTGCTGATATTTGGCTGAGAGAGCACATGATTCATTCGGGTGGAGAATGACGAGGGATTCCCAGGCCAACCTTACAAGAAACTCCTCTTTACTGTCTTTTCTTGTTCTCCACTTGCTTCAATCTTTCCTCTCTGAGAAACAGCAGCAGTGACATCACCACCTCACTCACTTTCTAACATCTTCCAAAACCAGAATTATGGAGAATTTGTAATGCTACTCAACACTGACAGGACTTTATAGCCCTGTATTTTGCAAACAGCTACCACAGGTGTTCAGTTCTACACGCTCTTAATGTTTTCCATGTTAAGTAATGACTGTTTATCCACTTATAAACACACAAAACTTCTAAGTACTACAAACACTCTCATACCTAATCATTTCCACTCTTGTCACATGCTCAGGGAGACTGGGTTGCATGAGTGTTTGGGTGGGTCTCATTGGTCTTCACCCTCTCCACAGGATGCAAAGGTACGTCCAGGGGAAGGAGAAGTTGGAGAGAGACTTGTACAGCCGATTTGTGCTGGTCCTAAATGAGAAGAAAGTCAAACTCAGAGACCTGCAGAAAAGAGTCAAAGAGCTGGAGGAATCTGTTGAAGAGAATCGACTGAGGTAAAATGTGTGAAACGTTTCCTCATGATACCTCACATGATCATAAGCATTTTTTATTTCAACATTTCCCTTCTTCTGTTATGAAATGTCCCTTTTGTTAGGTAATCCCATGATGATGTCATGTTTGTGAAGCACATTTTTTGTAATGGAAAAAAAATTAAAACTATAGCGACAAGCTCTACACTAGTTCAGAACTGTGGCATGATGGAAAACTTCAAATGTTTAGGTACAAAGCCAAGAAGGTTCAGTCACTGTTCTTCCCTTGATGAAGACACTTGAAGGTGTCTTATTTTTGTGCCATTTATGACAGCTGAATTAATAAAACAAATAAAAATTGATTTTAAACAATTTAGCAAATATTCATATCTATTTGTACACTACTTCTCTCCTGCTCACCAAGGCTGCATTTATATGAATTCAGTAAAAACATTCATTTTGTGAAACATTATTACAATTCAAAGTAACCGTTTTCTATTTTAAAATGTAATTTATTTATTTGATGTTAAAGCTGTATTTTCAGCATCATTACTCCAATCTCCAGAGTCACATGATCCTTCAGAAATCATTCTAATATGTTGATTTGCTGCTCAAGAAACATTTCTGATTTTTTTTTTCAGTGGTGAAATGCTGCTTAATATTTTTGTAGACACCGAATACTTTTTTAGGATTATTTGACAAAGTTCAAAATAACAGCATTTTTATTTAAAATAGAGATTTTCTGTAGCATAACACATCTTTACTGTAACTTTCAAACAAATTAATTAATCTTTGCAAAATAAAAATACAGAATAATTTTTTTTTTTATCTTAGCTGATCCCAAACATTTAAATGGTTGTGTATATAAAAAAAAAAAAAAAAAAAGGATGTGAGATCATGGAAAAACATTTTTCACAAATGTTCATAAATTTTCATTTTGAATGTAAAAAAACGTTTGATGCAAAATACAGCACTACAAATTTTCTGTCTTTTCTCGCTTTGTTTGGAACATGTGAATCAGTCATTACAGAAATGTTGAGAGTCTGTGATATGTTTTCTCATATGCCTTATTAGCATGTTGTACCTGCTGTATTCTCTTTGAAGGAAAAAGGCAGATAGTGAAGACCACAAGGCGATGGAGACTGCAGCAGGAAAGAGTCCTGAAGAGAGTGATTATGGAGGCAGTACAGAAGATGAACAGGAGGCTGAACCCAGACAGCCAGACCCAAGGCCTCTTACACAAGGTAGTTCTTCTAACTTTACCCAGTAATTCAAATTCTGTCATTATGTTCTTCCAAACTTGTATTCCAAACCTTTTTCCCTAATGCATCAGCTAAAAAAATATAAACCATATACTGTAAGTAAGGTTGTCATTTCAGGTTGCCATTTTTCAGTGAACTACTCCAGTGAGTCACAATTTAAAGATGCAAATACCTTTTTTTTTGGTTGAATGCAAATTACTACTGAAACTTTCTCAGCCTATTTTTAACAAAGTCTGTGATTTAGTTTGTGTGGATTTGTTGATTTGTTCTCAAGGCTCTTTAATATTGTGTTTGTTGGACACAGTTACATATTCGCAAAGTTAACAAAGTTTGAAGTCAAACTAGATGAGCATACAACTGAATTTGTGCCTAGAACATCAAAAGCAACTCATATTTTAATATAGTTAAACAATGTGTAGCAAATTTAGTGGACTCTCTTCCCAGAAAGTTCAAGTTGATGAATGACAGCACAATGCGGATTTGATCTACAGTGACTCTGGCAAGCAGATGAAAGCTCAACATCTTGACAAGGGCCAGACAGAATGACAGTGTGTACCATGCAATGATAGAAATTGACAAAGAAACATGGAATAATTTAACAATACGAGTCGAGAAGCTAGGTCTACATCTCTGATTGGTACATTAATGTGGAATCCAACTTTTGGGGTTGTGTATATCAAATATTGTACAATTTACGATTTGTATATTGGCTTTTATGATGTTTAAAAGTCTTTTGTGTTTTATCTTGTGTTATACAATGTGAAACATCTGTTATCAGTTTTAGTCATTTATAAATAACCTTATCTTTGGTTTGCATCAGCGTGAGAAATTACATTTTTCTTTTAAGGGGCAGTATTTGCTGCAAGAACAGATTTCAAGGGGCTTAGTTTTTTTTTTTTTTTTACCTTTGTGTAAGGGCAGTTTTTATATTTACCTCATTAATTATCTCTATTGTCTTTTATGTCAGATACTTTAACCAGATACTTACATTTATTTGGTTTAATTGTACAGGGGCATTTTTTGCCCCTTTATCTTAAGTTTGAGGGGCATTTTTGTCCATTTTGATGGCAATTTTGCTCTAAACCCCCATTAATTTCCCCATCCTCAGATATAGAAAATACTCAAATAAGATGATGCATTTTTAATTTGTAAAGTGATTAATTCACTGAATTATCCATAATATGCATTGCTGCACGGTTAATTAACTGTCTTTCGTTAAAAGTAGCTATGCTGCATTACATAACACTACTTAGTATTTCTAGAAAAAGATCCCAGATAAACTGCACAGAACAACAAAGACTTGTAATTGCATTGCGTAAATGAGATCGATGATGTCACTCTTGGTATTTGCTATCTTGTCCAAAGCATGACTACACTAATGTTGTCCAACACATTAAAGCTTTGAGCCAGAACTGAGACGGCAGGTAGTTCATTCCCTCAGCTTTTCCCTGCGCCGTCCGTCATTGTTTATGATGTCTTCTCCTAGAAAAGATGTTCATTGGCAACACCGTCTGCTTTTGGTCGATTTCGACATCGAAAGCCATATTAGGGGGCTCTGTCAGGCGGTTGAGTCACAGTTTTGAGGCCCAGAAAGGGAAATGAGGTGGAGTCACACATGATTTAGTCTGCGGGTTGCTCAATTTCTCTGTTTTTCCCCTTGTGTAAACCCTGAGGAGTGAAAGTAAAAAGCACTACAGCTAGGGGAAAAAAAACTTCCATGGCCATGTAACCCTATAAACAGTATGAATTGTAATGTATGGTTGCTAGGTGTGCATCACTTTGGCTTAGTTCCTCAGACAGAGCCATTTGCGGTTCAATTATTGTCAATTTTTTTTCCTTTAAAGCTTGATTCAATGGTTTATGTTTCAGATTTTTTTTTGTACATTTATATTTATGCATCTAGCAGACGCTTTTACCTAAAGCGTCTTACAGTGCATTCAGGCTACACAATTTTTTTTTTTTTCCAGTATGTGTGTTCCCTGGGAATTAAACCCACAACCTTTTGTGCTGCTAACACAGTGCTCTACCACTGAACCACAGCAACACATTGTTTTTTTTTTTTGTATTTCATATTTTATCATGTATTTTGTCTTTAAAGAGTAGGAGTTGTAGCTTCAGTCTTTTTTTCTTAACTGTAAAGTTTACCATAAAGTACATGAAGCATAATTGAAAGAGCCTTTAATGTGGTTAGGATGTTTGTTACACCAATTAACTTGACTAACTTGTCAACTCAACTTAACTTGTCAAACCCACCCAGTTTCATCTGTCCAGTGTAAACTCATGTAGACATAAACAATTGCCAGAAACAATCATGGTAACGAGTCTTGCTATGCAGTAGTACTTTAAAGAACAAGTACTATTGAATGCTTTGCATTGTTTTCCCACTGTGCTACAATGACATATCTCATGAGACAGATGTGCTCCTGCTGGGTTTTATTGCAGTCAACCTGCATGTACATCGTTTAATGTTGATGCTCAACATGCTTTTAATGCATTTATGATGTTGATTGTGTTAACAGAGTCACATCTTGTCCGGCTGCCTGAACACTGGCTGTAAGAGCCTCCATTAATCCCTTTCAGAGTTATAAATGCAAACATTCACAAATAATAACATTCACAGATAACTCATTTTGTCTGAAATCATTAAATTAGCAACACATTTCGTCTATGTAGCTCATATTTAGAAATGGCAGTAACTAATCAGTTTGGCTGAATATTTCTGGTTTAAATGAAATGTGTTAATCTCATCTAAATGATTGGCAAAATAATTTAGTTAATGATTATTGTTGATTTTTAGTCAATTATAGCTAAGATAAAAAAAAATTGCAATTTAAGATTATAATAATAAACTAAGAAAAGGAATAGAAATATAGAATGTAGTTAAATAATAATAATAATTATTTATTATTATTATTATTGATGATTAATTATATTAATATTTGTATACATTTAATATTATATATATATATTGTATATTAATATATAATATATAAATAATATTCAGTCATAGTATCTTCAGGATTGATCTGCCTGAGATGATGAAAATGTAAATTTTTTATCTTTTCCACAAAAAAAGAAGTACATGTATCTAATGTTTGCTCTGTTTGATGCACATTGTTATTTCTGCACATTATAATTTTAAAATATTATTTTCATAGATTAAAATGATGCTCTGCTAAATTAATTAAAATATTTACTTTTCAATTAATTATACCATTTCTGATTAAGTAAATTTCATGAATATGGGAATATAAAATACTGATTAAATGTGAAGAAGATCTTCTTTAAAAGACAGAAACCTCAGCTAATAAGTGGAAATATGAAGATTGGGTGAACTTTAACACTTTAACCTTTCCATGTTTTGTCTAACAGAGATGCCAGAAAGCAGTCCGATGGATGACAGCTTAAATGACATCACAGATGTGGCACCCTGCCGAAAACGCCGCCACCGTCATCTCCAACAGCTGGAGACGCAAGCCAAACGAGCAGCGCTGGACCAGCGACAGAGATCCAGGTATCATCACTCACATCCTCAGATTTACACACATCCTCCGTCTAATAACACTTTTTACTGTGGTCCATCGACTCATAGCACACCCAAACTCCTGGAGGCCTGTTATCTAAAGTTGCATATGATACCCATAAACCCCTGCAACTGCGGCCATAAAAATGTCAGTTATAATTCCGGGTGTCTTATTCTCTGGTGTCCATTTTATGCAACCTTGGATGCTGCTTTTTCTCAGCGCCTGTGGCCAGTCAAGCAGACAGAAGAGGCTTTCCCAGAACCTCTTCCATTGTACGGAAACCATTGGTTAGTTGCCAGCACCTTGTAGCTGTATTTTTCCAGTTGAGGCCCCCCTGGGTTCTTATCTCTCCGGCTCTTTTTTTATTTATTAATGGAAAATATGTATAATTTCCTCCATTTAAATTTTTTTTAATCTCCTCCTTCGCCAGTACCTCAGAGGTCTCCGTAACTGTACAAGAAAAATCCCATGAATGGTTTAGATTTGCTTTGAGCTAATTCTTCAGACTTGATGGCACTCGAGGGACGCTGATCCTGAGAAAACATGTTGCTTTTTAAAATAGTCACACTGTTTTGGAGATTATTTGGCATTAGTTATTATTTTTGAGTTATTATTTATTTAAGTGTTATTATTCTTAGGTTATTCTTTCAGGGTTTCCCACAGTTCTTGAATCTCTATCTATCTGTCTATCTGTCTGTCTGTCGTCATTCAATTTATCGTTCTGTCATTCTATCTTTTTCTTTTAATTTATTTATTTTTCTTTTGTTATTTTTATTTTCCCCCCCAGTCGTGTTAGTCCCATTAATAAAATCTTAAAGGTTATTGAAATTTCTGTTGTTTTTCTATAGTAAATATCATTTTACGATATGCTGAGTTTTCAAGTATTTCTTCAGCTAAAACTGCTTGTGATGGAAAAATCTCAAATGGATTAAAAAAACATTACCAAAAGACTGGGAAAATCATGCAACTTAACTGATCAGAAATTGTATCCTGCATCAATTTTAAATAGACACATTTTCTGAAAATTCATTCACACAGTGATAAATAAGTATCAATACAATTGGAAATGTAATTGTTAAATATTGATAAAATATCTGATTAAAAATGAACAATTTTCCCCAGTATTTGTGTATGTCATGGATTTTTTTGTACTTATACTTTTAGAGTCAGTAATTTATTGGATTGCTTTTATTTGTAATGTCTAGACTAATATGATTAACTATGAGCACTAGATAAATGCATTATGTATTTTACGTGTGACATTATAGATTTGTTAACTGACTCGTTACACCTTTCAAATCAGTTCAGTTGGGATGTTGCCTTAGAAGGGAGCTGCCAAAGTGGACAGTTGGTAGAAAGGCAGCTCACTAGCATTTGGAACAGAGCCTGTGTTTTTGGGTTGGCAGACATATGTGAAAGTTTTTGAAGTTGGCAGACATATAAGAATGACACTTTGGCTTCACATTGTATTGACGTTATGCTGGGATATGGAGAGATTAACTTTTAATGAGGGTCTTTTAAAACTTGGTAAATACAAGAGTGTTTATGTGACTCTGCAGGCAGAATAAACTGTTTAAACTGATTCTGTTTAAAGTGTTTCTAGCCTCCCAGTGTCAGCGGTGGTCTGTGACAGAATGGTGCCTATACACCAGATGGTTTGTGCGTCTGCTCGCGTCTTGCGGTGTTGCGGAAGACTGAGAGTTTGTATTGGACTCTCTCTCTCTTTCTGCAGGCTCTGTCACCGCAGTAAGACTTTCCAAACTTTAATAGACTTCCATGGCATAGAGACCTGGCTGTAACTTCTTTTGTGAATAATATCACACGTCACCTCGTATCACACGAGCGGAGAAATCCAGCTGGAGGATTCTCATTCTGTTCCTGGAATTAGGTTTTTAAACAGCCGCGTGGCTTTGAATGCCTCTGCTAATTACTTACAATTTTGTGCCTCAGAGAGAGCTGGAATGCTCTTATAAAACGTGACACAAATTAGTGGCGGTGTGATGAGTCTTCATACTACACCCCAAAATGAAAATTTTGTAATTAATCACTTAGCCCCATGTAGTTTAAAATATTTTGGATGAAAACCGGGAGGCTTGTGACTGTCCCATAGACTGCAAAATAAAATACACTGTCAAGGTCCAGGAAAGTATGAAAAGTATCATCAGAATAGTCCATCTGCCTTCAGAGGTTCAACAGTAACATTTTAAAGCGACAA
Organism: Carassius carassius; assembly: GCF_963082965.1. Classification (NCBI taxonomy): domain Eukaryota; kingdom Metazoa; phylum Chordata; class Actinopteri; order Cypriniformes; family Cyprinidae; genus Carassius; species Carassius carassius. The sequence goes on from NC_081803.1 coordinate 19,229,416, forward strand.
GAATACTTTTTGTATGCGAATAAAACAAAAATAATGACTTTATTCAACAATTTGTCCCCTCTCTGTCTCTCCACATAACAATATAAGCTGCACGTAGGCAGCTTACGCTCTTCGGAGTCAGCCGTACTGCACAGATGCGCTGTTTTCTTTGCAATTTCTTTGAATTGTCGTCGCTTCATAACGTTAAGGTTATATTTATATTTTATTTGGCAGTCTAGGGGACAGTCACAAGCCTCCCGGTTTTCATCCAAAATATCTTAAATTGTGTTCTGAAGACGAACAAAGCTTTTACGGGTTTGGAACAACATGGGGGTAAGTGATTAATGACAAAATTTTCATTTTGGGGTGGAGTATCCCTTTAATGTTGGTTTCCATACAATGAAAATGACAGGGACTAAGATTGTCCATCTTCAAAAATGTCAAATAAGTAAATGGAAAATAATAATTGAATATATACTGAACTAACTTGTATGTATTTTTTTTCAATACATTTTTGTATTGCTTTGAAAGACTTGAAATACAACACAAGACTACTGTATGAGAGTATACAGTTTGCTTTATAGTGCTTATATCCTTTTTGGAGCTCGACTGTCTACTTTCATTGTATTAAAAAAAAACTAAAATCATAGTTAATGATGATGTCTCTCAAGCTCACCAAGACTGCGTATATTTAATCAAAATCACAATAAAATCAGTAATATTGTGAAATATTTTGACAATTAAATTAACTGTTTTCTATTTAAATATATTTAAAATGTAATTTATTTCTATAATTTATTTCAGACTTTTCAGCATAATTACTCCAGTCTTCAGTGCCACGCTTCATATTTTTATGGAAACATTGATTTGTCATTTGTTTCAGGATTTTTGGATGAATAGAATGTTGAAAAGAACAGCATTTAGTTGAAATGTATTATATATACTTATAACATTATAAATGTCTTTACTCTCACTTCTGAACAATGCAATGAATTGTACTGAATAAAAGTATCAATTTCTTTGCAAAAAAGATTAATTTTACTGACCCCAAACTTAAAGTAAATATCAAAGTAAGTTAACTAATGAGTGAACATTATGAAAACAGTCATTATTCAGACCTCTAGCACCTTCCATGCCAATGCCTCTATCGCTCTGCCAACATCTCTAGAGTAATCAAAAAGCAAATGGCCTTTTATTGTCTGTTTAAAGGCCCTGTATGGCTATCAAGAAATGTGCCAGTAGCAGCTTCCCAGCAGGAAAAATCAGTGTCAAGTTTTTTTTTTTCTCACAAACGAACCGCACAATCACTGCTGTCTACAGATGGTGAGACTCTGTGCCATGACATCTGCTCTAATAAAGCCCATTTTTAAAAGCATTTCTCCTCTAAAGGCTGAAAAGAATCACCCTGCAGACATCATTGGTTTATTCAGCTACAGGACCGCATGTGGCACACGTCCATGTTCAGATCAGGGAGCGGAATCTAGTCTCTGGTTTGTTTGAAGTGAGGTCTTTTTGTTTTTCAGATGAATGTTGAAATCTTTTTGTATTGCATTTTATGTAAGTCTGTGTGGTGTGGGACTTGGTTTTATCTCTTGTAAATTGATTGGATTTCCAGCACAGAGGCAGATGCCTGAATGAGCGATTGGAAAGTGAAAAGGATTTGTGATGCAGTGAAAGGTCATTTCTGAGAAAGAAAGTGAGAATGTTGTGATTAAAGATTGCACAGACAAACAAACAAAAAAGACATTTGTAATTCACTGAGACTGCAAAGTAAACTGAATGTAAAATGTCTCATTCCCAGGTCAAGGAGAAGGAAGTTGAAACTCTGTTAAGAGGATTCAGAGATGCATCAGAAGTTACAGTTATTTTTTTAGAAGAAGAAGAATAAGAGGAAAGAGAGAAAGAGGGAGATGAAGGAAGGGAGAGAGAGCGAGCGAGCAGATTTGGCCCCTGGCAAACTGTTCTGTTCTACAGTCTCCCAGCACCTGCCTAGAGATGGATCAGGCAGAGCATGACAACAAACAACAATCAGGCCAGTTACACTGCATTAATCCAGTCCTCAGTATGTGTGTTTACTGACGGTTTCTTCGTGGGTCTCCCAAAGAAATGTCAGACTCAAGTTTTAACCCACAATGGGCGGAAAAAAGGGGAAAATTGATTTATTGAAATTAGTTGGCATATTAATATACTTTTTTAAATTTTGCATTATGACATTGTTTCCTTAAGTACATTTCCCTCCGAATTCTCATGGCCATTATTATTTTATTATTAATAAAATTAACATCAATTATATATACTGTATATTGTCATTTTTAGAAACATTTGAAGAAAATATAATTTCTTGTTTTTTTTTATTGCTCTGTCAGTTTTTGTGAGATTCACCCTTGTGTTGCTTCTGTTCAGAAATAATTACTTTAACCATCTTTAACAATAACCAGTGGTGGTGTTTCAGACATCCTAAGACTTTTCATTATTTTTATTTTATTTTTTATTTTTTTTATGCAAGATGTGATGTTTAAAGTGATCGAAATATGGCAACTTGATGCAAGTTAAGTTTAGTGTGTAACAGCCTTTTTGCATCATTCTGATAAAATCATCCATTGGTTTACTTCACGATATGTGAATGTCGTTTACCTACATCAGCATCTCATGTCTCAAAGGTCTGTAGTCTGACATTTGGCTTTACAAGAAAATGTATCGTCACGTCTTTTTTTTGGGCTCTTTTGTATTTTCTTAACAAGTTCCAGAACTTCTCGTCATGTCCGTAATTATTTGAAAGAAACATAAGACCTTTTTGCCCAACCTGCCGACAATTCCCACCATTCCCAGTGAATCATGACAGCAAATATAGCGACTTACAAGATGACAGCGTCTACAAGTACTCATCCATTATCCCTGCTCATACCTATGGATTTCCTCCAAGTGGGCAGTAGGAAAGTCATTCTTTCTTAATTGTCAAAGTTGTCCTTACAGGAGAGTTTAGCTGGTCAAAATAACTTCCAGATGTGGCCGCACAGAGAAACCCCTTGATTGAAACCGAGTATTTACATGCAGATACACTGTTTACACTCCGATTGTGCTGACTAAGCACTGTTTCACAGATAAACGTTTGGGGTTTGCTTTTTAAAGGCTTACTGAAAGCACCAAAGATGCATTTCTAATGCTTGAGTTACTTAGTTCAATAAAATGTGGTTTTGGAGAGTCAAATGAGAATGAGTGATTCAGCTGATTCCATTATGATGTTTACGTGTTTTATGTGTCAGGGTTTGTTTGATACCAACACACCATATAAAAGCTCTTTGGTCTCTGTAAGTGCAAGAAAAGAACAAATACAAACTTTTCCTACTTGGTGTGTTGTATTTCTGAGAAAGAATCATGATTTGTTTGCAAACAGGAGCTGTTTTTTACCCCCAAAAGCTGCTAGTTCACCCCGAAAATGAACATTAAATCAATCTCATACTCAATGCAAGACGAGTTTGTTTTTTTGTCAGAACAGATTTAGAGAAATTTAGCATTCGATATCCAGTTGATCCTTTGAAATGAATGGGTGCCGTCAGAATGAGAGTCTAAATAGCTGATAAAAACAACACAATAAATAATGCACAAACCAAGCAACGTTTACAAACAAAAACAGTTCTAAACTAATATGTTTTAATGTGTTTGACGCAAAAGTACAGCAGGAGATGGAGGAAGTTTTATTCATGGATGGTAATGGATTGAAGTTAAAAAAAACGTAATGATGCATTTGTTTATTACAAACAGCTTTTCGCTTCACAAGACATTCATTGATGGACTGGAGTGGTGTGGATTATTGTGATGTTTTTATCAGCTGCTTGGACTCTCATTCTGACGGCACCCATTCACTGCAGAGGATCCATTGGTGAGCAAGTGATGTAATGCTACATTTCTCCAAATCTGTTCTGATGAAGAAACAGACTCATCTACTTCTTGGATGACCTGAGGGCGAGTCAATTTTCAGCTGATTTTTGTTTTTTGGGTGAAATATTCCTTTAGCTAACTCAAGATCTTAATAATTCACATGAATCGAATGACCAAAATTCGAACATCAAACCCCCTGCGAATCATTCTTAGTAAAGCATGCTTTTCCTAGACACCCATGATTATGCTAATACATGGATTTTTTAGAAGCAACAGAATGTGGCCGCTGGTTTTGAAGTGTTTTATAAAGACTTCCGCTCTGCACTGTTGCCTCAATCCCAGTGTACCTCACCTAACATTTGCTTCCTTATTATTGCCAGACAGCTTTTTAGCTGCACGTCTCAGAAGCAGGTATTTGTATCCTGAGCTGCACTTGTGGCAGGATGAGCCCTCAGATGAGATTCTGGGATCATGAACCTGGAAACACAATCTGTTTCACAATATAAGGCCTTGTTGCCTGTACTGTACATTGGGGTCCAAAAGTCTCCTCCAGCCAAAATGCTTCTTTGTTGCATTTAAGATCAGTAACCTTGAAATAGAGCACAATCTGAAACATTTCTTCATTAGATCTTCATTGTTTCATCATATTCGTGTAATTTTTTTCACATCTGTATGAAGAAAATCGTATATTTTCTGTGGCTGCAGACTTTTTGACTCATCTGTATGTGGCAGTAACATTACAGTCTTGTGAATATTTTTGATATGTGAAATACGACACTATCATCAGTTTTATACTCGATAGTATTCGTCTTTTTCAACGTACATTTTTTTCCCCCTTAAAATGTAAACATTTCCCGCTGAGCAAATGAGGCTCATGATTGCAGTTGAATATTTCATTTTTATTTTTCCTGATTGTTATTATGGTAGTATTTTATGGAGCAGCTCTTTTTCGGGAGGATCTTAAAGGGCTTCTCAGCATGATCTGCCAAAATCATGTCTTATTCACCTGTAGCCGCATAGTGAGGAGACACTGCTGGATGCAAACCTGTTTCTAATAAATTTTTTGTGCATTATATTAGTATCATATACATATTGCCGATGATAGATTTTATATTATACATTATAATTATATTTTATTACATATTTAATTGAATACTATATTTATATTTTTAAAAGTAGATCATAACATCACTTTATGTGCTATTTTATTTATTTTTATTGTTTTTGATAATTTTATTATATGTTATTTTTCATTTATTAATTTATTGTTTGTATATTATTATGTTAATTTATTTTTGTGTAGCAGGATTAAAGGATTATATAGGAACAGTATTACCAATAATGTAATAAAATACAGTATATAACTCCTTTATCTTGCCATTTTCTAGCATCTCTAAAGTGGTTTGGAAATGAAGGTGTTGTATTTTGGGTGTAACACTCAGATCTGTTGCTAGTCTCCCTCCAGACCTGCATTAGTCAAACTTTTCCATGTGAGCGGTTTCTGTTTCATGAAATCATTTATCAACACAAACCAATTCAAGCCTTTCCTCTTAAACTAGAGCCTGTTTAACCAGCAGAATTATTCGTTTTACTGATTGTGATGTTTTACAGATTGTGCCGTATTGATCCGATGAACTTGGAATGTAATAAAAGATTTTTAAAGCACCATTTAGCTCAAGAACCTTGTTTACCATCTTTGCTTAAGAACCTCTTTTTTAATTTTTTTTAATTTTTTTTGGAAGAGTTTCTAGTCCGTTTACCTTTTTTTTGTCATATGCACTCTCAGAAATAAAGGTACAAAAGCTGTCACTGGGGTGGTATCTTGTTCCTATTAGGTTCTAATATGTACACTTTAAGTACTAATATGCACCTTTAAGGTACCAAAATGGACCCTTTAGGTACAAACGTGTAGGAACTTCTGGACCTTTATTTCTGAGAGTGAGATTTAATCCAACCTACTTTCTCTGATGTATTTGTATGTTTAATTCCAGCCATGCTGTCCATGTGTTTTGTGGTATAGCACCGGACAAGCTTTGCTTAAAAGAGCTACATGATCCCTGGCACATCGTTAAATTAACAGGCTTACGGGACCATAAATTTCATTTACTTTCCTTTTGACCTGATTTCTTCTAGCACTTTGAGAAGCTCTCTGCTGCCCTTATAGACAGGATCCTGTGGCAAATACTACAGTTTAACCTTTCTTTTCTTGCTTTAATGCTGAGGAAGCAATTCTGACATGCTAATTTTGTTTTCGTACCATCAACCTAGCTTAGTTCTGACTTTGAAGCATTTATGTCACATGATTAATATTTCCAGCAGGATGTACATCAGTGTCAGATTCATCTTAAAATTGACCTTTTATTAGCATGCAGTAAATGTGTGGTGCTAAAACACAAGGCATGTGCCTGATTATAAAGGAGCTGTTTTTTTTTTTTTTACAACGCAGTCCTGATAGAAACAGGGTGAACTGTAAAGTGTTTAGTCTTGACCCTGTTTTAAGGAGCCCATGGTGGGATGGGGTTTGTCTGGGTCACTGTAATCAGGCAGCAGTCAGGCTTTACTCCAGTGTCATGAATTATGTTCGCTCCAGCTATGTATTTAACCTTCACCTTCTGCTGACGGTTGTTCCTGCACTTTGTAATTTTAGAGAGAAGCCGACAGAAGATGCCAAAGCCGAGATGAGCAAAACGTCAGACGTCCAACCGAAACCAGCAAGCGCTGCTGCAAACCTTGATTCTGACGACCTGTTCGATGATATATGACCCTCTTTAGGGCCTAATGAGCACTGTTTGTGATAAGCATGACTTTTGTACTGTTTTTAAACTGTAGGAGTAATACAATTTTATATATATATATATATATATATATTTTAAGTATTTTATAATAAATATGAATTGGCTCTATAATAAACAACAAAAGTTAAAAAAAGAACACTACTTAACTTACTACTTAACTTACCCAAATTATGAATTTGTCCATTTTTAACTCTGTAAGTTGTGAATAAATCTAAAAAATGTGAATAAAGATGTTTTTCTCGTTCTCAAAGTAGTGATCTTTCAAAATGGATTTTAAACCCAAACCTACTTTTTCAACTTTTATCCTTTACTTTACTTGTTATGGGGGAAAACAGCCTCAGCTGAGTTTTTGGTCTTAGCTCGTCTCCCAGTCTCATAAGGCTGGCCTGCTGGTTTGAGTGAGTTCTTGGTTTTTTCTAACTGTCTAACCAGCAAGCCAGTCTAAGCTGAACTTCTAGCAACCATGGAAAATACCTAGCAACTTTATAGCAATGTGCTTAAACTCTTCAGAAGACATTAATGACTGCTTAGCAACACCCAGGTAACCAGTGACATGAACCCTGTCATGAAGACAGATGAGCACCACTCACATTCTTTAGAAAATGTAAAAAAATTAAAATAATTATATGTGCACTTTCAATGAACTTATATTATTGAGAAACTACATGGATATTTTGTACTTGAAGATTGATTTGTCACAGGAATTTTAAAGTAAACAAACAAAAAATACTCGAATGTGATTAATAAAACGATAAACGTACTGTAACCAATATTTCAGTTTTTACAGTATTTGTTGAATAAATTAATGCAGCTTTGATGAATGTTGAACTTTAAAAACAAATCTTACCGACCCCAACATTTTGCACGATAGTATAAGGATTTTAACCTTACATTTAGAATTTGATTTGTATCTCAAACACTGTAATGGCTAAATCAGATGAATGGTGCAGGTTATTGCTAGAGGAGGTAACGGTACCGTCTCTCTCCCGTGTGAAAAAGCTCTTGCAAACAATAATAAGTGGAGTTAGGAAGTTCACATCAGTTCACAAGAGTAATTTGGCCACTTTCACACCCCTAATAACCCAGTTACTCCGTCAGCACCCTCATTGTCTAATTATCAGTGCTCTGTCAGACCGCGCAGTGAGATATGGATGCGCTTTGACGCACCACTCCGCGTAATAGGTTACAGAGAGCTGCTTGATGTTAAAGACTGCGAATGTTTCTGTAAAATGAATGCTGATTTCATTTGCTAAGTTGAATCGAAAACTGTCACTTATTTTAGCTTTTACAGGTACATGCGGTTGGACACTGAACTGGTTTTTGCGCTTAAATTTTCCACGGTTGTGCGCAATGCATTCTTCGTAAAGTTAGTAAGAGAAACAACAAATTCATTGATTTTTAATTACTTATAACCCAACCTACATGTTCAAACTAGTTTCAAACACGAAGAGCGCAGCACATCCCTGTTCTTCTTCAGCAGGATGGATCAGATTCATTTTGGGTGGGCACTTTCTGCCCCTCCTCTGAAAACTGACGAAATCATGAGTGAACATGGAATTTGAACTTGCTGCCGGCTCATGTCTCCAGTCTTTTCGTGGGCACCAGGGGAAGAAAGAGCACCTAAGTCTGCTAGTTGGGTTTTGGAGCATTAGATATATTTGCACTTTTTGTGAAGGATTGCATTTGGAGAATCAGGAATAGCCAAGATTGTCTACAGGAAAAGGTAAGTTCTATTATATTCTGTTCTGTTCTATTTTGTTCTATTCTATTGTATTCTATTAAAACAATAATATCCTAATTGATAAGGGATGAATATTGACTGCTATTTCACATTAATCGGCATTAATCATTTGCTGTGGTTAATATCCATTGCATATTCATTTGATCATGTTCTGCTCAGCATCTTTTGATATTAGAGCAGATTTACTTCAGTGCATCTCTTTTTTTTCTCTCATTTGATTGTCTGTCACCCTGAAGCTTTGTCTGCATCTTCCCAGTGCTTCCCAGATCCACTTATCGTTATCTCATCATTATCATTGTAATACCAGCTCTGCTTAAATGCTGATAACTGAGAATGTGAGCTTTGGAATAATTTGGGATTTCGTTTGGTCTGGTGTGATTGATCTGTCTTCACATTTTCACGGTGATGTTAACTGTTGGAAAGCGATGCGTGAAGGTGCTTTATATATCGCTCTCTCTAGTGTTTGATAGCGTGTACTATAGGGCGTGTGTGACTGTCCCCACAGCTGTCCAAAAAAAGATCTTTTTGTTTCCGAGGAATGATTAAAGTATGGCTGTCCAGAATATTAAGATGGAATATATACATCCTTTTTAACCGCTTATTATTAATGAGGCTTTCATAAACACGTTCTTTATCTGATGACAAAGCCATATATTGAAATAATAAAGGGAGAAAGGAAAAACCAGACAGTGGGTGTCTAAAGACCCAGTTGGACCTGGAACAAAGACATGGATGGACATTAAACACAAGCAGTTTGACAGCCGACCCACGTTTAGGAGTAAACTGTAGCTGCAAATGTAAAACGAATTAAACTCACTACTGAATGGCTTTTACAAAATGAAAAGCTTTTATTTATTTATTTATTCGTAGAACTGAGATGTTATTGGACGTGAAGCACATCCTCTGGTTGGTCTGTGTCTGCAGAGCTGTTGTAACCAAAGATGGTAAGTTTTTGAGTGTTTTAAGGCGTTTTTTATTCTTCCTCTTTACAATTATAAACTTCTTTTTTTTTTCTTCATTTAGACATTCCAAACCTTTCAAATTGGCATGCGGTAGGGATGCAGTGATGTTAATATCCTGGATGATAAGCCAGTTATCATTTCATGTATTGGACAATATCGATTAATGGAAGCTATTATTGCCGACAATAATTTTTATGTAATGGCCTATAACAAATGTCACATACAATTTGATACTTTTTTCATTTTAAATGATACAAGTGATTTTATGCCACAAGATAATGTATGATATGAAAAATATTAATATTATTTATATTTATGGATTTAATGCTTTTATCCAAAGCAACTTACAAAAGGGGAACAAACCAATGTCAGTCAACAATGTTTCTAATAATTTAATTAATTTAATTTATTAAATACATAAATATAGTGTTTTTGAGTACAAAAATATTCATAAGAAATCTATATTATTTATTATAATATAATAGTTTTAAATATTTCAAATATTATGATAAATATTGATGATAATATTTATGATTACTCTGTAGTCCACAACAATTTTCACAACAATTTCCCTTTGAGGACAATAAAGTATACTACTACAACTACTACTTTAATAATTAAATTTGCGCTAATATTAAATATTTTGGGGATTTGTTAAAGCTAAGACTTTTTGGTGTTATTAAAACGTGTTTTTAAAGATTGACATTGAGTAAGTGCTACATGATGACAAAAGTAAGTGAACTTAAAATCAGGAGAGAAGAGCATGTACAAATCAACTAATACAATGATATATTAAAAAATATCAGCCAGTAACCGATATGATACCGATATATATCATGTATCCCTAGCAATCACTGTAAACTAGTTTCCAGTTGCTTAACTGTGAGTCGTATGCTAAACAACTACTTCCTGTCTGCTACATTATTTTATTTTCACTGATGTCCTATTATATCTTTATAGTTTTCATTCAGTTTCAAGGTTAGTTTTAGTTATTTTACTAAAACTTATTTTATTTAATCTCTTTGCCTTTTTTTTATTTGATTTAGTTTATTTTATTTGAAGTATTTTTTTCCCCAGTGGTTTTTATAAGTGACTACTTAATATAAAACACATACATAATATGAAACTGATATATATAGTCTCAATGGAAGCAGGACATTTAAGTGTTGTTTCAAAGCTATGCTGTGTCTGCTCTTGGGTTCCTTTACTCTATCTGCTTCTTGTTTGCAGACTCTGCTCGTAGGATGAAGGTGGAGAGGAGTTCTCCAGTGCAAGGCTCGCTGGCGGAGCAGGTGGTCCTGCCCTGCCATTTCTCCATCCTCCCATCTCCTACCGGCAGCTCCAGCACCTCCACCACTGCAGCTGCGGCCACAGCATCCAGCAACCACACAGACCATCTCCGCATCAAGTGGACTAAGATCATCGGCGATGAGGAAACCATAGTGATAGTGACCCAGAATGGCTTCCTCAAGATTGGTCTGGAGTTTAAAGGCAGGGTATCAGTTCCCAGCCACCCCGAGGACCATGGCGATGCATCTCTGTCCATAGTGAGGCTCAGGGCCAGTGATGCGGGCATTTACCGCTGCGAGGTCATGCACGGCATTGAAGACACTCAAGAGTCCATCTACCTGGATGTCAATGGTCAGTCAACTCTGTGCAAATTATAAAAGCAATACATATTTCTGGCTGAATTAATTATACAGTATGTTCTCTAATGACTTTCCTCAAACTGCCAGTCCATTTTGTTACAGAATGGCCACTTTTCAGGATCTGTGTTTCATTTAGAAATAAAACTGGTTTAAAAAAGGATATAATGTAGGATATAAAAAAAAAGAATCATATATTTGTTAAATGTACAACAGAGTACAAAAATGTCATAATTAATATAAAATATTATTTAACAAATATTAGAATTAATGATTCATTAATATGAAATATTCCGTCTGAGATTAGCTAAAGGTTAGATTTGTTATTTTATATTTTTATATATAATAATATTTTTTAGATTTATGGATGTTATTAGATTATTAGTCTTTTAAAAAAAATAGACAACAAAATTAATCTAAATGTAAAAATAGGGGAAATGAGCATTAAAAAATGTTTAATTATAATATTAAATATTAATTATTATAATTTAATATTCACTGTATTAATATTATTTCAATGCTTTAATGTTAAGTGAGCCCTATCTCACATTTTATCCAGAAATATAATATATAGTTATATTGTCTTTACATATTAGACTTCAAAGGTAATCTAAATAAAAATAGAGGTAATGAGCATACAAAATGAAATATAATCATATTATAATTAAAAATGTATTAATTCTTTAAAGTGAGGCTGATTTTCATGATCCAGTTAAATTCTGGCTTAGATTTTTTCCTGCATTTCATCATGTTTTGATGTAAAATGGGTTGCGAATTAATGTATGATATGAAAATAATACTGTTTATTAAAGTGAAATTTTAAATATTATAATTAAATATTAATTGATATTATTTATATTTATATTTGCAAATTATTTAATTTATCATTTTAGATATATTTTTAGATTTATCAGCGTTATTAAATTAATTTTTTTAAAGATTAGACTACAATGGTGATCTAAACTTAAAAATAGGTATTTCTTTATTCTTTAACATAATATATACCATATATCTACACTGAAATATGTCATGTTGTGAAGTAAAATGGTGCTTCTTTAACTTCCTTCAGCAGAAGTTTTAATTGGCAAAGTTGATCAGCAGTGGCTCTCAGATGTGCTGCACTTTTTTACTCTTATAAGCATATGTGATGATGTAATTAGTCATCGCTAGCCAAAATGGACAGCGTTCCTGTCAGGAGACAAGGGGGAAAGATTATTTTGCTTTAGAGTCTGGAAAAATCGCTTTCAGAGTCTGGTTTTTCCTCGAATCTTGACAAGGCCTTATTGTGTTTCTAAGTAATAGAAAGGAAGGGTGAACATAAAAAAATAAAAATAATTGTTTGTTTTTTGGTTCCTTGAATGACTACGAAAGAATGTCTTAAGAAATAGTACAAGGTTCCTAACATTATTCATGCAAGAACTTAACTTGTATTAAACCTGAAACATTTAGAAAAAGTCAAAGAAACAGTGCTAAGAATCGTGTTAGGTGACAAACAACACTGTATTTGTTTACAGCATTATTATGTGCAGTAAAACATGGGCACATCTGGCTCAGATGAGACGGTGCTGTTGGAGTGTTTGTAGGCCCATAGGGCCACGTGTCTTCCTGCCAAATACACTCAATGCCCTGTTTTGGGCCTGGGCAGCACTGATTGCCACTCAAGGGTAGTGCCAACCCAAAAAACACACTGCCATCCCTCTGAGAAAAGAGCATTCAGAGCCAGCAGTTCTGCTAATGTACCCAAAAAAGACTAGAAAAGCCCATAAAAGGGCAAATAACAGTCAGACTGCATGGCTTGTTCTGAGCCTTATTAGTAGTGTTTGCTAAAGAAAATATCAGTAGTACTATTGCTCATATGTGTTGAAGTATTAAATTCAACATGTAACTCAGCATGTTTGAACCAGAAATGTTTTTAATTGTTGAATTTATTTACCATTTTATATTTAACCCCCCACCACACACACACACTTTAAAATTTTATTTTTCATTTGCACACCTTCTTCTAAAAGTTGCATCCATAAATTCATCCACTTTCCAATTCTAAGTGACAAAAGGCTAACTAATTAGGAACTAGATTTGTTTTCCCTATTAATTTAATTTAATTTAATATATGTATGATTATAATATACTATTTATTTATTTTATTTTTATTTTTATTATTTTATTATTATTTAGCTGTTAGTCAGTTTGCACAGTAAAAGCCTCTTGGAAAATTAAATTAAATTAAATTAAATTAAATTAAATTAAATTAAAGTAAATTATTCTATTCTATTCTATTCTATTCTATTCTACTCTTTATCCTTCTTGGAAAAGTTGCATCCTTATATTTTTCTCTTTTATTCATACACATGCAGATTGATGTCTTTGTCATGCATTGCATTATGCACTGTTTTTTTTTTCTTTCTTTCTTTCAATCTGCCATAAGCATAGTTTTTTACATATATATTTATCTTTTTCCAAACATAGTTCAAAGTATTTCAAAAATCTGTTTTTAAGTGGCTGTTATGTCAGATTATTGCCTTGTGTAAGTTCAGAGCACCATTTAGGGATACTGTATGGGAAAGTAGTTAAAACAAGTGTATGTAAAGTGGAGCGATAAGATCAGTTTGGATTTTTGACACAACAGGTACCTAAATAGACGAACAATACAATGATTTTTGCTGTGACTAAAACGTTCAATGTTCAGAACAAAAGCCCCTTTCTTTGAATCTAGGGATTCGTCACTAAAGCAGCCCATTTGATCCCATTTGTTGTTAAATGAAATCAAATATGCATATCATGACTATATGGCCACCTGACTAAAAAGAAAATCAAATTGTTGCACATTTAAATGACCAATCATAAGTTGGAGTTGCTTGGAATTTTTTAAATAAAAAAAGATATATATATGTTTTTGAAATAAGTCTCTTCTGCTCACCAAGACAGCATTGATTTGATCAAGGATTCAGTAAAAACAGTAATATTGTGAAATATTTAAATAACTACCATTTAAAATAACTGTTTTAAGTTGAATATATTTTAAAACATTCCTGTGATTCAGTGCTGAATTTTCAGCATCATTCCTCCAGTCTTCAGTGTCACATGACCCTTCAGAAATCATTCTAATATGCTGATTTGCTGCTCAAGAAACATTTCTTATTATTATCAGTGTTAAATGCCTTTACTGTCACTTTAGATCAATGTATAAGTCCTTAATGAGTAAAAGTATTAATTTCTTTCAAAAACTTACTGACTTCAAACTTTTGAATGCTAGTGTAGGTGGTTTTGTCAGGTATACAAGAATATATAAGTCTATCACAAAACCTCAAACTGCTATATACGATTTGATCAAATCAGTTAGTTGTTGATTTGTGTTGTCTCACAGGTGTTGTGTTTCATTACCGCGCCAACACCAGTCGCTACACTCTAGATTTGGAGCAGGCCAAGCAGGCCTGCACTGATGTGGACGCGACCATCGCCACCGCCGAGCAGCTTGAGTCAGCCTTCGAGGACGGATTTGACCAGTGCGATGCTGGATGGCTGGCCGACCAAACCGTCAGGTGATTTCTTCAGCTCCAGAATCAAATCTGTCTAATCATGCTATCACTGATATGAGAAGTGCATCTGGGGTTGTTCTCCACAGATACCCCATAACAATGCCACGAGAAGGTTGCCATGGCAATATGATTCTGAGGCCAGGAGTCAGATCATATGGACTCAGAAATTCCTCGGAAACTTATGATGTGTACTGCTATGTAGGAAAACTACAGGGTAAGTTTAGAAACAAGCTACAGAGGGAATGGGTTTCTCTTCACGTGAAACACACAAGAGACTCACGCAGTGTCACAATTACTATAATTATGAGATGTCAGTTTGGAAAGTCTGCTCTGAGCTGAACACATCCTCACTCACAAATTACTTTTCTATGGCAACGTCGAAATAGATTTTTTTTTTTTACAGTAGTGAGAATTTGGAGGGAAAATGTCTAAACAATCTTAATGGTCAATCCATGTTTGGTTTTATTGGTGAGCAATAATTTACTGTATTTACTGCATTCTATTGAAAAAACGTATTGGGTGAATCTCACAGAAATGGTTATATTATAATATAATTTTTTTTCCTAAAAACATAAATATAACAAATATTACTATATTGTAAAAATACTTGTATTGTTTTATTTAAATAATACAATTATTCAATCCGATTTTTCACAATATAAAATACTTCGATAACATTTTATTTTAAAGTGTGCTTGTTACACGTCATGTGTACTTACTATTAGAATAACATTTAATTATGCATAATTATATTCAACTAACCCTAAGCCAAACCCTAATCCTAACCCTAACTATATAGTAATATTATTTTTTTTATTACAGTAATGAGAATTTGGAGAGGAAATTGAAATTAAATAGATCCATGTGTGGCTTTATTTGTGATTATAGCAATCTAATTTAATCGCATCAATAATTTACTTCTATATTTGGTTGCAAAATGTATTGATGTATGTATTAGCAAATCCTAAAACTTACAGTGTCACCCCAACAACATATATATATATATATATATATATTACAAAAATATATATATATATAAACAAATATAAAAAAATATATATATAATATTATATTTAATTATATATATATATATATATATATATATATATATATATACACACACACACAAATACTTCATGAAATAGTTACCTTTTGTAGGTATTCAAAGTATTTAGTTCACTTTTATTAGAAGTGCATTCTGGGATTGCGTTATTTGTTAAGCGTGTGCAATGCACAAAATGTGATGTGTTATTGTGTGTGTTTAATCTCAGGTGAGGTGTTTTTCGCTGATGCTAAGATGACTCTAGATGAGGCCAGGGAGGCATGCGAGAGACGGGATGCAGTTTTAGCGTCTCCAGGTCACCTTCATGCAGCCTGGAGGGCTGGCATGGACCGCTGCGACTTCGGCTGGCTGTCTGACGGCAGCGCCCGCTACCCCATCTCTGTACCCAGAATGCAGTGCGGCAAAGGACAGCTGGGTGTGAGGACTATGTACCGTTTCCTCAACCAGACTGGATTTCCTTTACCGAGCGAGAAGCTGGGAGCTTTCTGTTTCAAAGGTATGTCTTCATGAAATGCTCATGACAAAAAAACGAATCCTTTAAACTTTGTAGAAGAATTTCAAGAAAAGAAATACAATCTGGTCCTAAAAATATCAAATTTATATTTTTATTTAAAAATAATCATAATAAAGAAATTAGTAAATAAATATTATTTTATGGAAATATCTAATTTCTCGTTATCAATTTGGAGATGAAATATATCACAGACATGTTCTTTGAAAGGTTTCGAGAGATTGACGCAACTCTCTGTTAGTGCATGTTTCTCATGATATTGTTTTGCAGATAGAAAGGCGTCTGTTTTGCTGTGATATCATAACAGCTGTGACTCCGAGCTGTCCTTTCCTCTCTCTGCTAGCTGGGTGGAAGCAGAAGAGTTCGTTCTCTCCAGGGTGTCATCAAATTTCATCTGTTAAACCTCTGTTCTACGTCTAGCTCAAATATTTGCCTTAAAATGGCATACTAACTGACCCAAAAAAGTAGCGCTTAACATGCATTTAATCCGAATTTACATCAGGTATGTCCTTGTCGCCCCCTGCCTCCAGGGATTTTGTGGCTTTCCTGTTAGCCGCAGCTTGTTTCATGTAACCGGACATGAAGCACTTCTCTTAAATGAACTTCTACTGCAGAACAAACAAAAGCACTCTGGGTAGGCCAGAAAAGAGCATGGAGGGCAAGAGTGCCCCACTATAATATATAAACAAATGCCAGTGGGGGATATGACTTCCTTTTGTGCTTTGTGTAATGTATTTTTGTGTATTGTTTCAAGATCACTGGGGTTTTATAAGGGAAAAAGATGCCTGATGTTTTACATCAGAGTCGCTGCATAGAAAAGAGGACACATCCCTAATGTCTAACAGCTGGCTTTGTATGTCCACAGACTGAGCCAGAGGCAAAGAAGCAGTGAGATACCCTTGTCAATAGCAAATGCTTTTGTCATCGTTCAATCATTTGCTCACTCTTATGTATTCATATTCTTAATGTATAATGTCGAATCCTGATTATGTCATGTTGTCGTAGTATTCTGGTATTTTATATTCTGTTAGCCTGGTCATGAAGTGTGCAGCCTTACAGAACGATGAAGATAGATCCACATTCGAAGAGACTGAAAGAAGCAGAAATGGGTGTGGGCCTTTGTCTGCACACAACAAACTGCATAACTTTTGCATTATGTGTCTGAAATGCTGCTGGTGTAAAAACAGATTTAAAAGAACATAAATTGTCAAATGTGGTAAATGTGGAAAGAACAACAATTGTTTGTTAGTACTGAAAACAAGCATTTTGTTGCACAAGTCAGACCAAATTGTCAGTGAAATGCTTCTAAGAACATGCAATAGACAAAATCAGAGTAGTTTTTAGAATTTTCAAAAGAACAGCATTTATTTAAAATAGAAATCTCATATAGCACTGTAAATGTCTTCACTGTAACTTTTTATCAATGTACTGTAATGCCTTCTTGCTGATTGAAAGTATCAATTTAGTTAAAAATAAAATAAAATAAATTACTGACCCCAAACATTTGAACAGCAGCATGTCTCCCGGCCTGATTTTTATTAGTGAAAAAATTAAAAATGCCATCTAGCCTGGTCTTATAAGGTCACATGCTGCTGTCATTAAAGGAAAAGGAGACACACTACATATTAAGACATTCTGAAATCCATGTATATTTTTTAATTCAGCAAAACAGAAGCCTTTTCACTTGTACTTTCAGACATTTGGACCCCCTCTCTATTCCTCTGCTTGCAGCTAGATGGGCAACTGCCATGCATGTTGTCATGAATGGTTTTACTGTGGTGTTGAAAGCTCTTGCTAAGCATGACATTTTTTTTACCATCTGAGTCAAACCTTTGGAGGCTTGCCAACACATCATAAGCACAGCAGCAATACGTGTATGAACAGACAAGAGTGAACATTATGGTGTCATTTACTTGGCCATTTCAATTTATTTTATAGGTCCGTGAAAGTGTGTCAGAGGTAGCATGCACGTAGACAGCAGTGTTTAGGTTAGATTTATCGATTGTGAGAATGAGATGACATTGGCACTTACATTACATACTGTAATTACAAGTGCACTTATTCAGGACTATTTACCTTCTGGTTGGAGTCAAAATATGTGGTTGGGCTAAATGCAACCTAGCCAAAAATGCTCTGGAAAGGAAGCTAAAGTTTCAAAATAAATATAAACTTTCAAGTTCTTCCTCTTTCATAGTACGTCATTTTCCCAAAATAACTCTTGACCAGCCAAAAATTCCCTCAATACTTAGACGATTCTGCTGTTATTGGCATTTTGTAGAAATATCTTGACTTTGCTGCCAAGAATAGCATTTTTTGCACTTACTTGGTCAATATGAATAGACTGAGGGCTGTGACTTATTTGGGATAAAACTGTAAAAGTATTCTACAATGCTCACCTGAATATTACCTAATAAAAGTGTCATAGTATCATCTATCACTATTTTATGTATGGAGACATATATACTGTTTATAGGTTGACAATGTAGCACTTTTGAAATTTCTCTTGTCAGCTGTTATGAATTTTAAATTTTATGAATACGGGTCAGGCGAGTTGAAGATTGGAAACAATTTACAATTGAAAACCTTTATTTTTGTCATTTCATTTGGTGCCACTGTGGGCAGCAGAGCTACGCACTTTAAATTAAGAAGTATTTGAGAAAGGCTTGGTCAAAATGAGATCTTTCCTTTTCTCTCTCTTCTCAGGATGGGATCCTACAACTGTACCCACAGCTGGACCTACAACACCTCCAGTTCTTTCAGACACCCATCAAACCTCTTCCTTTAAAGCAGTCTCTTCTATGCCAGCCCATGGCACCACAGAAGAGCCACCATCCATGTTTTCTGCAAGCATGGCTCCACGTGACAGAGGCTCTCCTGATGTACATCCCTCTGCTAAATCCATTGTTGTTGTACCAACTGAGGCTAAGACAATTTCTGATATGGAAACCACAACCACATTTAATGACTATGACAGCTCTTTGGACAATGACAGCTCCTTGGTGCAAGGGGTACCCCATGGTAGCATACCCCATTATTCAGATTCCTTCTTCTCTATCCAGCAACCCCGTCAGCCCAACAGAGAGAACATGCATCCTGGGTGGGATCCTCCGCATGGGGAATCCAGTGGTGCGGAGGGTAACAGCAGCGCTGACACGGATACTCCTGAGAATGTGATTCCTGCTTCACCTGTGCTTGTTATAGACTTGGAAGGAGACCCAGAAAAGCCACAAATTGTGTACAAAGAGAATGAAACCACAGCAAACATGACTGAAGAAAGTCTGGATTTGGCTGAGTCCACTTTGAAAATCTCAAATTTAAGTGAAGAGAACTTGCAAGGCCAGCAGAATGAAACCACAAAGGACGTCAACTTTCCATTGGGCATCAATTTGTTCATATACAACATTACAGGGAGAAATCAACCAGGTAGGTCAGATGGAAATTCATAAAAATTCTGTTAATACAAAACAATGTTTATATAGAAGTTAATTTTACCAGAGCAAGACAGTATACAAAGATATAATACATTGACTTGCTCACATGAACCAGTTTTGATTGTCCTTTCATATTTTGGTGTGGCAGGTGATTGTTGCTTGTCCAAAGCAGCATGTTGTAAATTAGTGATTTGGTTTAGGAAATACTGAGATGCAAAATGAATGTAGACCTTTTTTAAAGAGAGAACACATTTGGCTCTGTCAAGATGCCTGCTGCTGGTTTGCAAACAAAAGATTTGGACCTGGTCTTCGATTTCATGCAATTGCTTTAATATTTGGTTTGTGCAAAATCTTTACCTCATCTAGAAGTATAGCTAAACTAGTGGTGTTGTCTATATGCATAATAAGGAGAAGAGAGACAGATCTTCCATGCCTTTCCACGACCTTGATTGACTTCCCGTGTTGCTGGAAAGAGTGATGAGGTTGATAAACATCTGTAAATAGACTGCAGCCAGTGTTCCTGTCTTGTAGTTCCTATGGGTCGACATACTAGAGGCACCTACTATAGTAAAACATCAGGGAGAGACAGAGGTGTTGAGTGTGAAAAAAAAGTAGCTCTCAAAGCCACAGAAAAATGCCTCCTGGGTCAAATGGCAAAGCCCCTTAAAACAATCAGCGAAGTAATCACTGCAAGCTAATTACTTTTCCTTACCTCGTCCAGTCTTCAGATCAGGTTACCATTTATGGCTGCTAGTTTGTCCACCAAAGTTAAAGTATATTTTCTTATGCATGTTATTGAGGCCTTGAGGATGTAGTAAAATTTCTGGCTATATTTCACACATTTTAACTGTGTAATGTAACAGTAGCTGGAATGACTTTGTTTAATTTTAAACTATGAATAAATGAAAAGGGTCTTGTAATTTTGCAGTATAGTGACTTTAGGGTCTCACAGGGACATATCACTGAATAGAATTTATAATAAGCTTTTGGCTGTATATAAGTAGAGTCATTACTTATGTAGAAACAATAATCAGTAATATCTTTACTGTCAAAATCATAACTGATGTGAGCGTTTTATTTGCCTCAAGTGAGACTCTAGCATTAAGTGTTATATATATGCAGTGCTAGTTTCTAAAATATCTATAAAGTTATTTGAAAAATTGGCAACATGAATTTGTAACTGAATATGGAAGCAGGCTTTACAGTAGATCATCTTTGATAAGCTGCTGGCTTACCCAGTATTATTAAACTAACTCAATTAGGTCAGTATTTCACAGTTCCAGTCCAGACATTTTGTATGTCTCTCTTATCTGACCCCATTAGTTCAGATCTATCTCCTAATGAGCTGATGATCAGAATAAGGACTGGAATTGAAAACCAGTGACTCAGGGGTGTGTTATGTATTATTTTTTTGCAGGTAATCCTTTTAATAATGCGGGAGTTGATGCTATTCTTAAATTCCTTGGAGAACCAGGGGTCTCTAATCCACTTCTAACATCTGTTGAAAGTGAGCCACCTTTGAGCAGTGGAGTCCTTACAGGTGAAACATATCCATCTCCTGAAGTACATCCCTCTGCTAAATCCTTTGTTGTTCTACCAACTGAAGCTGAGACAAGTTTGGATATGGACACCACAACCACATTTAATGACTATGGCAGCTCTTTGGACAATGACAGCTCCTTGGTGCAAGGGGTACCACATGATGTTATGCCCCATTATTCAGATTCCTTCTTCTCTATCCAGCAACCCCGTCAGCCCAACAGAGAGAACATGCATCCTGGGCGGGATCCTCCGCATGGGGAATCCAGTGGTGCAGAGGGTAACAGCAGCGCTGACACCGATACTCCTGAGAATGTGATTCCTGCTTCACCTGTGCTTGTTATAGACTTCAAAGGAGATCCAAATCCAGACAAGCTACAAATTGTGTACAAAGAGAATGAATCTACAGCAAACATGACTGAAGAAAGTCTGGATTTGGCTGAGTCCACTTTGAAAAGCTCACATTTAATTGAAGAGATCTTGCAAGGCCAGCAGAATGAAACCACAAAGGATGTCGACTTTCCATTGGGCATCAATTTGTTCATATACAACATTACGGGGAGAAATCAACCAGGTAGGTCAAATGGAAGTTCATAAAAATGTTGTTGATGCCAAAACATTTTTTATATAGAAGCTAATTTTACCAAAGCAAAACAGCATACAAAGATATAATACATTGACTTCTTTCTCATATTAATCAGTTTTGCTTGTCCTTTCATATTTTGGAGTGGCAGTATTTTTTTGTGATTGTTGCTTGTCCAAAGCAGCATGTTGTAAATGAGTGACTTGGCTTAGGAAACACTGAGATGCAAAATTAATGTAGAGCTTGGCTAAAGAGAGGCAACATTTGGCTCTGTCAAGATGCCTGCTGCTGGTTTGCAAATTTCATGCAGTTGCTTTAATATTTGGTTTGTGCCAAATCTTTACCTCATCTAGAAGTATAGCTAATCTAGTGGTGCTGCCTATATGCATAATAAGGAGAAGAGAGACAGATCTTCCATGCCTTTCCACGACCTTGATTGACTTCCCGTGTTGCTGGAAAGAGTGATGAGGTTGATAAACATCTGTAAATAGACTGCAGCCAGTGTTCCTGTCTTGTAGTTCCAATGGGTCGACATACTAGAGGCACCTACTATAGTAAAACATCAGGGAGAGACAGAGGTGTTGAGTGTGAGAAAAAGTAGCTCTCAAAGCCACAGACAAATGCCTCCTGGGTCAAATGGCAAAGCCCCTTAAAACAATCAGCGAAGTAATCACTGCAAGCTAATTACTTTTCCTTACCTCGTCCAGTCTTCAGATCAGGTTACCATTTGTGGCTGCTAGTTGGTCCACCAAAATTAAAGTATATTTTCTTATGCATGTTATTGAGGCCTTGGGTAGTACAATTTCTGGCTATATTTCACACATTTTAACTGTGTAATGTAACAGTAGCTGGAATGACTTTGTTTAATTTTAAACTATGAATAAATGAAAAGGGTCTTGTAATTTTGCAGTATAGTGACTTTAGGGTCTCACAGGGACATATCACTGAATAGAATTTATAATAAGCTTTTCGCTGTATATAAGTAGAGTCATTACTTATGTAGAAACATTCATGTGTGTGTGTGTTATGTATTTTAACTATTTTTTGCAGATAATACTTTTAATAATGCGGGGGTTGATGCTATTCTTAAATTCCTTGGAGAACCAGGGCTCTCTAATCGACTTCTAACACCTATTGAAAGTGAGCCACCTTTGGGCAGTGGAGACCTTACAGGTGAAACATATCCATCAGCTTCTGTTACCATCACCCCAAAAGTGAGTTTCATTAACGGAAAACACGAGCTGACTCTGAAACCGGACAATGACCAAACTCAGGAGGCTAGAGGAGACCAGTTTGACACTGCTATCCCACCACCAGAAGAAACCATCACTTTTGATATGATAGATATACTTACGAAGGAGGCTGAAGGCACCACATCTTCCCCAGAGACTGAAGAATTTGGCTCAACGATTAGAAGCCTAATTGAGCCCTATTTCACAACAAATAGCCTGGAAAGTATAACCACAACAGAATTGCCCATATTTGCAACCAAATCCTCAAGCCAGAAGTTGACCCCACAAACCATATCTTTTAGCATGCACGAAGAAGGTTCGGTGATGCACCCAACAGATGATGAAGAGGAACTGACCCCCTTGGAAGGTTCTGCAGAAGACACACTTCCAACAACTAATGTCTCATATGTGGTGGCTACCGATGAAACTGAAATAGCTGAAACAGAGAAGACAACACTGGCATTTGGGGTGGACTACAGTACTGAAGGACCAATTGTTACAACTTCAGAATCCAGCACTGCAGAAATGGAGAGAACAGAGAACAGAGAAACAAAACCAGAAACAGAAGATTTTGAAGGCTCAACCTCCACTGAAGATGAGGGCTCGGGGCAAGATATATATGCAGCAGAAGAATCAAAGCAACCAACTTTATCTCCATCATTCACTGATTCATCTCACAGCTTTACAAGTTCCTTAACAACTACTCATCCTAAAGAGCATAGGCAACCTGTTAGTTTGGCTTTGCCCATTACAGATCCTACGATTCAGGTGGTTTCAACTTTTCAAACAGAGACAATCCCAGAAGAAAGCACTCCTTACATTACACACTCTGAGAAAGACCAGAACAGAAGTACAACTAAGAGTCCTTTATTGGTGCCTGAGATTGAAAAAGACCTAAGTATAATCTTCACTATCTCTGAGGACATCGGCTCTGGTGATCAGTCAACTGAAGCATTCTCAAAACAACCTTTCACTGCAACTTCTGTTCCATCCCTTCTTATTAAACAAACTGAAGAAACAAGTGTTGATGCACATGATGAAACAACTAAAGTATTTGAAGGTTCTGCAGAAGACACAACACCACTGACATTCACTAGTGTCCAAACTCAAACAAAATTCACAACCCAAAGTTCAGAGACCACCATTCTGCCCACTGATAGTCTTAGAGCAGTAATGTCTTCCTCCCATGAAACTGTTCTAATCCAAAAATCACCATCAGAAGAGACAACCACCTCAGTGCAGTCATCAGAGACTTTGGGCTCCCAAGAAACCATTATAATCCAAAAATCACCATCCGAAGAGACAACCATCTCAGTGCAGTCATCAGAGACTTCAGATGAGACAACACAAGAAATATCACGTTCTACATTCGGATTACCAACTGAGAAGCCTCTCACCTCGTTTACCCAAGTTTCCAGTTATCCCACCACCAGTGTTGTTACCGACTTAAATGTGAAAGAGCCAGTTCAGGTCTTGGATAGGGGAACTACTTCTGCTACAGAAAATGTTTTCACCACCCCCAAAGCCACAAGTATTGTGGTATTTGAAGAGAATGTTGTAGATTATGAAGATGTGGTGGGTCCCTCAATTATTCACGGACAACCACCGTCCAGGAAAGAGTTCACCACAAGAAAACCAGAATTCTGGACAGATTCCAGCTACACTGTTGAGAGTCATATGGAGGTTTTGCAAGGTACAGTTCCACATACTTTTGTAACTCATACAGTATATTGCTTATCATCTGAAGTGGTTTAAATGTTATTTCAATAGTTCCTCTCTTTTGGTTCACAAAATAATTGAATTACTCTTCTTTGTAGTCCACTTATCCATAATGGGTTTGTCCATCCACTAATAGATGTTACTTTGATATTTAAGGTCTCACACTTTGCTCTGTCAGTGTGTGTGAAAATGATGGAACTTGCTATTCTAATGGAAAAGGAAACATATGTGTCTGCATGCCTGGATTCAGTGGGGAACACTGTGAAAATGGTTTGAAGCCTTTAATATTTTCACTTTTGATGAACACAATTAAAGCTTCTGAGTAAAGTAAGAAATTTTCTTGTCCTAATTCCTGCAGAAATTGATGAATGCCAGTCAAACCCTTGTCACAATGGTGGTACATGCATTGACCGGTTAAACGGTTTCAGTTGTGTCTGTCTGCCCAGCTATTCAGGAGCCCTCTGTGAGCAAGGTATGAAATCAGCACTGACATGGTGCTATACAATTGTTTTAATTGTGCTGATATACAGTATGAAACTCTTGAAGGAATATTTTTGCAATAAAATGTGGACTGTGTCTTCCTAGCAAGTTGCTAAGCAATTCTATCATATAACTTCCATGCTTACACATGATGTATGTTGTACCTTATGTTTTTTTTTTTCAAATCTTGCAATGAGTGCATATTTTAAACATTTGTCTGTCCGATTGCCTGTTAGGTTTCCATTTTAAGTGCAATAAAATATAACTCCTAAGTTATTGGTAGGAGCTTTTGGATAAAATATATTATGATTTAGGATGCTAGTTTCTAAATAGTGAGCTATGGCTGTTTAATAAATCCACTGAAGCAAACGGTATACAGAATGGCAGTCAGTTCCGACAGTTAGCATGGGCAAACCGAACCACAAAGTTCACCACATCTGTCAGACCTGATTCTCCAGAGGGTGTGCAATATGGTGTCCAGAGGAATGAAAGCAGGTTTGTGCCAATAATAAATTTCAGAGAAAAGGACACACAGTCAATGATGGCAATTCCTCTTCCCTTACACCCACCACACTTATCAAAAATGCTGAGCAATTCTAAGAACCATTGCTGAGCCAACTGACTTACTTGGCATGGTCCCAGGAACATCAGTGTGGCTGAGTAAACAATGAGTAGATTTTCCTTAAGTCATCTCATGGAATGCAATCACAATGCTGGATATGGAGCAAGAGAGAGGAAGAAAGCTGGAAGCCATGAGCAGATGGGCAGTGACTTGGCCACCACTGCCAACCCACCAACCGGAGAGTGTTGAGGTAAGGGTCAAAACACTTAAGGAAGGTTGGGAACCAACTGATGACATATGCTTATGGCTGAAAGCTATGGTTACATAAAGGCTAATAGGTGTATTTCACAAGTGAAGCTCTTCAAATGAGAACATCCCTTTTTGAATGTTCTGTTGTGGTTTTAACTTTGACAAATAACTTGTAAAAAAATAAAATACTGAATCTCTTTTTTACATGGCTGTAGAACGTGTTTGATGATGATGAAAGCTGGGTTTTTAATTTTAATGGGATTTAAAAAAATTTTTTTTACAAAGGTTTCTTGGCCCTTCATTGCTGTTCCCTCACTTAAGGGTGAGGTCCCTTAGGATTCTGGGAAGGCCATTGTGATTGG
Organism: Carassius carassius; assembly: GCF_963082965.1. Taxonomy (NCBI): domain Eukaryota; kingdom Metazoa; phylum Chordata; class Actinopteri; order Cypriniformes; family Cyprinidae; genus Carassius; species Carassius carassius. The sequence continues at coordinate 19,255,685 of NC_081803.1, forward strand.
CACATGGGTCCATACTGGGAAAGCAGCTGGAACCAATTAATGTATCATAATTTGTACAAGAGGCTGTGACGGTTCAATGAGTCCTTTGCAGTGAGTGCTTGTGTGTTTGTCCCGAGATACAGGCTGATTGCTGGTGGGCGTGGCTTTACACCTGAACCAGATCAGGCTACTTTAAAAGACACACTGTCAAACAGAGAGAGGGAGACGATGGCTCGCTGGTGTTGCGGTTCTGGAGAGCTGACGGGATGTGTGGGCTATGTAAAAATAAGTGTCCGATTTTGGCCTCAAAGTTGAAATTTAGTTCAAAGAATAAGACGAATGCCAATGCTAGTCCTGTATTGTTGACGGAGACTACAGGAACTAATGATTTTGCGGGTTGTGCTTTTATGGAAGTAGGGAATGCAGTGTCTGAGTCAAAGAGTGACAGCACAAAGCACTTTGCACCATTCATTATGGAGGGATTTGTTTCTTTGATTAATTCTGATAAAAAAGTTCCAGTTAAGATTTTGAGAGATACCGGAGCTTCAGAATCCTTTATTCTTGAATCGGTCCTGCCTTTTTCTGATGCATCAAGTGAAGGGAAGAATGTTTTAATCAGGGGAATTGGATTACAAACTCTTTCTGTCCCTTTGCACAGGATAAACTTGACTTCGGAGTTGGTCTGTGGAGAAGTAACCCTGGGAGTGCGTCCATCATTGCCAGTGGATGGTGTTATGGTAATACTGGGGAATAATTTAGCTGGAGATAGGGTATGGCGAGAGGTAATTCCACCACCTGTGGTAGTGTCCACCCCATTGATTGAAACTTCTGATGTACTAATGCAAGAATTCCCTGAGGTATTTGTAACGTGTGCAGTAACCCGTTCAAGGAGTCGTGAGGTATCTTGTGAAGAAAAAGAAGTGTTTAACTGTGTTGTGCCTGGTTTGTCTACTCTTCTTCCTATTACTCATAGGGAGTTGATGACTGCACAACAGAATGATCCTGGGTTACAACAACTGTTTGAGAATGTTATTCCATCACAGGAGGTAAGAAGTGCTGCCAGTGGATATTTTATCCAGGATGAGATACTTTTAAGGAAATTTATTCCCTGTAAGAAAGGTTTGATGGAGGAATCTGTAATTCAAGTAGTGGTGCCAAAACAATTTCGAGAGGTGGTAATGCGAATTTCACATGGTGAAGTTGCTGGTCATTTCGGAGTAAATAAAACCTATAACAGAGTTTTGAGACAGTTTTATTGGCCATGTTTGAAAAAGGATATTTCGGCCTTTATTAAAACGTGCCATACCTGTCAGTTAACAAGGAAACCGAATCAATCTTTGAGACCAGTGCCTCTGTGTCCGATTGCGGCTACAAGTAAACCCTTTGAACATCTAATAATTGACTGCGTGGGTCCATTACCTAAATCTAAATCAGGTAATGTATATTTGCTGACTGTGATGTGTCAGGCAACTCGATACCCGGCAGCTTATCCGATCAGAAGAATTACTACTAAGGCAGTTGTGAAAGCTTTAACCCAATTCATCTCTATTTTTGGGATACCGAAGATTATTCAGAGCGATAAAGGGTCTAATTTCACTTCACGTATGTTTGCTGAGATTTTGAGAGTGATTAAGGTCAAGCACAATCAATCAAGCCCATATCACGCTCAAAGTCAAGGTGCGCTCGAACGGTTTCACCAAACATTGAAAGCGTTACTACGTGCTTACTGTGTGGAGTTGAACCGCGACTGGGTGGAGGGTTTACCCTGGTTGTTACTTGCAGCTAGAGAGGTACAACAAGAGAGTTTGGGTTTTAGCCCGGATGATCTTGTGTTTGGTCACAGTGTACGTGGTCCTCTTTCTGTTTTGAGGGGGGGATTGGGTGAAAAGGATCCTCCTCAAAATTTGTTGGAATATGTTGATGGTTTCCGTAGACGTTTATTTTTAGCTGGACTGAGTGCTCAGAAAAATCTTGTTGGAGCACAAGATAAGATGAAGAAACACTTTGACAAACATACCCAATGCCGTGTTTTTATACCGGGTGATCAAGTGCTGGTTTTATTACCTTCATCTGGCTCTCCTGCGCACGGTTTACTGGACCATATACTGTTCTTCGAAAAATGACTGACCAAAATTATCAAATTGCAACTCCAAATCGGCGAAAGGTTAAACAGTGTTTTCACGTAAATTTACTTATAATTCTCGTATTTCTGACACTCAACTGGTTAAGCCAACTGTTACTGTTGCTGCTGTCCCTCTGGATAATTCTCAACCTTTTTCTGTAGAAGGAGGGGAGGATGTAATTGAACCTGGAGACTGTGTTTTGCTTCCACAGTTAAAGAATTCAGAGACCCTTCAGAATCTGGAGGTTTTTTTTCACATTTGTCAGAGTTAAAAAGGTCAGAATTGATAGAGTTGTTGTTTGATTTTCCTAGTTTGTTTGCAGACGTGCCCACCCGTACGCATCTGATCCAGCATGATGTGGATGTGGGAGATGCGCGACCTATTCGTCAGCGTTTTTACAGGGTTCCCATCAATAAGCGGAATGTGCTGGAGTCAGAAGTTCAGTATATGCTTAAGAATGAGATCGCTGTTCCTTCATGCTCCAGTTGGGCTTCACCATGCTTGTTGGTAAAAAAGCCAGATTCTACTTATAGATTTTGCACTGATTACCGCAAGTTAAACGCTATTACTAAACCTGACGCTTTTCCACTTCCTCGAATGGAGGATTGTGTGGATCAGGTGGGTTCTGCTAAGTTTGTAAGCAAACTAGACCTTCTAAAGGGGTATTGGCAAGTGCCTTTAACTCCCAGAGCTCAAGAGTTAACGTCATTCATTACACCATCTGGGTTATATTCTTACTCTGTTATGAGTTTCGGTTTGAGAAATGCACCCGCAACCTTCCAGAGATTGATGAATAAAGTGGTATTCGGCCTGACGGGTTGTGCGGTGTATTTGGATGATGTTATTGTATTTAGTGATACATGGGAACAACATCTGGTACATCTTCGTGCGCTTCTGCTGAGTTTGGCTGAGGCATGTCTTACAGTGAACTTGGCAAAGTGTGAGTTTGCCAAGGGTACTGTCAGATATTTGGAAAAAGAAGTTGGACAGGGTGAGGTACGTCCTGTTCAAGCCAAAGTTGCAGCTATTCAACAGTTTCCTCCTCCATCAACAAAGAAGGAGCTGATGCGTTTTTTAGGGATGGTCGGGTATTACCGGGGGTTTTGCCCAAATTTTTCAACTGTTGTTTCTCCACTCACTGATCTGCTTAAGAGTGCTGTCAATTTTGTTTGGAGTGAAAATTGTCAGAAGGCTTTTGAACATGTTAAACTGTTACTAACTGTTGCCCCTGTTTTAGCTGCCCCTTGGCTGGATAAACTTTTTAAGATACAAGTAGATGCCAGCCAGATTGGTGCTGGAGCGGTTCTATTACAGACTGGTGAGAGTGGACTCGACCATCTTGTAAGTTTCTTTTCTCATAAGTTTAATACTTACCAAAGGAACTATTCTGTAATAGAGAAGTAAGCATTATCCTTAATTTGGGCTCTTCAACATTTTGATGTGTACGTTGGGGGCGGATTACCTGTGGAGGTTTATTCTGATCACAATCCTCTAACGTTTTTACACTCTCTACAGTCCCTGAGTCAGCGGTTAATGCGCTGGATTCTATTTTTGCAGCCTTACAGTTTAACTGTAAAACACATCAAGGGAACTAATAACGTAGTGGCAGATGCGTTATCCCGTGTTCCTGACTAGATCGAATAGTGTACTGTAAGTGTTTGAACAGTTGTTACTATTTTTCTGTGCTCTCTGTTTGTTGCCTTAATATGCTTTCAGGATCCAGATTGCTGGGGATAAATTGAGTAGTCTAGGAGAATGGAGGTGACTGTGGAAAACACTTGTACTACGGAGATCGGATCTCATTAAAAAAAAAAAAAAAGAATGATTTTGAAAGGAAAGTATGCTTTGTTAGTTTGTTTATTTTTTAGATTCTTTGAGAGGTTTTGAGGATCCTTATAAGATATCGGATCTTTTTAAAGGGGGGTGTGTGACGGTTCAATGAGTCTTGTGCAGTGAGTGCTTGTGTGTTGGTCCCGAGATACAGGCTGATTGCTGGTGGGCGTGGCTTTACACCTGAACCAGATCAGGCTACTTTAAAAGACACACTGTCAAACAGAGAGAGGGAGACGATGGCTCGCTGGTGTTGCGGTTCTGGAGGCTTCTGGAGAGCTGACGGGATGTGTGGGCTATGGGAGATCACAGCCGTTTCGGAGATCTGATGTCAATATGTTGATTCGAACTTCTCTTTATGTTTGGTTGGACTGATATCACTTGAGCTGGCTTACTTACAATTACATGCTGACACGCTGACTATCATTTATACTGATCTCTTGACACTTCATGTTTATTACTTTATTTAAATAAATTTTATTGTTTACGCAGCGGTTGTGTGGCGTCTCCCTTACTTTGTTGCGATCTTTGAGAAGAATCGTAACAAGGCTCATGGAGACCCCTATGAGTCATGTTGAGGTCAAGCCACAGTATAGAACTCCCAAACACCTGCATGCATCTCACGTAGGACTTCCCCTTAGGTTTCGAATATGAAAATAATCAGCTGACTTATGAATAAGAGCCACGTTTTTTACTTTGAAAAGAGCTATTAACCTTCTCAGGACTTTACATTTACACGCACTTGCACTGGCTTGACAGTCGTCATGGGCGTTGGTCCCCCTATGGATTGGTTCCAGCTTCATACAAAATATTGCTGCCATTATTCAACAGAGCCAGTCTTCTCCATGCATAAACATCACCTCTGAGGACATCTGTTTTCTCAGGCTTTTTAGCCAAAGATCAGAGGAAGTCATAAAAAGCTGAACTCTTGCATTCCACATCATGTAAAAAACACAGTTGTGTTTAATCAGTGAAGCTGAATTTGGACCTTCAGTGAAAGATGACAATGTTTAATCCGAAGCTGCTGCATTACACTTTGTTACATCGCAATAAATACAATATTTTAGCCAAATTATCAAATAGCATGAGACAGAACTTGGGAAATCCAGAGTCCTTGTCGTGACCAAGATGCCTAGCAAGGGAAAAGTGCAAAAAGAAATGCTCAATTTATTTCTGACAAAGAGCCAAAGTTGCTTGCAATCGCTAGATGCTAGACACTGACTGGTTGAAGTATTTTTCCTGATTTGATCCATTGTCTATATTACTTCTAGGTCTTGCAAAATAAGTGGGTGATTTAAAAACCTCCAAAGTCATGGATATTTTGTTCATATTTTCTCTGACCACAATCTGACTACAGTTTTGTGCTATGCATCATTACATATTACACTTGGACAATTTGTTTTGATTTATCATTACCTTAAAAAAAAAATGCAAATTATGACAACTGAAATTGGAGGGACAATTTATTTTCTAAAGTAGATAGAAAATTTGGATATTACTGTAGCAATTACAATACATTTTCAGTGGTTTTTGCTTATGTACATGCTCTATGGAATGATCTCCTGGAGGTTCAGGGTTAATGACAAAACGAGCACGTAGTGGTGCGAAATCAGTTCAAGTAAACAGCACTATGGGCCGTGTGGCTGAGATGATTACTTGGCCTCATTTACTGGTGTTTTCTTTCCAGCCTCATTAGATGTCATTGTTTGCATTTAGCTTTCACATTGAGCACTGTGGTCATTGGTGGTTTTCAGTCCAAGCAAAATGTTGATGTTCTTCATTATATGGGATTGAATAAAAAGTTCTATGCACTAGGTTAAACCAGTTAATGGCCAAACTCAAAACAGATGCGGTTCTGTGCGTCCATTCTGCACCATAACTGATTATACTTGATGTGAAAGACAGGCTTGTTCATGGTTAACAGAAGAAAATACAGAGTCAATCATGAGACATCTCTTCTTTGATAAAATATGGGCACTGCAATGCTGCTTGTAGCTGTATCATGAATCACAAAAGCATCTGCCCTTTAACTGGGGTGCACTGATGTGGCTAACATTATGGACGTTATCCAATGTTTCACTAATTTTCAGGTTTCTCATGTTTCATTTTCTGTCATTCAAACTTTCAGATACGGAGATTTGTGACTTTGGCTGGCACAAGTTTCAGAGCCACTGCTATAAGTACTTCACACACCGGCGGACATGGGAAGCAGCGGAAAGAGCGTGTCGTCTGCAGGGCGGTCACCTCACCAGTGTCCTGTCCCATGAAGAGCAGCTCTTTGTTAATCGTGAGTTTTCAAAAGTGCAATTATAAACACAACGAGGCTATGAAAGTGAATAGTGAGTAGATGAGTTTGATGTCCACTATAACCTTTGTAGTCCCATTTAGACACTTGTTAGCCACCGTCTTTTTGAAGACAAGTAAAAGAGTTAAAATTTACAAGGGACTTTTACTGATGTATTTAGAACAAAATGTGTAAATATCTTGAGCTTTTGTTTACCACAGATTTTATTTCAGACATTTAAACAAAACCTCGTTCAAAATACCCTACTAATGTAAGGACTATGGTTTGGAAGTGCTAAAATAGGCTACAAACTTGCCAGGTTTCGGTCGTTTGTAGCAAATCATAACAGTGCTCTAAAAAGCACAAGAACATTTCAGACATTATATAGCAATGCTTTTGGAAAATGCCCACAGCAGTGCATGATGGTAAGATTTGCGCAAACACATTTCCATCAAAAAAAAAAAAAGAGTTTCAAATGAAGCAAAAAAAAAGAAAACAGATACTCAGGACTAACTGAATTTCTAGCACTGACTAAACAAACCATAAGTCATATTAAAGATGCTGTTGACTCTAAACTAAACAAACGTCATCTTGGCTCCTTGGGGCACAGAAACTATTCTACATTTGTTTGTGTCATTTGATGTGTGGTTTGGTTTAACTGATTTCCTGCTATTTCCAGTTCAGCCAGGCAGTCTATTAAAGATGTCAAAGAAGTTTGCAAAGGTCCTCACACAAAAAGATTAATGAATTCCTTCCATTTATCCAGGCTTCCATATAGGCTTTTCTATAAGAAAATACACATCCACTAGCTTTTTTCTGTTTTATAAAATGCTTTCTCTTTCCAGTTTATTATGCAGAGACAACTTTAAGTTGATTGGTTATCCCAAAGACTGTAAATAGTGTGGTGCTATCAAAACGTGCTATCTGTTTGTTTGAGTTTCCCGACCAGTCTGACACAGCAGTTTGAGTTTGGAGAGGGAACTTTCCATTTCTCCTACCAATATGCAGATACAAATAGTAGAAATTAGTCAACCACACAACTTGTCCACTTCGTCCGAAGTCATATGATAGTTTTTATGGACTAGTCTGCAGAGATAGATCCTGAAATCTGTGTAATTTGTCTTGTAGGTTTGGGGCATGACTATCAGTGGATTGGACTGAATGATAAAATGTTTGACAATGATTTCCGCTGGACAGATGGACACCCTATGGTAAGATGGGATTCATTATTTTGATCCTAATAAAGCCTAAGAAAGTTTATTAGATGCACATCTGTGTTCCAGGTGACCATGAATTCAGAGATATGAGTCATTCTCGGTGTGTTGTTTTTTCCGGCCTGCAAAAAAATGATGTCGTTTGATCCTAAAATGAGTGTGAAGCAATTGTGCACACAGTTTTTAAAATCCCAGTATAAAAATTGCTAGTGCAATTGTTACTCTTCCATAAACCATAAGCTAAGGTGATGCTAATGCTGATGGAAAAGTTCTCACTTAAGAATTTCTGTCATCCTGTGTGGTATCAATAGAAACACATAGGTCACTTTAAAGGAGTGGTAATATTTTTTTATTTGTTATGTTTGGCCGGTTCTATTTGTTTATTTAGCTGTTTTTTTCTTTAATGTATCTTTGTTTATTTATTTAAATTGCATAAATCTATAGAGCCCCGCACATGACATGCAAGAAAAAATAAATAAATTAAATGATTTAGTAGTTCGTTCTCTCAATTTATAACTCGTGTGCACCATTTAGCAAATCGAGGGAAAAATTTTGCAAAAGTTTAATATTGCATGTTTATTTCAGCAAGTGGACTCTAGTTAAAAACATGGGTAGGCCTATTTGACGTAAATTTTTCTGCATGATTTATTTATTTATTTTTTACTATTTGCAGTTAATTTTTTAGGATGGAAATGGAAGAGCCCGATAATTCTACAAGTATTGATTTTTACGATCTTGTGTCATTCTGCTTATTTGATATTTATTACCTTTCTACATATAAAATGGGGCTTGTGTGTTTGTGTGCAACACATGCAAATTGAGTGCAGCAGTACATTTTGTTAGAATAATCTCATTTTATCAAGGAAAGTCCCATGTAACCCTGCCAGATGTGTATAAAGCACAGTCCATTTAGATTCTTACATATGATCTTTGCACCCTCATGTGGGCACACACAGTGGTGCACGAGCAGTTTGAATAAAATGCCTCTGTGTTCATTTGCACTAGCAATTTGAGCACTGGAGAGTGGGTCAGCCGGACAGCTTCTTCTCCATGGGCGAGGACTGCGTGGTGATGATCTGGCACGAGCGTGGTCAGTGGAACGATGTGCCGTGCAATTATCACCTGACCTTCACCTGCAAGAAGGGCACAGGTGAGACCTCATCTTCCTCTTCTTCTAGTCTCCACTGTCACTTGATGTCACCTCATCATCTTTGGCCTTCTTTTGCCTCTGTCTCAGTGTCCTGCGGTCAGCCTCCTGTCATAAAGGATGCCCATATCTATGGCAGCATTAAGCCGCGGTATGAGATCAACTCTCTGGTTAGGTACCACTGCAAGGACGGTTTCATCCAAAGACACGTTCCCACAATCAGATGCCGAGAAGACGGCCACTGGGACAAGCCCAAAATCATGTGCTTGAAACGTAAGCTGCTGACTCTGAATAAATAGATGTTTAGTGAAATCCAGGCATGAAATTATAATGCCTGTCTATATTAATTTTGTAATTATTTATAATAACATTTTATATATTCATATAAAATATTTTTTATTTGTTTTTATTTTTATATTTTCAGTTTAATTATAATTTCAGTTTAAGTAGTTTTGTTCTGCTTTTGCCATTTTTATCCTTTTTTATATTTGTATAGCTTTATTTGTATAACAGTTTTACTGTAAGTAATTTTTGTAACTTATTTCAGTTAGTTTAAACATTTCAACATTTAGAATTTTCCTTATTTTAAATTTTTTATTTCATTCTTTCATTATTTGTTTAATTTCACGTTTTTCATCTATTTTTTGTCAGCATATATATATATATATATATATATATATATATATATATATATATATATATATATATATGCTGACAAAATATATATATATATATATATATATATATATATATATATATACAGTACAGACCAAAAGTTTGGACACACCTTCTCATTCAAAGAGTTTTCTTTATTTTCATGACTAGGGATCAAAACTATGAATTAACACATGTGGAATTATATATGGAATTATATACATAACAAAAAAGTGTGAAACAACTGAAAATATGTCATATTCTAGGTTCTTCAAAGTAGCCACCTTTTGCTTTGATTACTGCTTTGCACACTCTTGGCATTCTCTTGATGAGCTTCAAGAGGTAGTCACCTGAAATGGTCTTCCAACAGTCTTGAAGGAGTTCCCCGAGAGATGCTTAGCACTTGTTGGCCCTTTTGCCTTCTGTCTGCGGTCCAGCTCACCCCTAAACCATCTCGATTGGGTTCAGGTCAGGTGACTGTGGAGGCCAGGTCATCTGGCGCAGCACCCCATCACTCTCCTTCTTGGTCAAATAGCCCTTGATGCCTTCAGTGTGACTCTACAATTTTCATAGTCATGAAAATAAAGAAAACTCTTTGAATGAGAAGGTGTGTCCAAACTTTTGGTCTGTACTGTATGTATATATATATATATATATATATATATATATATATATAAATATATATATATTTATTATTATTATTATTATTATTTTATTTTTTTAAATAAATACATTTAATACATTTGAATAGTTTTAGCTTTAGTGAATGATAACAACACTGAACTTTTGACTGCATTACTTTACTTTTTCCATGGAATACAAAAGAGGACATACACTGTAAAATTATAAACAAAGATTATTGTGGAATCTATTACAAAAAAATACTATTCCAGTTTTGTTTTTTTACTTCAAAATTTCCTGTCTTACTTTGCCGGATCTTTTTAATAATAAGTGAAATTTATTAACAAGAGAAAGTCTCTAGAAAGTGAAAATTGTTTCAAAATAATTTTTAAGCTAATTTTCATAATAAGGACTGAGTATGTCAGAATTCAAAAATAAGAAAAAGTATATTTTAAGTCTTCTAAGGCCACTCAAAATTACTTATGTGAGAGGAAATTTAAATTTAAGTCATTATTTACTAAAATGTGTGACATATTTTCAAACATGTTGAAATGAATGTCTCACTCAAGACACATTGCAGTACATTTTCTGTTAAGTTCAAGAAAGAAAATCATATATGGTTTTGAAAATGAGAGTAAATAAATGATGACATAATTTTTAAGTTTTGGGTGAACAATCCTTTTAAGTTAATACATCTTTTCCTTTTATTCTACAGCATCTACCTACCAGATGTATGCTCACAAATATCAAAACAACAATTACAACAACAGTAAGAGACGCTACAGTGAGTCGACGCAGGACCGTCATCGCTGGTCAAAAACAGCAGATGACTCCACACACTAATCTCCATCTGACCTACAGATGCTTTACATCTACAGAGAAAGTCTTTAGTCTAAAAGGCTGAAGCCAAACCATGTGCCTGATGAATGTTTTAGAACCGAGAAGTGAATTTCCCTGAGGGACTGCAAAAAAGACCATCACCCACCCACTGAGAGCGTACTTAGACTATGCAACAGTCTACATTGCATATTGTAATAATGTCTTAATGTTTTGACATGGGAAGGGGGTTTCTGGTCAAATGTATATAGTAGAGATATTGAACAAGTAAAAACAGCTGTGAAAGGTGACTTTTTAATGTTTATTTTTTATTTTTTATTATTCGTTCGTAACTTTTGCTTACGAAGAACTGGACTTCCTGTTCTCTCTGACTTAATAAGAGAGCACTATGGTACGAGCACAATATAAACAGAACAGTTGTAGTACTCAAGAGTAAAAGAACAATAGGCATTATATTGTTTCATATTGTTGTGAGGGGTGTTCAAAAGGGATGTCTCGGGGCTGGAGAACAAACAATGCTGAAAGGACTGCAACTCAAAACAATTTTTCAACATCGTCTTCCTCTGCAGCATCCTCACTAGTTGTGAGGATCACTCAGATAATATTCAACCATTGTACACTCTCATAATCATATTCTCATATGGCATCAAATACATATTTTCAGTTTTTTTTTAACCTTTTTTATATATGTTGGTTTGTAATGTAACCATTTTTACTTTTTTAAATGAATGTCATGGTAAAATGTGAAAATATGTATACTGTTATGTGGTTGAATGAACTAGCATTTTTGTCAAATATTATTACAAATGTTACATGAAGCCATAGTAGTTTAATTTATTGCCGAAGATACATATAGCGATGAATGGACTGTGAGATTTTGAATAATAAAGCGCTATTAGAATATAATGAACACGTTTAAATGTGTGTTTTTGTTTCTTCCCGCGTCAATCATGAGGGCGACCAAAAGAGGGCGATGTCATGGTAACCAAGATTACCGCGCAATTCTGAAAATGATGTGATAGTATGAACAGACACCTGCTCTGTTTCGACGACTTTCTAGTCGATGAACTCCCTAATGTTAACAAGGTAAGGACGTGGGTGTTTAAACTTTAAAACTGAACACTGTTTAATGTTCATTTTGAGATAAACTCTTACAGCTTCTGGTGTGTTTTCTGAGAGACGTTGGTAAAGTTTATTTTACCTGACCTGAAACACTTAAAATACAGAGCGACAATGGCCATCTTTAGACCCATGAAATTGTATTTTTGTGGTATTAGTCCATGTCTGTTTGCTTTTAGGCTAACTTTCTGTATGAGCTAGTCAGCTAGTTCTGTATCAGCTAAAACTGACCAAACTTTTAGTTGCTCCATTTCGTCTTTGAAAACGGACTAAAAGTATTGTTGACTCTTTTTGAATATTTTTGCAGGTTAGGAGTGTATGCACATTTTTGTCCAATAAAATGGTAATAAGAAATATGACTCCAGCTATACCAGTGAGTATCCTTAAAGAAAGCTGTGTGTAAATTTGAGAAAACACTTACATGGCAGGTATACTTATGTAAGGTTCGCCTTTTAGTTAAACCATGCAGTTGTCTTGTTTATTTACAGTAAGCACACAGTTGAATAAGCTGGACAAGCTTTTCTGTTAAGTAAGGTGACCAGATTTCTGAAATAAAAACCGGGGACTTTTCCTAGTTCAGTGATCAATATATTATTAATTAAAAAACAGGGACAATATATTTATGTATGGTTTTTAATTGTTTTGGATTCGATATTAATATCATTATTAGTAATTACAATGATGTTAAAGAATCAAACTTACCCTAGTTTATTAATAGGACTATAATTCTCCAAAAATCACACTATGAAAGTAGCCTAACTATTGCAAATAGTAAACAGTTTTATAACAACAGATTTATAAAACAGGATTATAACAAAATTATGACTTTACAAAAAACAATTCAAAGTAAATCAATATAAATAACATATAAATAAAACTGTATTTAACAAAGAATTGTAACATTTTCTGACTGTATTTAAATTTTTCACAAACTGAGTAATTACAATTTTTTAAATTATTTTTTTCCAAGTTATGTTTATGCTTTTGGAAATGGATCTTTACTCAGGCTTATTATTTTGCATCTTAGGCTAATGTTGACCACAAAGTATGTGCTTTCTGCAAGTGTAGTTGTTTAGTTTATTTTTATATATTTACAGTATTACTTTGTTTTAACGTATATAGTTAGTATGTAACTACCCTGAAACCAATAATGGTGTGTCTCTTTTGATAATTGACGATAAAAGATAATAGTGCTCTCGCTCTGCTCTAGTCCAAGTTCTTCATGCGTGTGGCTAGTAATCAGTATAGCTCACAAAGGGGACATTTCAGGTAACAGGACACCAAAAACCAGGGATGTCTGGTCACTCTACTGTTAAGGGGTTGTTGCGAATGAGGCAATGTTTGTGATACCATCATTGTCAGAATTTGTTTGGTTTGAAAGATATGATTAAAACATAACAGTTTTAACAGTTTTTGAGATATGCAACCTTTAGCCTGCCGTATGTATGATCTTGGGCTTTTAATTCTGAGGACAACCCGATTTCTAATTTCCTTGCAATTTCTTTATTTTGGCATAGTGTGTGTGTTGCCACAGACTGTTAAGACTAGTTATTTTTATATAATTTCTCAGTGGGCTTTTCTAAAACCAACCAAACCAAATATGTATTTGACTGATTCGTTTATTTTTTGGGTCAAGGTTTTTTTCCCACATTCATACAGTCAAAATATCCCTTTAATTATATTTTATGTACACAAAACAAGGGTGAAAATGTTAACATTGCTTGTAAAGACATTTTGAATGTTGCATGTAAAGACATTCAATTGCAGTTTTGTAAACAAGGCACAAGTACAGTTGCCAGAGTCAAAACAAAATGAATAATGAAACAAATGTGAATACTATATTTTGAAACATCACCAATATTTAGAACTTTTCCTTTTTTCCTGTATTTTTCCTTTTTTTCATTTTTGGTGGAGCTGGTCATTTAATCTATAGTGGCTAAAACTCATGACCTTGAGTTCTAAACTAGCTGTGTTGACCCTAAAACATCAAGTTGTTTTTGTCTTAGCTTGGCAGTCTTTTCTAATGGTTTGTTTTCCGAATGCCATGACTTTGACATGTTTTTCTGAAGGTCTACTGCTTCGCAGACAGGTAACGACTGAATGCAGCATGCTAACAATGCACTTTTTTTGTTTAGCCATTATTTTTTGCGGCATCTTTGAGTACACCTTTTCCTGCGAGGTCTTTTTTATTCAACAATAGATAATTAAGTTCATTGGGCTGTTTTTCTTTTACAAAGTAACAATGTGATTATTAGCACTGTTGTCTTTTTAATCACCTGTCTTTCTATTAGTAAACCATAACATGCGTAGACTAAAACTACTCATCACATGTGCTAGAAAATGGGCTGTGTGCTTGCTTTTACACAACTTCCTCTAGTAAACAAATTTTTATTAACATTTTTGTATTACCATTTGGCAACATTGCCACGGGCTATGATTGAGGATAGGTTTTCTATGGTTTCATGAATCGATCAGAAATACTAAATAACTAGTTCTAGAAAACAAACCAAGATTTACTTTTGGAAAAACAATGGTTTTGTTATAATGTCTGTGGTGTGAACCACAGATCTCTTCATCTTCCTGAACACAAATAACATTTGACAGTGACGAGGTCAATACATTGGAGCTCTGAATTTCTTACATTGCGTTTTAGGGGAGAAATTGTATAAACACATAGTTTCAAGAAAAATATAATTAAAATACATTTATAAACGCTCTACTTGTATATTTCAATAGTTTAAAAAAATCACAAAACAATGCGACTTATGACTCAACATGGTTTGGTCCACACCTAAAACTAAATTTAAAAAGGTATACTTTTAGAAAATAATACAATATAGCACCCTGTAAGGATGGCAAAAGAAAAAATGGTTCATTATGCCATGGCTGTACTGTATGGTATTTAGGACTTTCGTCTAATTTGTTTTCCTATTAACAGAAAATATATTTCTAACATGCTATTTATATGGAATATGATGTTCTTGAATGATAAACTAAGTGCCCAAAGGTATCAGTTCAAACTATGTAAGCTTTGCTATCATTCTGTTCTAGAACATCCCTCAAGCTACTGCATGCTAAATGGAAGAGTACAGTGTAAATTTCTTCTGCAGTCTCACCAAATAACTCTTCCTTCAGCACTGCTGTACTGTATAAGATCATTCAGACCTGGAACCAGTTGCTATAATTTCTGCGGCACCGAATGAATACTTTTCCTGTCCTGTTGACGTCTTGTAGCAAAGTCCTGATTTTGAGAGAAGAGGGTGCCTGAGGTGCCTAATTCTACAGAATCTTTGCTTCAAACAAACACCAATCACTTATTTTATATTTAAATCATTTTGTATTACAGTATCTAGAGACTTTGTCACAGTTTTAATGCACTCTAACGCCTTACATTATCACACTTAGTTCTTGAGATATACAGTTGGTACGCTCAGTTGTCACTCTTGTAGCAGTAGACGCCATAGAGTTTGTGCTTCTTGTCTGGAAAACCAGAGAAGCGGACGGCAGCCTCCGTGGGACTGCAGCGTCTGCGTGGTCTTGAGATCGGGTAACGTACGCTGCCGTCCGCCAGCCAGCCTGCATCACAGCGGTCGTAGCCCAGCAGCTTCCATGCTGCGTACATCTGCCCAACTTTGGCGATCTGAGCACCGTCCTTTTGACATGCCCGCACTGCCTCATCATACGAAAGTTTGAAAGGGTGTATCAGATAATAGAAACGTCCTGGAGAAGAGAAAGAGGACAGGCGTTTACTTTCAAATAATATGCATTAAGAATATTAAACAAGGAGATTCTTTGCATGGCTGAACTCAGTTTGTTTTTTCTTTTCATACATTATGTATCACATCAATTGCTTTACTTTTTTGGAGAAGCTAGCCTATTTCAAATGCCTTTTATCACATAGTGGGGAGGACAAACCTTTATAGTTAGAGGTAAAACAGAAGACATCATATCTTTCCTTTTGCTTGTCACGCATCCCATAATTCCTCACACCAGGAATGGTGTTTTTGCCTCCACATGGCTCTCTTGGTTTGGTGATGGGGTATTGCACCGATCCGTCACTGAGCCAACCTGCATTGCACCAATCCAACCCGTCTCTCCATGCATCATACAGCTGATC